>NC_069780.1:98652500-99277500 GCF_027406575.1 Nycticebus coucang
TTTTAGAGCCAAAGACAGCGATAAGGGAGATTCAGAGCACATCAGAGCTCTGCCTCTAGAACTTACTAATAAAACACCAGAATAAGGCAGAAGTGACAGAATCAACTAGGCTTTATTTGACCAACGAATATGCACAAGACATTGCTTTTTGTGTCCTGTGAGGGGCCTAAACAAATCATATATGTATGATTTAACTAAACGGAGCCTGAAACCTATTTTGGGAACATAAAATAGAAATTCTGAAAAAAATAACGTTCAAGGAGTCAAAACACAATACACACTTAATTTTTGTTGTTTTTAATTTTATTTTTATTTATTTATTTATTTATTTTGCAGTTTTGATCGGGGCTGGACTTGAACCCGCCACTCCCGGTATATGGGGCCAGTGCCCTACTCCTTGAGCCACAGGCGCCACCCCACACTTAGTTTTCATACAGATGCAACTCATACGTTTGTAAGAGGCCAAGGTGGGAGGATTGCCTAAGACCAGGAGTTCCAGACCAGCCTGGGGGCAACACAGCAAGACTCCATCTCTACAAAATATAAAAATACAAAATTAGCTGGGCATGGCCATATGCCCCTATAGTTCCAGCTACTGAGGCTGAGGTAGGAGGATCACTGGAACCCAGGTGTTTGAGGCTGCAGAGATCTATCATAATCCCAGTGCACTCCAGTCTGGGAGACAGAGCAAGACCCTATCTCTTAAAAAACAAAACAAACAGGCTTGGCGCCCATGGCGCCCAAGAGTTTGAGGTTGCTGTGAGCTGTGATGCCACAGCACTCTACCAAGAGTGACATAATAAGACAGGTCTCAACAACAACAACAAAAAAGAACTAGGGCATTGGAGATGGGTGCAGTGGTTCTGCCTGCCAGTGACTAGGAGGCTAAGGCAAGAGGACTGCTTGAGTCCAGGAGTTCAAGACCAGCCGGGGCAACACAGTGAGACTTCATCTCTAAAAATGTTTAAAAATAAAAGAAAAAAAAAGAATTAAGGTTAGGGCTCTGGAAGATTATGTGTAACTAAATTGTTTAGGGAAGCTTCGGGTGATGAAATGTCAACTAAATCCTGAAGGGAGTTCTGACTGCCAAACCCCGGACAAGAGGTCAAAGGCCCAAAGGAGCAGTAGTGAGAGGGGGAATGGAGTGAAATGCACAGCTTGGAAGCCAGGAGGACACTACCGAATTCTGCTACCATGTAACAGTTTAGTGCTTTAACCGCTTAAGCCTCAGTTTCCTAAAATGGGGACAATGCCACATCACCCGTCAAAGGTTTTGTTTATTTAATAAGTAATGACCAAGAGCTTCATAGTGCTGAACAATGGAATCCCATGGTGAACAACAGACACAGCACCTGCCTTTGTGAAGCTTGAGATAATCTGTGAATGGCTCGATAAATGGTACTCATCATCGTCATCCTCTTATCATCATCTTCAGCACAGTGGTAGCAAGTATAAGATGTTCTGGTGAAAACAAATAAATCATCTTTGCTGGAAGCAGATTTCAGAAAAGATGTTGGCATACCCTGATCCCAGAAGCTCAGTCCTGGGATCTTGGGCCATTTCCTTTCCCCCTCGCTCTAGAAATCTCATCCCATTCCAACATGTCTAAAGACCATCTATGTATAGCCAAATTATCTCTAGCTCTGAGCTATCTCCTAAACTCCAGACCCTATATCAGCTCTCTACTAGATATCTCCATTTGTATGTCTTAGTAGACATCTCACACCTATAAATCTGAAATAGAACTCTGATTAACAATCCAGATAGGTGCCAACCAACCCTACTCCTCCCTCGGTAAATCAGCAAATCCTTGATTCTCTCTCGTCTTCATGCCTCATGTATCCAAATCATGAGAAGGTTCTTTCATTTTTATCTAAAAATCATATGCCCAATCCATTTTCTGCTCCCCAGTTCCAAAGCCATCATTCTAGACCCATGTCTGATTATTTCCCACCTAGACCATCTCCCTATAAAAGCATCTACAATTCCTTCTCCATGGAGCAATGATCTCTTATAAAACTGAATTATGGGCTCAGCAACCATCCGCCAGCCACATACACTGAGGGAGCCGGATTCGAACCCAGCCCAGGCCAGCTAAACAACAATAACAACTGCAACAAAAAATAGGAGAGCATTGTGGTGGACGCCTGTAGTCCCAGCTACCTAGGAGGCTGAGGCAAGAGAATGGCTTAAGCCCAAGAGTTTGAGGTTGCTGTGAGCTGTGAGACACGACACTCTACCAAGGGCGACATAGTGAGACTCTGTCTCAAAAAAAAAGAAAGAAAAAGAATTATGAACATAACTATAAAAGGGACTTTACCTCACAAATTTAAAGAGTGTAACCTAATTCTCTGCACCCTCAATGAACCTGAAACAAACAAAAATTATGAGTGCACGCATACACACTGTTATCTAAATTCAAATTAAATCTCTCCAACAGCTCCCAAACACCAGTACACTTTTGACTGTCTCCAAAGCCTATATGATTGAAGCCCGTCTACCTCTCTGCTCGTCTCATGAGGCCTCCCTCTGTCTCTATGTCTCAATCACATCAGCCATCTTACAGCTCCTTGAACCAAACATAACTGTTTGAACTTTACCGTGGAAGTAAGAACAATGTAACCTAAAAATGTGCACCCTCATATTAAGTTTAAATAGATAAATGTTTTTGGAAGAAAAAAACAGAAAGAACTTTCTGTGCTGATGGAAATGTTCCACATTTGCACATGTGGCTACTAAGAACTTAAGCTAGGGAGACTGAGGAACTAAATTTTTGACTTCATTTAACTTTGATTTTCCCCTTTAAACAGCCACACACTCCCAGAGGCTATCACTAGGGGCAGGCATAGGAGTAGGGCCTCTGCCTTTTCTTCTCCAGGGACTGTTCCTCCCTCGGGGCTTCACGTGGGTGGCTCCTGTCCTGTGTCATCTCCTTAGAAGGCCTTTCCTGACCACCTGACTCACAGCAGTTCCTGCAGCTCCAATATCACATCACCTTATTTATTTTTATTTTATACAGCATATGCATTACTGCCTTTATAATCCACTGGCCTTCCACAAACTAGAACATAAAATACATGGAAGGAGAGACCTCATGTACACGTATTTCATTTGATACTGTGTCGAAAGAAATATGAGGACAATTAATGCTCCCAATAAATGTTTGATGAGCGATTAACTCAGTGATTTTTTCAACTGGGATGCCAATCAGTTCCTTGAGAGGACCTTAGGTCCTTAGGTGTGCTGTGAAAATTTTTGAAGATCATTCATTCAATTATTTTCCAAAGAAGTTCAAAGCACAGTAAGTATATTCTTTTTTTTATGTTTTTGGGGGATCAACATAATTTAAGTGTGGCAAGGAAGTTTAAGCTCAAGCATGCTTTGAGATCAAAAAGGTTGAAAAACATGATTAACTGAACAGAGTGAGTGAGGGAATGTCCAGGTGGCCACATCAGTAAAAGCAAGCCAGCGACAAATCATAAAGGTCTTTGAAATGCTTACATTTCATTTCTAGGGTACAGGCCTCTGTGGCGTTGCTACGTGTCCCCGCGGGGACAGGCAACCTGAGCAGAAGCACAGAGGACTGAATAGACACCCGACAGGTCACTATCCTCAAAAGTCGTAGAATCAACTTCACGGCACACAGAAGCTCCTCACATTTCAGACACCAGGAGAGCTCCCAAGAATGTTATCTGCGAGTATTCTACAGGCTGGAAGGACAGGTAGGCAACTAAGTCAGTTTTGTTTTGTTTTGTTTTTTGAGACAGAGTCTCACTCTGTCACTCTTGAGTGCTATGGCATCATAGCTCACAGCAACTTCAAACTCTTGGGCTCAAGTGATTCTCCTGCCTCAGCCTCTGGAGTAGGTGGGACTACAGGCTCTCGCCACAATGCCCAGCTCTTCTTTTTAAGAGATGGGGTCTCGCTCTGGCACAGGCTCACCATGAACTTCTGAGCTCAAGCAATCCACCTGCCTTGGCCTCCCAGAGTGCTGGGATTACAGGTGTGAGCCACCTGGCCCAGGACTAAGTCAGTTTTGCAGCTTTTGGATTTATCATAGCAAACAAGGGCATTAATGGCATTCTGCCAAGTTAAATACCGCTTTATGGTCATACTGTCCTGCTTTATCATAGCTATGTCATCTAGCAGAAAAGGGGGAAAGGAGGGAGGCGAAGAGGGAAGAAAGTAAACGGTCTGTTTCTACCAAATCCAAATACCCTGGTAATCAGCAGACAAGGAAAGAACAGGCAGTATGGACAGGATTACTGACCAGTCAAAACTACACCTAGACCAGCAAGAGCACAAAAGGGACAGCCTGGTGATGCTGAACATGTACAAAGTGGATTCTATACAGTGGTTTGCTGCCAGTTTCAAAGAAAAAAAAAATTGAAATTTATCTCCATTAAAAATCATAATACTAGGGCGGCGCCTGTGGCTCAGTCAGTAGGGTGCTGGCCCCATATACCGAGGGTGGTGGGTTCAAACCCGGCCCCGGCCAAACTGCAACCAAAAATTAGCCGGGCGTTGTGGCGGGCGCCTGTAGTCCCAGCTGCTCGGGAGGCTGAGGCAGGAGAATCGCTTAAGCCCAGGAGTTGGAGGTTGCTGTGAGCTGTGTGAGGCCACGGCATTCTACCGAGGGCCATAAAGTGAGACTCTGTCTCTACAAAAAAACAAAACAAAAAAAAATCATAATACTAAATCAAGCATGGTGGGTCATGCCTGTAATCCCAGCACCCTTGAGCTCAGGAGTTCGAGACCAGCCTAAGCAAGGACAAGACTCCATCTTTTTTTTCTTTTTTTTTTGAGACAGAGCCTCAAGTGGTCGCCCTGGGTAGAGTGCTGTGGCATCACAGTTCACAGCAACCTCCAACTCCTGGGCTCAAGCGATTCTCCTGCCTCCGCCTCCCAAGCAGCTGGGACTACAGGCGCCTACCACAACACCCGGCTATTTTTTGGTTGCAGCTGTCATTATTGTTTGGCGGCCCAGGCTGGATTCAAACCCACCAGCTCAGGTGTATGTGGCTGGCACCTTAGCCGCTTGAGCCACAGGCGCCGAGCCAAGACTCCGTCTCTTCTAAAAATAGAAAAACTACCTGGGTGTGGTAGTGGGCACCCGCAGTCCCAGCTACTCGAGAGGCTGAGGCAGGAAGATGGCTTGAGCCCGAGAGTTTGAGGTTGCTGTGAGCTGTGATGCCATGGAACTCTGTCAGGGTGACAGAGTGAGACTCTGTCTCAAAAAAAAAAAAAAAAATTGTAATACTCAGAAAAACTGCAGATGAGATTAAAGTCTTGCAATTAATGAAAGTTGGTGTGCTTCAGATCTTTCACGGTAAAAGTTGTCTGTCGCCTTTAGACTTTACTAAGTATCACTGCCGCTTAATAAAATTACCTTCTAACAAAATGCAAGAATGGTCAATAAAGTACATAATGTATTCCACAGCCCATTACTACATCAGAATCTCATCAGGAGTTTACAGTACCGATCTCCATGGGGCAGCATTCACCTCTGCTGTTCTCATTCTAAGCTGAGGACGATACAAACTAGGCCATGTGAGAAAGAAACGCTGCTCATGCAGAGGCCCCAATGTTTGCACCAGAAGAAAGCCTCTCTGCCTTCTCCATCCTGGCACACTCACTTTTACAAGAAGGCCAGGGACATGTACTTAGTTGAAAGTGACTATTTTCATAATCTAAATAATGCCTACATTTTTTTAAGATTAAATTTCCTACCCACACCCCCAGTGACACCAACATACAATACCTTAAATGTCCATCTCCTCCAATTCTCTACCAGAACTGTGGTAAATCCTCATAAGAACAGTTCTCAAAACACACCTCTGTTCGCCCATGATTGCCCCAGCTCCAATTTGGAACCAGGATTTCTTTCTTCTTTTTTTTTTTGGAGACAGAGTCTCACTCTGTCCCCTGGGTACAGTGCTGTGGCATCATTCTAGTTCACAGCAACCTCAAACTCCTGGGCTCGAGTGATCCTCCTGCCTCAGCCTCCTGACTAACTGGGACTAGAGGCACTCACTATGCCCAGCTAGTTTTTCTATTTATAGTAGAGATGGGGTCTCACTCTTGCTCAGGCTAATCTCAAACTCCTGAGCTCAAGCAATCCACCTCCTTGGCCTTCAGAGGGCTGGTATTACAGGCATGAGCCATCATGCCAGGCTAAGGAATCAGGATTTCTTTACTGACATCTGGGCTAACAGGATAGGAAAAATTATTCACAAAGCAATATAATTTTAACTCTGCCCATGAATCTTTGGGACACCCAGACTGTGACAGGCATCATCTCTGCACAGTAAGGATAACACATGGAATTATTTTCTCCTTGTACTATTCACTCCTTGAGCATCACCAATTTTGTGACTTCATAAATATTATCAGTACACCCACAGGAAAGTCAGTATTTCCAACTATCAAAGTACTATTTATACTTCCAACAGTAACCCGTAAACAAACAATTTCTCAAAAACTTTACTTTTGCCTGTTTTTCTCATGTCCCTATATACAATTCTTCTTAAGAATCATCTAGCAAAGCCTGGTATCTGGCAATTTCATTGAGTGACAAGATTGTGGTTGTGGTGTCTCCATGCCACAAAAATAATTTCCACTGGGCGGCGCCTGTGGCTCAGTTGGTAAGGCGCCGGCCCCATATACTGAGGGTGGCGGGTTCAAACCCAGCCCCGGCTGAACTGTAATCAAAAAAATAGCTGGGCGTTGTGGCGGGCGCCTGTAGTCCCAGCTGCTTGGGAGGCTGAGGCAAGAGAATCGCTTAAGCCCAGGAGTTGGAGGTTGCTGTGAGCCGTGTGACGCCACGGCACTCTACCGAGGACCATAAAGTGAGACTGGGTCTCTACAAAAAAAAAAAAATAATAATAATCTCCACTTCCAGCCCTGCCATGCCAAAGATAGGCTCCCAAAGTCCTTTAATCTTCTGTTAAAATAAATATGAGGCTGCATTTGGCTAGAGACCCAAAAACTCACTGCGATCTTAAGAGTAACAGACCTGTCTTGGCTACCATCAGGTCCAGCAACTTCAAAGAAGAATGGGTACAGAAAACTTCAAATAACTCACTGTATTTCCCTGTAAGAAAAGTAATATGAGGGCTGGGTGCAGTGGCTCACACGTGTAATCCTAACACTCTGGGAGGCCGAGGCAGGTGGATTGCCTGAGCTCACGGGTTCAAGACCAGCCCCAGCTCAGGAGTTGGAGACCAGCCTAAGCAAGAGTGAGACCCCATCTCTAAAAACAATAGCCAGACATTGTGGCAGGTGCCTGTAGTCCCAGCTACTTGGGAGGCTGAGGCAAAGAGAATCACTTGAGCCCAAGAGTCTGAGGTTGCTGTGAGCTATGATGCCGTACCACTCTACCAAGGGTGACAAAATGAGAAAAAAAAAAAAAAGAGAGAGAAAGAAGGTAATACAAGATACAAAACAACTCCCAAAATTCAGCGTCCATGTCTGACTCATCTTTATACTACACGGTACCTAGAGTTCAAATTATTGGTGACATAAATGAATGACAGATGATCGCTGACAAACATGCCATTTTTTTGTTGCTGTTTTTTTGTTTTTGAGACAGAGTCTCACTCTGTGCCCTGAGTAAAAAGCTGTGATATCATAGCTCACAACAACCTCAAACTCTTGGGTTCAAGCAATCCTCCTGCATCAGCCTACTAGGACTACAGATGCACCCCCTCCCCGCCCCACCCTCATAGTTTATCTATTTTTAGTACAGATGGATGAGTTCTTACTCTTATTCAGGCTGGTCTCGAACTCCTGAGCTCAAGGGATCCTCCCTCTTTGGCCTCCTAGAGTGCTGGGCCTACATATGTGAGCCATTATACCCAGACAGCAAACTTTTTTGGTTAAGGGCCAAAGAGTAAATATCTTGGGCTTATGGACCACATTCAGCCTTGTCACACATCCTTATTTTTGTTTGGGTACAAACCTTTCATGATGTTAAGACCCATTCTCAGCCAGAAGGGGACATAAAATGAGGCTGCAGACCACAGTTTGCCCACCCATTTTTCATATAAACAAAGAAAAACCATAATTATATGTATAGTCACACTTTGACCAAAGAAAATGCTTCCAACTGTTTTGTGTGATTTTTTAAAAGAAAATTTTTTTCATAGAAAAAATGCAAAGTTAGTGCAGAGAGTTGCCCTGTTTCCTACACTCAGTCCCCCCATTCATATGTTATGTTTATTAAAATCAATGAACCAATAGTGAGAGATTATTAACTAAAACCTAGGCTTTATTCCTATTTCCTTAGTTTTTGCCTAATGCCCTTTTTCTGTTACAGGATCCCACCCAGGTTACCATGTTACATTTGATGGTAGCACCTCCCTGGGTTCCACTTGGCTATGACAGACTCTCCTTGTTTTGAGGACCTTGACAGTTGTGAGGTATACAGATCAAATATTTTGTAGACTGCCCCTCTAGGAATCTAGCAGGTGTTTTTCTCAGAATTAGACTGGAATAATGATTTTTTTTTTCGGCCGGGGCCAGGTTTGAACCCGCCACCTCCGGTATATGGGGGCAGCAGTCTACTCTTTTGAGCCACAGGTGCCGCCCTCTGGAATTATTATGTTTTCAGAGAAAGACCATAAAGATAAAATGCCATTGCCATGTATCTTACCAAAGTTTACCAGCATGACTTATCACTACTAACGTTTACCTTATTACTTGACAGTGTGTTGAGTTTCTTCTATTATCTTTTTTTCCTCTATTATCTTTTTAAAAAACAATTAGGATTCTTTAGCTACATGACTTATTATCAATGCCTCATTAAAATATCACATTTGACATAAAGACAAAAAATTAATATGTACTTTGCCAGTATATTTTTCTATTCCTTTCAATCATTTTCTCTGAGTATTTAGAAAGAAGACACCCATTACGATGAATAAAAGGGATATGGAAAAAATGTAACATACAATACTCAAAAAAATTTTTTTTCACCTTTCAAAGGATGATTATGCACGCTAGATTGTTAGTACGCTGGGCGAGGATCACATCTTATCCATCTTTCTACTTCCCCAAGTCTAGGGTCCCTAGCTGGGGGACAGCATAGAACTACTGATTCATTTGTATCTATAGAGTCAGTGTGTTAAAATCATTCAAAGCAATCAGATATGGGGGAAAGGGAAGAGCAATGTAACTAAAAAGAATTTCTACTTTCTCCCACCTAATTTTTTCTTGGTCAAGGAAGAAGAATACATAAGAAGATGGGAAAGACATAAATGGCCACAAAAAGCTAAAATAAATGGGAAAAAATTGGGTCAAATTCAGGTGATCAAAACAGTCTAAAGAGAATAATGAAAATCAATACCACCATAAGATGCTACCTCACAAGTGTTGGTGCAGATTTTTCAAACATGAACCCTCGGGTGGCACCTATGGCTCAGTGAGTAGGGCGCCGGCCCCATATACCGAGGGTGGCGGATTTGAACCTGACCCCGGCCAAACTGTAGTCCCAGCTACTCGGGAAGCTGAGGCAAGAGAATCGCCTAAGCCCAAGAGCTGAAGGTTGCTGTGAGCTATGACTCCATGGCACCCTACCAAGGGCGACAAAATAAGACTCTGTCTCTTAAAAAAAAACAAACACCATGAACCCTCATACATGGCTGCTGGAAATGTAAAATGGTATGGCCACTATGGAAAAATGTGTCAGCTCCTCAAAAAGTTAACCAGAGAATTGCCATACAAGCCACCAATTCCACTTCTAGGGATGTACATACCAATAATAGTAGGGAAATATTCGGGGCTGTGTTATTCATCATAGCCAAAAAAGTGGGAACACCCATCAGCTGAAGAATGTACAGACAAAATATGGCATGTCTACACAACTGAACATTATTAGGTCATTAAAAAAGGATGGCGCAAAATAAATAAATAAATAAATAAATAAAAATAAAAAAAAAAAAACACCCATAGGTTCTAAAAAATAAAAATAAAAAAAGGAATGGAGCGAGGCTCAGGAGACTGAGGCAGGAGGCTCACTTGAGCCTAGGGGTTCAAATCCAACTTGGGCAAGGGCAAGCTCCCATCTCTGAAAAATAAAAAAATGATGAGTGCTTATAAATGCTACAACATAGATGAAACTTGAAAACACTATGCTAAATGAAAAAGACAGACAGAAAAGGGACACATACTGTATTACTGTATTTATATAAATGTCTAGAATAGGCAAATATACAGAGACAGAAAGTAAAGACAGTGGCTACAAAAGGCTCCAGGGCTGGGACCATGAGGAGAGAGTTTGTTGCTTTTTTCTTTTTTTTAAGAGACAAGAGTCTCACTTTGTCGCCCTCAGTAGAGTGCAGTGGTGTCACAGCTCACAGCAACCTCCAGCTCTTAGGCTTAGGCGATTCTCTTGCCTCAGCCTCCCAAGTAGCTGGGACTACAGATGCCCACCACAATGCCCAGATATTTTTTGTTGCAGTTTGGCTGGGGCCGGGTACGAGCCTGCCACCCTTGGTATATGGGGCTGGCACCCTGCTCACTGAGCCACAGGCGCCGCCCAAGGAGAGAGTTATTAATAGGTATGATGGGGCTTATTTTGGGAGTAACAAAAATGTTCAAGAATTACAGTGTGGCTCAATGCCTGTAGCTCAGTGGCTAGGGCGCCAGCCACATACACCAGAGCCAGTGGGTTTGAATCCAGCTCAGGGCTGCCATACAACAGTGACAACTACAACAACAAAAAAAAAACCTGGGTGTTGTGGTAGGAGCCTGTAGTCCCAGCTACTTGGGAGGGTGAGGCAAGAGAATTGCTTAAGCCCAAGAGTTTGAGTTTGCTGTGAGCTGTGACAGCATAGCACTTTACCCAGGGTGACATAGTGAGACTCTGCCTCAAAAAAAAAAAAAAAAAAAAAATTACACAGTGATTATGGTTGCATAACGTTATGAATTTGCTAAAAAACACTGAACTGTACTCTTCAAACTGATTTCAATGGTGAACTATATGTTGTGTAATTTTTTAATCTCAATAAAAAATTGTAAAACAACACTAAGACATTGAAACTATTCTGAACGAGGCTCAGGAGACTGAGGCAGGAGGCTCACTGAACCGGTGCCCATAGTACAGTGGTTATGGCATCAGCCACATACACCTAGGCTGGTGGGTTCGAGCCCAGCCCAGGTCAGCTAGACAACAATGGCAACTACAAGAAAAAAAAAATGGCTGGGAGTGTGGTGGGCGCCCGTAGTCCCAGCTACTTGGGAGACAGGTAGGAGAATTGCTTGAGCCCAAGAGGTTCAGGTTGCTGTGAACTAAGATGCCACAGTACTCTCTACCCAGGGCAACAGAGTGAGACTCTATCTCAAAATAAATAAATACACAAACAGTAACTGAAGAAATCTTCCTCACTCAAACCATACTAATAATAGCAAACTCACTCCGGCCAGCATCAAAGCAAACTGTGCTGAAAAGAAGAAATATTTCTCTGGGAATTTTTGAAAGGCAGCACAGTTAAGTTTAAATTAGTGATTCCTAGAGCAATTTTTTTTTAATCCTCTTTTAACAACCTCTGCACACTTTAGATACTATAAATCACTCAAATAACTCACAGTAACCACTTAGCACCCAGACTCTGAGCTGCGGGAGAGCAACAATTTCCAGCACTGTCTGACAATGGCGAGGTGACTAAAACTATCAGGGCTCACTTTGCGGATTTGCTCTTATAAGTAATTCACACTTTATACTATTACTCAAAATGTAGCAGCTCAATTTTCTCTCAATTTGTCTCTGATTGTTGATGGCTGTGGTTTTATTTTTTGAAAACCCAAGCTTTTATTTAGCATCTACCATGTTCAAAGGACACAAAAAGCAGTAATAAGCAATTAGGACTCCTGAGTTTACATTTTAGCAGTGACTAAAATTGAAATTACTTATTTGACTTTGAAAGAAAGACAATACAGGCCAGCATGGTGGCTCTCACCTGTAATCCCAGCACTCTGGGAGGCTGACATGGGTGGACTGCTTGAGCTCAGGAGTTCAAGACCAGCCTGAGCAAGAGGGAGACTCCACCCCCACCTCCCCATCTCTACTACAAATAGAAAAACTAGCCAGGCGTGCTGGTGGGTGCCTGTAGTCCCAGTTACTCGGAGGGCTGAGGCAGCAGGATTGCTTGAGCCCAGGAATTTGAGGTTGCTGTGAGCTATGATGCTAGGCACTCTACCAAGGGTGACAGAGTGAGAATATGTCTCAAAACAAAAGAAAAAAAAAAAAAGACAAGACAGATTTCCTCATATTCCAATCATACACCACCAAGGGGAATGGAGAGCTGGCTGTGAAAGCCTGTTCTGACGGCAATGATACACCCAGCTTGCACCCTTTCCTCCTCACTCTCACCCCCCTCCAAGATTTTTCCTCTTCAATTACAAGGTACAGGTTGCACAAAGGCTGCCCTTAGCCATAAGCCACAGATTAGGGTCTATCCACAGGCTTTAACGTAAAGTCGCCTTTGCATGGTGGTAAATCTGTTAGGTTATCCCTGGGTAACATTCCATCCAAGGATAGAAAATGAGCAAAATTCTATTGGGAATTCTTAAAACACTCACCCTGTCTCTGGGGCCTGCTCACCTCAGCCCCCTACTCCTCCAAAAGGCAATGAATACATCCCACATTCTTTTCCTTTGTTGAATGCAGTTTTGTTTTGTTTTTTAAAGCACCAGACCATTTGGCCCACCATAAACACCAATTGGTGTGGTCAAAGGGTGTCCCTGGTGGGCAAATAAGAGGAGAATGAGGGGGTAGGCCTGCAAAATGACACTCTTCTTGGTGATGGTGGTGGAGGAGACAAGGAATCATGGAAAGGGTGATTTCCCCAGAATGAGATTGGGCCATCAGCCTGAAAAATAAACACAGGGCAAGAGAGGTTCTGCTCCTCCATGAACTCCACCTACCGACCCCAGGGGTCCAGGCAGTTTAGAGAAATGACAAAGGACACAGGTTGTAGACAGTCCAACTGTCTGGCTTCAAATCCTGTCTCACGCTTAATAGCTGCGGCAACTTCTCCGATTCAATTTCCCCATTTGTAACTGGAAGGTAATAATACTGTGTAGCACCTGCCTCAAAAGACCAACGCTAGAACTAAATGAGACCACAGTTAAAGACTTTGGCAGTGGCCAGCACATAATATGCGCTGAGTGAATTCTGTATGTGCCAGGATTCCTACTAGCTTCAGGGATCAGGCCATTAAAGGTCAACACTACACGGCCACTGTTTGGCTGGGACCAAATTTGGGGCCCACAAACATCCCTATGAAGTACGTGGTATTATCTTCATATTAACTTGAAAAAATGGAAGTTTAGAGAGATTCAGAAACTCATCTAACCTCACTCAGTAATCAGGTGTGGCAAGGAAAGGTTTGTGTCCCAGCAAAGTTTGCATTCCCTCATCTACCTCCAAAAGCTTAAAAGGATTTTAAAATAATGCTTCAGTATTCTAGCACCACTACTTATTGCATGAAATTATGTTCCGTGTCCCCCAACTAAACTGGCATAATTATCTATAAAATTAGAAATACTCAACAAATTCTGATAGATTATCAAAAAACACAAAATTCTTTTTTTTGAGACAGAGTCTCCCTCAGTAAAGTACTATAGCATCATAGCTCACAGCAACTTCAAATTCTTGGGCTCAAGCAAATCTCTTGCCTCACCCTCCCACATAGCTAGGACTACAGACGCCCAGCTATTTTTTAGAGACTCTTGCTCTAAAGGGGTCTCGCTCTTTCTCAGGCTGGTCTCAAATTCATAAACCCAAGCAATCTACCTGCCTCAGCCTCCCAGTGTGCTAGGATTACACGCATGAGACACCATGCCCGCCACAATTCTTTTTCATAACAAAATAACAAATACAACTGGGTAAATCATTGTTACCATTCTAATTAAATGGCTTTCATAGTTCAAAAGTATTGTAGATCCATTAATATATCAAGCCGTTTTTCTTTCAGAATTTGCAACTTGATCCTGTTGGCCTGTGTAACAAACATCTCTCTTTCCATAAGCTCAGTAGGTGTATACCAAAATTGACAAGAGTTAACAGTTACTCCAAATATCCCCTCCCATCCTGGCTAAGCTATTTAGGAAGACTTAAAGTCACTTAATTGCTCTGAAAAAGAAAATCAAATTTGAACTGTGTATATCATGCTGACTCTGATCTCACTGACTCTCTTTTATAGGTATACTGAGATCCAGAAATGTTTATGATCAGTCAAATGCACAACTCCATATACTTAAAGACTAACGGTTCTAGGAAAATTGGAGTAATAACACGCCACTTTACTCAGAACTATTTGTCCTATCAAATGAACTGGTTACCCAGTTTCCTGAAAACAGAGCTCATGATAATTGCTAATCCATTAAGCGTTTAAACTAAAGGATATGCTTGATTTGTGAAAGAAGTGGTGATATGGATAAGACAAGTCATAGAATTTTACTTCACTTCCCATAGTTTGACCCAGGGATTATACATTCTTGTAATCCTTTTTGGTAAGCACAAAGGAGAATATACTATGATAAGACGTGTAAACAGAAGCAGAAGGGAACCCAAAATACCTAAATATCGCAAGGGTTTATTGCAATTTAAATAACCTGAAACTCCAAGTATCAAAAAACAGAAAGAAGTATCGCATAACTGTAAAAGTCAAATATTTATACAGGTGCCTCAAAAGCCACAGTTGGGTGTACACCGTCAGCACTGACATTTACTATCTGTTAAGTAGTTTCAAAGTGCAATGGCATAAGTCAAGTAACTGGCCTGAGGTGTGAAGTTTATGACAACGCTAGTACGTCTGGAGAGACTGTGAAGGTGTGATGCTTGTCTTAACTTTCAGCAGGTCAGCAACAGGCAGCCAGGCTGTGGCAAGACAGAACCCTTCCCATGGGTTCCTTCTCTCCTTACAGGAAGAAAACTTACACCCATACCTTCATGGATAATTGAACAAGGATTGTTTCATAAATTTATAATGTCATCTATGACTTTCTTATAAGTGCTTTTTAAGAGCTTTCAAAAGCACTGTCCTTAGGACAAAAGTAACAATCTAAAACAGGAAACTAGTGCAGTTTAAAACTGAGAATAAGGGGAATATTTACTGGTATGAGCACTTAAGAAAGGTTCTAAGTCCCCAAGGCCACATTCCACAAATAACTGCAAGAGTTTTCACAAATGACAGAAGTCCAAATGTTGAAGTTACCCCTATGATATATATAAATTTACAATTAGGAATACCTCCTATCACTCTTATAATAATTCTAACAAGAAATTTCCCTTGGGGCAGCGCCTGTGGCTCGGTCAGTAGGGTGCCAGCCCCATATACCGAGGGTGGTGGGTTCAAACCCGGCCCCGGCCAAACTGCAACCAAAAAAATAGCCCGGCGTTGTGGCGGGTGCCTGTAGTCCCAGCTACTGGGGAGGCTGAGGCAAGAGAATCGCTTAAGCCCAGGAGTTGGAGGTTGCTGTGAGCTGTGTGAGGCCACAGCACTCTACCGAGGGCCATAAAGTGAAACTCTGTCTCTACAAAAAAAAAAAAAAAAAAGAAATTTCCCTTGTAAGGTTAAAAAGAAAGATGGGATAGGTAGAGCAATATTCATGAAGCTTCAGCTAAACTTTTGCTCCTGAATTTCATAGGATGATTTGGTTATGCTTCTCTTCACCTCCAGGCAGAAATAAAATGTGTTGAGAACTTTCAAAAAAAAGAAGAAAGAAAAGAAAAAACTACCAGCAGCTGAACTCAAATCAGAAGAAAAAGAAAAAATTACCAGCAGCTGAGCTCAAGTCAGAGTTCCTGAATACTCAACGCTCGTGTCACCACTTTTTCCTCCTAAACAGAATCTGCCTGTTCAGGATCTGAGGGCCAGTTCAAGTTTTCAGGTGAAGACCAACAATAGGTAGTGAAGTCTCCAAACAAGCGTTTCTAAAATCCAAGTGGCAAAGCCAGTTACACTCACTCCCGAGGCCCAGCACCCCCTTCCCTGCTCAGGACCTCCGGCCTGGGTGGGGCGCACGGGTCCAGAACCTGCAGAAAGCCCAGGACAACCTCAGAGATGCCACAGGTAGCCTGGGACGGCTAGTTCCCCACCCTGCACAGGCCACCTCCCGGAGGCCTGGCCCATCGCCGCCTCCCAGAGGCCGATCGTGTCCTCCAGCCTCAATCTGGCCAATTTTAGGAGAAGGCGAGCTTGGAATAGGGCCCAGGTGGACCCTCCAGGTCCGTTAACTGGACGTGGAGCGCCCGCCCAGGGTACCAGCTCCACCCTTCCCCTGGGCCAGGGGCGTCTGTAGGTCCCGGAGGGCGTCAGGAAGGAAGTGGGCCGAGGGGCCCCGAGAGGGGAAGCTCAAACGGGCTCCTCCAGAACGCATGAGGCAGACAGTCCCGAGCCTCCTTCCCTGGACCCCTCGGGCACCCCGGGGCCGCCGACGCCCCACGCGCCGCCGCCGGACCGGATCTCCCGGACAACAGCCGCCGCCGCGCTCCCGAGGCGGGTCCCGCACCCCCTCCGCGGCCCGGCCGCCCACCTGTCCCGGGGGTCGATCCAGCTGGTCCTCCTGGTGTTGTGGTCGATGTAGAAGACCTTGCCGTCATAGTCCCTGGCCTCCTCCCAGCCCCGGGGTAGCGGCAGCTGACCGCTCCCGGCCCTCCTAGGCATGATCGGCGGCCTCGCCGGCGATCGGCGCCTCCATAGGGACCGGGCGCGGGACGCGGCGGGAACGCGACTGTCCCGCCCGGCCGCTGCTCCCCGCCGCCGAGATGCAGGACTGCGGGGCGCGGCGGAACCACGCGCGGGAGGCACCTTAGGAAACCCTGCTCTCGGCCCGGGAGGGACTCAGTCCACCATGTCTGCGTCGGAGCAGGCAAGCAATCCCTCCTCCTCCTCCTCGTCCCTGCTGCCTCCGCCTCTTCCTCCTCCTCCTCCCAGTCCCCCTGAGGCCGCCGAGGGTCCGGGCGCCCAGGCCGCCCGTGCCGCCGCCGTCTGGGCTCTGATCCGGGAAGCGCGGCCGAGCTTCTGCCAGCGGCTACGGCGGGCCTCCTCATTTGCGTGCGATTAGCATACGCTCCGCCCCCGCCCCGCCCGCACATTCCTAGCAGCCGCATTCCTGGGCTTAACCCTGTCGCTGCCGGGGACGCGGCAGAAGCCGGGGCGCCGGGTCCCAGCACCAGCCCCGGGCGGGGAAAGGGAGCGAGCAAGGCCCAGGTGGGAGACTGGGGCGCGCGAAAGAATGTGCCGCCCGCTCCGTCCCCTTGACCCCAAGTATCGACGTGCGGCCAAACGCCTAAGGCTTTAGGGTTTCTGGACCCGAGAGATTGCAAACGAGAAGTCTCCGCCACCCTATCCACCTCTTTCCGCCTTCTAGGGAAACCGCAGGACTTTGGAGAGGAAAGGGGTGGGGGAAGCTGTCCTCGGGAGAAAAGTCCCAGCAAGCGGGGAAGGCACAAAGGCCACCCCCACCAACCACTCGGTTCCCCGAGTCTCCTTTGGAGTCCCCGGGGCAGCCCAGGAAAGCGTGGGAAGCCCCGAGAGCGTGTCCGTGGTATGTCCAGGGCGGGGGCGCCCGGCGCTCGGTGACCTCAGCGGAGCCCGCGCGGCGGAAAGCGAAGGCGGGTCCTGCGGGCCGAGGGCGCCCCGAAGCTCTGGGCCGCGGGGGGACAGTCAGGTCCGGCTCCGTGAGACTGGGCCACCCCTGGGTGATGCTCCCGAGGCGCGGAGTCACCCGCTGGGGTCCCGGCGGCCCTAGAAGGCGCACTGCGGGGATGAGGGTGGCTGGACCGGGACGCGTCCAGGATCCTGTCTATTCCAACCAGCCGCCCGCCGGGAAGTGCCCCGCCCGGAGCCCCGCGGTGGCCGAGGAGCTGCGGGCAGCCGCGCTGAAGGGACTGGACGCGCGTCCTCTCTTGGGCCACAGCATTTATTTATTCAGTGACTACTACGTGCCGCTCGCCTCTGGAGGGGGGCCGGACGTCGAGCCGGGACAATGGTCGGAGGTGTAGGCCTGGCAGGGCCTGAACGCAGCGTTTAGAGTCCCCATCCCCTAAGCCCCAAAACTCCACAGCAGCCAGACCTACACCGTCTCCCCCCGCCCCATTCATATTCTTCCGGGTTACTAAGCAGCTTTCTTTTAAAATGCCAACAGGCCCCGGAGCTCAGTCATTCACCTCTTAGTGAGAATTAGGTGACTCCTGCCCGCTAAGGCTTAATGACTCCCCACCCCGTGCGGGACTCAGCGCTGGGCAGGGGCTCTTGGAAGCTTTGGAACAACCTCCGCCTCCCCTCCTGGACCCTCAGACCCGAGAGAGAGTAGACCGAATTAAGAACACTCACTACAAGGCTGGCCCTACGTTGTTGGGATGTCAGCCGCCCTGAGAAATGGGGACGACTTTCAGATCCGCAGCGGGTCTGGGCGTTGGCGCGCAATCCCAAAAGTGGAGGTGTGTAGGCCTGAAGTCTCAGGCTTGGGTCAATTTCCCCTGAGGGACTGGACCTGCCTTCTGGGGCAGGGGTTCTAAAAGAGGAAAGGGGGGTCGCATTTGCACTTGGAGCAATCTGGGTCGGGAGCAGAAAGTTTAAACCGGCAGCAAATTCAGGGGAGCTTGAAGCACCGGAGAAGGAGCAAGCGGAGTTGGCTGAAGGTGGGGAAGGAAGGCACAAATTTCACTCGCTAGGTCTTCTTTTACACCCAGGCTTCTGGAAACTTTGTGCTTCGTGAAAAGAAGCCCCCACCTCCGTATCTGCGTTCTGCCCCACCCCCATTAATCAGGAGGTGTTCACACAAGTCAAGCTTCTCTCCCAATTTTGAATACTGTGAAAAAGATGGGGCCTCTCTACAATTAATCTCTCACACTACTAAGTGAATGTGCTTTGTTTTCCTGTTCTAAGTTGGCCCACCCAGCATGGCCAAAATTTGCATCGTGGTATATTAATAATATCATTCAGGAAACAAAACCAAATCATTCTTTTTTAAACCTTGCTTCCTGGCTTTCCCCCCAACTCCAAACAATTTGAGAACATTTGTTATAGGAAAATGTCTACATCTTACATCTTATTATTTAAAGAATAAAAACCAAACTAACATGCTTTGCTGGTGCCATAACTTGTTTCCCTGAATAAACTACTGCACAATACTTTTCAGTGTACTTTTAAACTCGATAAGCTTTCAGCTAAGTATTTTTACCTAAATTCTAAAACCAACGAGGAATGCAAAATAGCATTTGGCATTAAATGGAATTTATTGTTCCATAAATCTTTGGACTTCAAAAAGAAACTCTTAAGTAGACAAACAAAACTCTAAAAGAGACAAGCTGTCTTCTTTCCCACAGCTAGCCACTGGAAATATTCGGTTATACAGAAGTGGTTTAAGTGACAGGAGCTGCAGGTCTGCAGTTTTCTTTTTGCTTTGATCAACTTTGAACTCTGCTGTTCTGAGTTCACAGAATTCCTAATTGTCAAGACAATAAAATTTCATTTACATTCTTATCTGTAAAACAAAAAAATATATATGAGGATTAGACTCTCCCCCCCCCCGCCTTTTTTTTTTTTTTTTTTTTTGAGACAGTCTCACTCTGTCACCCTGGGTAGAGTGCCTTGGCATCATCATAGCTCACAGCAACCTCGTAATCCTGGGTTCAAGCTATCTTTCTGTCTCAGCCTCTCAAGTAGCTGGAACTACAGGTGTCTGCCACCACACTTGGCTAGTTTTTCTATTTTTAGTAGAGACGTGAGTCTCATTCTTGTTCAGGCTGGTCTCCAACTCCTGCTCTCAAACGATCCACTAGCCACGGCCTCCCAGAGTGCTGGGACTACAGGCATGAGCCACTGCACCCAGCCAAGATTATTCCCACTTTAAAGATAGATACATTTAGATTTGATCTGGGTTCCAGCTGGTCTTGGCAAAAAAGATGATGTTGTCCAGCATGCCAGATTACCCTGGCCTGTGGAACCATGTGCTACATTGAAGAGCCTCTTCTTTTCTCTGGCCCTTAAGGTTTTCTTATCTCCTATGGTTACATTTTCCCCAGTGCTTCTAAGTCTGTGGGGATGAGTCCCCATAAACAAAGCTCTCACCGTCAATGTCCAAATCCTAGGTGGCAGGAGAATTAATGACATCAAAAACAGGAATAGACAGTGAAAAATATCTCAAAAGAGGGTGGCGCCTGTGGCTCAAGGAGTAGGGCGCCAGTCCCATATGCTGGAGGTGGCAGGTTCAAACCCAGCCCTGACCAATAACCACAAAAAAAAAAAAAAAAAAACTCAAAAGATATTTTTGTTATATCTAAATCTAAACTACACAGCCAAGGCTAGGCATGGTGGCTTACACCTGTAATCCCAGTACTCTGGAAGGCCAAGGCAGATGGATCATTTAAGGCCAAGGAGCTGGAGACCACCCTGAGCGAGAGCAAGACCCTGTCTCTACTAAAAATAGAAAAACTAGCTGGGCGTAGTAGTGGGAGCCTGTAGTCCTAGCTACTGAGGAGACTGAGGCAGGAGGATTGCTTGAGCCCAAGAATTTGAGGCTGCTGTGAGCTATAATTCCATGGCAGTCTACCCAGGGCAACAGAGTGAGACTCTGTCTCACATAAAAATAGAATAGAATAGAACACACACCCAACAATGCCTGTAGCTCCACCTACTTGGGAGGCTGAGGCAAGAAGATCACTTGAAGCCAGGAGTTTGAGAACAGCTTGAGCAACATATCAAGACTTCATCTCTGGAAAAAAATGTAAAAATTGGTCTGGAGAGGTGGGGAGTGCATTGTAGTCCCAGCTGCTTGAGAGGTGGGAGGATCACTTGAGCCCAGGAGTTTGAGGTTGCTGTCAGCCATGATGACACTATGGCATTCAAGAGCTAGAGACGGCTCGGCGCCTATGGCTCAAGCGGCTAAGGCGCCAGCCACATACACCTGAGCTGGTGGGTTCAAAATCCAGCCTGGGCCTGCCAAACAACAATGACAGCTGCAACAACAAAAAATTAGCCGGGCTTTGTGGCCAGCATCCATAGTCCCAGCTACTTGGGAGGTGGAGGCAAGAGAATCCCTTGAGCTCAGGAGCTGGAGGTTGCTGTGAGCTGTGATGCCATGGCACTCTACCCAGGGTGACAGCTTGAGGCTCTATCTGAAAAAAAACAGAGCTAGAGAGTCTTTTAAAAAAATTTTATATATATATATATATATGGGTGTGTGTGTCTGTGTGTACCTATATGCACAAACACACCTTTAATTCAGCAACTCCATCGTTTCTTGGTCTTTTGACTAAGATCAAGTATAATTCAGCAACTCCAATGAGATGATTTTACCTACAACTATTAAATTTCCTCAAAATGTGCAAGGCTGTTCATCACAGCTGTTTGGTAATAGTAAAACTGAAAAAAGAAAAACCCATGGCCATCAGTAAGGGACTTATTAAATTAACTATGAATTATCCATAGTCAGCAGGCATTATAAAAGCATTAGATAAACATATGTATAGTGTATATGCTATAAGGAAAGATCTCCAGGATACATTAAGCAAAAAAAGGAAGATGCCAGCTCAGCGCCTGTGGCTCAAGCAGCTAAGGCTCCAGCCACATACACCTGAGCTGACGGGTTCGAATCCAGCCTGGGCCCACCAAACAACAATGATAGCTGCAACCAAAAAATAGCCGGGCGTTGTGGCAGGCGCCTGTGGGCCTAGTGACTTGGGAGGCGGAGGCAGGAGAATCACTTGAGCCCAGGAGTTGGAGGTTGCTGTGAGCTGTGATTTCACAGCACTCCACCCAGGGCAACCGCTTGAGGCTCTGTCTCAAAAAAAAAAAAAGGAAGATGCAAAAAGACATTTGCTGACTCACCTCAGTGGAGTTATGATCTAGTTCTGCAGGTTAAGACCTCCTACAAAATAGGAATGAACACAGTGCTGTGTACACTTCCTTCATGTCAAAGGAAGACCACAGATGGCGAAGGAAGTGTGGTTTTTTGTTGTTGTTTTGAGGCAGAGTCTCACTTTGTCACCTCGGTAGGGTGCTATGAGTGTCACAGCTCACAGCAACCTCAAACTCTTGGGCTTAAGCGATTCTCTTGCCTCAGCCTCCCAAGTAGCTGGGACTATAGGCACCAGCCACAACGTCAGGCTACTTTTTGGTTGTAGTTGTCATTGTTGTTTGGCAGGCCCTGGCTGGGTTGGAACCCACCAGCTCTGGTGCATGTGGCTGGCACCCTAGCTGCTAAGCTGCAGGCGTCGAGCCACACGAAGAAAGTTTTTATCAAAGATGGGCACTATCAGGGAGGAACTGATTATTAAGGGGGTTACATTTTTCCCAGTGTTAATCATCGGTTATACTGATTATTCAGGGAAGGGAATAGGGAAAGAGAACACAGATGTGATGTTAAAAAGGACCACCATGGGGGTGGCGCCTGTGGCTCAGTCGGTAAGGCGCCTGTGGCTCAGTCGGTAAGGTGCCGGCCCCATATACCAAGGGTGGCGGGTTCAAACCCAGCCCAGGCTGAACTGCAACCAAAAAAATAGCTGGGTGTTGTGGCGGGCGCCTGTAGTCCCAGCTACTCGGGAAGCTGAGGCAAGAGAATCGCTTAAGCCCAGGAGTTGGAGGTTGCTGTGAGCTGTGTGATGCCATGGCACTCTACAGAGGGCCATAAAGTGAGACTCTGTCTCTACAAAAAAAAAAAAAAAAGGACCACCATGGAAGGCCATGCTTGAAGGAAAGAAATGGGTGTGCCAAGTTCAAAGGCGAAGGTGGCGTGAAAAGAGGCCAGGACTAGGCTCGGTGCCTGTGGCTCAAGCGGCTAAGGCGCCAGCCATGTACACTTGAGCTGATGGGTTCAAACCCAGCCCACCCACCAAACAACAATGACAGCTGCAACCAAAAACTAGCCAGGTGTTATGGCGGGCGCCTGTAGTCCCAGCTACTTGGGAGGCGGAGGCAGGAGAATCGCTTGAGCCCAGAAGTTGGAGGTTGCTGTGAGCTGTGATGCCACAGCACTCTACCCAGGGTGACAGCTTGAGGCTCTGTCTAAAAAAAAAAAAAAAGAGAGAGAGAGAGAGAGAGGCCAAGAGGAGGTGGAGCCATCTAGAACAGAGGCTGTCATGATAGCGTCACATAGATAAAGTCTGAATTAAAAATTAGGCATGGATGCGCCCATAGCTCAGTCGTTAGGGAGCTGGCCACATGCACCAGGGCTGGTGAGTTTCAACATGGCCCGGCCCTGCTAAACAAAATTAAAAATAGCTGGGCATTGTGGTGGGCGCCTGTAGTCCCAGCTACTAAGGAAGCTGAGGCAAGAGAATCATTTGAGCCCAAGAGTTTGAGGTTGCTATAAGGTATGGCGCCACAACACTCTACACAGGGGGACAAAGTGAGACTCTGTCTCAAGAAAAAAAGAAAGAAAGAAAAAAGAAATTAGGCAATGAAGGATGGAAAAAAAGATCTGTGAAGAATTTGCTACTGATTGGATGAGAGAGAGAGGTGAATAGACTCAAAGGAGGAATCTGGGATGATATTAGGCTGGTGAGAGGGACTCAAAAGAGCTAGAAAAAAGTGAGGACGTCAAAAGAGGGTATCTGATACAGAGTTTGATTTTAGAAATTAGAGAAACCCAGTGGAAAGTTAAAGGTCAGGGCTAATGCTCAAACAAAAGGTCACCTATATGACTGAATGTAACCTACCTCAAAGTCTGTAGACAGCTGAAGGTTCAAGACTGATTCTTAGAAAGGCAATGTCAATGCAGGTTGAATAGAATTAAGCAGGTTGTCTATAGTCCTATTTTTTTGCCTATACTTCTTCAACAATTTGATATGATTTGGTTTATTTGCAAAATGTGGTTTCCATTTTCAGGATGTGTGCAGAATTAGTAGGTAGTGTGTAAACCATCTCTCAATGGATTATTGTTATAACCTTTATTATGCTAGTGAACCAGCTCTGTGTAGGACAAGATGAACTGGTTTTCAATATTTTAATACCCCTTGTTTCCTCAAGGATATCAGGGTTTATATAAACTGAAAATTCTAAATAAAGGGAACATTCTTTTTTTTTCTGAATCAAACTAGTGGCCTTTGTTTGGTGGGGGTGGGGGGAATTGGGGAAGTAAGAGGTTTGCAACCAAACTGGTCAAAATAAATAACATCTCTAATTATTGTGAATAGATAACCCTAACCTACAATTCCTAAAATGTATTGTCTAGACAGTCCTTAAGAAGAAAGGCATGTGGGCGGCACCTGTGGCTCAAGGAGTAGGGCACCGGTCCCATATGCAGGAGGTGGCAGGTTCAAACCTAGCCCCGGCCAAAAGAAAAAAAAAAAAAGAAGATCTTTTTTTTTTTTGCATGTGATCTTTAAAAATTCACAGTTTGGAGCCAAACCAGAATCCCTGATTACCATTACCACTTCCCCTTCAGTTAATTATTATACCAACACCTTAGGCAAAAACAATCATTCCAATTCAAGCAACATCAAACAAATTAGGTTTCACCTATTCCCTGCAAATAGGAGACCCACATTGGGCAAATTCTGTGCTTGCAAAAAAGATAATGAACATTTAAAATATCTGCCTTGTTAGTGAAAAGAAACAAGTTCAGATACCAGGTTTACAAGCATGGAGTTCTCAGAGGGCACCTCTCACATTCCCTGTGAGGTAGGTTTTTAGGATCAGAAGTCATTTATATTCCTTTTTATATAATAAAATAATAGGAGACTCTATTTCTTTTTTTTTTTTTTTTTAATTTGGCCGGGGCTGGGTTTGAACCCGCCACCTCCGGCATATGGGACCGGCACCCTACCCGCTGAGCCACAGGCGCCGCCCAAGACTCTATTTCTTTTTACCATCTTTAATTTGCGTCCTTTTTGTTTCAACCTTATATTTATTTTTTTTTTATTTTATTTTTATTTTTATTTTTGTAGAGACAGAGTCTCACTTTATGGCCCTCAGTAGAGTGCAGTAGCCTCACACAGCTCACAGCAACCTCCAACTCCTGGGCTTAAGCGATTCTCTTGTCTCAGCCTCCCGAGTAGCTGGAACTACAGGCGCCCGCCACAACACCCGGCTATTTTTTGGTTGCAGTTTGGCCGGGGCCGGGTTTGAACCCGCCACCCTCGGTATATGGGGCCGGCGCCTTACCCACTGAGCCACAGGCGCCGCCCAGTTTCAACCTTATAGACTGTGAAAAATATCTTGTTGAAAAGATGATTTTTTGGGCGGTGCCTGTGGCTCAAGGGGTAGGGCGCCGGTCCCATATGCCGGAGGTGGCGGGTTCAAACCCAGCCCCGGACAAAATCCAAAAAAAAAAGATGATCTTTTCAGCAGTTTATCTTTTTTTTTTTTGCATTTTTTGGCTGGGGCTGAGTTTGAACCCACCACCTCTGGCATATGGGGCCAGCGCCCTACTTCTTTGAGCCACAGGTGCCACCCATCAGCAATTTATCTTTTTTCCTATCCCTCTGAATTTTCCATTAAAGCTTTTATTTTTACTTATTTATGGGTTTGTCTGTCTGTCCCTGCTTCATCTCAATTTCCCCTTCTCCCTTAGTTATTTGGCTCTCTGATGTTGACTTAATGCTATGAATTTGGTTTAAGAAATTTAGCCACAATATAATCTCCCAAATTTGTCTGATTTGGGGATAGTCAAATTGAATAGGGAGAAAGAAAGCTCTATATAATAAAACACATTCAAAGAAATATATTTTATCACTCTGGGAGGCCAAGGCAGGTGGATAGTCTGAGCTTAGGAATTAAAAGCTAGCCTGAGCAGGAGCCAGACCCCATCTCTAAAAAATAGCTGGGTGGGGCGGTTCCTGTGGCTCAAAGGAGTAGGGCTCCGGCCCCAAATGCCAAAGGTGGCAGGTTCAAACCTAGCCCTAGCCAAAAACTGCAAAAAAAAAAACCTGGGCGTTGTGGCAGGCACCTGTAGTCCCAGCTACTGAGGAGGCTGAGGCAGGAGGATCACTTGAACCCAGGAGTTTGAGGTTCCTGCGAGCTATGATGACACCACAACACTCTACCCAGGGGACAGAGTGAGACTCTGTCTCAAAAAAATTTAAAAAAAAGAAAAAAAAAAATATCTTTTGCCCATAAATATATGGAAAGGTGGTCAACATCATTAGTAACCAGCAAAATACAAATTAAAGACCCATACATAGCCTCTAGATTGGCAAAATTTTTTAAGGTTTTTTTTTTTAGAGAGTCTCACTCTATTGCCCTGAATGGAGTGCCATGGGGTCATAGCTCACAGCAACCTCAAGTAGCTGAGACTACAGGTGCCCCCCACAATGCCTGCTTGACTAGTTTTTCTATTTATTTATTTATTTACTTACTTATTTCTAGACAGAATCTCACTTTGTCACTCTCTGTAGAGTGTCATGGCCTCATAGGTCACAGCAACCTCAAACTCTTGGGCCCAAGTGATCCTCTTGCCTCAGCCTCCCTAGTAGCTGGGACTGCTGACACCCACCACAAGGACTGGCTAGACTGGCTAGTAGTTGTTCTTATTTTTAGTAGTGATGAGGGTCTCACTGTTGCTCAGGCTGGTCTTTTTTTTTTTTTTTGGCCGGGGCTGGGTTTGAACCTGCCACCTCCAGCATATGGAATCAGGGCCCTACTCCTTGAGCCACAGGCGCCACCCTATCAGGCTGGTCTTGAACTCCTGAACTCTGGCAATCCCCCCCCAACTGCCTCAGCCTCCCAGAGTGCTAGGATTTACAGGGGTGAGCCACCAAGCCTGGCCAAAAATCCAAAAGTTTAATAATGTACCTGCATAGGTGTTGGCAAGAACATGGGACAATGGAAATTCTCACCAGCACTGGGGGGGGGGGGGGCATACATATTGGTACAAACATCACTTAGCCTCGTGTAGAAAAATTGAAGATATCCACATCTCGTGATCTAGCAATTCAACTCCTGGATTTAGCCCTAGGAAATCTCACACATACATTCATGAGACATATGTATAAGAATATTTATAGTGGGGGCGGCGCCTGTAGCTCAAGGAGTAGGGCGCCGGTCCCATATGCCAGAGGTGGCGGGTTCAAACCCAGCCTTGGCCAAAAACCACAAAAAAAAAAAAAAAAAAAAGAATATTTATAGTGGCTTGGCGCCCGTAGCACAGTGATTATGGTGCCAGTCACATACACTGAGGGTAGCAGGTTCAAACCCAGCCCGAGCTAGCTAAACAACAATGACAACTGCAGGGCAGCGCCTGTGGCTCAGTCGGTAAGGCGCCGGCCCCATATACCGAGGGTGGCGGGTTCAAACCCGGCCCCGGCTGAACTGCAATGAAAAAATAGCCGGGTGTTGTGGTGGGTGCCTGTAATCCCAGCTACTCAGGAGGCTGAGGCAAAAGAATCGCTTAGGCCCAGGAGTTGGAGGTTGCTGTGAGCTGTGTGATGCCATGGCACTTTACCGAGGGCCATAAAGTGAGACTCTGTCTCTACAAAAAAAAAAAAAAATGACAACTGCAACAGAAAATGGCTGGGCATTGTGACAGGCACCTATAGTCCCAGCTACTTGGGAAGCTGAGACAGGAGAGTCACTTGAGCCCAGGAGTTTAAGGTTGCTGTGAGCTGTGATGTCATGGCACTCTACCGAGGGCGATATAGTGAAAGTTTGTCTCAGAAAAGAAAAAAATAATAAAATAAAAATAAAAGAATGTTTATAGCAGTGTTTTTCACTTTGCGACAGCTTCTCCCTTTGGTGCCCTGAGTAGAGTGCAAGGCATCATAGCTCACAGCAACCTCAAGCTCTTGGGCTCAAGTGATCCTCTTGCCTCAGTTTTTCTATCTCACTCTTGCTCAGGCTGGGCTCCAACTCCTGAGTCCAAGCAATCCACCTGCGTCAGCCTCCCAGAGTGCTAGGATACAGATGTGAGTCACCTCATTTGGCAAAGAATGTACATAGTGGTTTTATTTACAGCAGCCCCAAATTGAAGCATGCAAATGTCCAATAAAGAGTGTCATAGATAACTAGTTTGTGGTATATTTAAACTATGAAATACAATATAGCAAAAGAAAGAGACTGAAATGTGATGTTAGAACAACAAAACAAAATAGTAATGCTGGGTAAACGATGTAAGAAATAATATGATTTCGGGCGGCGCCTGTGGCTCAGTCGGTAAGGCGCCGGCCTCATATACCGAGGGTGGCGGGTTCAAACCCGGCCCCGGCCAAACTGCAACCAAAAAATAGCCGGGCGTTGTGGCGGGCGCCTGTAGTCCCAGCTACTTGGGAGGCTGAGGCAGGAGAATCGCTTAAGCCCAGGAGTTGGAGGTTGCTGTGAGCTATGTGCACCACGGCACTCTACCGAGGGCCATAAAGTGAGACTCTGTCTCTACAAAAAAAAAAAAAAAAAAAGAAAGAAATAATATGATTTCATTCATGTAAAGTTTAGAAAATGGAGTTGAGGGCAGTGCCTGAAGCTCAATGGAGTAGGGAACCAGCTCCATATGCCGGAGTTGCGGGTTCAAACCCAGCCCCGGCCAAAAACAGCCAAAAAAAAAGAAAAGAAAGAAAAAAGAAAATGGAGTTGAAACATATTCTTCTTAGTGAAGTATCACAAGAATGGAAAAGCAGGTATCCAATATACTCAATACCAATATGAAGCCAGTAGGTGATCTCATACACACCCATACAAGAGAAAAGCTCAATTCAATTCAAGTTTGGGGGAGGAGGAGGGAGGGGGAAGAAGAAGGAGAAGGAGGAGGAGGAGGACAGATAGGGAGGGGAGGAGGGAGGGGAAGAGAAGGAGGCAGGGGTGGGGGCAGAGGGAGGAGATTGGTATGGTCACAATGTAAGGGTGTATGTCACATCTCCTGGGTGCAGGACACAACTACCACAGGGACCATTGTAACCTAATCATTTGTAGCCATATATTAATCTGAAATTATTTTATTTTATTATTTGAGACAGAGTCTCACTTTGCCGCGGTTGGTAGAGTGCCTTGGTGTCCTAGCTCACAGCAACCTCAAACTCCTGGGTTCAAATGATTCTCTTGTCTCAGCCTCCCGAGCAGCTGGCCTAATCTGAAATCTTAACAAATAAGATTTATAAAAACCGTTGGTTAGGGATTGGCGCCCTACTCAATGAGCTATGGGTACTGGCCACATTAAAAAAAAAAAATGACAACTGTAACAAAAAAATTAACCAGGCCTTGTGGCGGGCACCTGTAGTCCCAGCTACTTGGGAGGCTGAGGCAAGAGAATCACTTAAGCCCAAGAGTTTGAGGTTGCTGTGAGCTGTGACAGCACAGCATTCTACCAGGGGCAACATAGTGAGACACTGGCTCAAAACAAAAATATTAAAAGCCTGTTGGCTAGCAGGCCGGGCGCGGTGGCTCAGGCCTGTAATCCTAGCTACTCTGGGAGGCTGAGGTGGGCCTATTGCTTGAGCAAGAGAGACACCCATCTCTACAAAAAATAGCCAGGCATTGTGGCAGGCACCTGTAGTCCCAGCTACTTGGGAGGCTGAGGCAAGAGAATCTCTTGAGCCCAAGAGTTTGAGGTTGTCACCTATCAAAGGTGACAAAGTGAGACACTGTCTCAAAAACAAAACTGTTGGTTAGGAATGCATACATAAAGGTTAAAAGCATAAATAAAAACAAGGAAATAATTATCGTAAAGGCTGAGCATCCCTACCTCTGGGAAGGGGTGATTTTGAAATTCCGGACAGGTACATGGCAGGGGTGATTCTAATAATGTTCTATTTTTTTGAGCTATTTTGCTCTTTATTTGTTAAACTCTATGTGCATTTTTTACACAGTTCTCTGCATGTATGTTCCATTTCTCTCTCTCTCTCTCACACGCACACACACAGAAATACTACAGTTTTACCTGGGAATGTGAAGAATGCCCAACCCCTGGCAACATGCTTTAATGAGCAAATAAAATATCTGTGTTTCAGATTCACCAGGACGCGTTACCATTTTGCCACATTACTTTTTGCCACTTTTTTTTATTATTATGAAGTGATTAGATCACGAGGGCCCTTGCTCTCATGGATGGCTTTTTCTTTCTTTTTTTTTTTTTATTTTAACTTCAGATTGATACGAGGGTACAAATGTTTAGGTTACATCGTTTGTATTTCTCAGGTAAGTTCAAGTTGTAGTTGAGCCTTTCACCCGGGGGGTGTGCTGAACACCCCTCACACTGTGCACATTTGGTGAGATCCTGCCAATCATCCTCCCTCTTTCCCCCGCCCCTTCCTCCTCTGCCCCTTGCTAGACTATACTTGTGTTTTTCTTTCTTTCTTTTTTTTTTTTTTGAGACAGAGCCTCAAGGTGTCGCCCTCGGTAGAGTGCTATGGCGTCACAGCTCACAGCAACCTCAAATTCTTGGGCTCAAGAGATTCTCTTGCTTCAGCCTCTCAAGTAGCTGGGACTACAGGCGCCTGCCACAATGCCTGGCTATTTTTTGGTTGTAGTTGTCATTGTTGTTTGGCAGGCCTGGGCTGAATTCGAACCCACCAGCTCTGGTGTATGTAGCTGGCACCTTAGCCTCTTGAACTACAGGTGTCGAGCCTATACTTACGTTTTTCTTTGACTTTTTTTTTTTTTTTTGTAGAGACAGAGTCTCACTGTACCGCCCTCGGTAGAGTGCCGTGGCGTCACACGGCTCACAGCAACCTCCAGCTCTTGGGCTTACGCGATTCTCTTGCCTCAGCCTCCCGAGCAGCTGGGACTACAGGCGCCCGCCACAACGCCCAGCTTTTTGTTGTTGTTGTTGTTGTTGCAGTTTGGCAGGGGCTGGGTTTGAACCCGCCACCCTCGGCATATGGGGCCAGCGCCCTACTCACTGAGCCACAGGCGCCGCCCTATACTTATGTTTTTCTTTCCTGTGGGTGTGTAGTTGTTTATATATTGGTATCATATTAGAATTGAGTACATTGGATACTTGTTTTTCCATTCTTCTGATACTTTACTAAGAAGAATGTGTTTCAACTCCAACCAGGTAAACACAAAAGATGAAAGGTCTTCATCTTTTCTTATGGCTGAATAGTATTCCATGGTATAGATATATCACAGTTTATTAATCTATTCTTGGGTTGATGGGCATTTGGGTTGTGTCCAGGTTTTGGCGATTGTAGTTGAGTGGCAATAAACGTTCTAGTGCAAATGTCCTTGTCGTAAAATGTTTTTTGTTGTTTGTTTTTTGTGGGGTTTTTTTGGCCGGGGCTGGGTTTGAACCCGCCACCTCCGGCATATGGGACCGGCGCCCTACTCCTTGAGCCACAGGCGCCGCCCAAAATTTTTTTTTTTTTTTTGTAGAGACAGAGTCTCACTTTATGGCCCTGGGTAGAGTGCCGTGGCCTCACACAGCTCACAGCAACCTCCAACTCCTGGGCTTAAGCGATTCTCTTGCCTCAGCCTCCCGAGTTGCTGGGACTACAGGCGCCCGCCACAACGCCCGGCTATTTTTTTCTTGCAGTTCGGCCGGGGCCGGGTTTGAACCCGCCACCCTCGGTATATGGGGCCGGCGCCTTACCGACTGAACCACAGGTGCCGCCCCAAAATGTTTTTTTTTCTTTCGAGTAGATACCTAGTAATAGGATTGTGGGGTCAAATGAGAGGTCAATTATAGTTTTTTGCGAATCCTCCATATTTCTTTCCGCAGAAGTTTTGTTAGTTTGCAATCCCACCAGCAGTGCAGAAGTGTTCCCGTCTCTCCACATCCATGGATAGATTAATTCTGTCATGGCTGGAGTGGGTTAGTAATTCTGGGAGCTCAGCCCCTTTTTCTCTCTGCCTGATGGGTACGCATCCACCATGCAGTGACACCACAGGAAAGCCCTGACCAGATGCAGCTCCTTACTCTCAGCCTCCAGAATGATGAGCCAAAAACATTTCTGTTCAATAGAAATTATATAGCCCATAGCTTTTGGTTCTAGCAGAAGAAAATAGATTAAGACACCTCCTAAGGTTCTGACTTTCCGTGCTCATTGGGGCAGTGTTTCCTAAACTTAAGTGAACATAAGAATTTCTTGGTCGGGCGGCGCCTGTGTCTCAAAGGAGTAGGTTGCCGGCCCCATATACGGGAGGTGGCAGGTTCAAATCCAGCCCCAGCCAAAAAAAAAAAAATTCTCCGTCTAAAAATAAAATAAAATAAAATAAAATAAAAATAATTTCTTGGTCAGTGTGTCAAAAATGCAGAATGCCAGGTTCCACTCCCAGAGATTTGGATTCAGTTGTTCTGAGACACTGGAATTTGTAGCCTCCATGGGAATCTCAGAGCATTGGTCAAGCAGTCTGAGTGCCAATTTAAGAAATAACTGTATAGCCGGGTGTTGTGGCGGACACCTGTAGTCCCAGCTTCTCAGGAGGCTGAGGGAGGAGAATCGCGGAAGCCCAAGAGCTAGAGGTTGCTGTGAGTCTTGTGACATCATGGCACTCTACCGAAGATGGTAAAGTGAGACTCTGTCTCTACAAAAAAAAAGAATAACTGTGTTCATCTGACATTCCTGGATCAAAGGACAAGCACGCCTAACATTTTGACATGTATCGCTCACTGCCTGCCTGAAAGGTTATACCCGTTTCCAGCTCCATCAGCGCATGTTATCCCAAATCTTGTGCTTCCATGATTTGTGCATTATAAAAGTAGGTGCTTAATGAATATTGGATGGTGCATTGCCCTTCTTCTGGTCCTAGATCCTTGTATAAAATCAGAATCTTGGATTAGATCGGTTTTTCCAAATTTGCCTGATCACCTTCACCTGGAAATCTCGATGAAAATTCTGGTTCATAGGCTCAAGAGTCTAACGGTAGACTCTCCAGGGGAAGAGAGCCGGACAGTAATTCAGAACTCCACATTTCTTCTTTGATTAAGTGAGTTTTGTAAATATTACCCTGATTGACTCTGAATACTATTTGGTTCTAGAATAGAGTGGACATAAAGTTCACGTGCAATTTAAAGTTACAACTATTTAAAATTGCACACAAACTTTATGTCCACCCTGTATTTTGATTTTTAATTTTATTTATTTATTTTTTTTGAGACAGAGTCTCAAGCTGTTGCCTTGGGTCGAGTAGAGCCCTGGCATCATTGTCACAGCAACCTCCAACTCTTGGGCTCAAGCTATCATCTCGCCTCAGTTTTTCTATTTTTAGTAGAGACGGGGGTATCGCTTTTGCTCAGGCTAGTCTGGAACTCCTGAGCTCAGGCAATCCATCCTCCTCAGCCGCCCAGAGTGCTAGGCATGAGCCACCATGCCTGACCTCTGTATTTTGATTTTTTACTAACTACATAAGACCTTATTTAATTATGGGCCAATGGCTATGACCTTAGAGGAAATAGTGCCAGCTGTATACAGAGCAGCTACATTGCACCAATGAGATGTGTAGGAATGATGGATTCAGAATGTATCTTTTTTTTTTTTATCTTTGTCAAGGCTATTTCGGATGTTTTTACATTTTTAAAGAAACTGTCACTGCAAGGATTTAAAATATTCCTAAATCGCCACAGTTGGCGATTTGCTTTTTGCTTTCTTTCTGGCTGGAAATAGTAAAATGATGGAATGCTAGGGCGGCGCCTGTGGCTCAAGGAGTAGGGCGCCGGTCCCATATGCCGGAGGTGGCGGGTTCAAACCCAGCCCTGGCCAAAAAAACCACACACAAACACACACAAAAAAAATGATGGAATGCTATGTGCTAAAATAAAAAAATTCAGGCTTGAAGGAAGATCAGACTTAAAATAAAAAATAATTAAATTTCTTAGTGAAAAGCAAGTAAGTCCTGGAGAAAACAATAATATTGATAGAAGGGACTAGAAGTAGATTCTCGGGTGTCAGTCTCTGGTGTTAGCTATTGATACTTTTCTCAGATAAATCTTCTGGGACAGAGTTTTATTTTGTTTTGGTTTTTTGAGACAGAGTCTTATTTTGTTGCCCTCAGTAGAGTGCCGTGACATCATAGCTCATAGCAACCTCCAGCTCTTGGGCTTAGGAGATTCTCTTGCCTCAGCCTCCCGAGTAGCTGGGACTACAGGTACCTGCCACAAGGCCCAGCTGTTTTTTTTTTTGGTGCAGTTTGGCCAAGGCCAGCTTTGAACCTGCCACCCTTGGTATGTGGGGCCGGCGCCTTACTCACTGAGCCACAGGAGCCGCCCAGCATTTTTATTTTCGGTTTTCTTTTTGCTTGTTTGTTTTTTTCTTTTTCTTTTTTTTTTTTTTTGTAGAGACAGAGTCTCACTTTATGGCCATCGGTAGAGTGCCATGGCCTCACACAGCTCACAGCAACCTCCAACTCCTGGGCTTAAGCAATTCTCTTGCCTCAGCCTCCCAAGTAGCTGGGACTACAGGCGCCCGCCACAACGCCCGGCTATTTTTTGGTTGCAGTTTGGCCGGGGCCGGGCTTGAACCCGTCACCCTCGGTATATGGGGCCGGCGCCCTGTTTGTTTTTTTCAGACAGAGTTTCACTCTGTCACCCTTGTGAGAGTGCCCAGGTGTCACAGCTCACAGCAACCTCAAACTCCCGGGCTCAAGTCTTCCTCCTGCCTCAGCCTCCCAAACAGCTGGGTCTATAGGTACCCATCATTATGCTGGGCTAGTTTTTGTATTGTTAGTAGAGACAGGGTCTCACTCTTGCTCAGGCTGGTCTCTAACTCCTGAGCTTAAGTGATACTCCTGCCTCAGCCCCCCAGAGTGTTGGGATTACAGGCATGAGCCACCACACCTGGCCTGATATAGATTTTTTAGAAAAGTTAATTACTGAGAATTTACCATGTGCCAGGCACTACTCTAGGGGCTTAACTGATAATAAACTTCTTGAATCCTCCCATCAACTCTATGGGATATGTATTATTATGGCTCTTTTTGTGAGGTAAGGAAACCAAGACACAGGTAATTTAACCCATTTGCCCAAGGTCACATGGCTGTTAAGTGATAACACTGGGACCAAGGGGCTAGCTTCAGTGTCTGAGTTCTCAGCCACTTCACAGCCTAGCAGTGGTGAATGTAGATAATTATTGTCAGGTGCATGTTGCGTCTGTACTTTCCCACTCCATTCAAAAGTGAATGATTAGGGCAGTGCCTGTGACTCAGTGGGTAGGGTGCTGGCCCCATATACTGAGGGTGGCGGGTTCAAACCCAGCCCTGGCCAAACAGCAACAAAAAATAGCCAGGCGTTGTGGCGGGCGCCTGTAGTCCCAGCTACTCGGGAGGCTGAGGCAAGAGAATCACCTAAGCCCAAGAGTTGGAGGTTGCTGTGAGATGTGATACCACGGCTTGCTTTTCCCGTTTATCTGGACTACTAGTGTCTTTCACCAATATTCTTTTTTTTTTTTCCGTGAGACAGAGTTTTACTCTGTCACCTGGGTAGAGAGCCTTTGTGTCATTATAGCCCACAGCAACCTCCAACTCTTGGCCTCAAGGTGATCCTCTTGCCTCACTGAGTAGCTGGGACTACAGTTGCCCACCAGAAGACCCAAAAGATTTTCTATTTTTAGTAGAGACAGGATCTTGTCTTGTTCAGGTTAGTCTCTAACTCCAGAGCTCAAGGGATCCTCTTGCCTCAGCCTCCCCGAATGCTGAGATTACAGGCGTGAACCACTGTGCCCAGCCTAATATTCTTGAGTGATTATTTTGTGTAAGACATTGTGAGGTAGATTATGTGAACTATCCAAAGTTCAAGATTATGTGAACTTTGGATAGATTATGTGAACTTTATCACATAAAGAGACTCCTGGGTTAAATGTTCATAAAATATAATTCTAGGTATATATAAATGCCTATTTAAATATGTAATACAGCACATTTGTGCACGATCCTTTGATGAAAGTCATTTGTTTGTCCTTAAAGGTTCAGTATGATGTAGGGGAAATAAAGTCCAACTGTTCAGATGGCCAAATAGCAGATGAAACAGATGGACTCTGACCTGCCGTAAAGGCCAGAAAATTCTCCTGATTATTTTGGCTCTGACATTTTAACTGGCATGAAAAGTCCATGCTTCTGCCATTGTGGTTTTAAGTTCTGCAGACTATGCCTTTTCATTCTCATTTATAGATCCATCAAACTCTGTATCATGGATAACAGAATAATAATTTGTAAAGCCTCCACTTATAAATAAATGTGAGAGATTGAGCACCACAAAACTAATTTGGGCTTAATGCCCAGAGAAATTGCATATTGAGATGTTCTTGACATAAATATATACACTAGAGCCACATATTAGCTAAATCTCTTGGTGGATTTCTATTTAACTCAGTGAAGGCAGACAAATAGATCACAGTGCTAGTATTGATTTATACTCAACAGCAGAAAGGTTGTCCATACTAAAATGATTTTGCACGCCAGGATGCATAGGCAATATGTCTGTGTGTGCAGACACGTAGTTGAAAGTCCTAGGCATCTGATCACTGTTAGCTTCTAAACAATCTGGCCAGTCCTTGGATTTTGAAGGAAATAGCAAAGTTCACATCTCTGTTTTGCTGTGGTTACTCAACGCCAAAAAAAAAAGTGTTGACAAGAGATATGGTAGAGATGTGCAACAGGGCTTCCTGTGGGCAGAGCGCATTCTCAGCCGCTTCTGAAAAGTCCAAGGTGCAAGCTGGAAAGGATTCCTACACAGGCAGAGGCAGCCCCCACCTGCTGACCAAGAATTTAGCTCCATTCAGGGATCCCTGGGGTGTAAATGCCTCTGTCTGGCTTCCTTGAGAATCAGCAGCTCCTCTGCCTGTGAGTCTCTGCAAGGGCCCAGAACTGAGCAGGACCACCCAGGTGCAGGCAGAAAGCAGAGTTGAAGAACTGTGAAGAACAGATGGATCATAACCAGGGTGACACTGAATTCCACCTCCCCAGCTACATGAAAAGATGCAGCTAGAGTTTAACGATCATTTCAGAAGCTGCTCGATTTCCTCCCTTCTTCCTTTTTCTTTCAATGACATGAAGGTAGCAACATCCACACGCATAAAGTTTGGAGACACATATAAATTTTTATGGGTGTGCATTTCTTTTTCTCCTTTTTCTTCTGATTGTATTTGGTTCTGTAGACATGTGCCCAACAACTTGTCTTAGAAGCCCCAGAGGAAACTATAGGAGCCTAGGGGAAAAGCCTGGGCAGTGGGGTCGGTAAGGTCTTTGCTGGATTCCTGGCTGCCCTGCTCACATTACTCTGAGCTCCAGTTTCCTTACGTGTCACCTGAACCAAAGCACCTACTTTGGGCGCTGAGACAATGGGTCTGACATGGGTCTGACACAGGCTTTCACCCCACAGTTCACTTTCCCTTCCTCTCCCTCCCACCTCTGCCCTCTAAGCTTCTCGCTTCTCTTTGTATTCCTTCTTCGCTCACCCAACAGGTCATTTGCATTATCTTGGGGGAAAAAAGTATATTTTAAAATATTTTCGCCTTATTGAATAAATTGAAACCTTTTAAGTTTCTAATGTAGACGTTTTGTGACTTCAAACTTTTCAGCATCTCTGACAAATGTTTAAAATTGAAATAAACTTCCTTTTCCCCATCTCAACAGTTGGCCTGGAGTAAGAGCCTTGATGGAAGGAGGGAAATGCTTCCCCCTAGAGGAACCAGAGGGGAATACAGGAGGGATAGGAAATCAGCTCAGCCAATCAGATGCTGCCAATGTGGTAGTGAACTGGACTCAGCCAATCAGATGCTCCCAGTGGGAAAGGATGGGACTGAGAAAAGAATGATTCAAAGCAGAGAGAGCCAAGGCAGCAGCAATGGCCACTTGCAAGCCCTGCAGGAGTCGCGGCACCAAGGGTACCGCCCAGTGAAAGGCCAGGTGTTCTGTGGTGGCCGTAGCTCACCTCTCAGTCTTTACAGAAGAGCCTCCTCTCATCTCATCTTCTTGCCTCCTGCAGCTACTCTGGAGAAAGGTCTAAGTTGTGATGATGGAGACATTTCTAGCGCCATTTACCAGCTTTTGTGTCATTGTCTCAGAATGCTTCTCTCTTAGATAAAAGTGACAGGCTTCCACCTTCTCTTAGGAACCTCACTGGAAGAAGAGATACGGATGATATCACTCCTACTTCACAGAATTGTTGTATATATGAGTTAAGGTACATGAGGTGCTCACCTGGCTGAAGCTGTTGTGAATATAATGCATAGTCCTTAGTAGACCAGGGAGAAACTTCCAGATCTTATAGCCTCTTAGAGTCTCTATTGTGTCTCCCCCCAGCCCTCGCCCAAATTTGTATGTTGAAGTCCTTTATTTTATATCTTTATTTATGTTGTGGTCCTCACCTCCAGTACCTCAGAATGTGACTATAATTGAATTGAGGGTCTTTAAGAGGTAATTAATGTCAACTGAGGACACATGGGTAGTCCCTGATCCCATGTGCTTGATGTCTGTATAAGAGATTAGGGCTGGGCAAGACACTCAGGCCTGTAATCCCAGCACTCTAAGAGGCCGAGGCAGGCAGATCACTTGAGCTCAGGAGTTTGAGACCAGCCTGACCAAGAGCGAGACCCCCATCTCTACTAAAAATAGAAAAACCACCAGGCATTGGGGCACCTGTAGGCCCAGCTACTCAGGAGGCCAAGGCAGAAGGATCGCTTGAGCCCAAGGGTTTGAGGTAAGACTCTGCCTGAAGAAGAAGGAGGAGGAGAAGAAGAGGCAGAGTAGGGCAGCGCCTGTGGCTCAAAGGGGTAGGGTGCTGGCCCCATATGCCGGAGGTGGCGGGTTCAAACCCAGCCCCCGCCAAAAACCGCAAAAAAAAAAAAAAAAAAAAGAGGCAGACTAATGTCACACCCCACCACTGCCACTGCTTGTCAGGGACTGGGACTGGCCAGGCCTTGGCCAGGCTTAACTAGGTTCTGGACGTGGACCGCTGAGCTATCTTGCTCAAGAACAATTTCTCCTAGTGCCTGAGGGCTTTACTTTAGCTGATGGGAGAGAGAGAGATAGTCTTTGAGATAGTAAAGCAGTCTTAGAATAGATAGATGTTAGTCTTTAGTAGAGCTTGGTAATCTTCAGCAGAGAAACGCCATGCTGGGGTTCTGCAGCAGGCGAGGAGACAGAGTCAGAGTGAGCAGGTCCATGGTAGAATGCGCATGCTCCTGACTGCCTTCTCCTCCTTCCTAATATAAGGCTGATCTCGTGCTTCTCAATAGCACAGGTGTAGAGACTGCCAATTCACCACTGCTCTCATCTGGCGAGCTCTCATGCTTGTTAGGAGAGCTAAATCCCTCTCCATGCCCTTTCCACCAAGGTGTTCCGTTATTGAGCTATACAGGTATTTCTTATAACTCTCACTCCTCCTAGCCATAGGCTATACCGGCTGCTACAGAGTAAAACGAGATTAGGACAGGCACACACAGAAGAAAGGGGTTACAGAGGGATAGGAAGCCATATGCAAGGAAGGAGAGAGGCCCTTGAGAGAAACCAATTCTGCCAACACCTTGACCTTGGACTTCTAGCCTCCAGAATTGTGAGAGAGTAAATTTCTGTTTTTTAAGCTACCCAGTCCGTGGTTCTAATGTTTTGGTGCCTAGTAAGCTAATACACTGCTCAACCTCAAGCTGTGTCCTTGAAACTGCCTCCAGCTTTGAATTCTTTTTTTTTTTTTTTTTTCAGCTTTGAATTCTTGGTTCTTGAACCTTTCTGATTCTCCTGTCTTTCTAGATGAGTGTTTTTCAACCTTTTTTGGGGCCAGGGCCTGGTTTGAACCCACCATCTCCAGTATATGGGGCCAGGGCCCTACTCCTTGAGCCACAGGTGCCCTGTTTTTCAACCATTTTTATCTTGTTAGATACTGTTGCACACTTGAAACTATTGTTAAACTTCCTCCGAACACTTAAATTATGTTGATCAAGAAAAAAAAAAGAAAGAAAGAAAAGAAAAAATATACTTACTGTGCTTGGAACTTCTTTTGAAAATAATTTAATGAATGATCTTTAGAAATTTTTGCAGGGTGGCACCTGTGGCTCAAAGGAGTAGGGCGCCGGCCCCATATACGGGAGGTGGTGGGTTCAAACCCGGCCTTGGCCAAAAACTGCAAAAAAGAAGAAAGAAAAGAAATTTTTGCAGTAGGGTGGTGCCTGTGGCTCAAGTGGCTAAGGCACCAGCCACGCACATCAGAGCTGGGTTTGAATCCGGCCCGGGCCTGCCAAACAATGACAACTGCAACCAAAAAACGGCCGGGCATTGTGGTGGGTGTCTGTAGTCCCAGCTGCTTGGGAGGCTGAGGCAAGAGAATCGCTTAAGCCCAGGAGTTGGAGGTTGCTGTGAGCTGTGACGCTACAGCACTCTACTCAGGGCTATCGCTTGAGGCTCTGTCTCAAAAAAAAGAAAAGAAAAGAAATTTTTGTAGTACATCTAAGATCCTCTTACAGCACACCAGTTGAAAATCACTGCTCCAGATACTCTTCAGTCTGTCTCACTCACAGAAGAAAGAGGGGGTACAGAAAAGAAAGAAGGGGTGCCTTTGCCACTTTCTCTGACCCTGAAAGTAAGTGTTCTTTCCTTTCCTTCCCCTTTCCCTTCCTTTCCTTTCTTTCTCTTTCTCTCTTTCTTTCTTCCCTCCCTCCCTTCCTTCCTTCCTTCATTTTTCTCTCTCTCTCTCCCCCTTCCTCCCTTCCTCTCCTTCTTTCTTTCAAGGCAAAGTCTTACTATCATGCCCAGGCTGGCCTTGAACTCTTGTGCAGTGCACTCCTCCCCTGAGGAGGTGGGACTACAAGTGTGGGCCTCCATCTTTAGCTTTTACCTCCAGATTCTTCCCAGGACTCTCCTCTTTCTGTTTTCTTAGGAGGTGATGACCCCTTTAAATGGCTCCAAATGCCACCTGGAGGCCAAAGAATTCCAAATCTATAGCTCTAGTTTCAATCCTCCTGAGAGCTACCTGCACAGACTTCCGAATGCCTGCTAGACATTGTCACAATATCTTGCCAGTAATCCCCCAACCAAAAGTAGCATCTTTTCACTCATACTTTCCCTCCTATTTCTCCTCCTTCCCTTAAAGACTTATTATTGCCTTAGTGACCCACCCTATGAAAAACTCAACCATTGCTCATTCCTTTCTCAGCAGCCCTGAGCCCTGAGCCCTTTAACTCCTTTCCCACAAAGTTCCCTTCCTTGTCACTCTTTCCCCATTCCCAGTCCCTACACAAATCCAAGACTCATCGTCTCTTCCCTCAATAATTGTGTAATTGCTTCCTAATTATATTTCTTACCCTTGGTTTCAGATCTCCCCTTTTCAAGGAATTTTTCCCCTTACAACACAAATAATATTTTTTCTTGATGTATTATTATTATTATTATTATTATTATTATTATTATTATTATTATTTGAGACAGAGTCTCACTTTATCGCCTTTGGCAGAGCAACCTCCAACTCCTGGGCTTAGGCAATTTTCTACCAAACCAGCCAGGACACTTCACACGGCTACCATATGAGACTGTTTTGGAGTCAGTGTAGGTTGTGGAGTCTGCAAAGGGCAATTGTTTGTATTCTGTAAATGTATTTCCCTGTCTTCTGTAGATTACAGGACTTCCCTTCAAAGTAGATCCCATGTGGTAAATGAAACAAAGGAGAACTCTGATATTTTTTGTAAGTATTTTTAACCTCTCGGATCCTTATCTCATCTTATCTAGATTAATCTGTAGGGCTGAGGATAATCATTTGGGTGCATGCATCCTTCATTTGCCTTAGCCCTATTTCTACATCACCCCTTGTTTCTAATGGCCAATGCCCAGTGCCACTCCTTGGAAAAATGTCAAGACTGCAAGATTCAAGTCCACTGCAATCAAATGCATTTTGGGGGGCACGGGGTGGGGGTGGAGGGCGCAGTTAATGACCCTCACACGTGTCATTAAAATTCTTGCATGATGGGCGGCGCCTGTGGCTCAGTCAGTAAGGCACCAGCCCCATATACTGAGGGTGGCGGGTTCAAACCCAACCCTGGCCAAACTGCAACCAAAAAATAGCCGGGCGTTGTGGCGGGCGCCTGTAGTCCCAGTTACTTGGGAGGCTGAGGCAAGAGAATCGCTTAAGCCCAGGAGTTGGAGGTTGCTGTGAGCTGTGTGAGGCCACGGCACTCTACCGAGGGCCATAGAGTGAGACTCTGTCTCTACAAAAAAAAAAAAAAAAAAATTCTTGCATGAGGGCGGCATTTGTGGCTCAAAGGGGTAGGGTGCCGGTCCCATATGCCAGAGGTGGCGGGCTCAAACCCAGCCCCGGCCAAAAACCAAAAAAATAAATAAATAAAAATTCTTGCATGAAAATCCTTAGCAGTAATGGAAATGAAATGGAATCACACTTTTAATTTTGTTCCTGGGGGTTCCCAGACTCACAGGTTTACCATTGCTGATGTTCAGAAGTCAGAGAACTACTGAATATTTTTTTTTTTACCATAAAGTTCGTGTGCAATGGGGCGGTGCCTGTGGCTCAGTGAACAGGGTGCCAGCCCCATATACCGAGGGTGGCGGGTTCAAACCCAGCCCTGGCCAAACTGCAACAACAACAAAAAAATAGCTGGGTGTTGTGGCAGGCGCCTGTAGTCCCAACTACTAGGGAGGCTGAGGCAGGAGAATCTCCTAAGCCCAGGAGTTGGAGGTTGCTATGAGCTGTGTGACACCACGGCACTCTACCAAGGGCGATAAAGTGAGATTCTGTCTCAAAAAAAAAAAAAGTTCATGTGCAACGCACCCTGTATGGGAAAGGAGGGCCTGACTCCGCAGAGCCTGTCTGGAGAAAGGAAAATTTATGGTAAGTCCTCACCATACAGAGCAAGGTACATGCTTAGATAAAGGAGAAATAACAAACAAAAAACAAGACACGCTTCTGTTATATTTCCTGTCTTCTTAAGCATCTACCTAAATCTTTGTCAACACATCCTAAGAACATTTTGTTTTACTTTCTAATTACTTGCTTTAAACTTTCAAACTATTTTGGTATCACTCTTCAGCATGGGCAGTGAAAAGATTTTTTAAAAAGTCTTCTTTAGGGATCATTAAATATAGCTTTTAATCTGTTTGATTTGATTTTTATTTTAGTAATACCCAGAGGAATATTCATGTATGAATAAGGCTGAAATAATAAAGCTTGGAATAATTGTATTTTTGAGAAATAGGTCAACTCACAGCTACTGTTAAAAAGGAACATCTTGTAGCAATAGTTCTTTCTGAATGTTCTTCGTCAAAACTTTGGATATGACACCCATTCTATGTGTTTTTTAAAACTTGATGTTCATGTTTTGAAATGTAGAAATGGGGCGGCGCCTGTGGCTCAGTGAGTAGGGCGCCGGCCCCATATACCGAGGGTGGCGGGTTCAAACCCGGCCCCGGCCAAACTGCAACCAAAAAAAAAAAAAAAAAATAGCCGGGCGTTGTGGCTGGTGCCTGTAGTCCCAGCTACTCGGGAGGCTGAGGCAAGAGAATCGCTTAAGCCCAGGAGTTGGAGGTTGCTGTGAGCTGTGTGAGGCCACGGCACTCTACCGAGGGCCATAAAGTGAGACTCTGTCTCTACAAAAAAAAAAAAAAAGAAATGTAGAAATGAAGTTATTTGGCAATTTTTGAAGAATAATGACTTTCAGGTTAAACTATGTGGGGAGTTTGGGGCTAAAAATTCCATTATTAAGATTAATTCATTTTTGCTTGATTTGAGAAAAAGCCATACAAGCTGTTCCCAAATTGTGAACACTTGAGTAAGGAACTTGGGTGCGGAAATTCCGGGTTGGTAGACCGGCTGGCTTCCCTTCCTGCCCACCGGCTTGTACCGGCGACTGAAGGGTCATGAGATGATGCTGCCACCTGGCGTTCCACAGGGGTAACTAACACCTACCCCCCAGCTATTTTTTAAGAGGCATCTCCGCACCTGCTTCATGGTTCAGTTCAGTTCTGCTCTGTTCAATAACACTTTAATGATCTCACGCGAGGGCCAGAGATTGTGATTATTACTTAGAGGACAGACAAGATCAGGCGTCCTCAAACTTTTTAAACAGGAGGCCAATTCACTGTCCCTCAGACCGTTGGAGAGCTGGACTATAGTTAAAAAAAAAAAAACTAGGAACAAATTCCTATGCACACTGCACATATCTTATTTTGAAGTCAAAAACAAAACGGAAACAAATACAATTCACACCGCTTCATGTGGCCCGCGGGCTGCAGTTTGAGGACGCCTGGACAAGATGCTATCTATTTTTCCTTTGCGTTTTACCACTTGCAATTCAGTTTATTTAATCTTTTGCACAGAAGTATTTAATCTGGGCTCAGATTCCCTCTGAAACCCTTCCTATTCTTCCATCCCCTCTAGACTCTTGCGCAACTCCCTGAGAAATGATGTTTTCCCTTCTCCTTTCTCAGGTTTCATTTGTGCACCAGCAATGACACTGATCATAACTTGAAGGCATAAGTTGTTATGCCATTAGACACTTCCCCCCCAAATTTAATGATTTTTTCCCATAAACTTCAAAAGAACTTAAAAAGGGTCCAGTATTCTACAAAAGCCTCTTTTTGCCTCCTTATCTAATCGCGTGTCTACATTGCTTTACCCACTTCTCTTGAGGCATTGACATGGGGGAAAAGGATTCATTCCCGTTCTCATCCATTTTCTTTTCTTTTCTTTTTTTCTTTTTTTTTTTTTTTTGTAGAGACAGGGTCTCACTTTATGGCCCTCGGTAGAGTGCCGTGGTGTCACACAGCTCACAGCAACCTCCAACTCCTGGGCTTAAGTGATTCTCCTGCCTCAGCCTCCCGAGTAGCTGGGACTACAGGCGCCCGCCACAACGCGCGGCTATTTTTTTGTTGCAGTTCGGCTGGGGCTGGGTTTGAACCCGTCACCCTCGGTATACGGGGCCGGCACCTTACCGACTGAGCCACAGGCACCACCCCGTTCTCATCCATTTTCAATTTTCTAGAAACAATAAATGTTGTCTTTTGTTGTCTTTTTCTCTCTTTCTTCTCTAGAGACAGTCTTACTTATCGCCCTGGTAGAGTGCCATGGCATCACACAGCTCACAGCAACCTCCAACTCCTGTGCTTAGGCGATTCTCTTGCCTCAGCCTCCCGAGTAGCTGGGACCAGAAGAGCCCTACACAACCCCTGCCTATTTTTTTGTTGCAATTTGGCCGGGGCCAGGTTTGAACCTGCCACCCTCGGTATATGGGGCGGGCACCCTACCCACTGAGCCACAGGCGCCACCTATGTTGTTTTTCTTGTAAGTAGAAACCACTTCAACGCATTGTGGGTTAAACTGACTTTCTTAAGAATATCTTTGAATATAATCATTATTAATAAAATCATATTTAGGGAAAATTTATTCTGACTTCAAACAAGTAGCTTTGAAGCTTTTGAAATGCAGCTTACTTCAACATAAGAATTGTCTGCAGTTGAAAAACAGATAAAATCTAGGTTATTTTGTTTATAATAGAAAAGGATTTATTACTTCATAAAATGATTTATCCTGGAGTTTCTAAATAACATGATCATGTCAGTGCATTTAAATTGTGATTCCATTATAAAGCATTTAGAAACAGAAGTGGTTATAAATCCAGTGGGTGTAAACACAGAAGCAAGAACGATCAAAGAGTGGGCGGCGCCTGTGGCTCAGTGAGTAGGGCGCCAGCCCCATATGCCGAGGGTGGCGGGTTCAAACCCAGCCCCCGCCAAACTGCAACCAAAAAATAGCCGGGCGTTGTGGCGGGCGCCTGTAGTCCCAGCTGCTCGGGAGGCTGAGGCAAGAGAATCGCATAAGCCCAAGAGTTAAGAGGTTGCTGTGAGCCGTGTGACGCCACGGCACTCTACCCGAGGGCGGTACAGTGAGACTCTGTCTCTACAAAAAAAAAAAAAACGATCAAAGAATTTGGAAGAATTGCACAATTCTGTTAGTTCCACTGAGTGTACACACATCTGAAATAGCCTCACTTGCAATCAAAACAATTGTAAATATGATTATGCTAAGAAATACTTTAAGCAAACTTTAAGTAAATTCCTAGAATTCTTGGTGGAATTGTTAAAGAGTATGTACACTTGTAATTTTGATAGATACAGTGGTGCCAAATGTCCCCCCCCAGAGATTAAATTAATTAAATTTCTACTGTTTATTTTGTAATCTCCAAGTACATCATTATTTTTGTCTCATACAGTCAGTGTTTGTTAGATCTATCCAGGCATTTATGGCTTCGTCTGTTCTTCTTTCCATCATTTTTTCTGGCACTACATGTGGAATCATTTTCCATTTATTTATTTATTTATTTATTTATTTATTTATTTATTTATTTATTTATAGAGAGTCTCACTCTATTGCCCTGGGTAGAGTGCCATGGCATCGTCATAGCTCACAGCAACCTCAAACTCCTGGGCTCAAGCGATCCTCCTGCCTCAGCCTCCCCAGTAGCTGGTACTATAGGCGCCCACCACCATGCTCAACTAGTTTTTCTATTTTTAGTAGAGGTGGGTCCCCCTCCTGCTCAGGCTGGCAATCTACCTGCCTTGGCCTCCCCAAGGGCTCAGATTACAGGTGTGAACCACTGCACTCAGCCCTCATTTTCCTTTTATAAACCATGTCATTTAGTTAGAATTCTCATTGATGAGATTCTGTAGGTGCTAAACTCTTTGCCTGAAAAATGTCTTTATTTGCTTCCTTCCTGTTTGTTTCAGTTTCACTAGATATATCTAGGTGTTGGGGTGTTTTTTCCTACTTAAGATTTCTTGAGCTTCTTTTTCTTTTTTTCTTTTTTTTTTTTTAAAGTTTCTTTCTTTTTTTTTTTTTGGTGGGGCTGGGTTTGAACCTGCCACCTCCAGCATATGGGACCAGCGCCCTACTCCTTGAGCCACAGGCGGCGCCCTTCTTGAGCTTCTTAAATTTGTGGATTTGTCTCCTTTATCAGTTATTAGTTATTAGCATTTCAAATATTGTCTTTTACTCTTTTTAGGACTCTTCTTATTCTATGTTTTTTAACCTCATCAGTTTTTGTCTTTGTGCTGCATTCTAGATCATTTCTTCTGACCAATATCTGGCTCACTAATTTTCTTTTTAGCTTTCGCTAGCCTGCTGTTAACCTCTATGTGAGCAGGTTTTGTGTTTCTATTTTTATGTTTTATCTAGCATGACTATGAGTTTCAAGAAGAGCAGTGCATCAAACACAAACTTATTGCACCCTCCTGACCAGATGTGTTGTTGATTGTTTGGATATTAGTTTGTGTGTTTGTTTGTTTGCTACGCTGGGGGCCACATGAGCATGGTGATATGATTATGGGACGCAGCGAATTGAGAAAGGGGATTTGAGGGAGTGATTGGTGCGCTGAGGTTCCTGAGATGTGGTGTGGGTAGCAGAAGAGATGGGGACAAGGGCTTGTGGGAGGACTGAACTTTGCCACCAGAGGCAACACTCTCTCTGTGGAACAAAGGAGGACAGTGAGGCGTCGGATCTGAGCGGCCTTTGGTTTAGTGGCAGAAGTTGGGATTGCCCCTACCTGGTTGTTACTGCCTGTCTCGAAGAAGCAGGGCTAAGACTGTTGGCTGAGAGGAGGAGGTGATGGAGTGAGAGGAGTAGACATTTGCAGAGAGAGATGTTCTGAAATTCAAGTGGTTTTTAGAAATGTAAGGAGTTAACTATAGCACAAGACTATGGGGAAAGGGCCAAGGGAGGGGAAGGAAGGGGGGAAGTCAGGGTGGAGGGAGGGTAATGGGTGGGGCCACACCTACAGTGCATCTTAGAATGGGTACAGGCGAAACCTACTAAATGCAGAATGCAAATGTCTACATACAATAACTAAGAAAATGCCATGAAGGCTACGTTGAACAGTTTGATGAGAATATTTCAGATTGTATATGAAACCAGCACATTGTACCCCTCGATTGCACTAATGTACACAGCTATGATTTAACAATGAAAAAATAAAAAAAGAGAAATGTAAGGAGTTGGTTTGAAAATGAGTAAATGAATTATATTTTGAGCATTCTGTGAACCAAAAGGATTTTGAATGGCTTTGTGTTATGCATGAGAAATGAAGATATTTCGGGCATTATTATTATTTGAGACTGAGTCTCACTCTATCATCCTGGCTAGAGTGCAGTGGTGTAAGCCTAATTCACTGTAACCTCAAACTCCTGGGTTCAGTGACCCTCCTGCCTCAGTCTCTGAAGTGCTAGGACTATGAGCACCTGCCACCATGCCTCGTTAGTTTTTCTATTTTTAGTAGAGACAGGGTCTTGCTCTTGCTCAGGGTGGTCTTGAACTCCTGAGCTCAAGCAATCTACCCATGTCAGCCTCCCAGAGTAGTGAGATTACAGGCCTGAGTCACTGCACCCAGCCTCTGTCATTATTTTAATTCTTAGTATCTCTCCTAATGACCTAACACATTTGACTGGGCCCCAGAAGAGCGGCCAATGGAGAAATTTTATAATTATTTTTTTGAGATTTGGTCTAGGGAAATTGTATATAAAGTTTAGGTGACTTTAAGGCTCAAATAGTTTTCTTGATCACTCTTGTTTGATTTTCAAATTTTATTTTGGACCACTTGATGGTTCAAAACTATAGAGTCTGCTTGCCTGGATGTGGCTCCTGGCTTCTCTGCGTATCAGTTATGTGAAGGTCAGCAAGAACGTTAATATCTTTACAGTTTCCTCACCTGTAACACCGGTAGAATATTTACTTCATGAAGCCATTGTAAGGATCAAATTAGGTGATATACGTAGTAGGACAATTAAGTTCGTGAACTCCTCCTAGAAATAGTGCTCCATACCTCGCCACTGAGTATCCCCATGGTCACCTGCGGGGTCCTCCCCTTTGGAAGCTGTGCACCTGCCAGCACCTTGTCTACCCTTCAAAGTAATTTTTCTAGGATGAGTTCAAGAAGCAAATTGCCAAGGCTTGTATGACAAGTGCTCTGATGGCCATTCCAGAAAGAGAATGCCAAGACTCTGATTTTAGCTGCTGTTTTGGGTATGATCCCTTTGCTAGAGCAGATTAACCCAGACTGGAGCTGTGGGGCACTGCCATTGGTCTGTGAAATACATTCTTTCAAGGAGCAGCCCTTCCCATTTCCATAGGATGAAATATAGGGTGTGTCACCATCTTACCAGAACTATGCCAGCCTCCCACTCTAATTTATTCCTATGTAATTTCAGGTTTGTTTTCGGGAAGGACTGCAAGTATAGTCCAGCTAGTTCCATATGCGGAGAACATGGATCTCAAAACTATGATGGGCTTTTTGGCTAAAGTCTGTGCTTACTACTCTGTTGGCTGCTAAAATGACAAACCTGTCATCAGCAACAGTATAAGACAGAGTTTTGATGTGGGAGATAGTAGCAAATATATTTCTTTATTTTATTTTATTTATTTATTTATTTATTTTTTGTGGTTTTTGGCCGGGGCTGGGTTTGAACCCGCCACCTCCGGCATATGGGACCGGAGCCCTACTCCTTGAGCCACAGGTGCCGCCCAGCAAATATATTTCTATTAAATTACTGACAATAAGTCATTGGAAATCATAAATGGTTGTTATGGGTACTAAAGATGTCACAAATACCAAACATGCTGAAATCTTGCGTGATTGTCTTTCTTTTAAATATGCAGTGTAGGGCTAGGCCTGGTGGCTCACTCCTATAATCCCAGCACTCTGGGAGGCTGAGGTGGGTAGATTGCTTGAGCTCAGGAGTTGGAGATCAGTCTGAGCAAGAGTGAGAACCCATCTCTACTAAAAATAGAAAAACTAGATGGGGCTGGTGGAGGGCACCTGTAGTCGCAGCTACTCGGGAGGCTGAGGCAGGAGAATCACTTGGGCCCAGGAGTTTGAGGTTGCTCTGTCACCCTGGCTAGAGTGCCCTGGCATCATCATACCTCACAGCAACCTCAAACTCCTGGGCTTAAGCAATCCTCTTGCTTCAGCCTCCCAAGTAGCTGAGATTACAGGCACCTGCCACAACACCTGGCTAGTTTTCCTTTTTTGTGTGTGTGTGGTTTTTGGCCGGGGCTGGGTTTGAACCCACCACCTCCGGCATATGGGACCAGCGCCCTACCCCTTTGAGCCACAGGTGCTGCCCTAGTTTTCCTTTTTTTTTTTTGTAGAGACAGAGTCTCACTTTATGGCCCTCGGTAGAGTGCCGTGGCCTCACACAGCTCACAGCAACCTCCAGCTCCTGGGCTCAAGCGATTCTCTTGCCTCAGCTTCCCAAGCAGCTGGAACTACAGGCGCCCGCCACAACGCCCGGCTATTTTTTGGTTGCATTTGGCCGAGGCCGGGTTTGAACCCGCCACCCTCGGTGTATGGAGCCGGCGCCTTACCGACTGAGCCACAGGTGCCGCCCCTCCTTTTTTCTTTTCTTTTCTTTCTTTTATTTTTTTGAGACAGAGCCTCAAGCTGTCACCCTAGGTAGAGTGCAGTGGCGTCACAGCTCACAGCAACCTCCAACTCTTGGGCTTAAGTGATTGTCTTGCCTCAGCCTCCCAAGTAGCTGGGACTACAGGTGCCCGCCACAACGCCTGGCTATTTTTTGGTTGTAGTTGTCATTGTTGTTTGGCAGGCCCCGGCTGGATTCAAACCTGCTGGCTCCAGTGTATGTGGCTGGTGCTCTAGCCACTGAGCCACAGGCGCCAAGCCTTTAATGGTATTTCTGTGAAAGTCATAGTTTATTTTACATTTGAATTTTTGATACATAGGTGAAAAAAATTGGTTTATAGCTTTTCCTTTGAAGCTGCCGGCAGGCTGCATGACTGACTTCTAGGGACAACTTGTGGTCTGTGAGCCACACTGCTCTGTGGTTTCCGCCTTACACCCCAGAGATTATGTAGATATTTACCTATATTTAAAAAATTTTTTCATAGTTTCATTTTCTGCATTTATTCATTTTCTGGATTTTATTTGGCATATGACATGAGGATCTCATGCTCACTCCCTATAAAATTAACATATCATCTTAGTATTATTTATCATGTAATTTTTATTTTCTCCATTTATTTCAAATGCCATATTTTTTACATATGCTTTCTTTTTTTTTTGAATTTTTTTTTTTTATTAAATCATAGCTGTGTACATTAATGCGATCATGGGGCACCATACAGTGGTTTTATAGACCGTTTGACACATTTTCATCATATGCTTTCTTATGTACCCGATTTCAGGAGCTCCATTGAACCAGCCCTGAGAGTGGATCTTTCTTTACTTTCTGTTCCTCTCATTGAACTTTCTCTCCCTCTTTCTTTTTCTTTTTCTTTTTTAATTTAATTAATTAATTTATTTATTTTGAGACAGACTCTCACTTTATCATCCTTGGTAGAGTGCCTTGGTATCACAGCTCACAGCAACCTCCAACTCTTGGGCTTAGGTGATTCTCTTGCATCAGCCTCCCGAGTAGCTGGGACTACAGGCGCCCGCCACAACGCCCGGCTATTTTTTTTGTTGTTGCAGTTTGGCCGGGGCTGGGTTTGAGCCCACCACCCTCAGTATATGGGGCTGCTGCCCTACCCACTGAGCCACAGGCGCTGCCCAATATTTTTTATTTTTTAGAGACAAAGTCTCACTCTGTCTCCCTGGGTATAGTGCTGTGGCGTCAGTTCACAGCAACCCAAACTCTTGGGCTCAAGTGATCTTCCTGCCTCAGCCTCCTGAGTAGCTGGGACTACAGGTGCCCGCCACCACTCCTGGATAGTTTTTTTATTTTTCGTAGAGACAAGGTCTCCCTCTTGTTTAGGCTGGTCTTGAACTCGTAAGCTCAGGCAATCCACCCTTAGCCTTCCAGAGTGCTGAGACTACAAGCAAGAGCCACCGAGCCCAGCCCCTCTCATTGACCTTATACTCTATTCTGGCATCTGCCCTGTACTGCTTTATTTACGCTAATACATTTTAATATTTGGTGGCACAAAATTCACCTACTTTCCCTTCTATTTTCAAAATTTTATTGGCTATTTTTTCCCAGGGGATGTGTGCATTATGACTTAGTGGTATTTGGTTTTGCTTTTTATGCTTATGGCTTTGGAATAAGTGAGAAGCATTCTACAAATATGAGACCTTTTTTTATCTTGTAGTCTTACCATTAATATGGAAATTTTACCAAATGGAAAAACTTTTCTCTCTGGGGACATCTCAGAGTTTATAAGGAGCCCTTCATGTTGTGACTTTAAGTTTTCCTAATCTGTGGATAACAAATGAACTAAAGTGGTTGTCACTGACTAATACAACAGGCCAGATTTTTCCTCCAATGGACAAGTGGAATTACTGCTGGTACATATAGACCAAAGCAATCAGGATTTATCTAGACTACATTTCTAGGATGCTAACATTGCAAATTAAAACTTAAAAATGTAGTTAGCCATCCTTTGTGTTTACCTGGATGGAGTTGAAACACATTCTTCTTAGTAAAGTATCACAAAGATGGAAAAGCAAGTTTCCAAAATACTCACTACTAATATGAATCCAGTAGACGAACTAATACAGCCCACACAAGAGAAAAACTCAATTCAAGTTGGGAGGAGGAGAGAAGGGGAAGAGAGGAGGAGAGAAGGGGATTGATGAGCTTCCACCTAATGGGCACAATGTAAGGGTACGTGACACACCTCTTGGGGGTGGGACACAACTACAACAGGGACTCTACCTAACAAACGCAAACATTGTAACCTAATTGTTTGTACCCTCAATTAATCTGAAAAGAAAGATTCAATTAGCCTCTATGTTTGTTTCTATAATTCTAAGCCACTGAGTTCTTCCATTCCGCACCTATACTAAATTAACTCAGAAAGTTCTGTTTGGGAACAAGACACACACACACACACACAGACACGCCCTGTGGGTCTTGCTGTGAGTTTGCATACCCTATGCATAGATTGCCAAAGCAAACATCTTAGCAATCCAGATGGTACAAGAAGCATCTTGTGATTTAGTGATCTGAAGCAAAGGACCCACCAGTGGCCTTGTATTGTTAGTCATTAAATAGGATGTGACTTCTGTAATCAGAATTCACAAAACAAAAACAGAGCAGGTACCTTGGTTTGTGTTTGTTGTGCAAACTGAGGTTTCTCTGTGGACTTCAAGAAATTTTTTTAAAATGTTGTTTTATTATATTTGTAATTAGCCCTCATGAAGAAAGGCTCTTTCAGTTTCTGCAGTGATGCATTGCAGCTCTCATTATAACAGATACCCGTGACCCCTGGTGCCTAACTATAAACAATGATAGTTACTAGCCTCATTAGGAGACTAGCAGATGGCTTATAAAGTCCTCCTCAGAGTTTCAGTCCATGTGCAGCTTGCAGTGCACAAATGTTTATCTTTAAACAGCGTAAAATACGTCGGAAGGGCTCTGCATCCTGCTTTCGTTAGTATTAATGCATTCCGATTCTAACAAGGCAAATGTCTTTGACTACCCTTTTTGGTTTGTTTCTTTGCTTACTCTCCGTGAACTGATGTTCAGAATTTTTCCTGGCTTCTCACTTTTCAGAAGAACAAACAAAATCTTAACTTCTCACGTTGATCTTTTGCTTGTTCTACATGTGTTTGCCTAAACACCTACTATGAACCAGGCTAAAACACGAGCGGTACAATGATGGCTACAATACAGTAGTTGCTCAATACATACTTACTGAAAACACGGAGCTCCGCTGTTGCTGGTGTTTTTCACTTTCTACAGTTTTAGTTACCTCAGTCAGCTGAGGTCTGAAGACATTAAATGGAGAATTCCAGAAATACACAATTCATACTTTTTTTGGTTTTATTTTTGAGACAGAGTCTCACTCTGTCACCCTGGGTGGAGTGCCCTGGCATCATCATAGCTCACAGCAACCTCAAACTCCTGGGCTCAAGCGATCCTCCTGTCTCAGGCTCCTGAGTAATTGGGACTACAGGTGTCTCCCCCCTACTCCTGGCTAGTTTTTCCACCAATGCTTCATTCCAGAAGTGAAAAAATATTTAGAAGATGGAGGGTTAGAATGTAAAGACTTATTAATAATAGATAATGCACCTGGCCATGCTGATTCAGTTTGCTACGCAAATGAAAATGTTAAGGTTGTACTGTATATTTCCCTCCAAATATCTTATTAGGCCAGGTGCAGTGGCTCATGCCTATAATCTCAGCACTCTGGGAGGCCAAGGTGGGAGGATCCCTTGAGCTCAGGAGTTCAAGACCAGCTTCAGAAAGAGCAAGACCCCGTCTCTTCCAAGAATAGAAAAACTAGCTGGGCATAGTGGCAGGCGTCTATAGTCCCAGCTACTTGAGAGGCTGAGTCAAGAAGATAGTTTGAGCTCAGGAGTTTGAAGTTGCTGTGAGCTATGATGCCACTGCACTCTACCCAGGGCAAGAGAGTGAGACTCTGTCTCAAAAAAAGAAAAGAGGGCGGCACCTGTGGCTCAAAGGAGTAGGGTGCCAGCCCCATATGCCAGAGGTGGCGGGTTCAAACGCAGCCCTGGCCAAAACCCGCAAAAATAAATAAATAAATAAATAATCTAGGCGCAGTGCCTCATGCTTGTAATCCTAGTCCTCTGGAAGGCTGAGGTGGGAGGATCCCTTGAGCTTCGGAGTTCAAGACCAGCCTGAGCATACATACATAAATAAATAAAATTCAAAGTTTTTAAAAAATATATATTATATTTTGGGCGGTGCCTGTGGCTCAGCGGGTAGGGCGCCGGTCCCATATGCCGGAGGTGGCGGGTTCAAACCCAGCCCCGGCCAAAAAAAAAAAAAAAACCACCACAACAACAACAAAAATACATATATATATCTTATATTTTTTCAAAAGTGAGCAAAATGAGGTCCTTGCCCTCAGGCAGCCCTGGAACCTTGGGGGTGGAGGGAGGACAGGCAGGTGACAGGTAATGCACTGAGATGGGGGCCTAGGGGCCGGGCGAGGTGGCTCACACCTGTAATCCTAGCACTCTGGGAGGCCGAGGCCCGTGAATTGCCTGAGCTCATGGGTTGGAGACCAGCCTGGGCAGCCCAAGAGTTTGAGGTTGTTGTGAGTTATGACTCCAGGGCGACAAAACTAGACTCTGTCTCAAAAAAAAAAAAAAAAAAAAAGATGGGGGCCTGGAGAGGAGGAGGCATCTTTGAACCCTGCCAGTTGGCCTATGTCTGACAGAAAGCAGGAATTGCCAGTCCTGACCAGGGAAGGAAAGATTGCCCAGGAGGACTCTCACAGTGCTCCCCGGGGACAGGCTGTGTTCCCCCCGAGCTGCCCTGAGCAGGATGCATGGCTGGCCGTTCTCTCCTCCTATCTGCCCTTCTTCTGTCTCTTGTTCTTCTTGTCCCACTTTGGGTCCCCTCCACACCTCCCGCTTCACTGCCTAGGGTGGCACATGGTCTTCCACTCTGGGGGGCCCGCGATGGCACAGGGGCTGTGGGACCCCCCCACGGCCCATGCCTCAGCAGCTGCATCAGGCTGCCGAGATCCTGCCACCGGCAGCAGAGGGACAGCCCTGCACGTGCACTTAATTTGGTTTCTTTACTGCAGGGAATGCAGAAAACAAAGAGCATCTCCCACATTGAGCACAACTGACTCCACATCTGTCCCAGCCTGTCTGTAATATGAGTGTGGAAAGGGGTGTGTGTGTCAGAAATACAAATGTGTCCAGACAGCCAAAATGTCATGCGATTAACCTGGTTCCAGAGGGAGAAGGTGAAATGTGTGTGTCACCCTCAAAATACAATTGTGCTGACGGCACTTGGGGAAATGAGTGGGTATTTTCGACTAAGCTGGTTCTTAAAATAGGGATGCTCGCTTGCCAGGAAGCCGGGGGAGATAGACCACTGATTCACTTCAAGGTGTAGGTTTCATCTCACCAGAAAATTCTATGAGTGGGCAAGGCCAGGGGTGGAAGGATGTGCTGGGGCAATTGATGCCTTGAGTTGTAGTGAAAAAAAAGAAGAGAAGGCTTTGTATTCAATTTCCACTGCCTTAAAACTCACTCCCCTGCAGGAGCCATCCATAATTAACGATATTACCAGGCAACAGTAGGGCTGCAGAGATGCACTATCATTGATGAATCCTTTTGCATTTTTACCGCACTTCTTGAGTATGCCAACAAACATTAAAAGTTCATAAAAGAAAATAACTTGGCTCAATTGTGACTGATCTCATACCTGAAAATGAGTCTATGGTACCACAAGCTTACCTGCCATCTGCGCTGATTGGGACTGTCCCATTTTTGACTATATGTGGTCCCAGATGTCTGGTCGTTCCAAGATAAACTCTTGGATTTTTACCAGAAGCAGCAGAGTCCTGGGAGCCTGAATCCCATTCGATGAAACAAAGACTTTGAGGAAGGAGGTAGATGTTGGCAAATGAGATACTGAGTTTGTCCACTGATGACTATTTATGATACAGGGTGGCCATGAAGTTTGTGTGCAATTTAAAATAGTGTGCGATTTAAAATTGCACACAAACTTTACCCTATATTATATCAAGCAATACCACTTGAACTCTTAAGCTTAAAATTCATGCCTTAACTGTAGCTACCCAGAGTGGACTACACAATAGCTGAGTCTTCACTTGCTCCTACCTCTGTGGGCAACTGTGCGGAATTTTTCTGCTCAAAAGCTTACATGTGGGGAGGGAAATAGGCCTCTGGCCCTTTAATAAATAATTCTAGCTAATACCTCCCAACCCCAAATCAATAGGAAAACATAGCAAGAAGAAAACCATCACTTAAAGATGTTCAAGGTAGATTTGCCTTTCAGGCACCCATGTGGGGCAGGTTAGCATATATAGAGGGTGACCAGAAAAGGTATGCACATTTTAAGAAAGGAAAAAATTTCATGAAAATTGTAATCCTCAAGTCACCTTGGACTTCTGCATTTACAAGAGGTACAAGAGGTATAGGCTCATCCCTGTAATCCCAGCACTCTGGGAGGCAGAGGCGGATGGATTGCTTAAGCTCAGGAGTTTGAGGCCAGCCTGAGCAAGAGCTGTCTCTACTAAAAATAGAAAAACTAGCCAGGCACCATGGCAGGTGCCTATAGTGTCAGTTACTTGGGAGGCTGAGTCAGGAAGATCACTTCAGCCCAAGAATTTGAGGTTGCTGTGAGCTGTGATGACATCGTGGCACTCTATCCAGGGTGACAGAGTGAGACTCTGTCTAAAACAATAAAAAATAATAAGAAAAGAAATACAAGACAGAATACACAAGATAACAAATGTAATCAGTATATGTTGAGTATTACAATTTTACTGTGTTCATCTTTTTCTGAAGGACAAAACCACAGATCAATAAATACTTACAATGCCCATGTTGTAATATCTTCAAGAGGAGAGCCAGCAGTGAACTCCCTCCCAGAGGAGCACGTTCTCCTAGGGGGACTCTTGACTCGAACTCACTGTTCCCAGGGCCATCTGATGACACCCCAAACTCGGGAGGCTGATGACTGTCCTATTCAGGAATACCTATCACTCTCATCCATGCTTGTGGAGGAAGCATTGGCTCTGATGCCAGAAATTCAAATTGGCTTTGATATTTAATGACACTGAATCTCATCTATTTACTTATTTAAAATAACTGTGGCTGGCTCAGAGCCTGTAGCTCAGTGGTTTGGGTGCCGGCCATGCACACTGAGGCTGGCGGGTTCGAACCTGGTCCGGGCCTGCTAAATAACAATGACAACTACTTGGCGGCCCCTGTGGCTCAGTGAGTAGGGCGCTGGCCCCATATACCGAGGGTGGCAGGTTTGAACCCAGCCTGCAACAAAAAAATAGCCAGGCATTGTGGTGGGCGCCTGTAGTCCCAGCTACTCAGGAGGCTGAGGCAAGAGAATCACCTAAGCCCAAGAGCTGGAGGTTGCTATGAGCTGGGATGCTACGGCACTCTACCGAGAGCAACAAATTAAGACTCTGTAAGAAAAAGGAAAAAAAGGCTTGGTGCTTGTAGCTCAAGTGGCTAAGGTGCTAGCTACATACACCAGAGCTGGTGGGTTCGAATCCAGCCTGGGGCTACCAAACAACAAAGACAGCTACAACCAAAAAATAGCCAGGAGTTGTGGCAGGCGTCTGTAGTCCTAGCTACTTCGGAGGCTGAGGCAAGAGAATCGCTTGAGCCCAGGAGTTTTAGGTGGCTGTGAGCTGTGACGCCACAGCACTTTACCAAGGGCAACATGGTGAGACTCTGTCTCAATAAATAAATAAATTAATTAATTAAATAAAATAACTGTGGCTGATCGAAAACAGACAAATGTAGAGTTTGTACAAGACAATTGGTCTGAAGTTCTGAAAAAGTTGATGTAGTAAAACAAAAGTGGGGTTCTTCTACCTTGAGACAAGATACATAACCAAAAGCCAAATGTGACCTTTTGTTGGCTAAGTAAAAAATAAAATAGCTATCAAAGACATTGTGGAAATAGGAAGATGGAATGGATGTCAGATAAGGTGGCATATTTAACTTTTCTGGAAGTGATAATGGTACTGAGGTTATACAGGATAACGTTCTTTTTCTTAGAAGATGCACAACTGTGTGAGTTTAAGTTTCTTTTTTTTTTTTTTGTAGTGACAAAGTCTCACTTTATGGCCCTCGGTAGAGTGCCGTGGCATCACACAGCTCACAGCAACCTCCAACTCCTGGGCTTAAGCGATTCTCTTGCTTCAGCCTCCTGAGTAGCTGGGACTACAGGCACTCCCCACAACGCCCAGCTATTTTGTTGCAGTTTGGCCGGGGCTGGGTTTGAACCCACCACCCTCGGTATATGGGGCCGGCGCCTTACCGACTGAGCCACAGGCACCGCCGTGAGTTTAAGTTTCAAAAGTCATGACGTCTATAGCATATGTTCAAATAAATATGTAAAATATTAGGCAACTGTTCTTTGTGTTGGATATAGAGATGTTCATTGGTCATTTTATAAACTTCTCTATTTAACTTTTTTTTTTGTAGAGACAGAGTCTCACTTTATGGCCCTCGGTAGAGTGCCGTGGCCTCACACAGCTCACAGCAACCTCCAACTCCTGGGCTTAAGCGATTCTCCTGCCTCAGCCTCCCGAGCAGCTGGGACTACAGGCGCCCGCCACAACGCCCGGCTATATTTTGGTTGCAGTTTGGCCGGGGCCGGGTTTGAACCCGCCACCCTCGGTATATGGGGCCGGCACCTTACCGACTGAGCCGCAGGCGCCGCCCTCTATTTAACTTTTTAATAAAAGTTGAGGAAAAGGTGAAAAGGTAAAATACCTGTGACTTTCTTAGTCTTTTTTTTTTTTTTTTTTTTATTGTTGGGGATTCATTGAGGGTACAATAAGCCAGTTACACTGATTGCAATTGTTAGGTAAAGTCCCTCTTGCAATCATGTCTTGCCCCCATAAAGTGTGGCACACACTAAGGCCCCACCCTCTTCCCTCCATCCCTCTTTCTGCTCCCCCCCCATAAACTTAATTGTCATTAATTGTCCTCATATCAAGATTGAGTACATAGGATTCATGCTTCTCCATTTTTGTGAAGCTTTACTAAGAATAATGTCTTCCACTTCCATCCAGGTCAATACGAAGGATGTAAAGTCTCCATTTTTTTTAATAGCTGAATAGTATTCCATGGTATACATATACCACAGCTTGTTAATCCATTCCTGGGTTGGTGGGCATTTAGGCTATTTCCACATTTTGGCAATGGTAAATTGAGCTGCAATAAACAGTCTAGTACAAGTGTCCTTATGATAGAAGGATTTTTTTCCTTCTGGGTAGATGCCCAGTAATGGGATTGCAGGATCGAATGGGAGGTCTAGGTTGAGTGCTTTGAGGTTTCTCCATACTTCCTTCCAGAAAGGTTGTACTAGTTTGCAGTCCCACCAGCAGTGTAAAAGTGTTCCCTTCTCTCCACATCCGCACCAGCATCTGCAGTTTTGAGATTTTGTGATGTGGGCCATTCTCACTGGGGTTAGATGATATCTCAGGGTTGTTTTGATTTGCATTTCTCTAATATACAGAGATGATGAACATTTTTTCATGTGTTTGTTAGCCATTCGTCTGTCGTCTTTAGAGAAAGTTCTGTTCATGTCTCTTGCCCATTGATATAAGGGATTGTTGGCTTTTTTCATGTGGATTAATTTGAGTTCTCTATAGATCCTGGTTATCAAGCTTTTGTCTGATTGAAAATATGCAAATATCCTTTCCCATTGTGTAGGTTGTCTCTTTGCTTTGGTTATTGTGTCCTTAGCTGTACAGAAGCTTTTCAGTTTAATGAAGTCCCATTTGTTTATTTTTGTTGTTGTTGCAATTGCCATGGCAGTCTTCTTCATGAAGTCTTCCCCCAGGCCAATATCTTCCAGTGTTTTTCCTATGCTTTCTTTGAGGATTTTTATTGTTTCATGCCTTAAATTTAAGTCCTTTATCCATCTTGAATCAATTTTTGTGAGTGGGGAAAGGTGTGGGTCCAGTTTCAGTCTTTTACATGTAGACATCCAGTTCTCCCAACACCATTTATTGAATAGGGAGTCTTTCCCCCAAGTAAGTTCTTGTTTGGTTTATCAAAGATTAGGTGGTTGTAAGATGTTAGTTTCATTTCTTGGTGTTCAATTCGATTCCAAGTGTCTATGTCTCTGTTTTTGTGCCAGTACCATGCTGTCTTGAGCACTATGGCTTTGTAGTACAGACTAAAATCTGGTATGCTGATGCCCCCAGCTTTATTTTTGTTACTAAGAACTGACTTTCTTAGTCTTTACGCATTAAAGTATATTTTGTACTTGCTAGAAAAATGTTATCTCTCAAAACACATAACTTGAAGTAATTTTATTATTTTTTTATTGTTCGGGACTCATTTAGGGTACAAAGAATTAGGATATACTAATTGCATTTGTTACATACAGTCCCTCTAATTTGAAGTAATTTTAGACTAATTTACTTCCCCAATTAGGCTACTGTCAGCCCCTGCTGTTTCCATCACAAAACTTCCAAGGTACCCCCAACTTTGCACCCTCACCACTGATGGGCTAAATTCAGAAACAAACCCCTGATGTTTGGGTAGATAGCAAGGGGAAGGTGGGCAGGCCAGAGAAAAGCAATCACCTTTGGTGTTTCATCTGTAAGGCTGGCTTCTTTCTTCATTTTTGATAATTAGAAGATTCTATTTTATTTACTTTTCCTTTCCTTTCTTTTTTTTTTCTTTTTTTGTAGAGACAGAGTCTCACTTTATGGCCCTCGGTAGAGTGCCGTGGCCTCACACAGCTCACAGCAACCTCCAACTCCTGGGCTTAAGCGATTCTCTTGCCTCAGCCTCCGGAGCAGCTGGGACTACAGGCGCCCGCCACAACACCCAGCTATTTTTTGGTTGCAGTTTGGCCGGGGCCGGGTTTGAACCCGCCACCCTCGGTGTATGGGGCCGGCGCCCTACCGACTGAGCCACAGGCGCCGCCCCTTTCCTTTCTTTTTAAATTTTTAAATTATATCATATTTTTTCACTGCTCTACTTTGAAGCACCTATATTTAGGCTGACCACTACTGGCCAACAAGGATTTGTTAAGTTTCACCTGAATTAGGGAAAAAAGATAACTTTGAACACTTAAATATATCACTTCCCCTAAATTGTTTTTTAAATTAAATTAATTTTTTTTATCTCAGATAAATATGAGGGTATAATCTATTAGATTATAATATTTTGTTTTGTTTTTTGCAGTTTCTGGCCGGGGCTGGGTTTGAACCCACCACCTCTGGCATATGGGGCCAGCATATGGCAACAGGCACCACCCCTATTAGGTTACAATGTTTTCGTTTGTTAGGTAAGGTCCCTGTTGTAGTTGTGTCCCACCCCTAGGAGGTGTGCCTTGTACCCTTACATTGTACCCATTAGATGGAAACTCACCAGTCCTCCCCCCTCCTCCCTCCTCCCCTTCCCCCTCTCCTCCCTTCTGCTTCCTTCTCTTCTCAGAGGCTTGCTCAGTTCGAAATTCTTTTGAACGGTGTATCCGATGGGGCCTACTCATGCTGTCCCCACCATGGAATTTTAATAAAGACTAGCAAAACTTTATTGGAGAAGGAAAGTAGGGAGGATAGAGTGATTAATATGCTCAATTGCAAAGAATTTCAGTGGGCTGTAAAGTTGGAGCGTGCATGTAACTTTTTATTTTCCCTTGATGTATGATTAGGTTTGCTCATTTTTTTTTGATATTAACATTTACTCACCAGCTGTAGTAGCAACATTCATCTGCAAAGTTGCTTTCAATCCAGCATATCTCTCAAAGAGGGAATAAAATCTTGCTAAAGAATACAAACTAAATCGCATAAACCAGAATTTGATATTTTTGACAGAAGCTAATGGGAAGAGGGAGAGATGAGAACTCAAGGGTAGTTAAGCACAGAAGATGGGGGCCTGTTGCTCTAACACACATTTTATCACTTAATTGTCTCCACAACCCTGAAAATAGAAATCATCTCCATTTTGTAGATGAGAATACTGGGCTTTGAGAGAATAAGGACATTTCCTAAATTTAGCCAGCTTGTCCTGCCAGGGCGGGGTGGAGCTTGCACACAGACCTGGCCTGTGTGGCCCCAGAGCTGGTTCGCTTTTCCCATTCTGCTGGGTGGGCCGCGGGAAGATATCACACCACAGACCTGTCTTCAAGTCACATCTGTTTCTGCACGCCCTGTGAAGGCAGCAGGGCATATATATACATATATATGTATACACACACACACACAGAGAAAGAGACTTACTCTGTCACACCGAGTAGAGTGCTATGGTGTCTTCATAGCTCACGGCAACCTCAAACTCTGGTATATGGGGCCGGCACCCTACTCACTGAACCACAGGTGCCACCCTCAGTTTTTCTATTTTTAGTGGAGATGGGCTCTCACTCTTGCTCAGGCTGGTCTTAAACTCCCGAGCTCAGTAGTTCTGGGATTACAGTGTAGTATTGCTCCAAACAGGGCAAAAATTGGTTCTTGGAAAGAGGTTCTTTTTTTTTTGAGACAAGAGTTTCACCATGTTGCCCTCTGTAGAGTGCAGTGGCATCACAGCTGACAGCAACCTCAAACTCTTGGGCTTAAGTGATTCTCTTGCCTCAGCCTCCCAAGAAGCTGGGACTACAGGCACCCACCACAACACCCTGCTATTTTTTGGTTGCAGTTGTCATTGTTGTTTAGCAGGCCTGAGCCAGGCTCAAACCCACCACCTTTGGTGTATGTGGCCCGGCACCCTACTCACTGAGCTATGGACGCCGAGGCAGGAAAGAGGTTCTTGTTAAGCTCTTGGACAGCATAGAAGCAGGGATATCCAGCTGTTACCATCTCATGGTGGGGGAGGAATTAGGGAAAACAGTCTACACAGGTTGCTTGTAGGGATAATGATAAAAAGGTGGAGAAACATGTGGCAAGACGGCTGTCTGGGATGCTGAATCTGCTCTGGGTCTGTGGCCGCAGTGGGGGATGACTCGGAACCCTGGGCTCCCCAACTCCTTCTTACCCTTTCTGAACAGGGAGGTGCAGGGAAGGCACAGACCACAGCCAGCTGGTAGGACAAACCCCTCTTTAGGAACTTTCCTGGTTCCTAAAGGAACCAGCCATGGCAACAAGTCTTCAAGAAAATGAACAGTAGTAGTGCTGCTCTCTTCCCCCAGCAGCTTGGGGACCCCTGAAGTGGGAATGCTCTGTGGAGCAAAGACGCAAAGACCCTTCCATCCAATTCGGGGAGCCTCCAGGGACCTTATAGGTTTCCACCTCGTGTGGAATTTTCCAACCACTCTCCTCAGGGGGGAGGTTAAAGGTTTTTCAAGGAACAAAAGTGATGTTTAGGTCTACCCAAAGATTCCTCCAGCAAAGTGGGATTCCTGGCTTTCCCACCTGGTCACTCACGCAGGGGACTGTGCCATGACCAAAATGACTTTTGCGTGTACTCCTCTGCCCTTGACAGAGCAGCAGCACATCAGGCAGCCACCCTCTGGAATCCTGTTCAGCTCTGATTTTAAAAATTACAGCAGCTGTAATTTTTATAAAAATTTAATACAAAACAAAAACAAACAAAAAAGCAAAACATGAAGGCTAAAAAAACAGGGGTTCCAGCATTAAGTGCCACATCTGCATTCTAACTGTATTTTTCCTAACTTTTGTTTTCATCTTGAAGGGAACAAAGGACTGTTAAGATTTTTAAATGTGGGATGAAGGAAGAGCCTTGTTAATAGTAGGGGAAAAGATACATTTTTTAGGTCACTCACTAACACACTTAAAGGAAAACGTCTCCAGTGACCATAAATAATTGGGTTTCTCACGGGGGACACATAAAGCTTCAGATAACTGTCCCTTCATCTGGGTTTTTGATACCTAGTAGGAGGGGGTGGGGAGAGACACTTCACAGTAGACAGAGGTGGATGAAAGGGAAAGACCTGACAGTTGCCATTATTACCGAGTCATATCATTTACCTCAGCCAGGAGTCATGACCCGCTGGGTCACCCCTGGGGTCGAGGGCAAGTTTGCACAGCCGCGGAGGGTGGCTTGGTGGCTGTGGGCGTACATCAAAGTGTGACAATAAACATGAGAGGAAGATTTGTCCAGGCCTAGAGATCAAGATAACAGAGCTTTCCTCGCAATTCTCTGCCACTTGGGTGCGAGCGCTGCTTTCCCTCCCAACGTCAATTCTTTCTGAGCTTCTGAGGGCGCCAAAACACAATTAAGCATCTCCTTTCTATAGAAGTGAGCTCTTCCCAATAATGTATTGTTTCACTAATGTCTTCCTCGGCACCAACTCCAATTTTGAAATAAGAATGTCCCTCCCCTTTTTTCATTGTGGCAAAATATACGGAACATAAAATTTACCATTTTAATAACATTTAAGCATACAGTTCAGTGGCAGTAAGTAGATTCAAATTTTTGTACAAACATCACCACCATCTGGCTCCAAAGCTTTTTTTTTTTAATCACCTCTGACTGAAATTCTGTGCCCATGAAACAGTAAATCCTCATTCCTCCCTCCTCCTAGCCCCTGGTGACCACTGTTCTATTTTCTATTTCTATGAATTTCACTATTTCTAGGGACCTTATATGCAAATCAATGGAATTATATGACATGAATTATTTATCCTTTTGTAACTGGAATAACCGAGTTATTCCACTTAACATAAAGTCAAGGTTCCATGCTGTAGCATGTATCTGAATCTCATTTCTGGCTGTGCACAGTGGCTCATGCCTGTAATCCCAGCCTTCTGGGAGGCTGAGGTAGGAGGATCCCTTAAGCTCAGGTGTTTGAGACCAGCCTAAGCAAGAGCGAGACCTCATCTCTACTAAAAATAGAAAAACTAGCCAGGCATGGTAACAGGCACCTGTAGTCCCAGCTACTAGGGAAGCTGAGGCAGGAGGATGGCTTGAGCCCAGGAGTTTGAGGTTGCTGTGAGCTGTGATGCCACTGCACTCTAGTGAGGATGAGAGAGTGAGACTGTTTAAAAAAAAAAATCTCATTTTGTTTCCCCCATTGTTTATTGTGTTAAAATATACATAACATAAAATTTACCATCTTTAGCACTTTTAGGTGTACAGGTCAGTGGTACTAAATCCATCCATCGTGTTGTGCAACCATCACTGTGGTTCATCTCCACAGCTCATTTCATCTTATGAAACTCAAACTCTGTGCCATTAAACAAAACCTTCCCGTTCTCCCACCCTCCTCGCCTTTGGCAGCCAGCCTTCTACCTTCTGTCTCTGTGACGTTGCTGTGACCACATCACATAAGTGGACTCACACTTTTTTTTGTCTTTTTGTGTCTGGCTTGTTTCACGGAGCATAAAGATTCATCCCTGTGGTAGCACCTGTCAGAATCTCCTCCCTTTCCATCACTAAGTGTTACTCTACTGTGTGTTCAGACCACATTTTGCTCATCCATTCAGCCTGTCATCAGGGGACACTTGAGGAGCTTCCAAATTTTAGCTATTGTGAGCAATGTTGCTACTGGTGTGGGTGTACACATACATCTCCAAGACCCTGATTTTAACTCTTCCAGGACTCCGAAGGATAATGTTGGATCACAGGGTAATCTATTTTTAGTTTTGTGAGGCACTGCCATACTGTTATCTACCGTGATGGCACCATTTACATCCTGGCCAGCAATGCCTGGCTCCAGCCTGTCCCCTTCCTCATCGACACTTGCTATTCTCTGTGTGTTTGGTCGTTGCCATCCTGACGAATGGGAGGTGGCACCTCACTGTTCTGATTTGTATTTCCCTAATGATGAGTCATGGTGGGCATCTTTTCACACGCTCATTGGCCATGGGTGCATCTTCTTTCAGTTGGTTTGTGGTCATTACTGTTGAGTTTTAGGAATTCTGTATATATTCTGGATATTAATCCCTTATCGGATATATGATTTGCAAATTACTTTTTTTATTTGTAGGTTGCATTTTTACTGTGTCAATATAGGTTTCTGATGCTCAAAGTTTATTTTTTATTATTTATTTATTTATTTTTGAGACAGAGTCTCACTCTATGCTGTGGCATCATCTTAGTTCACGGGCAAACTTTTGGGCTCAAGCGTTCCTCTTGACTTTGCCTCCCTAGTAGCTGGGACTAACAGGTGCCCACCACCACACCTGGCTAGTTTTTCTATTTTTAGTAGAGACAGCGTCTCACTCTGACTCAGGATGGTTTTGAACTCTTGAGCTTAAGCAGTCTACCTGCCCTGTCCTGTCCTCCCAGAGTGGTAGTTGTGTACTTTGCTTAATCAACACGAAATTTGGGACTACCTGAAGTGACGATAGTCATCATATAAAGTTAAGCAACATCAGAAGAAAAACACAAATATGTGCCTATCATTTTGAACAAAGGAACCCATCACAGAATCAACAGATTTGAATGGCACATTGAAGGTTTCACATGATCAGCTTTTTTTGCTGTATGCCTGCCAAAGATTTTAACTAATTAGAAAGTACACTTTAGGCTCCGCACCTGTGACTTAAGCAGATAAGGCACCAGGCACATACACCTGCACTGGAGGGTTCGAATCCAGCCTGGGCCCGCCGAACAATGATGGCTGCAACCAAAAAATAGCCGGGCATTGTGGCAGGTGCCTGTAATCCCAGCTACTTGGAAGGCAGAGGCAGGAGAATCGCTTGAGTCTAGGAGTTGGAGGTTGCTGTGAGCTGTGATGCCACGGCACTCTACCCAGGGTGATAGCTTGAGGCTCTGTCTCAAAAAAAAAAAGAAAGTGCACTTTAACCCTAGTGTTGTTTTTCTTTCTTGCAAATCACAAACTGTCCCCAGCAGGTTTTCCCAATGGCCTCTAGAAACTTTGGCCAGCCTTCAAGAACAAGAACAGCAATAAAAAACCAGCTTGAACTTGGAACTTCAGGCCCAGTATTCAATTTGCTTTTTCATACAACTTGGGAGATCATATTTGTGTCACATACTTCCTTTTGTAGAGAAAGTAACCTATGACTCTTCGTGGATGAAATCTTGAATTTTAACAGCAGGGAAATTGCTATCTTCACACAGTCTATCACAGATACACACTGGACCTGCCCTCTCCTGGAGAGGGTGCTGATGTTGTCTTCTTTCTAATGGCACTTTTCAGACCTCATAATGTTGGGAGATGTGACATCAGGAGAAGAATTCACAACTCCTGGGCAAATGAGCAAAGCTACAAGTACCCAGGGGAGCTACTCAAATGTTGTTGCAACTAGAAATTCTCCCTCATTGAATAAGAAGCTTTCAGTAACCAGAACAAAAAAGAGAGGAATTATTACACATTTCTTGAAAATTATCAGACTCTTTAAAGGAGTCAGAATTAGAAGGTGTCATCAATGTTTGCAACAGCATTAGTATTAAAGTGACAAATTGCAGAATTATAAAGCTCAGCTAATTTTTTTCTACTTTTGGTACAGATGGGGTCTTGCTCATGCTCCGGCTGGTCTCAAACTTCTAAGCTCAAGGGAACCCCCCTGCCCCCACCTCAGCCTCCCAGGTTGTTGAGATTACAGGGGTGAGGCACCACACCTGGCCTGTTTTGTTTCCTTCCTATCACAGATTAATAGCAGGTGAAGCCTGATGGTCAGTATCTAAACCTAATACAAAGTTTGTTCATTTTTCTAGCTGTTTGTATTAGGAAAGTAAGGTCAGTGCTGGTTACTCAATAGCCCCATATGCGGAGGGTGGCAGGTTCAAACCCAGCCCCGGCCAAACTGCAACCAAAAAATAGCTGGGCGTTGTGGCGGGCGCCTGTAGTCCCAGCTGCTCGGGAGGCTGAGGCAAGAGAATCACGTAAGCCCAAGAGTTAAGAGGTTGCTGTGAGCCGTGTGACGCCACGGCACTCTACCCGAGGGCGGTACAGTGAGACTCTGTCTCTACAAAAAAAAAAAAAAAAATTTTTTTTAGATTTTATTTTATTTATTTATGTGTGTGTGTGTGGTTTTTGGCCGGGGCTGGGTTTGAACCCGCCACCTCCGGCATATGGGACTGGTGCCCTTCCTCTTTGAGCACAGGCGCTGCCCGGATTTAAGAGATTTAAACTGCCTTCCTATCACTGTAACTTGTAAATTGATGGTTTTAGAAAGATCATTAACTGAGTGAAAGATTCAGGGAAGATGGAGAGATGGGGGTTGGGAAGAGAGAGAGACACACACACAGGCCAAATAAACACAAGTGTAGAGGAACTAGAAGTTGATAATAGAATTTTGTGGAGCTTTCTTCAGAGTTATACGTACATATAATTGATGTTCAAGTTAATAGTAAGTGGGCAAAGCTCTCAAAGTGAGCATATGTCATTCTTATTTTCTTTAATTTCAGATTAATACGAAGGTACAAATAATTAGGTTACAATGTTTGCATTTGTTAGGTAGAGTCCCTGTTATAGCTGTGTCCCACCTGCAGGAGGTGTGCCATGTACCCTTACTTTATTCTCATTAGGTGGGAGCTCACCTGTCCCTCTCCCTCTGCCCCCTCCTCCTTCCCTCATCCCCTTTCCCAGTCTTGAATTGAATTGAGTTTTTCTCTTATGTGGGCATGTATTAGATCAGGGGTCCTCAAAATATGGCCCATGGGTCACATGTGGCCTGCCGAGGACATTTATCCAGCCCACTGGGTGTTTCTGCTGCCGCTACCTGTCCTGCTTAGCAGCCAACTCGTCCCGGGAGCATTGCACATGTGTGGAATGTGCCAACTCTCTGACTCCGCTCCTTCTCTCTGACTCCACTCCTACTCTCTGACTCCGCTCCTTCTCTCTGACTCTTACTCTCCGACTCCTCTCCTACTCTCCGACTCCGCTCCTACTCTCTGACTCATCTCTAACTCTGCTCCTACTCTCTGACTCCTTCTCTCTGACTCCGCTCCTACTCTCTGACTCCGCTCCTTCTCTCTGACTCCTTCTCTCTGACTCCGCTCCTACTCTCTGACTCCTTCTCTCTGATTCCTTCTCTCTGACTCCGCTCCTTCTCTTTCACTCCTACTCTCTGACGCCGCTCCTTCTCTCTGACTCTGCTCCTTCTCTCTGACTCCACTCCTACTCTCTGACTCCGCTCCTACACTCTGACTCCTTCTCTCTGACTCTGCTCCTACTCTCTGACTCCGCTCCTTCTCTCTGACTCCACTCCTACTCTCTGACTCCGCTCTTTCTCTCTGACTCTGCTCCTACTCTCTGACTCTTTCTCTCTGACTCCGCTCCTTCTCTCTGACTCCACTCCTTCTCTCTGACTCCGCTCCTACACTCTGACTCCTTCTCTCTGACTCTGCTCCTACTCTCTGACTCCGCTCCTTCTCTCTGACTCCGCTCCTTCTCTCTGACTCCGCTCCTACTCTCTGACTCCGCTCTTTCTCTCTGACTCCGCTCCTTCTCTCTGACTCCGCTCCTACTCTCTGACTCCGCTCCTTCTCTCTGACTCCGCTCCTACTCTCTGACTCCGCTCTTTCTCTCTGACTCCGCTCCTTCTCTCTGACTCCGCTCCTTCTCTCTGACTCCGCTCCTACTCTCTGACTCCGCTCCTACTCTCTGACTCCGCTCCTTCTCTCTGACTCCACTCCTTCTCTCTGACTCCTTCTCTCTGACTCCGCTCCTACTCTCTGACTCCTTCTCTCTGACTGTGCTCCTACTCTCTGACTCCGCTCCTACTCTGACTCCGCTCCTTCTCTCTGACTCCGTTCCTTCTCTCTGACTCCTTCTCTCTGACTCCGCTCCTACACTCTGACTCCTTCTCTCTGACTCTGCTCCTCTCTCTGACTCCGCTCCTTCTCTCTGACTCCACTCCTACTCTCTGACTCCGCTCTTTCTCTCTGACTCTGCTCCTACTCTCTGACTCCTTCTCTCTGACTCCGCTCCTACACTCTGACTCCTTCTCTCTGACTCTGCTCCTACTCTCTGACTCCGCTCCTTCTCTCTGACTCCGCTCCTTCTCTCTGACTCCGCTCCTACTCTCTGACTCCGCTCTTTCTCTCTGACTCCGCTCCTTCTCTCTGACTCCGCTCCTACTCTCTGACTCTGCTCCTATTCTCTGACTCTGTTCCTACTCTCTGACTCCGCTCCTTCTCTCTGACTCCTTCTCTCTGACTCCGCTCCTACTCTCTGACTCCTTCTCTCTGACTCCGCTCCTTCTCTCTGATTCCTTCTCTCTGACTCCGCTCCTTCTCTCTGACTCCTTCTCTCTGACTCCGCTCCTACTCTCTGACTCCTTCTCTCTGACTCTGCTCCTTCTCTCTGACTCCTTCTCTCTGACTCCACTCCTACACTCTGACTCCTTCTCTCTGACTCTGCTCCTACTCTCTGACTCTGCTCCTTCTCTCTGACTCAGCTCCTTCTCTCTGACTCCACTCCTACTCTCTGACTCCGCTCTTTCTCTCTGACTCTGCTCCTACTCTCTGACTCCTTCTCTCTGACTCTGTTCCTTCTCTCTGACTCCACTCCTACTCTCTGACTCCGCTCCTTCTCTCTGACTCCACTCCTACTCTCTGACTCCGCTCCTTCTCTCTGACTCCACTCCTACTCTCTGACTCCGCTCTTTCTCTCTGACTCCGCTCCTTCTCTCTGACTCCACTCCTTCTCTCTGACTCCTTCTCTCTGACTCCGCTCCTACTCTCTGACTCCTTCTCTCTGACTGTGCTCCTACTCTCTGACTCCGCTCCTACTCTCTGACTCCGCTCCTTCTCTCTGACTCCGCTCCTACTCTCTGACTCTGCTCCTATTCTCTGACTTTGTTCCTACTCTCTGACTCCGCTCCTGCTCTCTGACTCCACTCCTTCTCTCTGACTCCTACTCTCTGACTCTGCTCCTCTCTGACTCCGCTCCTTCTCTCTGACTCTGCTCCTACTCTCTGACTCTACTCCTACTCTAACTCCTTCTCTCTGATTCCGCTCCTATTCTCTGACTCTGTTCCTACTCTCTGACTCTGCTCCTTCTCTCCAACTCCGCTCCTTCTCTCCGACTCTGCTCCTTCTCTCCGACTCCGCTCCTACTCTCTGATTCCGCTCCTTCTCTCTGTCTCTCGACTCCTCTCAGTCTCGGGTGTGACCAGACAAGTCACGAGCTTGCGTGTGCAGAGCCTGCTACTGCCTGAGGACTGAGGTAAGAACAAGTTAGGATTTATGTTTTTTTGAAGTTAGGAAGTCTATTTTTTTTTTTATTTTGCAGTTAATAGGGCCCCCTTTTTTTTTGCAATTAAGGGGGGGCCTTTTTTCCCTGAAGTTAGGAGGTCTTTTTTCTTTTAGCAGATAGGGGTGCCTTTTTTTTTGAAGTTAGGAGAGCCTTTTTTTTTAAGTTGGTTAGTTGGTTGGGGGCGATTTCTAGGGAGGGTTGCATCACAGTGATAATGCAGATAGTCAACGCTCAGTGCTAATGCAAATAGTCAGTGCTCAGTGTTAACGCAAATGGACAGTGCTCAGTATTAATGTAAATTGTCAGTGGTCCGTGTTTTTGCAAATGGCCAGCGGTCAGTGTTAATGCAAATGGTCAGTGCTCAGTGTTAGGGCATGGGGACCCCAAACTGGTAATCTGCCTAGGGCCCCATAGGAACTTAATCTGGCTCTGCGGACAGCTGAGGAGTAGGAAACTCAATTCAATTGACAGTAAGTGCATATGTAAGCCATGTGCTTGTATGGATGAACTCGCATTAGATTCGGAAGAAAAAAGGTATATGTGCCTTCTTTTTTTCTGCAGTGGAATCTGATCTCATGGGTCTTCTCACCCATGTGATTGGATTCCTGTGCGAGTTCACAGATCACAGTGCAGTTCGCACAGGGTAGTGTGAACTGGAAAGGTGATGGAGGAACCGGCTCTGTAATTGTGCTTGTTCCCGCACTGCACCAGTGTGAGCCTGAGGTAAAAGCAGAGTTCCACCATATGGGCACTGGTGAGGCTGAAATGTGTGGATTGACAAGGCTGCATTGATGGACACTGATCAGACTGCATTGATGGGCAGTGCAGTCTATATGTCTCTGTGTGGGCAAAGTTATTGCTGTTATATTGTTTTTGGAGCACTGTATATGTATATTGGTATTTTACTAATAGCAATTTGGAATCCCTAGAAAGCAATGATATCAAGAAAGAGAAAAATTGAGTCGGCGTGTAGGATATTCAAAGAACAGTGGACTTATGATTACTTTCTCATGCAGTACAAGGAAAGAGCTGTGTGTTTGATATGCCAGAACATGGTGTCTGTGTTCAAAGAATATAATTTGCATCAACACTATCAAACTCAACATAAAAATAAATATGATAGTTTGGTTGGAGAAGTGAGAAAAGATAAAATATTAAAACTGAAAAATACATTTACAACTCAGCAAAATAGTTTTGTGAAGCAGAAGCAGCTAAATATTTCATCACTGTGAGCAAGTTTTCAAGTTGCCAAGCTAATAGCGTGCACCTCCCTCCATTCGTGGAGGGAGAATTTGTTCCTGTTGCCTTCTTCCTGTTACCAAAGAGATGTGTCCAGAGAAGGCTGATTTATTTAGTATAGTGAATCTTTCAGGACCTATAATTACATGAAGGATCAAAGAAATGGAAGACAATTTGCATCAGCATTTGCAAAACTTTCCTATTTTTCCTTGGCACTTGACAAAAGTAATGATGTTCGTGATTCTGCACAACTTCTAATTTTTATGCATGGGACAAATGACTATTTCGGAGTCACAGGAGAGCTTGCTGCACTTCAAAGCATCAAAGGAACAACTACAAGAGAGGATATCTATGAAAAAGTTTGCCAATTTGTGAATGGTTTGGAGTTGGACTGGGCTAAACTAGCCAGTGTGACAACTGATGGTGCTCTTAGCATGGTGGGGTCTAAGAAAGGAGTAATTGCTCACATTAACCAAGAGATAGACAAACATAACCATTCTCATCCAATAGCCATACATTGCCTCATCCCCACCAACAAGCACTGTCTAGTAAATAACTGAAGTTGGACTCTGTTAGGAAAACTGTGTTATCTTGTGTTAACTTCATTAGAGGTAATGCACTAAACCACAGACAATATCAGGAATTTTTGTCTGAGCTACATGTTGCCTGTGAAGATGTTCTGTACCACACAGAAGTCCATTGGCTGAGTCGAGGGAGAGTTTTGAAACATTTCTATGACTTCCACAGATTACAGCTTTTCTGCTTTCAAAAAACAAAGAAGTACCAGAGCTCAATGATGCAGAATGGAAATGGCACCTTGCCTTTCTGACAGATGTAACAGAGCTACTCAATAGTTTCAACGTGCAACTTCAAGGAAAGGGGAAGCTCATCTGTGATATGCAATCACATGTGAAAGCATTTGAAGTAAAATTAGGCTTCCTCATCAAACAAGTGAAAGAGGAAAATTTCTGCCATCTCCCCACAACTCAAAATCTGCTAGCGGAAAAACCATTGGTTGCATTGCCAAATAAAACATGTGTGGATTCACTGGAAAAGTTGCAAAAGGAGTTCCAATTTAGATTTAAAAAGTTTCATCTCCATGAACAGGACATACAGCTTTTCCATAACCCATTTTCTATTGACATTGAAAATGTGGACACGATTTACCAAATGGAACTGGCTGAACTGCAGAATTGTGACTCTCTGAAAGACGCATTCAAGTCAAGCAGCCTTCCTAATTTCTATGCATGTCTCCCCTCTGAGACATATTCTAATCTCAGGAACCATGCACTCAAAATGGCAACCATCTTTGGCAGTACTTATGTCTGTGAACAGACTTTTTCCAGAATGAAACGTCTGAAATCTCCAACCAGATCTGGACTAACTGACGTACACTTGCATCACTTGTTATGACTAGCAGTGACAAATATGGAACCGGACATTGACCATCTCATTAGCCAAAAGCAGGCCCATAGTTCCCATTGAAATACTGGTAAGTTTGTTGATTTAACTTTACTTGTTCTTTATTTTAAATATTGTATTTGTCCCCATTTTGTTTTTTAACTTCAAAATAAGATATGTGCAGTGTGCATAGGAATTTGTTCATAGTTTTTTCTTTAAACTATAGTCCAGCCCTTCAACAGTCTGAGGGACAGTGAACTGGCCCCCTGTTTAAAAAGTTTGAGGACTCCTGAATTAGATTGTCTACTGGCTTCATATGAGTATTGAGCACACTGGATACTTGCTTTTCCATTCTTGTGATGTTTTAATAAGAAGAATGTTTCAACGCCATCCAGGTTAATACAAAAGATGCAAAGTCTCCAACTGTTTTTACACAGAATAGTATTCCATGGTGTACATATGCCACAGTTTATTAATCCATTCTTGTGTTGATAGGCATTTAGGTTGTTTTAACATCTTCATTATTGTAAATTGAGCTGCCATAAACAAAGGGTATGTCATTCTTTTTTTTTCTTTTTTTGAGACAGAGTCTCACTATGTGGTCCTTGGTAGAGTGCCTTGGCATCACAGCTCACAGCAACCTCAAACTCTTGGGCTTAAGTGATTCTCTTGTCTCAGCCTCCCAAGTAGTTGGGACTACAGGCACCTCACATAACACACGGCTATTTTTTGGTTGTAGTTGTCATTGTGGTTTGGCAGGCCTGGGCTGGATTTGAACCTGCCAGCTCCGGTGTATGTGGCTGGCACTCTAGTTGCTGAGCTACAGGCACCGAGCCTGGGTATGTCATTCTTATCAAATCTTTTTGTAAACTTCATTAGGTATCAGGTTTTGGAACTCTCTAGAATAATGTCATATAAAGACCTCTGGGCTGAGAGGGTCCTGGCTGAACATTATGGTGAAGGTTCGGATGTTCAGAATGGAAGCCTGGTGAGTGGCATCAGATATAAAATTATTCAGACTTAGTCTGCCAGGTCTGGGTCAATAAGTACTATCTATTTCTTTGTTTTTAGTTTTCTTTTTTAAGGGGTAATTATAATGTAATAATGGGTTTCCAGGGCGGCGCCTGTGGCTCAGTGAGTAGGGCGCCAGCCCCATATGCCGAGGGTGGCGGGTTCAAACCCAGCCCCGGCCAAACTGCAACCAAAAAATAGCCGGGCGTTGTGGCGGGCGCCTGTAGTCCCAGCTGCTCGGGAGGCTGAGGCAAGAGAATCGCGTAAGCCCAAGGGTTAAGAGGTTGCTGTGAGCCGTGTGATGCCACGGCACTCTATCCGAGGGCGGTACAGTGAGACTCTGTCTCTACAAAAAAAAAAAAATAATAATAATAATGGGTTTCCAGTGTGACTAACTACCAGTAAAGAAAAACCTTTTGCAGTTTATGCATTTTCATGAACTCACCTTTCCCATATTACATTTCAGACTAGATACGAGTTTTAAAAGCAAGCTTCAGGGCCAGGCTTGGTGGTTCACGCCTGTAATCCCAGTACTCTGGGAGGCCAAAGTGGATGGATTGCCTGAGCTCAGGAGTTTGAGACCAGCCTGAACAAGAGGGAGACCCCCCTCTACTGCTAATATAAAATTTTAGCAGGGCATTATGGTGGGCAACAGTAGTCCTAGCTACCTGGAAGGCTGAGGCAGGAAGATCTCTCGAGCCCAAGAGGTTTGAGGTTGCTATGAGCTACAACAGCATGGCACTCTGGCCTGGGGCAATGCAGTGAGACTCTGTCTTAAAAATAAATAAAATAAAAGCATGTTGTTTGTGTTGACAGGCCTTATAAAATAGTTTCTCATACAAATTTTGTTTCAGCCCTTAAAATGAAAAGCAATAAAACTTTGAGATACATGACTTTCCAATTATTCTTTACTTATTGTGGAAATTAGATTGCATTTGGTCTTTAGCCAGAATATATGTAAAATATGTCCAGTGGATATAACATCATTTACCTTTATTGTACTTACAGCTCTTGGTTTAGAGGGGTGGGGGGAAAGCTGGATTTATGGAGTGTTACACAGAAAAAAATAGTTAAATTATTACTTGCAGGGTTCTTCTTTCACACCTTTTCTGACGGAAAATTGTCAATTCAAAATTTCTCTTATGGGTCTCAGAGGCTAGTAACTTATTGACTACAGAAAATGTCTTGTTTTAAACTTATATGCATGTGAAATATCACCTCTTTAAAAGCCTCTAGTGTGATATAATGTACAACTTCAGCAATAGCTGTAGGTAGATATAACTATATTTATAGAGATGTACAGAAATAAATTTTGGGGCTTCTCCACATGTCTTTAAAAATTTTTCTTCTGAGGCCCATTCCTGGTTCTTTTTGTTTAGACTAAAGGAAAGACGACTATTTGGCCTTCATTGAACGTCCTCATTATTTATGAGTTTCAGTATAAATTTATTCTAAAAAGCAAAATATGCCTTTTCTTCACCTAAGCATTAGAAAAGGTTCTCTGGCATTAAATATTTATGTTTTTGGAGATTGAGGGACTGTATGTGTAGATGATTGCCTGAAAACAGGTAAACTGAGAATTTAGTTTTACTTTCCTAACTTTGGTATAGCTAGTGCTTACAGATATTTGATGGGATTCTACTGTCTATGGTAATGAACTCATGATTCAAGGTTACTGTTTTTTTAGGGCACACAGGAAGGAAGGAAAGATGAATCTAGGCCGTGTTTTTTTGATTTGCAACGCTAAAGCTCTGCTGTGAAGCTGTAGGATCCGGCATTCATTTATGTAAAAATGTGTACCTAGCTGGTGCTAATCCCGCTCTAATGTCACCTTATTTCACAGAATATTAATATCAGGAAATATATTTGCATGGGCTTCATATTGGATTCTGACTGTCTAAGCCTTTTTTGTCCATAAACAAATAAAAAGGATTTTAAGACTGTCATGTAATTTCAGCAATCCTGGGAACTTTCTAGTAATAAGAATACATATTCAAAAGCATCCACCTTTCTCATCTATTCTCAGATGTTTTAAAAATAGTCCTCCATGAGAACCTTATACTGTTTCAAATTGTCACTGGGCACATGCCAAATGCTAGTGGGAAAACCAGAGCTTCTTCCACTTTCTTGTGTTGAAAAGGAATATTAGGATTTCTTGTCAACAGAAACTCGCCCAGCGTCCAGATGCCATGGAAATTCACTCAGCCTTGAGCACAGGAGCAAATTTGACCATGCAGACAGACATGTTATAAATAAAAATAGTGAAAGAAGAAATACTTGGAGCAAGGCTTAACATTTACTTACGGTAGATTTGCTTGGAAAAATTAATTTTAATCTGTTGTCACATAAGAGTGACAGTTCCTAGCCTTGGTTTTATGGGCAATCAGACATAGGGTGGCCAGAATGAGAAAGGAACTGTCCCCTGGAAGTGTGTCCACGTACTTGTCAGACTGTTCTTTTCCTTGTCAAGTAGCTACTTCAAATCATTTTTTCCCCCAGATTAATATGAGGGTGCAGATGATTAGGTTACATGTTTGCATTTGTTAGGTAAAGTCCCTGTTGTAGTTGCGTCCTGCACCCAGGAAATATGCCACTTACCCTTACATTGTCCCCATTAGGTGGGAGCTCGCCAACCCCCCTTCTGCCTCCCCTCTCTCCCCTTTTTCCTCCCTCTCATACCTCAGCTTGAACTGAATTGAGTTTTTCTCTGGTGTGGGTGTGTATTTGTTCACCTACTAGCTTCATATTAGTGTTGAGTACATTGGATACTTGCTGTTCCAGTCTTGTGATACTTTACTAAGGGGAATGTTCTCCAGTTCCACCCAGGTTAACACAAGAGATGTAAAGCCTCCATCTTTTTTATAGCTGAATAGTATTCCATGATGTACATATACCACAGTCAAATCCTTTTTTATATGTTGCTGAGTTTAGTTTTCTTTTTTTTTTTTTTTTTTTTGCAGTTTTGGCTGGGGCTGGGTTTGAACCTGCCACCTCCAGCATATGGGGCTGGTGCCTTACTCCTTTGAGCCACAGGCGTCACCCTGAGTTTAATTTTCTAATATTTTGTTGAGGAATTTTGTATTTATTTTCATAGGGTGTATTGGTCTAAATGTTTGGTAGACTTCACCAGTGAAACATCCAGGTCTGAGCTTTTCTTTGTGGGAATTTTTTTTTTTTTTTTTTTTTTGTAGAGACAGAGTCTCACTTTATGGCCCTCTGTAGAGTGCCATGGCATCACACAGCTCACAGCAACCTCCAACTCCTGGGCTCAAGCAACTCTCTTGCCTGAGCCTCCCGAGTAGCTGGGACTACAGGCGCCCGCCACAACACCCGGCTATTTTTTGGTTGCAGTTTGGCCCGGGCCGGGTTTGAACCCGCCACCCTCGGTATATGGGGCCGGCGCCCTACCGACTGAGCCACAGGCGCCGCCCTGTGGGAATTCTTTTATTTTTTGAGACGGAGTCCCACTGTGTTACCCACCATATAGTGCTGTGGCATCATAGCTCACAGCAACCTCAAACTCTTGGAATCAGGTGATCCCCTTGCCTCAGTCTCCCAAGTAGCTGGGACTAGTGCCCATCACCACACCCCGCTAGTTTTTCTTTTTCTAATAGAGATGGTGTCTCAATCTTCTCAGACTGTTCTCATACTCCTGAGCTCAGGCGAGTAGATTGCCTTGGCCTCCCAGAGTGCGGAGATTACAGGAGTGAGCCACCATGCCCAGCCTGTGGGAAGTTTAAAAAAAAATTGTTAATTCAATCTCTTTACTTGTTATGAATGCATTTAGATTTTCTAATTCTTCTTGAGTTGATTTTACTAGAAATTTGTGTTTCATCTAAGTTATCTAGTTTATTAAGTTACGGGTCTTCATAATGTGCCTTTACAATCCTTCTATTTCTTAGTCAGTCTAGCTGAAGGTTTGTTAGTTTTATTAGTCTTTTCAAAGAACCAGCATTTCATTTCATTGATTTTTCTGTTGTTTTCTTATTTATTGTTTCATTAATTTCCATCCCAATCTTTATTATTTCCTTCTTTCTTTTTGCTTTATGTTTAGTTACTATTTTTTTTCTATCATCTTAAGATAGAAGTTTAGGTTAGTGATTTGATATCTTTCCACTTTTTATATAGGCATTTTAACTATAAATTTGCCTCCAGTACAGTCTTAACTAGTATGTTGTATCTTTTCTTTTATTATTAAATCATAGCTGTGTACATTAATGTGATCATGGGGCACCATACACTGGTTTCATAGACCGTTTGACACATTTTCATCACACTGGTTAACATAGCCTTCCTGGCATTTTCTCAGTTAATTGTGTTAAGACATTTATATTCTACACTTACTAAGTTTCACATGTACCCTTGTAAGATGCACCGCAGGTGTGATCCCACCAATCACCCTCCCTCTGTCCACCTCTCTCCTCCCTCCCTTCCTTCTCCCCTTCCCCATATTCTTAGATTATAACAGGGTTATAGCTTTCATATCAAAGCCATAAATTAGTTTCATAGTACGGCTGAGTACATTGGATACTTTTTCTTCCATTCTTGAGATACTTTACTAAGAAGACTATGTTCCAGCTCCATCCATGTAAACATGAAAGAGGTAAAGTCTCCATCTTTCTTTAAGGCTGCGTAATATTCCATGGTATACATATACCACAATTTATTAATCCATTCGTGGGTCAATGGGCACTTGGGCTTCTTCCATGACTTAGCAATTATGAATTGGGCTGCCATAAACATTCTGGTACAAATATCTTTGTTATAATGTGATTTTTGGTCTTCTGTGTATATACCTAGTAGAGAAATTATAGGATTGAATGGCAGATCTATTTTTAGATCTCTAAGTGTTCTCCAAAGATCTTTCCAAAAGGAATGTATTAATTTGCAATCCCACCAGCAGTGTAGAAGTGTTCCCTTTTCTCCACATCCACGCCAACATCTCTGGTCTTTGGATTTTGTGATATGGGCTAATCTTACTGGAGTTAGATGATATCTCAAAGTAGTTTTGATTTGCATTTCTCTGATGATTAAGGATTATGAGCATTTTTTCATATGTATGTAGGCCGTGCGCCTGTCTTCTTCAGAGAAGTTTCTCTTCAAGTCCCTTGCCCAGCATGCGTTGGGATCACTTGTTCTTTTCTTGCTTATACGTTTAAGTTCTCTGTGGATTCTGGTTATTAAACCTTTGTCGGAGACATAACCTGCAAGTATCTTCTCCCATTCTGAGGGCTGTCTGCTTGCTTTACTTACTGTGTTCTTGGCTGTGCAGAGCTTTTTAGTTTGATCAGGTCCTAGTAGTGTATTTTTGAAGCTGCTTCAATTGCCTGGGGGGGGGGTCTTCCTCATAAAATACTCACCCAGACTGATTTCTTCAAGGGTTTTCCCTGCACTCTCTTCTAGTATTTTTATAGTTTCATGTCTTAAGTTTAAATCTTTAATCCAGTGAGAGTCTATCTTAGTTAATGGTGAAAGGTGTGGGTCCAGTTTCAGTCTTCTACAGGTTGCCAGCCAGTTCACCCAGCACCATTTGTTAAATAGGGAATCTTTTCCCCACTGAATGTTTTTAATTGGCTTGTCAAAGATCAAATAATGGTAAGTAGCTGGATTCATCTCTTGGTTCTCTATTCTGTTCCATACATCTACCTCTCTGTTTTTGTGCCAGTACCATGCTGTTTTGATCACTATTGATTTATAGTATAGTCTGAGGTCTGGTAGCATGGTTCCTCCTGCTTTGTTTTTATTTCTGAGTAATGTCTTGGCTATTCTAGGTTTTTCTGATTCCATATAAAACGAAGTATTATTTTTTCAAGATCTTTAAAGTATGACAGGGGAGCTTTAATAGGGATTGCATTAAAATTAGATATTGCTTTCGGTAATATGGACATTTTAACAATGTTGATTCTTCCCAGCCATGAGCATGGTATGTTTTTCCATTTGTTAACATTTTCAGTTATTTCTTTTCTTAGAGTTTCATAGTTCTCTGTATAGAGATCTTTCAAGTCCTTTGTTAGATAAACTGCTAAATATTTCATATTCTTTGGCACTACTGTGAATGGAATAGAGTCCTTAACTGTTTTTTCAGCTTGACTATTGTTGGTATATATAAAGGCTACTGATTCATGAATGTTGATTTTGTAACCTGAGACGTTGCTGTATTCCTTGATCACTTCTAAGAGTTTTGTTGTAGAATCCCTGGTGTTCTCCAGATATACAATCATATCATCTGCGAAGAGCAAAAGTTTGATCTCTTCTAACCCTATATGGATACCCTTGATCGCCTTTTCTTCCCTAATTGCGATGGCTAAAACTTCCATTACAATATTAAAGAGCAGTGGAGACAATGGGCAACCTTGTCTGGTTCCTGATCTGAGTGGAAATGATTTCAGTTTAACTCCATTCAATACAATGTTGGCTGTGGGTTTGATGTAGATGGCCTCTATCAGTTTAAGAAATGTCCCTTCTATACCAATTTTCTTAAATATTCTGATCATGAAGGGATGCTGGATATTATCAAAAGCTTTTTCTGCATTGATTGAGAGAATCATATGGTCTTTGTTTTTTAATTTGTTCATGTGCTGAATTATATTTATAGATTTATGTATATTGAACCAGCCTTGAGACCCTGGGATAAAACCGACTTGGTCATGATCTATAATTTGTTTGATGTGTTGCTGGATTCTGTTTGTTAGCATCTTGTTGAATATTTTTGCATCTATATTCATTGGTGATATTGGTCTATAATTTTCTTTTCTTGTTGGGTCTTTTCCTGGTTTGGGGATCAGGGTGATGTTTGCTTCATAGAACATGTTGGGTAGTCTTCCTTCTTTTTCTATATTTTGGAACAGGTTAAGTAATATAGGTACTAGTTCCTCTTTAAAGGTTTGGTAGAATTCTGACATGAAGCCATCTGGTCCCAGACTTTTCTTTTTAGGGAGATTTTGTATGGTTGATGCTATTTCAGAACTTGATATAGGCCTGTTCAACATTTCCACTTGATTCTGGCTAAGTCTTGGAAGGTGACGTGCTTCCAAGTATTGATCAATTTCCTTCAGATTTTCATATTTCTGAGAATAAATTTTCTTGTAATATTCATTAAGGATTTTTTGAATTTCTGAGGAGTCTGTTGTTATTTCATCTTTGCCATTTCTGATTGATGAAATTAGAGATTTTACTCTGTTTTTCCTGGTTAGGTTAGCCAAAGGTTTATCTATTTTATTGACCTTTTCAAAAAACCAACTTTCTGATTTATCGATCTGTCGTATAATTCTTTTGTTTTCAATTTCATTTAATTCTGCTCCAATTTTGGTTATTTCTTTTCTTCTACTGGGTTTGGGGTTGGAATGTTCTTCCTTTTCCTGTTGCTTGAGATGTCCCATTAAGTTGTTAACTTCCTCTCTTTCTGTTCTTTTGAGGAAGGCTTGCAGTGCTATAAATTTGCCTCTTAGGACTGCCTTTGCATTATCCCAGAGGTTCTGATAATTCATGTCTTCATTGTCATTTTTTTCCAAAAATTTGGCAATTTCCTTCTTAATCTCATCTATGACCCAGCTATCATTCAGCATAAGGTTATTTAACTTCAATGTTTTTGTATGAGTATGCAGATTCCTGTTGTTACTGAGTTCAACTTTTATTCCATGGTGGTCCGAGAAGATGCAAGGAATAATTTCTATTCCTTTAAATTTACTGAGGTTAGACTTGTGTAAGATGTGATCGATTTTGGAGTATGTTCCGTGGGCTGATGAGAAGTATGTGTATTCAGTTTTGTTGGGATGAAATGTTCTGTAGATGTCTGCTAAGTCCAAATGTTGGATGGTTAGGTTTAAATCTAAAATTTCTTTGCTTAGCTTCTTATTGGAGGATCTATCCTGCACTGCCAAAGGAGTGTTGAAATCTCCAACTATTATGGAGCGGAGGAAATCAAGTTGCTGATGTCTGTTAGAGTTTCTCTTATAAATTGAGGCACATTCTGGTTGGGTACATAAATATTATAAATTGAAATCTCATCATATTGAGTATTACCCTTAACAAATATGAAGTGACCATTCTTATTCTTCCTTACTTTTGTTGGTTTAAAGCCTATTGTATTTTCAAATAGAATTGCAACACCTGCTATTTTCTGATTACCATTTGCCTGAAATATGGACAACCATCCTTTCACCCTGAGTCTATATTTATCTTTCAAGGTAAGATGTGATTCTTGTATGCTGCAAATATCTGGCCTGAGTTTTTGTATCCCGTCAGCCAACCTGTGCCTCTTTAGAGGACAGTTTAAGCCATTCACATTAATGGAGAATATTGATAAGTCTGGTAAAATTTTGGGTATCGAGTTTTTCGAAAGTCCCGTGGACATTTTTAATCCTTTCACCACTGTGGAAGTTGGAGTTTGATCAAAAGTTTCTGAGTAAGTTTACTTTTGTGGTAGAGGATTGGGCTGGTCATTATGGAGGATAGGTCTGAGAATATTCTGAAGAGCTGGTTTGGTTATGGCAAATTTCTTCAACATGTGAATGTCATTAAGTATTTAATTTCTCCATCATAAATGAAACTCAGGTTAGCTGGATACAGGATCTGGGGTTGAAAGTTATTTTGTTTTAGGAGATTAAAAGTCAATGACCACCCTCTTCTGGCTTGAAAAGTTTCAGCAGAGAGATATGCAGTCATTCTAATATTCTTCCCTTTGTAGGTATTGGTTTTCTTATGTCTGGCTGTTTTCAGAATTTTCTCCTTCATATTAACTTTAGTGAAGTTAATTATGATGTGCCTGGGGGATGTCTTATTCAGGTTGAGTCATTCTGGGGTTCTGAAACTGTCTGCTATCTGAATTTCAGAATCTCTTGGCATGTCTGGAAAATTCTCTTCATAATTTCATGGAGAAGGGCCTCTGTGCCTTGCAAAGCCACTTCATCGCTTTCAGGGATTCCAATGAGGTGGATATTAGCCTTCTTCAAATTATCCCAGAGCTCTCTGAGAGAATGATCCATTTTGCTCTCCATTTCTCTTCCTCTTTGAGAGTTTGGGAGCATTCAAAAGCTTTGTCTTCAATGTCAGAAATCCTTTCTTCTGCTTGCTCCACTCTGTTACTGAGGGATTTACTGTATTTTTCAGATCTTTAAGGACTGCAAATTCTTGCTTCAGTGTGTCAGAATCTTTGGTGGTTTTGTCTTTATTTGTTGAATTCTTGAGAGAATCTTTGAATTTCTCCTCAAATTTCTAATTCCAACTTTTGAATTGCTCCTCAAATTTCTAATTCCAAATTTTCCTCCATTTTATTAATCTTGTTTGCAATCCAAATTCTGAATTCGATTTCTGACATCTCAGCTAGCTGTTTATGAATGGGATCTTCAGTTGCATCTGCCATATCTTTCCTTTGGGTGGTTGATCTCCTTTGGTTTTTCATGTCACCGGAGTTTTTCTGCTAATTCCGCCCCATAATTATTTTACACCATTTGACTTTTCCCCTGGAGCTGTGCCAAGGACCTGTACAGTGCTAAGGCCTGAGAAACTACAGACCTGTTTGGTGGGGTGGCACTAAGTGGTTCTGTCTTGTTTTCAGCTGGTCTCTGTCCGACCCTAGTGAAGCAGTTACTCTGGGTTGAAGTCTCAGCTGTGGAGAAATACCAGCATTTAAGTCACCCCGCCTCCCACAGGCAACAATTGGAAAAGGAAGATCAAACCTTCCTACAACCACACACCCAGGGCACCACTTGCAATAGTCCTCAGACAATTGGCTCAGTTCAAAAGGTCCAAATCAATTGTCTCAGTCAGCACCTGTCTCAGGTAGAAAAGTTCTGTCTCTGGCAACTAGATCACAGGGTCTGCTGACAACTCAAATACGACTTGCTCCAGTGCTCCGTGGGGTCAGGAGGATCCACTCAGCAAATAGATTAGGTATGGGAGGGTTGATGCACCTCTGTCACACCCAGTCACTGATAACCCTGCAGGTCTGTGACCCAGTTGCTTCCAATGAGCAGATACTCCAGGGGTTTGCACCTTCCTGAATCAGAAGAAGATCTATGTCTGTTCAGCCAGGCTGCTGCTCTCTGCCTTTATCCAGCAGGGGGAGGTAAGGCCTGACAACCTTGGGAGGCTGGGGCTGTTCACTGAGTTCCAGCCCCACCCCTGATTGATGTTACTGACAGAACATAACAACTTTGCGGGAATTTGTTTCAGTCCCTGCTAAATTTCCCTGCAGAAGAGAAGCTGTTTTGAGTTCCCAGAACCTGTGCCTCAGGCCCTGTCTGTGCTGCTGTAGTTTGTATTCGCAGCATGGTTACCTGTCAGTTCCAGCCTCTGCCTGCCCTCCTTTGGTTAGGCTGATGATCCCCTGGTGGCTGGGTGCGTCTTAGGCTCAGTAAAGCGGTTCCCTGGGTCAGCCCTGCCCTGGGAGTCTGTGGCTCTGTGCGTGCATTTTCTAGTCCCTGCACTCCACCCAGGCCAGTATTGCCTCAGGCAAACCCTTTACTCATGGCACCTACGTTTCCATCCTAGATCTGTTCTGAGGTGGTTGCCATCTAAGAAGATGCCCAGCCTCCTCTGGTTGCCCAGAGAGACAGGGGGTGTGACTCTGGAATATCCAAGGGTGAGCCCTATTGTTGCCAGAAACGGTTGCTGCTCTTTGCCTCAGGGCACTGCCACTCCAGTGTGGTTCCCTCTCAGCCAACCATCCTCTCCTCACTCCCGTGCTGCAGAATCAGCACTGACCAGCTGCAGTCCAGGCCCTGTCCATACCTCTTGAGAAATCACCCAAGAATCTGGACTCCTGGGGGACAGGCCTCCAGACCTCAGAGTGAGAGTGGAGGGGAGTGCTGGGAGCTCAGAATTGCAGGTAGAGATTATATACAGTTTTACACAGTTTTATGCCTGGTAGGAGAGCACCATGGCACCCTAGTAAGGGAAGTTGGTCTAGTTTTTAGAGGGTCTCTCCCGTGGAGTATAATGGGAGGACTTTTGAACCCTGCTCTTTTATTTATGGGGTACTCTGAGCCATTCTCATGGGGGAGGGGACTCCCATCCGCTTGGTGATGGATTTTGTACCTTTTGTTTGTATCCTTGGGGTCGCAGATCGCCTCAGCAGGGTTGATGTGCATTCTTCAACCTTCTCTCTTGGTGCAGCTCTAATCCACCAGGTTACTTGCTAAATTTCTCCCTTCTGGACGGGAGCCTCTATGGAAAGCTGGCTTCAGTCACCCATCTTGTCTCCACTCAGTATGTTGTATCTTAAGTTCCATTTATTTTGTTACCTTTGCTGTTGGTGTCATATCCAAAAAAAATTATTATGTAAAATGTATTTTTAAATGTAAGTATAGGTCAACTGCTAGGTAGGTAAATATTCACAAATAAATAGATCCAATGTGGCAAAGTGTTAGTAACTAGTGAATCTAAGTGAAAGATATATAGGTGCTTATTAAACTACTTCTTCAACTATTTTGTGAATTTGAAAATTTTCAAAATAAAAATTGGAGAATAATTATAATTCATCAAGTTGAAAGAATAAAAGAGATTTCATAAAATCACTCAGCAGATGTAGAAAAGTATTTGATAAAAGTCAAGATCCATTCTGTGGTTTAAAAATATTTAGCAAATTAGGACTAGAAATAAACAGCCTTAATCAGATAAAGGATGTAAAAAGAAATAAAGCAAATACTACATTTAATGGTGTAACATTAAGAGCTTTCCTCCTGAGATTCAGCAAGAGACAAAAATACCATTCTCCAATAGGTCTTGGATAATGCAACAAAGTTAGATAAAAAAGTAGACAGGCTCAGCGCCTGTGGCTCAAGCGGCTAAGGTGCCAGCCACATACACCTGAGTTGGCGGGTTTGAATCCAGCCCAGGCCTGCCAAACAATGAGTGTTGCAACCAAAAAAAACCCAACAAAACAAAACAAAATAGCCAGGTGTTGTGGCAGGCGCCTGCAGAAAAGTATTTGATAAAAGTCAAGATCCAAATCCCGGCTACCCCACAGGCAGAGGCAGGAGAATCGCTTGAGCCCAGGAGTCGGAGGTTGCTGTGAGCTGTGATGACACAGTGCTCTATCCAGGGCAACAGCTGGAGGCTTTGTCTAAAAAAAAAACAAAAAACAAAAAACCAAAAGTAGACATACACAGTTTGGAAAGGAAGAGATAAAACTATGGGGGCAGCACCTGTGGCTCAAAGGGGTAGGGCACTGGCCCCATATGCTGGAGGTGGCAGGTTCAAACCCAGCCCTGGCCAAAAACTATAAAAAAAAAAACAAAACTGTGATTATTTGTAGGCAACGTGATTTATATATGTAGAAGATCTAAAAGAATGTACAGATATACTGTTAGAATTAATACATATACTTATTAATATTGGATCTACAGTCAATTAACAAAATAAATTGTACTGTATAAGTGAAAAATCAATAAAACAAATATGCAAATTACTATTTATAATAGCATCAAAAGACTCCAAATATTTAGGGATAAATCTAAGATGTTCAGGACGAATACAAAAATGTAGAAAATATTATATTACTAAATTAAATTATTAGTAATTGAACATTATTAAAAGAAAAAGCCTAAATAAATTAAGGGAAATACTAGGCTTGTATATTTACTGTTTATAGATATATTTTGTGTTAGACTGTAAGACTTGATATTATAAAATGTTAATTCTCCTCAATCTGATCAGTAGATTCTAAACAATCTAAATTAAAAGCCCAATAATTTTTTGTTGAAATTTGTAAGCTGATTCTAAAACATGCAAAGTATCAGAAGTAGCCAAACCCAACAAACCCAATAATGAGAGTGAATTATTCTACCCTGTAGAAAGACTTAATAAAGATACAGTAATTTGAAAAATTACAGTAATTTTGCCAAGTGTGGCATTGGTACAAATGGATAAATAGAATACAGTAGAGAGTCTGGAAACAGACCAACACATAAATGGACACTTGAATTTTATAAATGCAGAGACCTGGTGGAAAAGCAGTCATTTTAATAAAGGGTGCTAAATCTAGTGGTATCCATTTCAAGAATAAAATAAAATAAAAAGCTTCACACTTACTTTACATCATCAAGATTTTAGAAAATAACACAGGAGGGCAGTGCCTGTGGCTCAGTGAGTAGGGCGCTGGCCCCATATACCGAGGGTGGCAGGTTCAAACCTGGCCCTGGCCAAACTGCAACAAAAAATAGCTAGGTGTTGTGGCAAGTGTGTGCAGTCCCAGCTACTAGGGAGGCTGAGGCAAGAGAATCGCCTAACCCAAGAGCTGGAGGTTGCTGTGAACTGTGACACCACAGCACTCTACCGAGGGCGACAAAGTGAGACTCTGTCTCAAAAAAAAAAGAAAGAAAGAAAGAAAATAACACAGGAGTATTTCTTCACAACCTGTGGGAAGGACATATTTCTTAGAGAGGATGTAAAAGGCAATCATGATTTATCAATTATTTATCAATAATTTATCATTTTTAAATAATTGATAAATTGGGTAATATTAAGAATTTCTGTTCATCAAAATATCTCACTGAGCAAGTCCCTAAAGAAAGGGACAATGTTTAGAATACTTACAACCAACTAAGAAATTATTTCTAGAATTTTCATAGAATTCCTGCAAATCAGGCTTGGCGCCTATAGCTCAAGCGGCTAAGGTGCCAGCCACATACACCAGAGCTGTCGGGTTTGAATCCAGCCCTGGCCTGCCAAACAATGACAACTACAACCAAAAAATAGCTGGGCGTTGTGGTGGTAGCCTGTAGTCCCAGCTACTTGGGAGGCTGAGGCAAGAGAATCACTTGAGCCCAGGAGTTGGAGGTTGCTGTGAGCTGTGATGTTACGGTACTCTACCCAGGGCAACAGCTTGAGGCTCTGTCTCAAAAAAAAAAAAAAAAGAACTCCTGCAAATCAATAAGAAAAAGATAACACACTAGAAAAGTGGACAGGAGTTTTGATCAGTCCATTCAAAAAAGAGGACATTTAAGGGGCCAATAAACATACGAAAAGGTACACAATCTCATTAATTTCAGGCAAATGCAAATTAAAGCCACAATGGCCTGTAGCCCGCCCAAATGAATAAACACAGCCAATGATAGAGTTGTACCTGTAACTGTCATAAATGTCTTAAATTGGAACAACCTCTTTAAAAAATTGTCATTAACTCTGGGAGGCTGAGGTGGGTGGATCACTTGAACTCAGTCTGAGCAAGAGCAATACCTGGTCTACCAGCTACTCAGGAGGCAGAGGCAAGAGGATAGCTTGAGTCCAGTAGTTCAAGATTGCTGTGAGCTATGATGTTACAGCACCCAATGGTGGTTGAAAGTGTGAGACTCTGTCTCAAAGAAAAAAAAAGATCGTTGTTATCTATTTTATTTTATTTTTTTATTTCTTATTTTTTTTAGACAGAGCCTCAAGCTGTCGCCCTGGGTAGAGTACTGTGGCATCACAGCTCACAGCAACTTCCAACTCCTGGGCTCAAGCAATTCTCCTGCCTCCGCCTCCCAAGTAGCTGGGACTACAGACGCCTGCCACAACCCCTGGCTGTTTTTTGGTTGCAGCCATCATTGTTGTTTGGCAGGCCCAGGCTGGATTCGAACCACCAGCTCAGGTGTATGTGGCTGGTGCCTTAGCTGCTTGAGCCACAGGAGCCGAGCTTTTTTTTTTAATTTCACGTTGATATGAGGGTACAAATGTTTAAGTTACATTGTTTCCATTTCTAAGGTAAAGTTCAAGTTGTAGCTAAGCCCTCCACCCAGGAGATTGTCATTACCTATTAAAATTGAAAATATATATACAGAGGGTGTCAAATGTATATATAGACATTTTAAGAAAGGAAAAAACTGTATTAAAATTGTAATATTCAAGCAGGGCGCGGTGGCTCACGCCTGTAATCTAGCACCATGGGAGGCTGAGGAGGGAGAATTGCTTGAGCTCAGGAGTTCGAGACTTGCCTGAGCAAGAGTGAGACCCCGACTCGTTAAAAAAAAAAACAACACAAAACCCAGCGAGGTTCCCTGACCAGTGTCTGTAATCCCAGTAGCTTCTGGAGGCTGAGGCAGCGGGATGCCTACAGTCAGTTTGAGGTTGCAGTGAGCTATGTCGCCATTGCACTCTGCTCAGGGCAAAGGGTGGGACTCTGTCTCTACAACAACAGCAACAAGGAAATAAAAATAAAAAAATAAGCAAGGAAATAAAAAGAATTGTAATACTCAAGACACATTTGACATCTGCAATTACCAGAGGCACTCAATGGGACTTGTGTTCATCTATTCTACTCAGTATATATTGAGTATTAAAATTTTAATACAGTATTTTCCTTTCTTAAAATGTGTATGCATTTATTGGCACCTTCCATATATACCCTATAACCAGATAATTTTACTCCCAGCTACAGAACCTAGCTACATTAGCAATAAAGTTCTTACAATTTTAGTCAGCCCAAAGTGGAAACAACCAAAAAGCCCATTAATGATAGAACAGATAAATTGTGCATGTGCTCACTTGGTTAAAATTTACCAGCTGAACACTAATGACTTGTGTACGTTTCTATGTATCACGCATTGTTATACCACATGGATGCCTTAGGTCCTATACATCAATGAAATAGTGGGTTTGGGTTTTTTTGTTGTTGTTTTCTTTAAACTGGGACAGGAGAACTGAGCAGAATTTCAGTTGAAAGCTCCAGATCACTACCACTTTGGGCCAAGCAAGCAAAGCCTTCGCTAATTTTGTCATACAGCAGTTTAAAAATTAAGAATTTTTTACAGGTTGCGTCTGCACCCCTAAAGCTCTGTGAGGATGACAGATGTCATCGGTCTTCACCTAGGCTCTAACATTCAGACACAATGATACCTGAGGAATATCTCAGATGACGTTTCTTATCTTCCTTATCCCTTTTGTGAACTCTGGGTTACTTTTCAAATTTGCAAATTACTGCTAAGCACGTACCAGCATTAAGTACGTTAACATTCCTCCTAACAAATGTCATAATGAATACAAAACCTGTCCTCTTACCTAGAACATATGGTTTTAACAACAACAGTGATAATTTTTCATGTAGCAGAGATGAACAGTTTGGCTTGTGTCTTTTTAATGAATTCAATCTGTCCCTGGTCCCAAGCTTGTAGTATGTCTCTTTCTTTCTGAATGGTTCTCAAAGATAAAATGACAATCTGTAGATGTTTTCCTTTACCACCAAGGGTACTAATTTTGTGGAAGACATGGAAACAGATGAAAGTATGTGGTTCTGGGAATGGAAACTGCAGATGGACAGAATCCCACTACAATGAGATTCACTGGCATTTTCTACCAGGCAGTTAGCCTTTGCCTGAGTGGAAAGGCTTCCCACCATGTTTCCAAAGGGAACAAGGCAATGTGGGCTTTTATTTATTCCAGAAAAACAAATATTATGTATTCCCAACCTCTTTAAATTTCAAATAGGTGTGTTCCTTTGCCAAAGAGGATATTTTTCTGCATCTAAGGCTATGGCACTATGTGTGAATGTGAGTCTGTGTATATACACAATATGTGTATCCCTGATCCCAAGCCTGGATTGCAAATGTGAATATAAATAAAAGATGTGTTGGGGATGCCTATTTACTTCATTAATTTGTTTCACAAAATATTTTAAAATGAAATTAACTTAATCTAATTTTTAATATAGCAGACGCTGCATGCCGTAAGAATGTGTGACAAAACGCTATAAATTATATAACCCATTCAAAGCAAGATTTTTTTTTTTTATTGTTGGGGATTCATTGAGGGTACAATAAGCCAGGTTACACTGATTGCATTTGTTAGGTAAAGTCCCTCTTGCAATCATGTCTTGCGCCCAGAAGGTGTGGCACACACCAAGGCCCCACCCACTCCCTCCTTCCCTCTCTGCTTTTCAAAGCAAGATTTTGTAAATACGTCACACACGCTCCAGAACCATCACCAGGTGGCTCTTTATCTTGGTAGATGCTGTCATTAGTCAAAAGTAAGCACACATACAAGTAAAAATGTGAAAAAAGGCTCATTTTCTACAACTGCGCAAAATGTGGATGGAATACCTCCTTTTTGTGGAAATTCCCAGACCTTTTAGAATAAAACATACAGAAATACAACTAATTATTCTGTGTACCTCGATTGATAAAGACTTCCTGCTGGGACAGACTTTAGTGCCTGGCTTCTCAACCTTCCCCTAGGCCCATCTGTGTATTTCCTTGTAAAATACAGTTTTGGCAAAAGAATCGTACGGAGTCGGTTTAGCCATAACCTGTCCCTGATAGCTTCTGCCACGCCCCAGGTGGTGTCTGATCCATCCTGGCCTATCTTCAGCAAAAGTCCTGTTAGGTGGGTTGAGCCAGAAACCCCCTTGCCGGTGATGTTTCTTCCTGGTAATTTCCCATCCACTAAGTCCCACCCTGCTCCTTGCTGTAAATTCCCATGTGCCCCTGCTGTATTCAGAGTTGAACAAAAGGAAATGTGTAGCCTGTCATCTCTGTAAAACTCTAGTTTTTTTCACACACCTCATTTTAATGGTTGCAAAATAGTCTATCATAAGAATAAATAGTAATATTTTTAATTCTTGGGCATATAGAATGAAAGTATTTTTTTTAAATGATTTCAGATTGATATGAGGGTACAGATGTTTAGGTAGCAGTGTTTTCAATTCTGAGGTGCAGTTCAAGTTGTAATGGAACCCTTCACCCGGGGGGCCTGTTAAACACCCTCACATGGTGCACTTGACTGAGATTCTGAGAATTGCCCTCCCTCCTCCCCCTCCCTCCTCCTTTCTCTCCTCTCTTACCTCTCCTCTCCCCCGGCTAGAATATACTTGTGTTTTTCTTTCGTGTGGGTGTGTAGTTGCTTATATAGTGGTTTCATGTTATTTTTTCCCCATTCTTGTGATATTTTACTAAGAATGTGTTTCAACTCCATCCAGGTAAACACAAAAGATGTAGAGTCTCCATCTTTTCTTACAGCTGCGTAGTGCTTCATGGTGTACATATGCCACAGTTTATTAATCCAGTCCTGGGTTCATGGGCACCTGGGTTGATTCCACATCATGGCAACCTCCAATCTTGAGATACTTTACTAAGAGGAATATGTTTCTGTAAAATTCTAATTTCTAAGATGGAATTCTAGAGGAGGGAAGTAAAGATTCTCGGTCCTCCATGCTTAAAGGAACAAAATCTCTTTCACTTGGAAAGAAGCAGACAAATAATAAGAACAAATGAAGGATTTAAGTAAGTCTTCATATTAGTTAAATAATTTCATTCTGCTGTTAAAAAAAGAACACAGAAAAGGAAAATGTCAAAAGAAGATTCTAATCCTCATGTTTTCGTCATTTTATAACCTTCATAACCAAGAATGACTGAGAACAGTTGAAGGAATTGCTGTCAAAGATTGTACAGTACAATGAAGTTGTACAGAGAGGTTTGGGAATATAAATTGTAGCAGCTACACGAATACTTCTGTGACTGTGGCTATTAGGTACAACACTGTAAATTCTTGCCTTGAGGAAGATTCTGATCTATAAACCATCAACTGATGTTGCCACAAATCAATGGTTCATATGAATCTCATAAAGATTATGGAATCTGTAGCACTTGTTATATAAATGGTGAGAGAGTGGTTTCCTTTTTAAATCTTTTTTTTTTTTTTTGGCCGGGGCTGGGTTTGAACCCGCCACCTCCGGCATATGGGACCGGTGCCCTACCCGCTGAGCCACAGGCACCGCCCTCCTTTTTAAATCTTCACCTAGCTACAGTTCAACTGAATGCAAATTAGAAAGCTTAAGTGAAACCCATAGTGTTGAAAATTAGTTTGGTTTCTCATTGAAGTCAAAATACAGGGTGGCCATAAAATTTAAAATTGCACGTGAACTTCATGGCTACCCTGTAAATTGGGAACTGAGAAAAACAGAATAATATCCATTAGTGGTATTCTATCATGATGCCACAAGAGAATCTACAACCAGTTGTAGCAGCTTTCTATAGATTATTTTATTATATTTAATTTTTTACTTTTAGTTTTCATTTTTTGGCCTGGCATGGTGGCTACCTGTGTAATCCCACCTGGGATTACACAGGTGGATTACCTGTGTAATCCCAACATTTTGGGAGACTAACGTGGGAGGATCACTTGAGGCCAGGAATTTGAGTCCAGCCTGGGCAACATAGGAAGACCCCGTCTCTAAAAAGAAAAAAATATGTATTTTTTAAATTGATGAGTAAAAATTGTTTGTATTTATGGTATACCACCTGATGTTTTGATATTTGCATACATTGTGGAATGGTTAAGTCAAGCTATTTAATGTATGTATTATTTTGCATATTTTTTTGTGGTGAACACACTTAAAATCTACTATACAATATACCAGGCGTCCTCAAACTTTTTAAACAGGGGGCCAAGTCACTGTCCCTCAGACCATTGGAGGGCCGGACTATAGTTAAAAAAAAAAACAAACTATGAACAAATTCCTATGCACATTGCACATATCTTATTTTGAAGTAAAAAAACAAAATGGGAACAAATACAATCACACGCCGCATGTAGCCCACCGGCCGCAGTTTGAGGACCCCTGCAATATACAATAGCACCTCCATAGCTGATCACCTCCTAAGTTGACCTAATTTTCATAGACCGGACATGCACCACATGTATGTGTCAGTAGCGGAGGCCTCGTTCCTTATGGTGACCGCCTCTGTGTGTTGATCAGTTTGTTACTATCCCTTGGATGGTCAACTCCCTACAGAAATTTGTTTATAGTTATAATGACCATATTGTCATTAACTGCAGTCACCATGATGTACAATGGATCTCTTGCACTGTTCATCCTGTTCAACTGATATTTTACATCCTTTGACTAACATCTCCCCAGTTGCCATATCTCCCAGCCTCTGGTAACCACTTCTGACTAATTTAAAATTTCTTTTTTCCTTCCTATAGCAATTAATCAACTACAGATTAGTGCTGAGAAAAATGAATGTTTGATCGTGAGTCTCACATCCATGTTAAGCCTTGATTTTTTTTCACAGAACTCAAGGAAACACAATTTACTAGTTTATGATAAAGGTTATTACAAAGGCAATAAAGAAATGCCTGGGTGAGGTCTGGGGAAGTTTTCATGCCCTCGCTGGGTGTATTGCCATCTGGGAAGCTTGACGTTCTTAGCTCTCTGGAAGCTCCCTTCAGGAACATGCCTATTTAACAAAGCCTCCATAAGAACCCAAAAGAACCCAGCGCTTGGGGTTTTTATAAAGGCTTTGTTAAATAGGTGTGGTTGACTAAATCATTGGCCATTAGTCATCAACTTAATCTTCAGCTCCCTACTGTCCCCAGAGGTTGGGGACTGGGGCTAAAAGTCCTAATCTTGCCAACTGAACACATCCTAGGAGCTACCAGCCATTATCAGTCAGCTCATTAGCATACAAGAAACCATCACTTTGGAGATTTCAAGGATTTTACGGAAATCAGGACAAAGACCAAATATGTCTTTCACAATGTTCACTATCTGTCTGCCCATTTCACTAAAAATCTTCTTCAATGGAAGTTATTTGTACAGATTTTTATTTAATAAATGTTTATTTGACATATATTTTATGCCAAGCCGTATGAATACAGAGATAAAGTTTAGGAACTCCACAGCAGGGTAAATGAGGCAGACAACAAGAAGATACCATTATATTATTTATTTTGTCTGGTGCTATGAACAGATCAGAGAGATTCAGCACACAGAGAGATACCTAATCAGACCAACAGAGGGAGAACAGACTTCACAGATTAGATGAGACTTCAGCTGGCTCTTTAGAGTCAGTTGATATCAGCAAGGCAATCAGTGGACAGAAGGCACTCCAGGAGAGCAAGCAGTGTGTGCTGAGGCAGAGGGTGCCGGGCGGGACAGTGAGACTTGGAGGTTGAATGCAGGCCATCATGGTGGCACAGCGGATGTGAATGGGCAGAGGGCAAGGTAAGGAAGGGCTGCCTAGACTATTCTGAGGAACGTGTGTTTCCCTTTGAGAGTAAAGGGGAGGTATTGAAGGATTCTGAGTAGTGACATATTATTTGTATAGTAAGAAAATCATTCTGACAGTGTACAAGGAGTGGATTCATGAAGAGTCTCCATGAGCCGGGCGTGGTGGCTCACGCCTATAATCCCAGCACTCTGAGAGGCTGGGGCAGGTAGATCCTTGACCTCAGGAGTTCATGACCAGCCTGAGCAAGAGTGAAACCCCATCTCTACTAAAAAGAGAAAAAACTAGCGGGGCATGGTGATGAATGCCTGTAATCCCTGCTACTCGGGAGTCTGAGGCAGGGGGATCGCTTGAGCCCAGGAGTTTGAGGTTGCTGTGAGCTATGATGACACCACGGCACTTTATGGAGGGTAACTGAGTAAGACTCCATTTCAAAAAAAAAAATGTTTCCAAAAGAGGGAGATAAGTTTGAAATTATTACTAGAAACATTCAGTCATCAACCAAGTCATTGAAAAATGAATCTGGAGAAAGGAGAACGATTTAAAAGACATTTAAGTTATAGAATCAGTAAGACTTTTGGAGCAATTATTTTTGGGACCAGCTAGAGAGAAAACTCAGAAAATCCCAAAGATTTATTTTTGGAAAAGGGTCTCACATGCTGACCAAGGGAATGCAGAGGGAGGAACATTTGGGAGAATGTTGGACATGTTACACTTGAGGTCCCTGTGGGGGCGTATGGGTGGAGATGTCCAACAGGAAAAATACATATTTGATTTCCAAGTTCTGAAGAGCAATCTTGGCTTAAAGGAGATCTATGGAAGTCATCGCTGGTAGCTGAAGCATTGTGGGATCCCTAGAGAGAGTGTAGAATGAGGTTGGAGTCAGTCACAGATTCCCAGGAAAGACAGTGATTAGAGCAGAAGAAACCACCAAGGAGAATCAAGTTAAGTAGCCAGAGAATCCAGAAGAAAATTAGGAGTGTGTGTATCATGGAAGCCAGAAGGGAAAAAGTTTATTTTTTTGTTTGTTTGTTTGTTTCAGATTAATGTGAGGGTTAAAAAATTAGGTTACAAAGTTTGCATTTGTTGGGTAGAGTCCCTGTTGTAGTTGTGTCCCACACCCAGGAGGTGTGCCGTGTACCTTACATTGTGCCCATTAAGTGGGAAGTCATCTATCAGTTTCCCTCCCCTCTCCCTCCCTCCCCTCCCTCCATCTTGAATTGAATTGAATTTTTCTCTCATGTGGGCCTGTATTAGATCGTCTACTGCCTTCATATTGGTATTCTGTACGTTGCTTTCCCATTCTTGTGATACGATAAGAAGAATATCATTCTTGTGATATTGATAAGAAGAATGTGTTTCAACTCCATCCCAGGTAAACACAAAAGATGTAAAGTCTTCATCTTTTTTACGACTGAATAGTATTCCATAGTTCACATCTCCCAGTGTATTAATCCATTCCTGGGTTGACGGGCATTTAGGTTGTTTTCACATCTTGGTGATTGTAAACTGAGCTGGAATAAACAATCTAGTATAAACGTCCTTATGATAAAATTTTTTTTCTTCTTGGTAGATACCTAGTAATGGGATTACAGGATCAAATGGAAGGTCTATTTTGAATTTTTTTTTTTTTTTGAGGATTCGCCATACTTCTTTCCAAAGAGGCTGTATTAGTTTGCAAGAGAAAGAATTTCAAGAACGAAATATAATCAAGAGTGAATAGGAAGAATGAGGGAGTCTGCATGTTACTGACCTCCATTGTCATTTTTGAACCCATTTCTATGTTTATTTATGTTCTATTTATGTTAGCTATTAAATATAAAAATGTAGGTTTACCTAAATTACATAAAGTACACATAATTGTATCTTATAGATTTTAGAGCTAACCATTACGGTCAGATGGAGGTGCCTCCCATATTCTTATCAGCAATGCTGGAGGCATTCTTTTCAATTATGCTTGAAGCAAAGCCCGGAACCACATAAAGAAACTCTTTCTGCAATTCCCCAGTATGAAAATGAAATTTTATGTCACAGAAATGAACTCTAATATATGACTGAGTGAGTCCTTTTGAGAGATGCTTTATAATGCCATAATAAAACGACTTTGTACGCACAAGTTCAACCATTCAGGTTTTTATATTTGTCATAATGTCAGAAATTACCCTGAGGTGTCCAGAGAGTAGCAATACTTCAAATATGATGAAAATGTATTCAGAGTTCTCATCATTGCCACATAAACAGTGAAGCTAAATAATTTAATAAGAAGGCCGGGCGCAGTGGCTCACACCTGTAATCCCAGCACACTGGGAGGCTGAGGCAGGAGGATCCCTCGAGCTCAGGAGTTCAAAGACCAGCCTGAGCAAGAGTGAGATCCCATCACTACTAAAAAAAGAAAAAAAGAAAAGAAAGAAATAGCCATGGACTAATGAACCTGCTAGAAATGCACGAAGACTCGTTTAAACCTAAACACTGCCCCATTCATTTGATAAGCTGCTAAAACAGTGATTTTCACTGCGGCACACTGGTGTGCAGTGAAAGGCTCTTAAGTGTGCCATGAACATTTTTGAAGATCATTAATTGAATTATTTTCAAAAGAAGTTCAAATCACAATACGTATATTCTTTTTATTTTTTACTCTTTTTTTGGATCAACATAATTTAAGTGTGCCATGGAAGTTTGACTATAGGTTCAAGTGTGCCAACGAGATAAAAAACAAAAAAGGTGGAAAAATACTGCTTTAATATGCAATCTAGAAATCAGACAGCTGAATTTAATAATTTATGATTTAGGGGCAACAACATGACAATAGGGAAAAGCAAGTTTGCCCATAAATTGTTCCCTGGGATCTAGGAGAGGCAGATTGCAGAGAACGAGTCTGCACTTTGCTTTTCCAAGACAACTCTTTCATTCAAAATCCTGTCCTCAAGTGACTGTCGAGTGCCAGATGATTTTATGTTCGTCTGGCCACTAGAGAGCACTTGGAGACTAACAAACCTTGGTCAGTGCACCCAGGCCTCTGTTTGGACCCTGATTTCCTGGGATGTGCGTTTTGTCACCGTGCCACCTAGCTACCAGTGTAGCAGTGGCCCACAAATGGCTATCAAGGCTGATGGATGCGTTTTGTGAAGCTTAGTGACCTGTGCTCGTGATAATGAAGTATTCCAAAGCTCTGATAACGTTTTATTCTGTCACTATGGTTTTCTGCCTTTAGCAACATCAGCTTATTTGTACTGCTTTGCTGCGTGTTTCTGAGGCCAGCGTTTCTGCCAGGGTCCCCCGTTCCGTTATTGCTACGACTCTCTTCTGTCGGATTGAATTTCTCTCCAAGAGAAAATATCGCTTGATATTGATTCCAGTGCACAAGATAATTTCAGGTTCTCACTCTGCAGTTCATTCAAAGCCCTGTTTAAAATCTCGAAGAGGTTTTCCAAGGCTAAGAGGTACAGTTCAAGAGAACAGGTCTTAAATGTATTTCAGAGACCCTTGGCTACACTTTCTGATGTTTCATCAGTAGTTTGCACTGAGACATTTGCCATTGTTATTACAATTGAACCATATCACGGGGACTTGTACCAGCAAGACCATCAAGTTTTCTAAAGAACTATAAAAGCTTTCATGTTTTCTGGCCTATTTCTTACTGTGCTCTTAAGAATGTTTAGCTTCTGCTGAGCCAAATGTATACCTCCAAAGGCATAAACAGTGAAAAACTCCTCAAGCAGTTCAGTGACTGCTACAGTATCTGAATATACAGCAAGAAAATGAAATTCTGTTTGGATGGAGCTGGGAAGGGGGAGTTCTTTGTGAATGGATAACATTGACCTTCAGCTCCACTTTGGCCCATCAGCGCTGGGGGTCTAACTGAGGATTCAGAAGAATCTACTTTCCTGACCACTGCTTACGAGGAATTCCCAAAGCCATTCCACTCTGGAATTATTGTTTGCATAAAAAAAAAAAATCAAAGGCATCCATCCTAGCCCTGATTCCTAAACTGACGGAGGCAGTTACAAGGATGGGTTTGCAGGGGAATTTTTTGGATTTTTTTTTTTTTTTTTTTTATTGTTGGAGATTCATTGAGGGTACAATAAGCCAGGTTACACTGATTGCAATTGTTAGGTAAAGTCCCTCTTGCTTTTGGATGTTTTTAAAAAAAAAATCCTGGGTGGTGCCTGTGGCTCAAGGAGTAGGGCACCAGCCCCATATACCAGGGGTGGCAGGTTCAAGCCCAGCCCTGGCCAAAACTGCAAAAAAAAAAAAAAGACTATAAGCTTAATAAGAAAAAAACAATCCTAAATAATTTCTCCCTCTTTTGAATGACACTTGACTTTCAAGCCAGGATTATTTCTGCTTGTGAAACGTCAGTTCTGTCTCATAATAACCTGTTTAATGTGCTAAGATCACTAATCAAATTTGCCTCCATCTTTATAAAATGAAGTTTTTTCCTCGGTGAAGGCACCTGGCTAGAACAGGGCAGGCTGCTACAGACAGGGCAGACGGCTTCATCAGGAAATGACGCTCTAAAATGTAAACCACTCTCTCACTTTTTGCCAACACATGTCATTTGTGCTCTGTCATGAGAACAGCAAGGGAGTGAATGGGCTATTCACAAAGGTTTGCAAGAAATATACCTCTCTGGTTCTGCAGGGAGCCATAAATATGAAAGCTTTAAGGAAGAGCAGGCCAGATAAGGCGTTTACATGGGGACATGTGCATTGTTGTGTAGATGTTGTTAGTTTTCGGCAGGCACACTTAGTTTTTAGCTAAGTCAGATGCAGCCACCACTTCTCCAGTCCTGGAGGGGGTGTTGCATGCCCCTGTTTCTTTATTTCATGAGATGGGCTTTCTGCATGGGTGACAAGATAGTAGAACTTTATCTAAAAAGGTAATGTTATCCCTGGAATTTCAACAAGGGGAGAATTAAATAGCACAAAGATGCATATATGTATACATGGATATTTGCCTGGAACTCCATGGTTCTCTGGAGCTATGATTATGTTAAGGACATATTAACATCTAATATTTAGTTTTCACTCTCCCTAGTCTGGGCTTTGTTCCTGAAACAAGGACAGATGGAGTCTTTCCCTAGGTTGTGCAAGACTCCAGGCAGGGCAGCTTCTCGTACCCAGGGTTGAGATGAAAACGATTCTACATGTGTGTGCAGGTCCTCACTCTGGTCGTCTTGCAGCCCTTTCATTTCCTTCAAAAAAAAGAAACTAAATATTGTGCTAAGTGGAAGCAATAATGCAAGGGGCAGGATAGCCCTAAGTGCATAACCTACTTACTGGGGGGGCAGAGAAGGCTTTTTTAGAGAAAAGACACACACACAAAAATCATGTTTAGCTTTGGGATATCTCTTTCTTTGTTCCTGTACATTGCCACTTAGCCACTTGATGTCGGGTAACCGGTTATGTTGTTTTATCTTCTCTCTGGCAGGCGAATAGAGAGAGAGCAGAGACTAGCTTGTTTACACTTCTGGAAGCCTTAGCAGAATGCATTCCACAGAGGTGCTCAATAAGCAGCTGGGGTGTGACTCACGGACTGCAAAGCTGGGCCTGGAGCTCTCACCACATCAGCTGTGTGAATGAGACCAAGTTGAGTCATCTTGCTGGGCCACTATTTTCTCATCTGTAAAAAGAAGGGGCTGAACTCAGTGATTACTGAGGTCACTGCCAACTCTGTAAATTCTATGCTTTTTTAAAAAAAAAATGCTCGCATCCTGAAAAGAACATCTTCTTGGATTTCCAGACACAAGAGCCCTACCACATTCTGACTTTCTGCTCTAACGCATCCGGGTTTATTCTTCACTGAAGTGGCTCAGCTCTGGGGGCCCTGGGTGTGATTCTAACACCGTGTAGATATTGATTTTTCTTGTAGGTTAGCAGTTGCTGTAACCACCAGACTATTAAATCTCTCCTGTTCTCTTAGGGATGATTTCATGTGTGCCATTCCATTCCTTTTGGTTGATATTTAACTCAATCCAGGGCTAACTTGCAGATAGCATTACTGAGCTCAAGGGATCTTAAAACACTCCATGTGGTGGCTAACACCTGTAATCCCAGCACTCTAGGAGGCCGAGGCTGGAGGATCCCTTGAGCTCAGGAGTTTGAGACCAGCTTGAGCAAGAGCAAGACCCCATCTCTATAAAAAATAAAAAATATTAGCTTGCCATGGTGGCCAGGCTTTCTGTAGTCCCAGCTACTTGGAAGGTTGAGGCAGGAAGATCACTTGCACTCAGGAATTGGCGGTTGCCGTGAGCTGTGCTGATACCATGGCACTCTAGCCTAGGGTAACAGAGTAAAACACTGTCTTAAAGAAAAAAAAAAAGAAAAGATAGAAGTGGCTGGGAGAGGTGGCTCATGCTTGTAATTCTAGCACTCTGGGAGGATGAGACAGTTGAACTGCTTGAGCTCATGTGTTCATAGCTCATGTGTTCAGAGTTCAACCTGAGTAAAAGCAAGACCCCATCTCTACTAAAAATGGAAAAACTAGCCAGGAGTGGGGGCAGGTGCCTATAGCCCCAGCTACTTGGGGAGAGGCTCACTTGGGCCCAGGAGTTTGAGGTTGCTGTGAGCTACAATGCCATAGCACTCTAGCCTGGCTGACAGAATGAGAATCTATCTCAAAAAAAGAAAAAAATAAGAAAAGAAAAGACTCCATAGCTGACAGATGCCTACCTTTCCTCACTTTTAGTTGTCTGTCAAATATTGCAGTGGACAGAGGTTGGTCAAAGATGGGGACTTTGGAGGCATCTGGCCTTGACAGTTATTCAGATAGAACAGGCTTCCTCATTCACTGTGTTTGTTCATGCCTGCAGAAGATGACTTTTTACCATCTGGCACCAATAACAGATTGTTGTTGTAAGGCAGGGTCACAGATGTCCCCTTCCGTATATACATACCTGGCAAGCTGCAATGCTAAAATGCTAATTTGACTCTTGGCTCCTCATTTGAGGAGTTTATACTGGTGGGCTTTCCAGTTAGCTGAGGGAAGGCACAACCCGTCAGGTCACTACAGCCATCGTCTTCTAAACACAATCTAACAGGGGCTCTCCTTTACAATGGTTCTTAGGCATTTGGACTGGTTAAAATACACACCACAAAACAAGTGGTGACTCTGATGTCAATAAAGAATTCTACATCAGGAACCATAATACTTTGTCGATTACCCTTTGGTACATTCCATGGTGACCCCAGAGTAGAAGGTATAATTTAATGAGATCGTTAACATTTCTCTAAAACCAGCAATCTGATGAATTCTCCATGGGTAGGCACTTTCACAGAACCAGTGTTAAGTGACTGTTCCGCACAAAGCATTATCCTTCCTTGTACAATATTGAAAGCTTACATGCTGCTCAGCAAACCTGAATTTTAAAAAGTGAGAATGATTGGCACTTGGGAACTTATGCAGAAGTTTAAAATGGCACAAGAAAATTGCCCGTTTCTTTTAGATTTACATTTTATATGTATTTTTTTTCTTTTAAGAAGCAATAAGACATGCAATTTCCATCAACTTCAACCAGTTATGTGTGAAAGAGGCTACAGGTTTAGCTCTATAAAGGAAAAGCAAGTCAGGGGAGAATCGTCATCGGACCTTGAAAAAGCAGATGGCATTCCCAGCTGCCTTTGCTTCTGGTTCTATAGGGGACAATTGTCAGGCTAAGACCAAAATCCCAAGACTGAGATCTATAGCTTTTTTTTTTTCAGACAGAGTCTGACTCTGTCATCCTGGATTGATTGCTGTGATCTCATCACAGCTCAAAGAAACCTCAATCTCTTGGGCTCAAGCTATCCTCTTGCCTCAGTTTTTCTATTTTTAGTGGAGACAGGGTCTTGCTCAATTGGGTCTTGAACTCCTGAGCTCAAGGGATCCACCTGGCTCGGCTTCTGCCAGGCGTGAGCCACTGCACCTGGCCCATAGCTCTTGAAAATGATTCTGTTCACCTTTGGTGCCCTGCCCTCTCAGTCCCAAGGTCTCACTTACCAAATGTCTCTCCAAGGAGGCAGATAGAGAAGTATAATTAGAGTTTGCAGACAAAGACTTAATTTTATGAATTTGATGTGCCAAACAACTTGGCATAAGGCAATAATTTTCTACTAATTCATTTCTTTCTTTTTTTTTTTTTTTTTGAGACAGAGTCTCACTATGTCACCATTGGCAGTAGAGTGCCCTGGCATCACAGCTCACAGCAACCTCAAACTCTTGGGCTTAAGCGATTCTTCCTGCCTCAGCCTCTCAAGTAGTTGGGACTACAGGCGCCCGCCACAACACTTGGCTATTTTTTGTTGCAGTTTGGCCAGGGCCGGGTTTGAACTCACCACCTTCAGTATTTGGGGCCAGTTCCTTACTCACTGAGCCACAGGTGCCACCCTCTACTAATTCATTTATTTAGTCAATAATTATTTATTGATACACAGTATCAAAGCATCCAGTTCAGTGCATAAGCTGAGTTAACATTTTTTTACTGATCTTCATTATAATTTTGAAGATAATTAGCAGTGGCCAGGTACGGTGGCTTATTTCTATGATCCCGGCACTCTGAGAGGCTGAGGCAGGAGGATCCCTTGAGCTCAGGAGTTGGAGACCAGCCTGAACAAAAGCGAGACCCCGTCACTACTAAAAATAAAAAAAACAGCCGGTGTGGTGGCAGGCACCTGTAGTCCCAGCTATTCGGGAGGCTAAGGCAAGAGGATCACTTGAGCCCAAGAATTTGAGGTTATTGTGAGCCATGGTGTCATGGTACTCTACCCAGGGTGACAGAGTGAGACTCTGTCTCAAACAAGAAGAAAGAAAGAAAGAGAGAAAGTGAGAGAGAGGAAGGAAGGAAGGGAGGGAGGGAGAGAGGGAGATAACAGGCAGCCTCAATTCATAACAAAGATCTTATTCAGGAATCTTGATTTTTTTTCTGATAGGAATATTCTGACATGCCAATTTGCCATCTGTACACGTTTCGTTGGACACAAACAACTGACCCCCTGGTCTAACATGTATACGAAAGTGTGCATACAGGTTCATATCCTATAACCAAGATGCTTATACCAGAAGCGTTTTGGATTTCAGATTTTCTTTTTCTTTTGGAATATTTGTAATACATAATGAGATGTCTTGGAATGGGACCCAAGTGTGAACATGAAATTCATTTATGTTTAATATACACCTTTCACACAGAGCCTGAAAATAATATTTTTTTGAGACAGATTCTGGGTAGAATGCCATGGTGTCATAGCTCACAGCAACCTTAAATTTCTGGGCCCAAGTGATCCTCCTACTTCAGCCTCTGGAGTAGCTGGGACTACAGGTGCCTGCCACCACGTCTGGCTAATTTTTCCATTTTTAGTAGAGATGGGGTTTCACTTGTGCTCAGACTAGTCTCCAACTCCTAAGCTCAGATGATTCGCCCACCTACACCTCCCAGAGTGCTAGGATTACAAGCGTGAACCACCATGCTCAGCCTGACAATAACTTATATCAGTTTTTAATAATTCTTTGTACCCATCACAGGAGGTCAGGTGTGGAATTCCTTGCTGTGGCATCACAACAGTATTGAAAAAATTTCAGATCTTGGAGCATTTTGATTTCAGATTTTGGGATTAGGGATGCTCAACCTGTACTGTGTTGACAAGACCATGTTTAGTGGAACCTCTGTAAGGTGACGACCCAAAGGACTGTCACAAACTTATCAACACATGGAGGTAATTACCATAAAGAAGTAGACCTACTGTACTGATATGTACATGTGGTACCTGTCTGGTCTATGAAAATTAGGTCAACTTAAGAAGGTCAGTGTAGGGAGGTGGTTAGTTATGGAGGTTCTACTGCCTTTAATATTTTTCAGTAATTTTTATTGACATTTTTGTGGTTTAACAGATATTACAGACATCCCTTACTTAAGGTTTAAACCATTCTCTCTAGTTTGGACTGCAGCATGGAAAAAAAATTATTCCTTTGAAAAACAGTAAAAGTGGTACTTTGCCTCTAAGTGCCATTGCTGGGTTATGAAAAGATGTGTTTGGTCATGGCAAGCATCAAATTAAGAGCAAAGATATTCCAGTGGGCAACTTACATTTACTTGTTCACTGGGCCAGCAGGGAAGTTTATTCATTCTGCACTTATCTGGAGGTGGGAGTATGGTGAGGGCAAGAATTGGTTTATTTTGTTCACTGTGGTATTTGCAGCACTCAGCACATGGTAGGGAATCAAAAAAGAGAGACTGAATGAATGAATGTTTCTGATTTTACAGAGACTCCAAAGATGTAAGTTTCTTCTGAGGTTACTGGGTAGCCAGAAATAGAGCCAGTGTTCAAAGTCTGGCATGACTCCAAAGCCTGTGTCCTTTCTCACATACAAACTTTTTTTTTTTTTTGAGACAGAGTCTCACTCTCTGCCCTGGTAGAGTGCCATGGTGGCATCATAGCTCACAGCAACATCAAACTCTTGGGCTCAAGAGATCCTCCTGCTTCAGCTGCCCACCATGATGCCATGCTAGTTTTTCCATTTTTACCTCTTGCTCAGGCTGGGTCTCACATGCAAACCTGATGCACACGTTGGCTACTTTCCAGAGTCCCACTAAGTCACCTCCTTACCGTGTCGGCAGAGGAGGGGGAGAAACGGCTTAGTAGCACAGACATCCACAAATGCCATCCATGCTCCTTCTGAGGGAGCCCCCGAAGAATCTTACCTGGATGTCTGTCTTTTCAATCTGTACCCCCTCTTTCCAGGTACTGAACTATATTCTAGGTATGGTCTATCAGACACAGATCACCCTGCAGGCTGTACACAGAAGAGCTAAACCAAATCCTTTGACGAAGAGTCCTTACAATGGCTGTGTTTAACCCAATGAGGCATGCTCTCCTTGCTCAAGGAAACATAATCTAGGTATGGCTAAAGGCATAAGGGATTCTGTATCCATGGCATAAGGGTGGAGAAAGATCCTCAAGTATAAACCAAAATACAAGGTATTAACAAGAGAGATTTAACAACTACAGGCACACTTGGAGTTACAAAGTGTTAATGAGTAGGATGTTCCGAGGAATGTTCTTCTCACACCACTGGCTGCCTGGTTTGTTGGTGCGGATTATTTGAAACCTCAAGATGTGAAACTATGAATCAGAACAGCGTCCTATACTGTGAATGATGTCATCTTTAAGACGTGGGGTTTTCAGTGAACTGCAAGACCATTCAGAGTAATAAGTTTGCAGCAAGCAGGAGCTTGAATTTATTGCAGAGGGGAGTAAGTTGACCAAAATGGAGAATGATGAGAAGTAGCTAAATTATGTATGACAGTCTCTACTGAGCAGAGGAAGAAGGAAGAAGTTAATGATGCCCACGGTTGAAGGACCAGCAGCTATAGTGACCTCTGGTCACAGGTTGGGGAGAAGAAAATGGACCTATGAAGACCCAAAGACTATATAAATGACAGTGACAAAGACCAAATAGTGGATTTGGGAGGGAGCTGGAAACCCCCAGATATAATAATACATTTCAGCAGCAACAAGACAGGGAAGTAAATCCAACTTGACATTAAAAAGCATCATCTTAATCTATGTGGCTTTTTCAAGCCCGAGTCTTATCAGGCAAAAAAAGAAAAAATCTGTAGTTAACGATGAAGTATTTTTCTCTTTTGCTTTTCCGGCAACCACCAAGAGCAGTACATAATTTAATTATTGAACCTACAAGCTGGACCAAGAGATGAAGAATGATGTGTCGGCTGTAGTGAGAAATTAGAACCAACTGTTTATTCTCATCATTCTCCGTGAGGCTAAATTAATATAGTTAACAAGCTTTGTTTGGATTAGCAGTTCAGATGTGGGATGCAGATCAGAACTCATGATAATTACAGTGGCTGTTATTTATAGAACACTGGGGCACCCTCAAGCCCCACGTGGAAAACAGAAAAGGGTCCTTGTATCATTCTCTGGGCTGAATGAAACCAATGTTAAGGGCCAGGCACCAGAGAGGGTCCTGAAGTCCAAGAGAATCAGATTTAGTTTTTTAGGACAAAGGACCTCAGAAGTGTCACCGATGGTCTTTCCTATTGCTCTGTGCCCTATTTTTCCGATCTTCTAACCAACTGTCACACAATGGGCAGGATTTCTGGGAGCAGACGTTACCAGGGGATTCCAAGAGGGGTGACAAAGGTCCAGGAAGGTTCGCGAAGGCTGGCACCCCGGGGCCCTTTCTCTCATTTTGAGCGGAAACTTGCAGCTGGTCAAGCGAAGCGCAGATGCAAATGCAGCTTCGAGGCATCCGAACCCGGAGGCCCCGACCGCTGTCCCCAGAGCACCCTCTCCAGCAGGAACAGCCCCGCGAGGACGCTGAGGCACGGCGGCTCACTCGAGACGCCACCGCCGCGTCCCCCTGTCCCTTTCGGTTTCCCGGCGGTGGATGGTCTGGGTCGCCTCGTAGTCACGCACCACACCTAAGTATAGCGGTAGCGCGCGGGAGCTGGTGGCAAGTGCAGACCGGAAAGAGACCAGCAGCGGCGCAGACACGCAAGGCCCCCGGGCGGCCAGGAGGGGGCGGCTGCCCGGAGCGTCGCCGCCTGCGACCCGGCCCGCCCGCCCCGCGCGGCGCTGCCCCCTTCCGGCCCCGCCTCCCGCCCCGACTTCCTTCCCGGGGACGGCGCGGACGGCGCGGACGGCAGCGGCCTGCAGGCTTGCGGCGGCCCGGGACGCACGGGCGGCCGTGCGGGTACAGCCGAACGCCGGCCGCGGGCTAAAGTGGCCACTGGGGCGGCGCGCGGTCCCCGGAGGCCACGCCCGCGTGCAGCCCCCTCGGGATCCCCGCGGGACGCGGCCGGGAGCCTGCGGGGCGTCGTGCGGGAGGGCGGGGTGCGGCCCCCACACCGGAGTTGCGGGAGGGCGAGCCGCGTGGGTGCCGGGGCCCGTCGCTCCGTGTGTCTCCCGGAATGTGAAGGACAGATCCGTTTGTAGGCCAGACACCTAGAGTGACTTTAAAAACATCCTATATGCAAAAGCAGTAAATAATTGGCATATTGGAAATGTGAAGCAATAGCTGCCCAATCCAAACTTGTGAAGTAGTAAATTTCTTAATATTTTTCTTAAGACTGGAGACTGGGGTCTGTGTTTTGTGATTTCTGGTGGATAAATGTAGCCGAAGTTGCCTCTGTTTAGAGAACTGAAGTTTTAGTATCATCTTGGGTTGAAGTAGAGAGCAGATTTACCAAAATGCTCTTCTCAACTGCCATCTTGTTGGGTTTTTCTTCCAGATCCAACATGAGCGAAGCTTCCTGCAAAAAACGTGATGACTATTTGGAATGGCCTGAGTATTTCATGGCGGTGGCCTTCTTATCGGCACAGAGAAGCAAAGACCCAAATTCCCAGGTAAGTGAATTTCAGTGGAGGATGTTTGGATAGTCACACACAGTGAGATGCACACGAATGAGCAGATTTTCAGCTTGTCTACTTACAAATGCAGAGTATCTGACAGTGTTCCTTTCTTTGGGATGCCACACCATTCTCTTGCTCCCCTCCAGATCTTCCCCTCTCTCACTCCATGCTCTCTGTTCTCTTCTCTTTCTCATCTCTTCCCCCCCCCTTCCCTTTCTCTAATATAAAATACACTTGTACTTTTACATCCTAAAAAAAATGCGGGACTCTTGTGGCTGTACTCCTGCCAGAGTTGAGTGTCGCTTGCTTTGTTAACTGCCTTTTCTGTTTTCTGCCCCTCTGGGGCTGGAGGTTCACTTTTTTTTGCCTTGTGGGCGCTGCCACAGAAAACAGGCAAGGTGATCCAGAGTCTTTAGCATCTGCAGCAGCTGCTGTCTGTCCGCCTCTGTGGGTTCTCTGGTTTCTGTCACTCTGTCTCCCTGGTGGCAGACCACTTGCAGTCACCAAGCCTTTGGAGTGTTTCCCTCTAGGTTGGCGCCTGCATTGTGGACACAGAGAATAAGATCGTTGGGATTGGGTACAATGGAATGCCCAACGGATGCAGCGATGACCTGTTGCCATGGAGAAGGACAGCAGAGAGCAGGCTGGACACCAAGTACCCCTACGGTAGGGCACATTTCAGTTTCGCTCTGCCCGGTGACACAGTCCAGTGAGGGCTTGGTTAAGGAAGCTGGTCACAGGCGTCCTCTCTCTTTTTTAGCCATCAACAACCAGAAAGAAAAAAAGTGCTGTTGTCCTGTTTCCTTAGGTTCTGAAGAGAGCCATGGCTGGAAGCATGGTGGTGGACACAGCCTAGCCCTGAGGGCTGGGGCAGGCTCTGTTGCCTGTGGCTTGGCGGGGCTTCACTGGCAGCCTACATGACACCAGAGCACCATCATGCAGATGGTGGCCTCTGTGCAGGGGCCATAGACCTTTGCAGAGATAGCTAAGGGACGTGCATGGTGGCTTTGTAGGGTGAACTAACCAAGTGCTGCCGGGGCTTTGCTCTGACGAGGATGTGTTGCTGAAACTCGTCTCTGGGAGGTGGGAATCAAAGTGAGGCCTACACATCCAGAAACAGATGCTGCAGTTGCTTTTCCAGTTCCAGGGCCCATGCAGGCCAAAAGCCAGAAGTGTGGATGGAATCAAAAACCTTTGGTCCTCTCTGGATTTTCACCTTCAAATTAGGGAAAGGTGCTTCTTAGAATGTGTTGCCTGTCTGGGCCCTGGGGAGAAAAAACTTTTCAGAGGTCATCTTGGAGGGACACACCACAGCTTTACTCTTCCTTTCTTCTGGGGAAAATACTCAATTAATTCTAGAAAAGAGGCAAATTGGATCGTATAGACTTGGGCACTGATTTTTCATAATATCAGGCCCTATATTTCTATATTTTATGTTGGAAAATGAATAGCCTGACCCTGTTGGAAGTAAAGTGGATCAAGGTCATTCAAATGGGAGAGATTGTGCCTTTAGGAAATCAAGTTCAAGCCATGATGCAAGACATTTCTTCTTTGTTGATTCTTTCCTGGTAGGTTTTCCTCTGAGTTTTTCCCTCAAAGGGAATTCCAAGTCTACTTGGAATTTGCTTTAATTTATCTATTTTCCCTAAATGTTCCTGGACCTTTATTATTTATTTATTTATTTATTTATTTATTTTGAGACAAGAGTCTCACTCTGTCACCCTGTGTAGAGTGCTCTGATGTCATAGCTCACAGCAACCTCAAACTCCTGGGTTCAAGTGATCCTCCTGCCTTAGACTCCCGAGTAGCTGGGACTATAGGCGCCAGCCATAGTGTCCAGCTAGTTTTTCTATTTTTAGGGGAGATGGGGTCTCGCTCTTGCTCAGGCTAGTTTTGAAGTCCTGAGCTCAAGCAGTGCACCCACCTATAACTCTCTAGTGCTGGGATTATAGGCCACTGCACCCAGGCCAGACCTTAATTATGTTAAATAAGCCCCATACATTTCTTTTTTAAATGGCTTAGGAGCAATTTCTCCACGTTTGAAGGAAAAAGATACCTAGAAGGAGAGAAGGAGTTGAGAAACGTAGGCAGGCAGAACTGCAAAGCACTCAGGGTCTCTGCATGTGAGGATTGAATAGTCAGTTTAACGTCACCCCTTGTAGGAGGGGGAGAGAGTGATGTGATATGCATACTAGCATATTTGGGGAACTTTTTGTCATCCTGATTTCAATTCTGTGAGCTTTGGATGGTGAAAAAGAGAAGAAATGATTAGTTGTTTTTAGGTCCAAGCAAAGACAATTTTTCACAGTCCAGTTCAACGTCCCATATAAAAATGGTGAACGTGAGAGTCAATACAGTAAAGATCTGCATTGAAATGTCTTGACTGCCACAGGAATATCTCCAATTCAAGATGGTGAAATATTGGTTATTGCGCTGAACTCAAGATATGGAGGAATTTGGAGGAGATGTTAGTCTGTCATACTCAGGCTGGTTACAAAAGATGCCAGTTGTTGACCCTGTAAAGAGGAGTCCTTGATGATCCCCAAGTGACTCTCCCACCTGGTCCTGTGCCTTCTTAGTCATCATGAGTCCATCAAACTTGATTGTCAGAAGGCAGCAATTTTAGAGATCAGCAAGTGTAGCCTCTCAATTCTGTTTTGCCTCAGTTACAGTTCTAATGATTTTTACATTGAAGTACAAGGAAACCTAGAAATTTTTAACTTTACCTGACGGGAAGAAACATCAAATTAGTCTTGGCCAGGCAAAGTGGTGTGCACTATAATTTTAGCATTCTGGGAGACCGAGGCAGGAGGACTACTTGAGCTCAAGAGTTTGAGACCAGCCTGAGCAAGAGTGAGAACCCTCTACTCTTTTAGTCTCTACTAAAAATAGAGAAACTAGTCAGGCATGGTGGTGGGGGCTGTAGTCCAGCTCTCGGGAGACTGAGGAAGGAGGATCGCTTAAGCCCAGGAGTTGGAGGTTGCTGTGAGGGATGATGACACCATGGCACTCTAGCCAGGGCATCAGATCATCAAAGTAGCCTTAATTCTACCAGTATCACAACACCTATTGTCTACGTGTGACTACTTCCTCAAAGTCTCCTGAGACAGACATCTTCCCAATTGTAGTGAATCATTAATTATACCAACACAGAAGGTGTGTGGGGAAGGCCGAGTTCAGCTGTACTGCTTCACCTTAGCTTCTCAAACTCCATCTTGCAGGCTGCTTTGCTGGCTTGCATTATGAGACATTTCCTTTTGTCCAAGTTGGAGAAAATACCTTTCAGAGCCTCTTTCCACAAGGGAATTAAGAAAAAAAAACCCGAAGCAAGCATTTGCCTGACTTCACTGATTGTTTTTTATTGAATAGCTGCTGAGTTTCTGGGCACTGGTTGTCCGTCTGCATTATTTGTTATCATCCATGTGATATTTCTAGATTCTCAAAGCTCCTTGCCCTCATCAATTATTCATTTTATATGTAGCTGCGTTAGAATGTAGACACTTTTCTTTCACAAGAGTAAGCTTGTAATTTGATGTACCATAAAAGTCATGGAAGGTATTAAATGGTTTTTAAAAGGCATTTAGTGTTAGTACCAACATAACATAGGATGGGCTTTGAGTCTGCCTAACAGTGATGGAGTATAAACTGCACTCCCAATCTGGTCTTTTCCAGGCTTTGCAGGCCACAGAGAAGTAAATGTTTGGAATGTTTGGTGATAATCAACTAGAACACTAAACAAAATAAAGAGTTCCCCCGACCCCTTTTTTTTTTGCTTCTCTTAAGATTTCTAAAATTAATTTTAAAAGATAAAGTAGTACCATGTGGAATTGGGTAGCTTAACTCTTTTCTCATCTGCATTAATGGTGGCTGGGCAGCTTTATTAGGGAGGATCAATTCCTAGGTTATGCCTTAATCCCTGTAAAGGAGCTTATGATTTTTAACTCTCTTGACTAAATAGGATCCTCTTTGAAAAGTCAAGAAAACCTTGCAGGACCCCTACATAATGCTAAACTCTTAGTAGCTTTTGAGTAAGAAACTTCATGAAACTTTACATTAATCTGAACTTTATTAACCAAGGAGCATTTATGTGTGTTTGGGAAGTCTACATATGTGCTAGCCGTGATACTTACCCAACTCTGGACGTGCTTAGACCTCTTGGAACGCCTCAGTAGCCTCAGGGTTCTGTGCCCACAGGGTCGTGGCACACCCGCAGGGTGACATCTCCTAATTGCAAGGTCAGCCCTCTTCCAGCTGCGGGTCTCTGTATCTCCCCTGTGGGGCACAGGAGTCCAGCTGTTCTGAAGTGTTGTTTCTCTCATTTTGCAGTTGACAAGACTGAGGTGCCTATTGGCGAGCAGGAACTCGGGGAGTGGTGGCCATGACTGACTTTACCACTTCCAAGGTGATTGCAGTTGCCTGATGTTTTTATGCCCCTTAAGTCCCTATGACAAGAATCCTCATCCCAATATGATGGGACTTAGAGGTGGGACCTGGGGGAGGTAATTAGGGCTGGAAGGTAGAGCCCTCAGGGAGGAGACTATGCCCCTGTAAAGGGGCCCCAGAGCTCTCTTCCTGCTGTGTGAGGATGTGAGGAGAAGGTGGCTGTCTGCAGCCCTGATCCCCCAACCTCCAGAACAGTGAGAGAGAATTTCTGTTGTCCAGAACAGAAATTTTCAATCTGTGGGACTTAGTTATAGCAACCAGTTGAGACAGGGATCTTGAAAATTGCAGCTCAAGGGGGCGACGCCCGTGGCTCAGTCGGTAAGGCGCCAAGGGTACCGAGGGTGGCGGGTTCAAACCCTGCCCCGGCCAAACTGCAACCAAAAAATAGCCGGGCGTTGTGGCGGGCGCCTGTAGTCCCAGCTACTTGGGAGGCTGAGGCAAGAGAATCACTTAAGCCCAGAAGTTGGAGGTTGCTGTGAGCTGTGTGAGGCCACGGCACTCTACCGAGGGCCATAAAGTGAGACTCTGTCTCTACAAAAAAAAAAAAAAGAAAGAAAATTGCAGCTCAATTTACAATCGCCAAAATGTGGAAACAGCCTAAATGCCCACCAACCCAGGAATGGATTAACAAGCTGTGGTATATGTACACCATGGAATACTATTCAGCCATTTAAAAAAAGGGAGACTTTACATCCTTTGTATTAACCTGGATGGAAGTGGAAGACATTATTCTTAGTAAAGCATCACAAGAATGGAGAAGCATGAATCATATGTACTCAATTTTGATATGAGGACAATTAATGTCAATTAAGGTCACAGTGGGGGAAGGGGAGAGCAGAGAGAATGAAGGAGGGAGGGGTGGGGAAAGGAAGAGCAGAGGGAGGGGGTGGGGCCTTGGTGTGTACCACACCTTTTGGGGGCAAGACACGATTGCAAGAGGGACTTCCCCTAACAAATGCAATCAGTGTAATCTGGTTTATTGTACCTTCAATGAATCCCCAACAACAACAACAAAAATTAAACAGAAAAAAAAAAAGAAAATTGTGTAAATTCAAATTTGTCAAGAACATACAGCTTAATTCGACTTTATTAACTCTGTAAATTAGAAGTCACGAGTTGTGATCGACACTTTCTGGGGAGGAAGGAAACACAGGCAGCTCACAACCTAACTGAAGACACAGCTTTTGTAAGCCAGGCCCCAGAGAGAGATTTTTAAAGGGTGTTTTTGTTTTTCCAGCCTTGGGATCAAAACTTCATGAAACTGATTATAATGCAGTATTAATATGGAAAACAAAAATTTCCTCTGCTAAAAAGCTGCTTTTTCTATTTCATCTTTTTCCTAAAAAATCCAAAAGATAGGATGATGTCAGTAACAGTGAGTGGCAGGAGCAGGCAATGTTATTACACCGAGAACCTTTCAAATGAACAACAATTAAAAAACCAGGACATAGCAAATTATCTCATTTACCATGTTAAAAAAACTTAACAAGATTTTTATTTTTACGAGGGGTGGTGGGTTGCTGCCCCTGTGATGAAGTATTCAGCTGAAGTTTTAGTTCCTTTCTCTTTGTGAAGCACACTTTTTTTTTTTTTTTTGAGACAGAATCTCACTACATCACCCTCTGTGGAGTGCTGAGGCATCACAGCTCACAGCAACCTCAAACTCTGGGCTCAAGTGATTCTCTTGCCTCAACTTCCCAAGTAGCTGGGACTATAGGTGCCTGCCATAACGCCTGGCTATTTTTTTGTTGTGGTTGTTATTGTTGTTTTAGTTGGCCCAGGCCGGATTCAAACCCACCAGCCCCGGTGTATGTGGCTGGCACCCTACCCACTGAGTTACAGGCACCGCCTGTGAAACACATTTAATCAAAATAACCAATTTTAGAAAATAAAGGTAAAATACTCTTGGTAATTCAGATATCATTCTTTTCCTTGGGTTTTTGGAAGCAGTTTTTTTTTTTTGTTTTGTTTTGTTTTTTGGTAGAGACAGAGTCTCAGTTTATTGCCCTCAGTAGAGTGCCGTGGCATCACATAGCTCACAGCAACCTTCAACTCCTGGGCTTAGGCAATTCTCTTGCCTCAGTCTCCCGAGTAGCTGGGACTATAGGCACCCGCCAAAACGCCCGGCTATTTTTTTTTTTTTGTTGCAATTTGGCTGGGGCTGGGGTCTGAACCCGCCACCCTCGGCGTATGGGGCCGGCGCCCTACTCACTGAGCCACAGGTGCCGCCTTGGAAGCAGTTTTGATGACACAGTTTACAGACTGAGAGTTGGAGGATTAACTTCTTCCCATTGTTTCACTTGAGGGAAGTTCAGGAATGTTTGCTTTTCTCATCAATCGGCCACACATGGCCTTGCTGCCTCCCATGGGTGAGGGTCTTTTTTTACACTTAGTCTCCACTAAACTTATTTTAAAAATATATACATTTTTTGCAGTTTTTGGCTGGGGCCGGGTTTGAACCTGCCACCTCTGGCATATAGGGCTGGCACCCTACTCCTATGAGCCATAGGCACTGCCTAAAAATATTTTTTTAATAATATATATTTTTTAATTTTCAGATTAATATGAGGGTACAAACAATTAGGTTACGACGTTTGCATTTGTTAAATAAAGTCCCCGTCCTGGTTGTGTCCCTCACCCAGGAGCTGTGCCATGTATTCCCACACTGTGCCCATTAGGTGGGAGCAAACCATACCCCTTCCTTCCTCCCTCCTCCCCCCAGCTTGAATTAAATTGAGTTTTCTCTTACGTGGGCATGCATTAGATTGTCTGCTGGCTTCGTATTAGTATTGAGGACATTGGATACTTGCTTTTCCATTCTTGTGATTCTTTATTAGGAAGAATGTGTTTCAACTCCATCCAGGTTAATACAAAAGATGTAAAGTCTTGCGAGGGTCTTTTTTGGGGAGCATGCCAGTCAGCTCACCCCCTCCTCCCATCCACACGGACCAGGTGCCATATTGCTTTGCCTGCTGCACCACCCTGCATTATGGAATGGCCCACCCCAGAGAGTCTCCATGTCCCCAGGAGTGGGTTGTAGCTTCACTCCGATTGCACTGGGCAGAAAAGTTCCTATTTCTATAGGAATACCCTAAAAAGGATATCCTAGGAAGGAAAATGCTGAAAACACTGGAATTATTAAGGCAAGAGAGGTTAGCATGGCAACTTTAAAGGCTTTTACCAGCATGGGGCTGGGCTTCTTTAAATTCTATATTTAAATTTCATCTTTTTTTTTTTCAGAGTTAGCATATTGTTAAGCATGCATAGATGTCATTTTCATGGTTACTTAGCCATTCCCTTACCCCCTTGAACACTGACATTTTCCTGTCTGCCATGCATGTGATCTATTTCCTTGGCATCGAAAGGTTAGTCTTGAGAAACTAATTTATCAAGAAGTTAGGAGGCTGGTGACTTCTTCACAACTTGTGAAAGCTTCTTAGTAATTAAGATCAAATTCGTTCTCTCTGCCGGTTGAAATTGAACGCTCTCTGGTTTTGTAAGGCAGCCTCATGGCTTCAGTGACTTGCTGTTTCTTTCCGTGCAGAATTTAATTTCACTTAGAGCTACCTGGCGTTCTTCCCCTGCCCGGCCATCTAGTAGTTATGGCTTGACAGCGGGTTTAATTAGGGACTTTTGTACCAAACCGCTAATAATAATTAGTGGAAAACCTTTTGAGCAATTGTATAGGAAATAAATTAAGTAGATTATTTTTATGAATCAAGGGGCAAATTCATGATTGATTGTGGGGTGTTTTAGATAAACAGGAACACAACTGTGTGTGTATAAGTCTTCTACCCCCTGAAATTAACCAGCTTGGTGTAAGAATATTTCATTTTAAGGCATAATTGTGTATAAACAGTCTTCAGAAAAGAATAAGTCATGATTTTTGTTAATTTATTTGATTTATATGTGTGCATTTTCATAAATGCAGTGCTAATTATTTTTAAATCACTAGAGATTACTATTTCATTAGGAGTATCTACAGAGGATGTACAGAACAGAACAAAATAACCCCTTGTTCTGTAAAACAGATATAGGAAAAAGCTAAAATGCTCCTTTATGGGGATCAGACCTATCCATGAAAAACACGTGTCTTTTTTTTAATTTTGAGACAGAGTCTGACTGTCACCCTCCATAGAGTGCTATGGTATCATAGCTCACAGCAACCTCAAACTCCTAGGCTCAAGATCTTCCTGCCTAGCCTCCTGAGTAGCTGGGACTTGAGGTGCCCACTGCCACGCCCAACTAGTTTTTCTATTTTAGTAGAGACCAGGTCTCACTCTTGCTCAGGCTGGTCTTGAACTCCTAAGTTCAGGTGATGCCCCTGCCTCAGCTTCCCAGAGTGCTAGTATTTCTCAGTGTCTTTATGAAAGAAATTATCACTTTGGACTCTTTCAGTTCTGGAATTCTAAGGAAAAATAAAAAATACAGCTTTGATTGGATTAGATTAGCGTCTGTCTTACAAAGTCCCGAAAGCCTTCTCAGCTAAGGCCACAGAGCTATGAAAAGCCCCTGGAGGTGGTGACAGAGAAGGAAGATGTGGGTATGTATGTATGACTAAATTAATAGAAAGAGGCTGTTCCTCCCCTCCCTTTCAATGATTACAGCACATTCTGGTTCTAAACTGGAATGTAAACCAGATAGAGACAGTATGTACAAATGGGAGATGGTAGTTGAAAAGTGGAGGTTATCCCACAAACACAGAGATTAAAAGACATTAAATGAAAAAAGGTTGGAAACAGCAGTAAAGAAAAAGACCCTTTTTCCAAGTAAAAGAGAAATTCTCTGACTACATGAGGCACAATTAAAATTCTTTGGAGGCGAGTTTATTTGGAGACAAGTAGAGAGAAAGGACTCAGAAATCTGTGTGTGCATCAGTCAACATGATGATATTTATTGAAACACATGTACTGGCCTGGCATTGGAAGTGCCCAGGGAGACTGAGACTGTTGGTGAGGCAGGCGTGAGGACGTGAGTAGACACACACTTCTCTGCTGGGTCGGAAGGTTGGTGCTCGCCAGTTAGTGGAGGTGTAAATTTCATCTCTGTGCTTCTTTCAAATGATAGATGCTGTAGCAAATTTAAAATATTGAATATGATAACTGAGCATGAATTTTTTAATTCTGCAATTAGAAGACTTTGTTCAAAATGCCATTAATTTTGAGTTTAGGTGAATAAAGGGAAGCAGAATTCCTCAATCTTGTTTTTTCCTTTAATTGAGTTATCACTTTTTAAGGAATTGAGATTAATACTACTGAGGTTTGAGTTATCTTCTGGGAATGGGGGTGTTCTCTTGAGTCATGTTGCTTGCTTTTTTTTTTTTTTTTTTTATTGAGACAGGGTCCCACCCTATGCCCCTGGTGGTAGCTCACCACAATCTCAGACTCGGGCTGCGGGCACCCCTCTGCCTCAGCCTCCGGAAGCCGCTGGGATTACAGGCGCTCGCCGCAGCGCTCAGCTGGGTTTTTCCATTTTTTTCACGAGTCGGGATCTCACTGTCGCTCAGGTGAGTCATGTTGCTTGCTTTTTAAAAATTATAACTTTTGGCCAAGCGAGGTAGCTCAGGCCTGTAATCCTAACACTCTGGAAGGCTGAGGTGGGAGGATTACTCAAGATTGGGAGTTCAAGGTCAGCCTGAACAAGAATGAGACCCCAGTAGAAAAATTAGCCAGGTGTGGTGGTAGGCATCTGTAGTCCCTGTTGAGGCAGGAGGATCGCTTGAGCCCAGGAGTTTGAGGCTGTTGTGAGCTATGATGATGCCATTGTACTTTAGCTGGGATGACAGGGCGAGACCTTGTGTCAAAAAGAAAAAGAAAAAAATTGTAACTATATTTTCTAATGCATTGAATTTTTTTCAGCGCACTTTCATACATAGTCACTCCTTCATTCAGTAGATATATTTTAGGGCATCTGTTACATACCAGGTATTCTTCCCGGTAAACATGGTCGGTTCTCTGTTTTGGGGAAGCTTTTAGGGTGATCGTGGAAGGGCTAGGCATTAGTGAAAAAAACAGATACTACTTGAATATTCTTTTTTCAGTGAGTGCCTTTTAAACTGAGATCCAAAGGAAGAGAAGGGCCCCCCAGGTTAGGCTGGGTGGGAAGCCTTCCAAGCAGAGGGGTTCAGGAGCTTGCATCTGAAAGATTACTGTGATTGCGCTGTGGGCAGAGTGTTTGTGTCCTCCCAAAGTGCATGTTGAAATCCTAGCCCTGGTCAGCGCAGTATCTCATGCCTGTAATCCCGGCACTCTGGGAGACCAAGGTGGGCGGATCCCTTGAGCTCAGGAGTTCGATACCAGCCTGAACAAGAGCAAGACCCCATCTCTACTAAAAAGAAAAAAAGTAGCCTGGCATGGTGGTGGGTGCCTGTGTCCCAGCTATCTGGGAGGCTGAGGCAGGAGGATTGCTTGAGCCCCGGAGTTTGAGGTTGCTGTGAGCTATGATGATGCCATGGCACTCTGCCCAGGATGACAGAGTGAGACTCTGTCTCAAAAAAAAAAAAAAAAAAAAAAAGAAATCCTAGCCCAGAGGTGATGGTATTAGGAGGTGGGGGGTTATTAGGCCTCATGAATATAGTGTCCTCATGCAAGGGGTCCTAGGGAGCTTGTTTGCCCCTTCATCTCACCTGGAATCTGCCTGCTTCTTGATCTTAGACTTCCCGGCCTCCAGGACTTTTTAATACATTTTTGTTGTTTAGAATCTGCCAGTTTACAAAACAGTAGGTCCTCCGTAGCTGAACACCTTCTTTAAGTTGACTTAACTGTCATAGACTGGACATGCATCCCATGTACGTATCAGTACAGCCAGCCGAGGTCCGTATGGTGACCCCCTTCCTGTGTTGACCAGTTTGTTATATGTTCCTGGGTGGCAGCTCACAGAGCTTCTGCTATGTTTTGTTAGAGCAGCCCCAATTGGCTGGGACTTGCTGTGTGTGAAGTGGCTTGCGTAGACAGGAGGGGAGACAGGGGCCACAGCCGTGAGGCCTTGGGGTAGGAGGTTGAGGGGGGCCTTGGACTGGGGATGCTGGGGGATATGGCTGGAATGAGGGTGTATTTGGGAGGTGGTATCAGGTGGACCAGTAGTTTGGGGTGAGAGAGGGAGGTTGATAGGCACCTGGGGTGGAGACTGGAGGAGAAACAAGACTTGGGGGAGATCAGGGAAGAAGCTTTGTGGTACTTAGACACAGGTTTGAAGTGTGCAGTAGTGACTGGGACGGAGCTGAGGCCAAGGGAAAGGTTTCTATCGTTTGTAAGGACAGAGAATCTAGTTTTTTTTTTTGTTTGTTTGTTTTCTTCTTTGAAGTAGACATTTGCTGATAGAAAGGGGGTGTGGGAGAGGGAAGTGAGTTACAGAAGGAAGAGAGGCAGAGGTTGCGGGCTGTGAGGGGACAGCCCCCTAAGCACACTCTGGTAATGGGAAGGACTAAGCAGTATCGGGGCAGGAGCAACTTGTATGCTGGGAGGCCACAGATCACAGGCTGCTGGGGACAAACATCCCAGTATGCACCTGGGTAGGGGTGGTCGATACCCATTTTCTGTGTCAAAATGAGCTCGGTGCCCACCCAGGCGAGGAGCTGGGATTAATGAGAGTGAGCACAGCCAGACTCTTCCTCAAGTGCTCCCTGCGCAGTGGGGCTCACCCTCTGCTGGCTGTTAATGGAGTGGACACTTTCAAGTTGCTCGCCTGCATTTGCACTATAATACTGTCACCCGATGATGAGCACACCTCGGTGATGAGCACACCTCGGTGATGAGCACACCTCGGTGATGAGCACACCTCGATGATGAGCACACCTCGGTGCAGTGTGTTTCCCAGGAGCAGTGGACCGGGAGCCGGCCTGGATGGCCTAGGATGACATAGGCCTCCTCCCTGACCTGATTGTGCTCCCTGAGCATGTGGGCAGCAGCATAATTAGAGCTGTGGGCTTATTATCTTTTTTTTTTTTTTTTTTTGTAGAGACAGAGTCTCACTTTATGGCCCTCGGTAGAGTGCCGTGGCCTCACACAGCTCACAGCAACCTCCAACTCCTGGGCTTAAGCGATTCTCTTGCCTCAGCCTCCCGAGTAGCTGGGACTACAGGCACCGCGATTCTCTTGCCTCAGCCTCCCGAGTAGCTGGGACTATAGGCACCCGCCACAACGCCCAGCTATTTTTTGGTTGCAGTTTGGCCGGGGCCGGGTTTGAACCCGCCACCCTCGGTATATGGGGCCGGTGCCTTACCGACTGAGCCATAGGCACCGCCCTGTGGGCTTATTATCAATAATGGACACCCTACAGCCAGAAGTCGCTTTAGCCCTGAGCACTACCATCAGGGCTAAGTGGCTCCCCTGGGTGCCCTTTATTGCCACAGCTTGAGCAAGAGGCAGCGAGTAAGGGGGTCTAAGGCCAGGGTACAGGGTGGGTGAGAGAGACAGGGCAGAAGCCAGGCAGGGACACCCGCAGGTGCCTGGTAAGTCATAACAGGTTGCAGCCTTTGCAGCGGTCCTGGGTAACAGAGTTTTCTCTCCATTTCTCAGGTCAGGAGGCTGAGGCTTTAGAAGATTCTTAGGGTTGTCAGACTAGTAGGTGGGGGGTAGTGTATAAGGAAGTGGCTGAGGGGACATGGTAAGGAGGAAGCACAGGCAGAGCCAGTGGTGGCCCCAGGGGCCAGGACTGTGTGGCTTCAGGAGGAAACATGGGGATTCGTGCTGGCAGCCTGGGGATGGGGTGTCCTGAGGCCGGTGTCCACCAAGCACTTCCTCACCCCTTTGTTGCCAGGCCTGCCTGGAGTTCCTTGTGGCCATCGTCTCTCCCAGCTGCCTCCTGCTCTCTGGGAGACTCGGGCCATTGTCCAGGTGTGGGCTGGTCCCAGTGCACACACAGACTCCACTGTGACATTTCTCAAGTGGGATCGTGCATCCCTCTGCAGCGGAGGGCTCAGCTTCTTTGTCTTCTGAATAGAAAGCTGTGCGTGGGGCCAGGGCTGGGGTGCATGGTGCCGAATGGTGGGGTGGGGGTGGGGGTATGTAGGTGTGGCAGAAGGGCTGTCACCTGTCATCTCTGCTCAGGGTCCCATTCTGTCCTCATGGCAAAGGGCCAACTAGGGTTGAGGCTGTCCTTTCTCAGAAAATAAGTCCAACTTTGCTCTGGTACACAGGCCAGGCTCTATAGTTCACAGAGCATCTTCCCCCTGTGGCCCTGAATCGCGACCCTGTGAGAGGGGAAGGGAGGGCATTAATATTCCTGTTGGTAGTACCTTCATGCACACATACCAGGCATTTGTAATATTACCAAATACATTCTTCTACAAAAATGACATTCCTGGAAGATTTGGTTCCCTTTCTTCTCGCAGGCAGTGCGTTTAGCCCCTGGTGTTCTGAGTTTTTTCAGCACTTTACCAGTCCTCCTGATCTCGCGTGCATGGCTATGCTTGGCCTCTGTTGTGCCTGGGCCAGGCAGGCGGGAGATCTGTGGGGACAGAATCCCCCTCGTAAGTGTGGGCCCCCTGCCAGTGTTTGCCCTGGACACAGGTGACGTATTTGTTGGTTTCCAAGTTGGTTCTGCCTTCCCAACTCCACCCAAAGCTAACCAGGTTGCGACTTTCTGTAAAGTTCTAGAAACCCCATCTGGGAGAGGTAAGTAGGGGAGTAGCATTGTTGGGGACCAAATTCCAGCAGTGTTTCCTTAGGTTTGAGAGTAGCCATAATCTTGCCACTTTGTAACGTCTTGGGGGATGAGTGGGCTGAGGGGTCTGAATTTAGAGGCCCTTCTATTGTTAAATTATTGACTGGAAAGGTAAGTGCTCTGGAGGCTGGCAGTGACATATGAGGCCCTGTCAGGGTATTTTTCAATAATTAAGAGACAAGTAGCTGAAATTCCATTTTAATTCCAGAAGCTTCGAGGCAGTGCCCTAAATGGATCTGTTAGGGGAGGGAGTTGTACCCACCCTGGCGTGGAAATTTCCATCAGGCCTCTGCTGGCAGTGAGGGCAGGGGCAGGGTGCCTGCACCCTGAGAGATGTGCCAGGTTTAGGGGCTCTGCTTCTCCAGCACCCCAGAAGTAAGAACACTTAGACCCTAATTTCAAGAAGTAATGACAGAAAGCTTTGTCATCTGAGTGAAGTGAAGTATCTTATAAATTAACAGTGAGTTATTTTTAAAATGTGCACATCAACCTTGAACTTGGGTACCCCATTTCATGTCCATTGTTAATTGCGGGGAAGGGGGGTCCTGCAGTAAAAATAGAGGATGATGCTTCTTTCCTTTTCATCCCAGAAGGCCAGGAGCCCTTGAATCCTGACTATTGTCTTGTAAGTGAACAGAACTGTTCACACTCTCCTCGTCCTGTCCCAGGTGTCCCAGAAAGTGCTGCAGGGCTGTTCTCAGCCGTGCAGGTGGTCTGTGTAGCCTTCTGACCCCGCCCCTAACGAGAGCTGTCAGGCTAAGGGTAGAGCAATGCTGGTGCTGCTATATTATTTGAGTAGCAGTTAGAATTTGTTTAGCATTATTCAGGGACTTTTTTTTTAAAGAAGCATATTTGAATAACCTTAATAATACCACTGTCTAAAATAGATACTGAATTAGTCTTAAATCAAAAGAGATGAAGGTCAAATCTGTAAAATGTTGAATCTCTTAAATCTAACCAAGGATGGAACATATCCTGTTAATTTGTCAAACTTCTGGAGTCCCGCCTACGTGAGACAGTGAGTATTAATCTAGTCCCAGTAAGAGAGAATTTGAAAAATACAGTTTTCTAATTATATAATCTCTTCTCAGTGGTCCAAGGTTAATGCGGTTCTGAATTCTGACAGTAATAGAAAAGGAAAAAAGAAAACCGCCAAAGCATATGAACTGTCTCATAATTACCTGAAACAGAAGTTTCTTCTCTGACAGTCATGATCTTAATGAGCATTGATCTGAGACTTTCAGCATTTGATGTTTGTCCTTTTAAACAATGCTGGGAATAGTTGGAAGGTTTTGTGTCACTGTCTGGGTTTATCAAATATACTTGTAGTATTTGGAGACTTCTTTTGCTTATTGCTTAGTCATAGATGTGTATGTAATTTTAAGTGAATAGTTGAAAATTTATCTTTTTGGTAATTTAGACTAACTTAAGAATATTTCCTAGATATTTTGTGTCTTTGGAATACTTCATATTCCTACTATGAGTATAAAAACTGTGCTCAAAGCTACCTCTTGGCTGGGGTTTGTGTCCAATCTGTAGCTTCTGCTGTAGTTCTTAAATGTAGTGAGAATGTTAACCCTGGAGAAAGCGTACGTTTATTCTTTAAGTTCATCCATGGAATATTTATTGTACAAGCCGAGCATCCCAAATTCAAAAATTTGAAATCCAAAATACCCACCAATTCAAACCTTTTCTGAATGCTGATAATGACATTCAGAGGAAATACTCATCAGAGCATTTTGGATTCTGGATTTGTGGATTTGGGATGCTCAATTGTGAAGTATAATGCAAATGTTCCAAAATCCAAAAAAGTCTGAAATCCCAAAAAGTTGCAAGCATTTCAGGTGAGGGTCACTCAGTATTGTGAGAAAAGGTACAGAGAAGCTCCAGACGGCTGGAGAGAGGCCTGAGGGGCAGATGGGACATTCAGAGATGTGTAGAGACATAGAGACATCAGGGTCTTACAGGTAGGTGTGGTCTCTGAGATCTAGGAATACATGAATTCTTCTCTTTGTTCTTTTATTACCCTCAGTAGAGTGCAGTGGTATCATCGTAGCTACAGCAACCTCAAACTCCTGGGCTAAGGGATCCTCCCACCTCAGCCTCCAGAGAATCTGGGACTACAGGCACCCACAGCATGCCCAGCTAATTTTTCTGTTTTTAGTAGAGCTGGAGTCTCGCTTTTGCTCAGGTTGATCTTGAACTCTTGGGCTCAAGGGATCCACCCATCTCAGCCTCCCAGAGCGCTGGGATGGCAGGTGTGAGTCATTGCATCTGACTCTAGATGAATTCTTAGAATCCACCACTAAAGGAGAACAGTCGCAGGCGAAGACTGAACCTTGGGAAGTGCCCAGAAAGGCAGGGGAAAGAAAAGGCCCCATAGAAAAGTAAAAGGTGAATACCAAGGGCAGGGTGGTCCTATGAGAAGTCCGCTGTTCAAGGCCAGCACAGCAGGGGAATCTGAAGGTTGCAACCAAAAAGAGACTTTGGGTTCTAGTAATGATGAGGCCTCTGGGTGACAGGTAGCTAGCTCTCACACCAGCTCACCAGCGCCCACCATGCATACCTCTTCCTAATGTGGCATCTGGGATTGGCCATGTGGGAATATTTACACCACAGAAATTGGCAGATGCTGAAACGATAGCTTCAAAAAAGTTAGTTTTGAACATTTATGAGCATATTACTGAGGTTCGGTGGTTTCCATAGAGCAATGATTCTCAAAACATTCTGAAACAGTTTATAGGAACGGTGCATAATCTTGCATGTGGGATGCATTCCTGTTCCTTCCCTCTCCTTTTTATCTGTGTCATTAAAAAGAAAAAAAAAAAAAAACAACAAGGAAAAGGCTGGTATAACTCACTAAAGTGGTTGCCCAACCTGCGGTTTAGAAAGCAGTTTGGGAGAAAACTAAAGGTTAGCTGTGCATTGCAAAACTAAGAGACAATTATTAAAAATAAAAATGAGAATAGCAGTGTAGACAGGGTGATTTCATCTTGAAAAGGCTGGAAAGGTGACCTCTTCAGAATAGGGACTGAGTACTTGGTTGAAGGTGAGTCCTTGGGGCTATGTATTATGGACTCTGCCTTTTCAGAGTCTCAGGTAGAGCTGAAGCTCCATTGTGGGTTTTTTTTTAGAGACAGAGTCTCACTTTGTCACCCTTGGTAGAGTGCCGTGGCGTCACAGCTCATAGCAAGCTCCAGTTCTTGAACTTAGGTGATTCTCTCGCCTCAGCCTCCTGAGTAGCTGGGACTACAGGGGGCTGCCACAATGCCTGGCTATTTTTGTGTTGTGATTTGGCTGGGGCCGGGTTCGACACCCTTGGTATATGGGGCTGGTGCCCTACTCAACTGAGCCACAGGCGCCGCCCTCTGAAGCTCCATTGTTTCTCTTGCCCAGTAGGCCTTATATTTTTTTAAACAAGAACCTTTCTATTTTTTTCTTTTTTTCTTTCACCCTCTTTTTGAGACACTGTCTCACTCTGTTCCCTGGGTAGAGTGCTATGGCCTCATAGCTCACAACAACCTCAGACTCGTGGGCTCAAGAGATCCTCCTGCCTGTCTCCCTCCAGCTGTAGTCTCCCAAGCAGCGGGGACTACAGACACCCGCCATAGTGTCCAGCTAGTTGTTCTATTTTCAGTAGAGACAAGTCCTGCTTTGTTCAGGCTGCTCTTGAACTCCTGAGTCCAAATGATCCACCCACCTTGGTCTCCCAGAGTCCTGGGATTATAGGCAGGAGCCACCAGAAGAAGCTTTCTATTTTTCATCTCGTGATTTTTAGTTAGGAGAAAAGAAGTCTGTTTATAATCCTGTGTTATTTCTATAAATTATCCTTTACACATAGGAATGTCAGATGCTGCCCTGGAGAATCTGTTTCATATGGTAATTTTCACTAATGAATCCAGACCTATAATGTTAAATTTTGCCCCAAACCGCCTCAGGTGAATTAGAGGAAGATGGTTGCTGTCAGTGTGAAAATTCTTACAGATTCAAAAGAGGACGCTGTAATAAAACAGACTCAGAGACTCTGTAGTTCTGAATACTAATACCGACACCATCAAAAAAGATTTATGAGATGGGAAAGCATATTTTTGATATTAGAATTTAAGAAGACTTTTAGTATTTTCCGATGTCACCATCAATAATTGGAATCTGCATTTTTTCCTTTATTCATTCAATAAATATTTAACACACCCATTATGCTCCTGGCTTTACATTAGACTCTGGGGGAGTTATAAAGAACCTGGAAGGCTGGGCTCTGCCCCAAGAGGGAAATAAAAGAAACAATTACATCTAATTGTTTTTAACACTGAGACTCCAAGGCCACGAGGCACAGCCACTGTACCCTTCTCTTCTCTTCCCTTCCCTGCCTTCAGCATTTATTGGACATGTCAGTCTCTGGGTTCAGCCCACGTCCCTCTGCCCAGCAAGGACTGTTCTCTGATAGGCTGTGATCTGATTAAGTCCAGCTCAGTTTGCCTCTCAGTGTTGGAAAAGACTGCTCAATTTTACACAGGACTAAGACTTTCTAAAACATGGTGTTCATAGACCAAAATGAGTAATCACTAACATTTCCTGAGAGGGCTTTTAGTCAGTTCTTTGCCTGCAAAAGTGCCGACCGCCTGTGGGACACACATGCATTATGTAGCTGCAATTCCACCCCTGGCTGGGGAGATCAGCCCAGGCTCTTCTTTCCTCTGACCCTGAGGAGGTGCAGTGAGTCCTGTCTCCAATGTATGAGAGCCACAAGTTTGGGCCATATTTGTTCCAGGCCTCCAAACTCCTGGAAAAGCTTATGATGCCATGGCACTCTACCAAGGGTGACAAACTGAGACTGCCTCCAAAAAAGAGTGTTACATACAGAAGGTTGGTGGGGCTGGAGAGGGTGGGAAAGCCTTGAAGACACCCCATATTTATATTCTATGATGGAGACCAAGGCCTCATTCATTCATTCATTTGCTCAGAAGTCATTTATTTTAGCACTTGTGCACACAGCAGGCACCAGAAGGGCCCAGAGGCTGGGCTTCTGAGCTCATGTGCGTTAGAACCACTGGGGAATCCGTTAGAAATTCCTAATCCTGGGCCACACTCCAGGCCACCCCACTGTCCAGGTGTGGGGTATAGACATCAGCAGTATTACAAAAGTTCTACAGTGTGTTCCAATGGCCAGATGAGTCTGTGGGTTGCTGCCATGGGAATTTACAATATAGTTTTATATCCTTCACCCAGAAAATTCAGTGGCAACACAAGACGGCTGTACAGAAACCCCACAGAGCAGAGTGGGGTACAAACCTGATTCTGTGAACAGGAGTCCTCCCCATTGGCGGAGGAGTGGGGTATGGGGTCATCTAGCCAAGGGGGGCATGGGAGATGAGAGGCAGGTGTTCCCTCTCTCTGACTTTGGCTTGGGATGACCCTGGGTCATCCTTTTGTGATCAGTGCTGGAATGGGCCCGTAGATGGAACATTTGACTCTTCCTTGCCATTGAGTGGGGGAATGTTTTTCTTGTAAAAGACAAACTGCTGGCCGTCCACTGGCGTTGTTTCTGGTGTGTATGTGTGCACATGTGCGCGTGTGCATGTGTGTGCATGTGTGTAAGAGAGAGATCCCAGATCCCTCAGGATGGAAATACTCAGCTGCTCCATCTTGGTTGTCCTGCTCTTTCTTAAAAGTGCTCCCTGCCCTCTTTACGGCCACAGTGAATGTCCCTGGGTGTGCATACCAGCGCACAAATGAGCCATTTTATGTGGGCAATTCAACACCCCAGGGTCTCATGCAGTGCTGAGCAATGGCTGGTGTGGGTGGTGGAGATACTTGACCTTGGCCCCTCTGGCTTCTCTAGGTACACACAGAGCGGGGTGCTGCGCCAGTGTGGGCGGCACATGGGAATCTTCTCTGATGGTCTCAGTACTTGATATTTCTAATCAATTGATTTATTTTTTCAGTGACAGCACAGTTTATTGATGGAAAATTGATAGATAAGCAAAAGAACAGAACTTCCGGCAGTGAAGGGGGGAGTCCAAGTGAGAAGTCCCGTGTTCTGTGTTATTTCAGAGAGGGGGAGCAATTCTTCAGGAGCTGAAGCCCAAGTTCTCCTTCCTTCCTCTCTCAAACCCGCAGTGTGTCACGCCGAGCTGAACGCCATTATGAACAAAAACTCAGCGGATGTGAAGGGCTGCAGTATGTATGTCGCCTTGTTCCCGTGTAACGAGTGCGCTAAGCTCATCATCCAGGCAGGTAGGACCGGCCCTGCCGGGTCACACCTGCACAGCTGCCTGCTCTCAGCAGCTCTCTGCAGATACGCTGAATCTGAAATTGCTGTTGTTTAAATTGAAATTAATTGTGCTACAACTTTGCAAGATAGTTCCCGTGGTTTTTTTTTTTTTTTTTTAATGGTGCCAAGTATTTTAAGACTAATCGCATCCTCTGCGATTCTTAGCATGTTTTTAATTTAGTTTCCAACTCCTTAAACTGCAAGCTGCCAAAAACAACACCGGCATCGCATATAATTACTGTCTATTCACTGTCCTCTGACATACTGTGCATAGATTGGGAGGTAGGGAGAGAAATGAACTGTCAGGAACAAGGTCAGGTGGAATCTGTATATGAAATTTTAATTTGTATCTGATACGTGGCAGTTATTTGAGGATCTAAACATACCTTTATTTATAAATGTCATTAAGACTCAAATGGTTGGGCGGCGCCTGTGGCTCAGTGAGTAGGGCGCCGGCCCCATATACTGAGGGTGGCGGGTTCAAACCCGGCCCCGGCTAAACTGCAACCAAAAAATAGCCGGGCGTTGTGGCGGGCGCCTGTAGTCCCAGCTACTCGGGAGGCTGAGGCAGGAGAATCGCGTAAGCCCAGGAGTTGGAGGTTGCTGTGAGCTGTGTGAGGCCACAGCACTCTACCGAGGGCAATAAAGTAAAACTCTGTCTCTACAAAAAAAAAAAAAAAAAAGACTCAAATGGTACTGTTTTAAGTTTCTTTTGCATTGTAATTAACATAAATCTACACCACTGTATTCTGAATATTTCACCTTTTTTAATGGAGAAAAATTATTTTATATATATTTTTTATTTCATTTATTTCAGATTAATATGAGGGTACAGACGGTTAGGTAAAGTCCCTAGGTTGTAGTTGTGTCCTGCACACAGGGGGGTGAGTGAGTGCCACTACTTAGTGAGTGCCATGTATACTGAAATTGTGCCCATTAGGTCGGAGCTCACCAGTCCCCTTCCCGCCTCCCCCACATCCCCCTAACTTTGAATTAATTTGAGTTTTTCTGTGCTGTGGGTGTATTTCACCTTTTTTCAAACTGTCACACTAAGATTCAACTACACTTTATCTCCATAAAACTCTCCTCTTGAGATTTAAAGACTCATCATGTTTAGCCAGAGGAGTGGTTTGAGGGAGCTTTTTGTCATGAGCCTCCTGGATCTCAGAGCAGAAGGGGTCTTTGGGTACTGATCCAAGCAAGGGTTACGGTTGAGAATTGCATAGGCGATTGTGCAAGGCGCTTTGCAACTTTTCCTCACTGGCCTCAGGTGCGGAACCGAGGCAGGCGCGTGGGAAGAACAGTGTGCCAGGCTCCTTGCCCCTTATGAGGCTGGGGGTCAATAGCCAGGCAGGGACTTCTGGGTCCCAGGTTGGCACCGCCTGTGAGATCACACCTGCTCTCCGCAGCCTTCCTGGATGCAGTGTGTACTCGCTCTGAGCTTGCTGGCAGCCTCCACACCCCTGTTAGCTTGCTGAGTTGAGAGTAGTTGCCTCCTGAATAAAGAATATTTGATTACCTGTAGTAAAGAACATTTGTGAATTGGATCAAGACTCCGACTACTTGCTTTCCCTATGCATTTGTTAAAGATCCATAAAGACTGGAGGGGAGATTAAATCTAATCTGCCCTGCACTGTATTAGAAAGTGGCAGGTATTTCAGTGACTGGACCTTGTATGTAGACGGCGCAGTAAGGCATTAATCACAGACTATCTGAGGGCTCTGCCCAACTCTGCCTGTCTTGGCAGGGTCTGTGTGGGCATGTACTAAGGAGACTTCCCTTGTTACCTTTTAAGGTATTAAAGAAGTTATTTTCATGTCTGATAAGTACCATGATAGTGATGAGACAAAAGCGGCGAGGCTCATGCTCACTATGGCCGGGGTCACGTTCAGGTGAGTGGGGAAGGTTTGGGGAAGGGGTGGTGTCACAGGCTAGTGGAGAGACGACTGTGACCTTGTCTGATGTTTAGCTTCTCCTGGTTGCTCCTTCTGGGTCCTGATTCCACACTCGGACTTCCATACTTTGGCAATGTAGGAGCATAAGAGTCCACCATTAAGGGGGAGATTTTCAAGAGCAGGGACAGGGATACCTTAAGACAGTTTGTTTGATGACTGTACTTTAGTATCAGTAACTTTCCAGGACTTACACTAATTAGTCTGGTAGTGAGAAATTTAAAAATTTGTAGTTTTATATATATAGCAATATACATAAACAGTTTTATAGTTACATAAATAGTTTTACATAATAGCAATACTGAAATTTTGTAAATTTTGCAAATGTCATGGCTCTGACATGGAAAACTTAGGTCGAAAGTAACCTGTAACTTTTTAAATTGAGATTTGAAGTCTTTTGGATTTTTCTAATTTGTTTGCTAAGCAGGGACTATGAGGTATATTTTACTTGCAAGAAAGGGCAGCCACCTTTGATTCACGGCAGAAAATGCCCATGAGACAGTGCAGGTTTACACAACTTTGGTGGTAACCAGCAATGGGACTGTCACGGCAGGTGGCATGGTGGCCCCATGCTGATCATTAGGGAGGTAGGGTATGTGTCACCATGGCCTGAGCTCAACTGTTGTGGCTTATGAGGCTTTAAATCTAAGTTACTTACATACTCTCTTGTTTACTGATTCTTAAAAATATATGTATATATTTAACCCCCAAATATTTTCTTATTAACTGTTGTAGAAATAACGATTAAAAAGTTACCGAGGGCCAAGCACAGTGGCTTACACTTGTAATCCTACCAGTTTGAGAGGCCAACCAGGAGGATGGCTTGAGGACATGAGTTTGAGACCAGCCTGGGCAACATAGCAAGACCCTGTCTCTACGATAATGTTTTTTTTTTAATTAGCTGGCACAGTGGCACACACCTGTAGTCCTAGCTACTCAGGAGTCTGAGGAAATTTTTAAAAATTAACTGGGCACGGTGGCACTTACCTATAGTCCCAGCTACTCAGGAGGCTGGGGCAGGAGGATTCCTTGAACTCAAGAGTTAGAGGCTGCAGTGATCTGTCATTGCACACTGCACTCTAGCCTGGGTGACAGAGAAGACTCTGTCTCTTAAAAAAAGTTAATGAGTTAAAAAATATATGGTGAGTTTATTTTACATTTACATTCTTGGAACATGATTTTAACAATTACTTCTCACTAAAGCTACTTGTGTTTTGCCATGTATAAGAAGCACAAGAAAATTTACTATCTTTTCCATTAGAGCAACTCCAAGTTGGCTGCAGAAATTTCCTAGGGAATAAGTTAAATCTGATGCGAAACTAGTCATTGGCTATTATGTTGTGTGTGCGGCAACCTTGTTAGAAATCCTTTGACTCCCTGATAATTAATGAGCTCAGCTAGCTGAGAACATACCAACTGTACCACCCACACATCTCTCCTGGTCCATGTCCCTCCCTGTGTGCTGCTTCCCATAGAGACAGAACATTGAGCGAATGCAGGACATTTGTTTCTCCATGTAGAAAACCCAAGCTGCGCATCTTAGTGAGGCTGTGGTTCTCCGAGCTCTTCTCAGAGCTTTGCAATGTCACCCAAGGACAACAGGGAGAGGAAAGATGCTGGGAAGTCAGCCAAGAAAGGCCAAGACCTGGGGACACGTCTGGGGGCAAGGCCAAAAAGAAGAAGTGGTTCCAAGGGAGAGCGGGGGGCAAGCCAACAACCTGACCTTCCTGTCTGATACTCTCTGTAAGGAAGCGCCCAGCTTGGCCTCTGAGACACTAGAGATTTGAGGTTGCCTGGCTTGGCAGCCCTTTGGGAGCTGCTGAGTTAGCAACAGCGCTCCGGTAATTTTCACCAGAAATGTCCCAGGTGGAGACGCCCAGCTACTGGTAATGATGGATGGGGAGATCCAGCCAACTGTATCTTTGGGAAAATCAAACTTCATTGAATTGGAAAAAAAAAAAGAGAAAATGTAAGTTAAGCCAAAGTAAACAAATGGTTTTAAAATAACTCACCATTACTATTCCTTCCTATATTTTGTTTTTGTGTTTAGGAAATTCACCCCAAAGTGCAGCAAGATCATCATTGACTTTGATTCAATTAACAGCAGGACAAGTGAAAAGCCTCAGTGAGTTCCATCTCGTGAAACCTCCAGAAGATTGGGATTATCCTCTTCTACGGAGCTGCTCGTGCCTTTCATGTTGAAGCCACACATAACTGTAATAGCAAGAGTGGACATTTAAGAATATAAACCCTTGAATCTTCCTTACTCTGCCACACAGAAGCTCTATCTATTTGAACTATTGGTTTAGGGTTTAAAATAAAGAGAACCTGTTGGTGGCCAAGCACACGGGGCTGGGGCAAGGGTGCCTGCCCCTGGTAGTCTGACTCGCAGGATGCTGGTGGTGGGGCAGAGGGCCCTCAGCTATCTGTCATCTGCTGCCACCCCTCACTGCTGCATGTTCTGGAAGGACCAATAAATAATTGTTGCTGTGTTCTTAGCGGGGATGAGCAGACGCACTGATTTGAACATCTGGCCCAAATGAAGCAAGCCATGTAGTGCCCTTGGAAAAAAATTAGGACTCAGCGACAATATTAATGCATTTGTGCGTTGAGGGACACCCTCAGCCACCCGCCCTTAAAACTGAGATGGGATGGCACGTCTGTAATGACAGGTGATGAGCATAATGGAACCAGGGACATTTCTTCTGTCCCTGCCACCCTGCTGTCACACAGTGTGAGGGTACATTAGCCCTTTGATGATGGGGACCCCTGCTGTTTTGGTGTATTTTTGGTTTGTTGGTCATGTGAAGCTCCTTCCTGTCATTCATCTGAATCATGAGTTGTCCCCAGAGAAGATGAAGATGCCTGTCTCCCTTGGGTGCCCCGAAGACCCACCTGGCTATGGTGGCAGTTGGGGTTGTGTGGGTGACGGGATCCGTCCTGTAGTCAGGGTCCATCCTGTGAACCATCTTGCCTCTCTTCCAAAAGCCAGCTTGCTTCATATCCAAGGCCACTCTGCAACCAGGAGTCCATTAATTCCTGTCCTGCAAGTGACTGGAGCGCCTTTGTGCTCCTAGTGCCATCAGCTGCACAGATGTCACCTTCCTAATCACAGCCCCAGCACCTGTGTAGGGGCCTTTGTCTTTAGTCTCATTTAATTTTTATTAAACGTGCTCAGTACCTTTTTGAGCAAATGCTTTCTCTATCCTAAAGATTATTACCTTTTTAAAGTGCTTTTATATTTTCATGAGTTTTTATTTTGTCTCTGGGGTTTTGTATTCTGCATTCTAGGGCATTTTGTAATTTGGTTCCTTATATTATTAAAGTCTTGTTAAAATCTAGACCACCGAAGTATGTTCATTTTTATGTTGTTATATGTTTAAGTCTCCTGTCCTGTGTGTATTATCTGTGAAGCACATTATGTGTGTTTTAATGCTCAAAACAATTTGAGACACTGAGGCTGTGTGCTTTCCCAGGGCTGATGGATGGCCTTCTTTATGGACCAGATTAAACGTGACAAAAAGCTCTTACCACCCTCTGTGTGCCCTGTGTCTGGTCTCAGGGGTGGTGGGTCCTAGACCCCCTTTCTTCTGGAAGCCTTCAGTCCCAAGTTCTATCTTCTGCTGAGCTCTCACTGTGTTCTCTGTCTTTCTTTTTTTTGTAGAGACAGAGTTTCAATTTATTGCCCTCGGTAGAGTGCCGTGGTGTCACACGGCTCACAGCAACCTCCAACTCCTGGGCTTAGGTGATTCTCTTGCCTCAGCCTCCTGAGTAGCTGGGACTACAGGTGCCCGCCACATCGCCCAGCTATTTTTTTTGTTGTTGTTGCTGCAGTTTGGCCGGGGCTGGGTCCGAACCTGCCACCCTTGGTATATGGGGCTGGCGCCCTGCTCACTGAGCCACAGGCGCCGCCCACTGTCTTTCTTTTTTTAGAGACGGGGTCTCACTGTGTTGTCCAGGCTGGATTGGGCTCAAGCAATCTTCCCACCTCAGCCTCCCAAGTAGCTGGGACTACAGGTGTGAGCCACCGCGCTGGCTGCCTTATTCTTTATCTGAATCTCTCTTTTCCATTTCTTTTTTCTCCTCCAAACCCCTCACCCTCTGTTTTTTTTTCCTCCAAATGCATAAAATAAAAGGTATATAGGAGAAAGAAGTCAGTAAAAAGACTTAAAGATAGAAAATAAAAGATTTTCGTGTTTTACGAAACTTCACATTCATGAAGTCATGAGGTGTGAGCCCTGTGAAGGAGCGTGTAATTTTTGTAAAGTCGCATTTGTAAATAGGGGCTAATAAGCCACTAGAAGTTTTGAAATTTTGATACTATCTTCTGTTTTGTCTGGTTGTTACATTGAGTTTTAGTGAAAAAAGTTGGGTTTCTTTCCTTTTTTCTCTTGTGGAAGAAGTTAACAGGGAGGGTTTGGGGTTGGCGGTCAGTGCTGCTGGGAGCACTTCAGGCTTCCCGGGTGGCTTCCACCCTGACTTGCTGGTGGCTGCAGTGTAAGTAATTATGTCTCAGTTTCCGGTCACTGCAGGAGGAGTAGAATTGTCTTGTCCAGAGAATTCTGCAGACATCGCTGTTCCAGTTAATAGAGGTTTGCTTTGACCTGTTGTCTTCAGGAGAAGCATTCCAGAAGGAAGCAGTTTTCGGTCTTTTGCCTCACAGGCATGACTAGGTCATCCTGGTGAAGGGGAGACTATCTCACAGCAGTGACACCGCCTGTCATGGCCAGTAAGTGACAATAAGGAACCCCTCCTCCACGGAACTGCAGCTGGAAGGGCTACATTTGAAAGGCAAAATGTGTGAGTGAACTGATGGGACCTCCATTTCTTTGACACTATGCTTTTCTTCCTTTTGTCTTTTTTAGCAGTTTGTCATTAAAGACTTCTGAAGTCCTGCAAGACCCAGCAGTGAACGTGATCCAATATATTAGCCATCATTTCCTAAATTAAAAATGAAGTAAAATAAGAGAACAAACATAGAATCAGAGAAGAGCTCATGAACAAAAACATAGGCCTTTTTGCTCAAGGATCTGGGCCAGGTGTGATTCTTCCAATGCCCATATCTGGCTGAGGAGTAAAAATATTTCTTTTCTTTTTTCTTTTTTTTTTGTAGAGACAGAGTCTCACTGTACCGCCCTTGGGTAGAGTGCCATGGCGTCACACGGCTCACAGCAACCTCTAACTCTGGGCTTACGCGATTCTCTTGCCTCAGCCTCCCGAGCAGCTGGGACTACAGGCGCCCGCCACAACGCCCGGCTATTTTTTTGTTGCAGTTTGGCCGGTGCTGGGTTTGAACCCACCACCCTCGGCATATGGGGCCGGCGCCCTACTCACTGAGCCACAGGAGCCACCTTCTTTTCTTTTTTCAGGCAGAGTCTCACTCTGTTGCCCAAGTTAGAGTACATGGCATCATCATACCTCACAGCAACCTCAAACTCCTGCGTTCAAGTGATCCTCCTGCCTCAGCCTCCCAAGCAGCTGGGACTACAGGTGCCCGTCACCATGCCTGTGAAAAACTTTTCTATTTCAGTAGAGATGGGGTCTTGCTCTTGCTCAGGCTGGTCTCGAACTCCTGGGCTCAAGGGATCCATCCGCCTTAGCCTCCCAGAGTGTTGGGATTACGAGCGTCAGCCACCGCACCCAGCTGTAAAAATATTTCTGTGAAGAACAGATTGTTGCAAGGAGGTAGTTTTCTAATTGGTGACACTCATAAGAAGTTTTAATATTTATAGTTCATGTTTATTGTTCAAGGATCAGCGTAAGCAAGAGCGAGTCCTCATCTTTACAAAAGAATAGAAAAATTAGCTGGGTATGGTGGCATGTGCCCATAGTCCCAGCTACTCTGGAGGCCAAGGCAGGAGGAACCCTAGAGTTGGAGGCTGCAGTGAGCTACCTGGACAAAAGTGACACCTCGTCTTAAAAAAGAAAAAAACTCCCTGTCGTGGCCTCCCCAGTACCTGCCACCGCTGTTCTGCTTTCTGCGTACATTTGATTGGCTGAAGTACCTCATGTAGGTAGAATCACATAGAATGTTCTCCTGTAACTGGCTCTTTCATGTAGCATAACGTCTTTGAGGTGCCTCCATGTTGTGGCATGTGTCACCCCCATGAAGGCTTTCTCATTTTTTTTTTTTTTGACCACCCACAGTTGTCCACATACCTTTTAAGATGGAGCTGGGCACCTGCCTTCTCCATGAAGTCTCTGCAGACCTTCCTGGGCTTGAAGTGATGTATTCTTCTTTGAAATCCCACAATGGTCAATGGTCAGCAGTCTTTTTGGCAATGAATGGTCCTGTTTTATGACATTGTTTCTACTGTCTGGAACATGTTATCGAAACATTTTATTTAACTTTTCACATCAATCTCTCTTCCTGCTCTTCCTGTGCATGTGAGTGTCTGTGGTGCCTTCTGAGTCCTTTTCCCCAAGTACCGCTCACCTCCCCACATTGCACAGCACCTTATGCCAAAGGCTTCGGTGCACATTTTCAATATTTCCACTTAAAAGTTATGAACCTGATTGCACTTTAATTCAGTACAGTAACTGATCAGGAGCCAATCTTCTAAATTATTTTTTCCCTGCTAGTTTTCCCCTGAATGGCTTGGGAAAAAAAAATTGTCATATAAAATCTAAGAGAAAGAAATCTTCCTGTTACCACCAGGGTTAATGGGCACATTTCTCTTGGAGAGAGAAGGGAGATTACTATTTAAAACGTCTTATTTTTAACTTCTGCATTCCAGTTAAAGCATTCTTATATATGGCTTTGAATTAGGAATTTGTCAATAACACACACTCTTGGCAGAAAACCCAGAGATGGTGTTTCCCACTGAAAGCCATCTGATTAATAGATATCTTGACCATTTCAGGTCTTAAATCACTGTAGAATTTTTCTGGTGTTAGGAGTTCTTTATTTTAATTTTTGTTAAGGAAAATAATTACATTGTAGTACTTTTAAAAACTTAAAATGTGAGTGGCATGTGGCTCAAAGGAGTAGGGCACTGGCCCCATATACCGGAGGTGGCAGGTTCAAACCCGGCCCTGGCCAAAAACTGCAAAGAAAGAAAAAAAAAAAAACAACTTAAAACGTGCCATTTGGTCCAGATTTCAGGTGGACATTTTGGAGCTGTTTCCTCTACATGGGGGAGCCTGCTGTGTACCTTTTTTGTGTTTATTCTGTCTGAATAAGCAGGCATCAGTTACACATGCAGCTGAAAATAACAGACACCTGACTCAGCAGCTAAGCAAATAGTGTAGTTTTCTTTATTGATTAAAAAGTACAGGGGTAAACATTTTCTGGAGTTGGTTCAACTGCTCAATGAAGTCTCCAAAGATGTAGGCCTTTTTCTTTATTTTCACTTTGCTATCTTCTGCTTTATGTTTGTCTTCATACTTGTTTTGTCAAACTCGGGGTATGCCATTCACTCTAAATGCCAGAAGATGGGCGATGGGACAGAGATAAGACTTCTTCCCTCTTGTCTGTCCTTTTGATCAGGAAAGGAGAAACTTATGTGGAAGCCCCAGCAAGTATTCTCTCTTGTCTCTTTGACCACAGCTGGATCACATGGCTTCCCTAGCTGCAAGAGAGTCTGTCAGGGTCCTGGGCATTCCTAGATCTTTAGCAGAGACTGCAAGGGAGAAGGAGGTTAGTAACCACTGTTACTCATGCTGTTGGTCCCAACATACCCCTTGCTTGGAAAATTGTATAATAGTTTAATGTAATTTCTACTCACTAGCTCTTCACATCCTCAGGGTTCAAGTATTTGGTGAATTCAAAAATCATCCTTGCTAACCTTTGCATTGATTTTCAAACTTTTTATTTTTATTTTTTTGAGACAGAGTCTCAAGCTGCCATCCTGGGTAGAGTGCCGTAGCGTCACAGCTCACAGCAACCTCCAACTCTTGGGCTTAAGCTATTCTCTTGCCTCAGCCTCCCATGCAGCTGGGACTACAGGCGCAGGCCACAATGCCAGGCTACTTTTTTTGTTGCAGTTGCCATTGTTGTTTTAGCTGGCCTAGGCCGGGTTTGAACATGCCAGCCTCGGTGTATGTGGCTGGTGCCCTACTTACTGAGATATGGGTGCCCCCGATTTTCAAACTCTTGTACAAAAAAAACTTAGTTTCTAAGTTTAGAGTCCAGAGCTCTAAAAGAGTAAAACATGCACACCATTTGAAGTAAGTTAACATCATGGCCTTTGGCTCCTAAATCTGCAGTGTTTATTTCCTACGAATGGGAATATTTTCATATGTAAGTGTAGTTATCAATGTTTGTAAATTTAACATTGTTAGAATATTTTCATCTACCATTCCTATTCCGGTTTTGTTAGTTGACCCAATTATTTTCTTCATAGGACTTTCAGTGCTAAATGAAATCTAGGGTTTGGTACTTTTTGTTGTTGTTGTGTCTTGTTAGCCCTTTAATCTAGAATTTCTTTTTTTTTTGAGACAGAGTCTCAAGCTGTCACCCTGGGTAGAATGCTGTGGCATCATAGCTCACAGCAACCTCCAAATTTTGGGCTCAAGTGATCCTCTTGCCTCGGGTTTTTTTTTTTTTTTTTCCTATTTTTAGTAGAGACGGAGTCTTGCTTTTACTCAGGCTGGTCTCGAACTCATGAGCTCAAGCTATCTACCTACCTTGGCCTCCCAGAATGCTAGGATTACAGGCATGAGCCACCATGCCCGTCCATGGAACACTTTCTTAAGAGAGCCTCTTTTTCCTGCTTCCTTAGGCTAAGATTCCTTAGAATCATCAGTTTTCAAATATTTTGGTCTGAGGGCCCCCTTCCAGTCTTAAAAATTACTGAGGAGGTCAGATGCAGTGGCTCATGTCTAATCCCAGCACTCTGGGAGGCTGAGGTGGGGTATTACTTGGGCTCAGGAGTTCAAGACCAGCCTGAACAAGAGTGAGACCCCCATCTCTACTGAAATAGAAAAATAACCAGGCATGGTGGCAGGCACCTGCAATCCCAGCTACTCAGGAGGCTGAGGCAGGAGGATCCCTTAGGCCCAAGAGTTTGAGGTTGCTGTGAGCTATGACACCATGGCACTCTACCCAGGGTGACAGAGTGAGATTCTGTCTCAATTAAAAAAAAAAAAAAAAAAAAAGGGGCGGCGCCTGTGGCTCAGTCGGTAAGGCGCAGGCCCCATATACCAAGGGTGGTGGGTTCAAACCCAGCCCCGGCCAAACTGCAACCAAAAAAAAAATAGCCGGGCGTTGTGGCGGGCGCCTGTAGTCCCAGCTACTCAGGAGGCTGAGGCAAGACAATTGCTTAAGCCCAGGAGTTGGAGGTTGCTGTAAGCTGTGTGAGGCCATGGCACTCTACCGAGGGCCATAAAGTGAGACTCTGTCTCTACAAAAAAAAAAAAAAAGACAAACTCCTGATAGATACCAGGCTATCTTAGTTCACTGCAGATGTACAAATGACACAGTCTGTTATTGTTTTATGAATTAGAATATCACATATTCTCTTCTTAAGGATCCTGTGTTAAAGTGTCAATAGAAATCATGAATCAAGTCAAGTCACAGGGGCATATTTCAAGAGGATGAAATATTCAGCAGTGGTCCTTGCTCAGCCCAGGTAAAGTGCTGGAACACTGGGCTCCAGGTTCTGATTAAAATCATGTCCCCATACCAAGGGCTTCCTGTTTCTTGCATCTTTTTTGTTGAGAGGGGAGGATAGATTTGCTTTCTGAGCCTAGCCGAGGCTGATGGAGCTTTTAATTACCTCAGCAGCCCTCCACAAGGCACCACAACAGAGCAATCAGCACTGGAGCAGGACGTGCTGGTGCTGATGAGCTGGGCTGGTTAGAGCCGGACTAATGAGGGAGGTCAACAACTCGGCCCACAGCCCAGGTAGCCTGGCCACCCCCACCCCAGTTAGCTTCCTCGGTGCCATCTGGAAAGGAGCCAGGGAGGCTGGAGCCAGGAGCTAGCAGCCAGAGTGGGCCTCTTTGTGTTTAAAACCAAACTAAATAAAAACAGGTTGTCTAATGCGCCACCCTCTGTGATCCCTCCCTAGGAATATAAGCCTTCATGATTTAAATTTAATTTGTTAGCCATTCGGTGGTTAATTTTTATTTTAAAAAATCCCTAATGATGTATGAGCATTTTTATAATAAGCAACATTTAATATCTATGCATGAGAGTTCAAATGGATCAACTACTTAATTTCTTAGTAAAATGAATCAGAAAAGGATTAGTTAGAAGAAACTGCATACTGTGAGCCTGCTCTCAGTGTGTTCTGCGACCTGGGCTCTGAGGTGTTACTACGGGGCTTGGAATGGAGAGGGGGGTGCTGTGGGGTCCAGCCTTTCTACCTGCTCCCCTGGCTTCCAAGTGGCCAGGGCTGGGAGAAGGCACAGCAGGGACTTCATTTCGTTCCCCATATGTCGCAGACAGTACCCACCAGGTGGTTATGCCTGTGCCACACTCACACCGGGGACCCACGGGAGGAGGACACACTCTGGTTTAGGAACAGTGTCCGGCAAAAATACACATATAAATGCCTCCTGCCCTTTTCTCCCTGCTCTGAACTTCAGTTGTCACTGCCACATTTGGATTAAGCAGCCACGACTATCTTTAAAGCAGGTAGGACAGGGAGGAGAGGGTTCCAAAGGTAATCCTAGCTTACAAGGTAGACGATTAAGTTCATGAACTCATCCTAGAAAATGTACTACATAGCTCACTGCTGAATATCACTACTGTCACTTTGCAGGTCCTCCCATTGGGAAGCTACTCCACCCTTCAAAGTGATTTTCGAACTTTTTCTGAAATAGCCATCAGAGCTGTCGTACAAGTTCTGACAATGAGGTTCACCAACTTGTCCTAGAAAAAGTGCTGCATACCTCATTGCTGAATATCACTAGTCACCTTCAAAGTGCTCCTCTTGGTCATCTGGTGACTGTAGTGATATTTGTCAGTGTGGTATGTAGCACTTTTTCTAGGGTGAGTTTGTGAACCTAATAGTCCAATTGCGTGACATTCAGAGAAAGAAGAGGCATGGAGCTGAACGGCCAGGTGTGCCTCCCCCCCAAATAAAAACAACTGTTTTTTTTTTTTTCACCAAATAGCAACAGCGCTGTGATTTAAAATGTACTCAGGCCAGTCCTCCCTGAGTAAAGGTGAGTGTGCAGAGGGAAAAAAGGGTCAACAGTGGAGTTAAAGCCCCTCCTAGGGCTGAACTGCTGGGTGGCAGTGGGGAGGAGCGGAATGAACACGCAGAATCTACACCCAAGCATGGTCCCAGCGGCACATGCAGGGCCTGGATGTGAGCCCCATGCTCCCTGGCTTTGCAGCCTGGGACCTGGGTCTCAAAGTCAGGATAGATTGTTACCGGTCAAAGAGCATCCGGTCACCTGTCACTGTCAGCCAATATGCAGAGATGGGAATAGGTCAACCAAACTTTGTCAGAAGGCCAGTGATTCTGGAGAACAGTGATAGTAGCATCTCCAAGACTGTTCTGTTCTTCCATTTCCAAAATCACAGTTATATATAAAAAAGTTCAAAGCAAGAACCAACCAAAAAAAAAAAAAAAAGCAAGAACCATACTAACCCTTAACAGTAATTAACACTTATATTAAACCATGGTAGTTGCCATAACCCATGGTCCATTGTAAATAATAATAGACATAACCCATGACCCAAAACAACATTGCTAATTCAAAAGTTAATCTCCTAAATCAATTGCCCTAATCTACTCAAAATGAAAACAACAAGGATGGGGGAGGTGAGGTAAAGGTCATGGAGGACCTAAATTGACCAGACCAGAGCTAGCCCAACTGACTCAGTCTTATTCTCACTACATGTGTTTTCAAGATGACAAAAGGAAGTCTGGAAGTCTGGAGGACTTAGACACACATTTGAATTGATTAAAGGATTAGTTGTTGTAGCCACTGGAGGTGGTGTGAGTGGACTTCAGGACATTAGAGGTACCTGGGCCCAGTTAGGGAATCTTCTGGCGCCTCTGGGCAGGTGCAGGGAGCCTCGCTACTCAGCTGCTGTGTGATGTGGTGCCAGCTTGCTGCGGCAGCGTCACTCCACTGCCCAGGGATGATGTTTCAATTTAGACTCCTGCTAGTCAGGACTCCAGAGGCGCATTGTCTGGGAGTGGGCTTGCTGCCTGTTACCTCTCTCCTCCTGCCTCCTCTCTTGGACGCAGCCATGACACTGCTCGCTGGCCAAGTGAGCTGTTAGTGTCCCTCACCCACAGCTTGGCAGGTTTCCATTGTCAGCAGAGCAGCAGCAAAGTTTGTAGGAGAAGGTCCCAGGCTTTTTAAATGTGAGCTCAGTGTGCAGGGAATTGGAGCCCTGGAGTCCATTAGTCTTTGCCCACAGGTGACCAGCGTGACACTGTTGTGGCTGCAGTCGTGGGGTGAAGAACCTGTTGGCTCTGGGGCCACATGTGGTCTTCTGGATCATTGAGTGCAAACTTTGAATCCTTTTAATAAAGGATTTGTTCTGTAAAGTTTGGATACAGTTGAGGGGCTGCACTTGGGGATCTGGAGGGCCTCACATGGCCTTGAGGCCCCAGTTTCCCCACCTCTGTGGGGAATGGGGGTCCCCAAATCCTTGCTTCCTTGACAAGGACATGCATTTGGGGTACTCACCCAGGCTTGCGCGGCTTTAGCAGCAGAATTGGGCTGAGAACTCAGGTTTTCCAACTCCGAGGCCAATCCCCACACCAGAACACTGGGCCAAGCACGGGGGCACAGGGCCAGTCACAGAGCTGCAGATTCTGGATGTCCAGCTTTGCCCTCTGCCCTTCTTTCCCTGCTGTGCTGGCCTTACCACCCTCCGTTTTGCTTCTTGAACATTCCTTCCCAGATCAAGGCTGCTGTGGTTGCTGTTCCTCTTCCTGGATGAAATGCCGTCCCCCACTCATCCAGTAGTTTTTTTTGTTTTGTTTTGTTTTTCATCCAGTAGTTTTTTGCTCTTTCCTCTCACCAGCACTTCTGCCCTCGTCCTGCTCCTCAGAGAGGCCTGCCCTGGCCGAGCTCTGCCTGGCTGCACTCCCAAGACTCCTCCCTCCTGGGCACCGTTATGTCACCCATGTCTTTCCTCTTTCCTTGTGTGACCCTTTTGTCTGCTTTATTGCTTTCTGTGTGTTTTTCCCCAAGACAGCAGAGGCCAACGCTGTTTTATTCCTATTGCCTCCCTCCCTTATGCCTAGAACATTGCCCAGGACAGGAGTATCTTTAAATAAAAGCAGATGAGACGACTGAGTGAAGAGAGAAACTGGATCTGTGCCAGTCTTGGCTGGAGAAGCTGTGTTCTGTCTAGTAACTCAGGCGTCCTCAAACTTTTTAAACAGGGGGCCAGGGCGGCACCTGTGGCTCAAGGAGTAGGGCGCCGGTCCCATATGCCGGAGGTGGCGGGTTCAAACCTAGCCCCGGCCAAAAAAAAAAAAAATAAAATAAAATAAACAGGGGGCCAGTTCACTGTCCCTCAGACCATTGGAGGGCCGGACTATAGTTTAAAAAAAAAACTATGAACAAATTTCTATGCACATTGCACATATCTTATTCTGAAGGGAACAAATATAATCACACTGCTGCATGTGGCCCGCGGGCCGTAGTTTGAGGACCCAGGTTGGTTCCCCTTCCTATCTGCAGGGCCAAGGGAGACACAGCAGGTGTGGAGGTGGTATGAGAGGGCTGCCTGCTGTACGGTGTGCCTCCTAGAGAGGGGCAGGCCTGTCTGGCGGCATGTGGCAGGGGCTACCCCTACTCTTTCATCTTGCAGCATTCAGTATGACCCCTCCTGCTGCACCCAATGGGGGTGGTCTTGGTCTGGCCAGTTGCAATGGAGGCAGACTGTGATGCTCTGGACCCTGGACTTGGACCCTTTCCTAGGGGACAGGGCAGGTGGCAGGGGGAAGGTCAGCTCCAGCTTCTGAGAGAGGGCCAGCTCCACGGCCAGACGTCACTAAGAGGAGGCAGTGGGGGGGAGGGTGAGGAGATAAGTCTATATACTTTCCATTCAGTTATTCTGTAAACCTAAAGCTGTTCTAAAAAATAAATATTGTCCTAGCACTCTGGGAAGCCTGCATCCACTCTGGGAAGCACTCTTGAGCTCAGGAGTTTGAGACCAGCCTGAGCAAGGGTAAGACCCCATGTCTACTAACAGTAGGACAAAAAAAAAACTAACTGGGCGTTATGGTGCACACCTGTAGCCCCAGCTACTCCTACTGAGGCAGGAAGATCACTTGAGCCCAAGAGTTTGAGGTGGCTGTAAGCTATGATGATGCCACAGCACTTCAGCCTGGGCGACAAAGTCTGTCTAAATAAATAAATAACTGATTTTTTTCAAAAATCTTATAGAGGAATGTAGCCAAGTGCCCCAACGAATAATTTGAATGAGAAGCTACTCAGAAACGGCACAAGCTCTGTTTCCTTTGCTACTTTTTATCATCAGAAAGAGCATTTTTAGACCAGACTCTGCTCAGGGAGGAGCCCTTTGCTAGGTGCCCAGTGGCAACGTAATGAGTGACGGAATTTCTGAGGGCAGGTGTACGGATGTCGGAAGTAGGGGAACAAAAATCACTAAAATGCATAGCAGGATTCAAGGCTGTAGAGTCTGTTGTCTTTTTGTCTGTTCAGACCTGTTTATCGCTAGGCGTGAAATAGAGTAAATTCATGCACATTTATCTCGCTTGCATATTTAAAAGAGACTCTTGGGGTGGCGTCTGTGGCTCAAGGAGTGGGGCGCCGGCCCCATATACCAGAGGTGGTGGTTCAAAACCCTGGCCCGGCCAAAAACTGAAAAAACAAATAAACAAAAAATAAAAATAAAAGAGACTCTTGGAGTGGAGAGCATTTGAAGAAAACGTTGGAGGAAAGAGTAGTGCTTGGTCAATTCAGCGGAGGGTGTGACAAATTCAACGGAAGGAGTGTGGTGAATTCAGGGAAGGTGTGGTGACTTTAGCAGAGGGTGTGGTGGATTCAGGGAGGGGCATGGTCAATTCAGCTGAGGTATGGATTCAGGGAGGGTCGTGGTTAATTAGCAGAGGGTGTGGTAGATTCAGCGAAGGGCATGGTCAATTCAGCAGAGGGTGTGGTGGATTCAAGGTGTGGTCAATTCAACAGAGGGTGTGGTGGATTCAGGGAAGGGCGTGGTCAAGTCAGCAGAGGGTGTGGTGGATCAGGGAAGGGCGTAGTCAATTCAGCAGAGGGTGTGGTGGATTCAGGGCATGATCAATTCAGCACGGGGTGTGGTGGATCAGGGAAGGGCGTAGTCAATTCAGCAGAGGGTGTAGTGGATTCAGGGCACGGTCAAGTCAGCAGAGGGTGTGGTGGATTCAGGGAAGGGCCTGGTCAATTCAGGGGGGTCTGGTAATTTCAGCGGAGGGGCTTGCTGAGTTTGCCAGAAGGGTGTGGTGGCAAAGGAATCGTGGTAGTTGGCAGTTTGGAGATTGGAGGAGGAATGGGGCCGAGGCGAGTGTTCTCGAAGGCCTGAAGGAAGCAAAAATGGAGACAGGAGCATCAGGAAGAAGCCCAGGGTGGCGGCAGATCAGAATGTGGGTCGCTGGTGCTGAAGACTGGGGTCAGTTCGCCTGGGAGGGGTGGCCAGGCAGACGGAGGACGGGCCCCCTGAGCACTGTGACAACAGCGACACGTGTCCTACACATGTCCTTTGAGAACAGCCGCCCCGGCTAGTGTCCCTCGCTGATGAATAGATAAGGCAGATGTGCGTACATGCTGTGGGACACAGAAGGAAACTCTGCTGTGGGCTCCTCCCAGAAGAGCCTTGAGGACATGGTGCTGAGTGACGCACGCCCGTCACCTGGGGCAGATGTGGTCTGACTCCACTCACTTGAGACGCCCAGAGTAACAGTTCATGGGGGTAGAATGGTGGTTGCTGGGAGGCAAAGGGGAGAAGGCAAAATGGGAGTTGTTTAGTGGACACTGAATTTTAGTTTAGTGTAATGAAAAAGTTCTAGGGGTTGGTTGTATGCCAGTGTGAATACGTGTGCATACTGCTTAACTTAGAAATGGCCGGGATGGTAATTTTATGTTATATGGGTTTTTTAAAATCACAATTAAAAAATAGCCTACCCATTCCCCTAGAGTAGTCACCAGGGGCCACCTAGAGGGTGAATCTCCTCATCAGTTTGGGTTCTGTTTGAACTGCCCCACCTGACTTTAATGCCCGTCCCCCTTGTCTCTCTACAGTCACCCCCTGTCCTCCTAGGTCAGTGTGCAGAGGCTGCTGTAACAACATGCCAGGGGCTGGGTGGCTTATGCAACACTCCCAGTCGTGGAGGCCAGGAGGTCTGAGGTCAGCATGGTTGGGTTGTGGCCAGGGCCCCTTTCCTGGCTTTTAGAGGGGCAGAGCCTTTCTGCCCTGTCCTCACATGGCAGGGAGTGGGGGGCAGGGAGCAGGAGCTCTGGTCTCTGTAAGGACTTTAGTCCTGTGAGAGGGCCCCATTCTTACAATCTCATCTAAATCTGCTTACCCACAAACACCTCACTTCCAAATATCCTCACATCGGGGGTTAGGGCTTCAACGTGTGACTCTGTGGGGATCACAATTTAGTACCCAGCACCTTCTCCTCCCATACACTGAGGAATTCAAAGAAGCACACATTCCTTCTGTTCCCTGCCTTGGAAACTCTGTTCCCTCTTCTCTATCCAAGCATCTTGTGCTGTCTTGGACACCTGCCCTGTTTCAACCAGCTCCCCCAAACCCTGCAGTGCACATCCTGCCTGGGAGTGCCCCTCATTCTTCTGGGTCTTTTACCCAGAGCCGGGGCCAGGTGGCTCGCCCTCGCGGCCTAAATGCAAGTGTAATGTGGCTGTGTGTGCAGCCTGGGCCCGCTCTGGACCCAGACTCCAGAGAGTCAGCGGCAGAGCGGCATTTCTATTATCCCGCAGTAATTGGAGTTTTGCAGGCTTGGGATTAGTGCTAATGGAAAGCAAATGAGCTAAGAATCAAGAAATAAGCACTTGAAGAGCCAGCATCGCTCGGGAAAGCGAAGAGGCTATTATGCCACTTTATGTGGATAGAGATCATCATTTGTAGAAAGATCTGCGCCGTTCTTACCAGCCCAGAGAAACAACACCCCCAGACTTCCTGGTGGCCCTGCCCTCCCTGCCAGGGGCCTCGGCTGCAGCACACCGCCAAGTTGCCCCCTGGCAGGAGAGAGATTTGATTCTGCCTTTGCAGCCCACTTTCTCTCTGGTACACAAAACTCAGAGAAGCTCAGGGAGCCCAAAGCTGTGCCACATGACCTCCTGTTTGCGAAGTGCCAGGCCTTCTCGCCAACCACACACGGCCCAGAGAACAGGCAGTGACAGGCCTGCCCTGGGTTGCTTGGGTGAGGAGCTTGGAACAGTGGCCTTTGGTGGCTGCACAGAGTGACGTGTCCCAGGCTTGGCTGACCCCTGGTCTGCGGGCTCATCTTGCCCTCTCTCGTCACGGGGTGGTGTCAGCTACCATCCATTTACATGAGGGGCCTTTACTCCAAAGATCATGTCACCTTCTTCATGGTGGCTAAAAGGCAATTTAATATGCAGGAGTACTGCTGGAGCAGCCTAAGGTTATGACACAAGGAAATGAAAAAAAAAAAGAAAACATCTAAGCCCAGCTCTGCCCTTCACGTGTCCTCCTGAGAGTTGTGCTGCCATCGGGCAAGGACAGCGCAGGCAGGGAGCAGGCACATTGCGGTTCTTGGGCTCAGCAGAGAGAAAAACCGAGGCAGCCTCAGCTGTTTGCAGGGACCTGTTGAGACACACGGGAGTTCTCATGTTCAAGTTGGTCCAGGGGCTTAGGGTTTCCTCCCCTCTTGCTCTGGCAGATGCTAGGACATGTCCAGACAGCCCCCGAGTAGGAGGAAAGAGAGGGGAACAGAAACCCTGTAACTTAGCCACTCACTGTGACTCCCTCACTTAGCCATTAAATGTCACTATGGCCCGTCCACACGGGAGAGAACCTACCTCTAGCAGCAAAAAAAAGGTGATGAAATGAAAGAAGTCGTGAAATGACATTTTTTTTTTTCCAGCAGGCCTGTCATATCTCCTGCATGGAGGAAAATTGCTTTCTGTAAATCTTGGTCCAACAGAACAAAACACCTATTTCTTTCCAGTTGGGGAGACAGCCATTCTCCTCAGCATAAATGAAGGGATCGTAAGCTGTGACTTTTACAAAGTCTGGGGGAAACCAATCTGCAATCTTGACAGATACGATCTTTCCAGGATGCACTGTCCGTTTTCTGCAGCGAGAGACCTCAATTAATTTATGAGGAGGACAGCAGGATGTGACCTCTTGTGCAGAGTGTAGGTGGAGCTGTCCCTGCCTGAATTTATGTTCTGGTAATTTAAAAAGATTTATATTAAGCTTTTCTTTCATTTTGAGAGTAGATTAAAATTCTAATGGAAACCATTTGTATGCATTTGTTGAATTGAATAGTATTTATGGCTGTGTAAAAAAATGCTGCAAAATTCTGGCGATAATAAAGTCAGTGAAGCAGGAATAAGTGTAAAAACAGGAAGGAAACACTCAATAGAAACCATACTGTCTTATACAGGGGTAATGAGGGAGGGAAGCCGAGCAGAACGGGGCAGGGATTAGCCCCCCGGATGGGATAGTTTTCCTTATTTAGTGTAAGGTTTTTATAGCTCTTTTATGACTTAAAACCAAATTTAAATTTTAAAACAGGCCAGCTCAGTCCTCACAAGGCCCCACAGCCACATTGTGCTCTCCCAGCACCCCTGAACTCCTACCAGCCGTCAGGACAAGCAGGCAGAAAAGAAAACGGAAGCAGGACGTATTTAAACAGGACGTATTAACCAGGAGGCAGAGGGCAGGTGAGCAAAGCAAAAGCCTTCTGAGCTCAGAAGTGTGATGCAGGTGGGGGAGGGCAGTTCTGCCCCCTTTGGACAAGACCAGGAGGTCAGAGGTCTTGGGGTGTCAGGTGCACCCCTGACACTCAGATTCATTGCCTTTGCTTGGAGAGAGAAAAGTGTGAGGCATCCTAGAGGCCCTTCCCCTGGTAGAAGGGCAGGGAAATTTGGCATTCTATCGAGATCCACGTCAGAGCTGAGAGGGGTGTCACCAGGACACTCATTCTCTCCAAGCCAGCATCTGGGGGAGGGTCCTGCAGTCAAGCGCACACCCTAAGCCTGATGAGTCACAAACAACACTGAGTGAGGAGAAAATGGAAATTTCCTGAGAGCCCCCTGCGCTGTTCCTGCTGTAAGCATGTTGTTTTATTTTAACCAGAGATGCACAGATGTCACAAAATGCCTCACATAGGATGCCTGCCAGTGGAATTGTGCAATAGCAGGTTTCATAGAGGCAAAGTGGTATTGCTGGGGACAGAAGGAAGCCCGTGTGGAAAATAAGAGCACCATAAGGAAGTTCTGTTCAAGGTTGCACTGAAGCCTGACAGGCAGGAGTTCCAGCCCAACAGTGTTGTCCTGCCCAACGTGCAGGCCCGTTTCCGCTCTGCGAGTGTCACCAGCTTGAGAGTCCGGTTGCTGCTGCTATAGTTCATGTCCTGTCTGGGAGGCCATGAAATGGGTCTGTCTGGTCAACCATGTACCCCTGGCTTCTAGCACAGTTCTTTGCACGCACTAGGCACTCAATGCATATTTGTTGGGCTAAACAGATATGTCTAGCCTTATGGAGGGATGCAATGCAGGTGGAACCAAGTCCCTTCTGTAAGGAGCTGCAGGCCTGCACCGGAGAGACAGAACCTGCCCCGAGCGAGCACTCAGCACTGGGCTACAGCTAAGTCTCATTGACCAGGGCCACGTTTTCACAAGTGCTTTCCTATTAACTGTTCTTTTTTTAATTTTTGAGACAGAGTCTCACTCTGTTACCCTGCCTAGAGTGCCATGGTGTCATCACAGCTCACAGCAACCTCAAACTCCTGGGTTCAAGCAATCCTCTTACCTCAGCCTTCCGTGTAGCTGGGACTACAGGTGCCCGCCATGATGTCTGGCTAGTTGTTCTATTTTTAGGAGAGATGGGATCTCGCTCTTGCTCAGGCTAGTCTCGAACTCCTGAGCTCAAGCAATCCTCCTACCTTGGCCTCCCAGTGTGCTGGGATTACAGGTGTCAGCCATCATGCCCTGCCCCATTAACTGTTCTTTGCTCTGAAGATTCCATCACAACTTTATGTAATTTAATGGAATTCCTCCTAAATGCCAAATACTAGAACTTTCATCAGTTTATATCATGTTTGGATTCCCAAATTAATCCTAGAAAGCAAACGACTTTATTGTCATCATCCCATTCACAGCTAAGGACAGAGCCTGGAGGATGTGCTGTAACTACGGCAGGAGAGGTAGAGGTGGGTTCATATTTGATGCTAAGTCTGATTGTTGTTCATTTGCTCATCTGCTTAGCGCCTACTGACTGGGCTTCCGCTGTGCCTGGCACCAAGCAGGGAGAGTGGAGAGGTCATAATACCTCCTTTCTCTGCCCTGCAGAAACTCATAAACAACGTGGAAAACCCTTATGTAAACGAAAACTTGCTGTGTCGGATGCCAGGCATTATGATGGCAGGGTGGGGAGTGTGGACGTCCTCAGCCAGACCAGCTCCACAGGGGCAGGAGACGGTGGAACAAGGTTTTCCAGAGGAGGGACACTGGAGCTAGTTCTTAGAAAATGAATGCTTTCACCAGGACAACTACAGGAAGAACAAAGGTGGGAAGGTCTGCCCTCACCCCCTTGACAGTGATGCCTTCCTGCTATCTTTGTATAAAGATCAAACTCCTCCTCCTCAGCCACAGCACAGGCCACGTGACACCCACATGTGCTAGGCTGAGCAGTGGCTTCCCACGTGTCCATGCTCCTCCTCAGCCATAGCACAGGCCACGTGACACCCACATGTGCTAGGCTGAGCAGTGGCTTCCCACGTGTCCATGCTCCTCAGACACAGCACAGGCCACGTGACACCCACATGTTCTGAGCAGTGGCTTCCCACATGTCCATGCTCCGGTCCCAGGAATCTGTGAATTTGTTGCCTTACACTGTGGCAAAATAGACTGTACAAACAGGATCAAGTTCAAGATCTTGAAATTTCAAGAAGATGATGTTGGGTGGATCTAACATAGTCACAGGCATCCTCACAAGGCAGGAGGTCAGAGGGGAGGGAAGATGCTGCTGTGAAGTAAGGGGCCACAGGTACTCCCAGGAAGCTGAGAAAGGCAGGGAAACGGACTCTCCGGAGTCTCCAGAGGATGCAGTTCTGCTGACGTCTTGATTTTAGTCCTGCAAGACTCACTTTGAATGTCTGTGTTCTACAACTGGAAGACAACACATTTGTTACATTTTTAGCCACAAAGTTTGTGGTCATGTGACAGAAATGGGAAACAGAATATATATCTGTCTATATGTGTCTGTTTCCCTGCTGGAATGTGAACTCCAGGAGGCCAGGGACTTTGTTTTGTTGACTGTTGTATCCTTGGTGCCTAGAACTGAGCCTGGTGGGAACAGCACATAGTAAATACTTGTTGAGGGTAGGCAGGGTGCTGTGGCTCACGTCTGTAATTCCAGCACTCTGGAAGGCAGAGGTGGGTGGATCACATGTGCTCAGAAGTCTGAGACCAGCTTGACCAAGAGTGAGACCCCGTCTCTACTAAAAATAGAAAAACTAGCAGGGTATTGTGGTGGGAGCCTGTGGTCCCAGCTACTCTGGAGGCTGAGGCAGGAGGATCACTTGGACCCAGGAGTTTGGGGTTGCTGTGAGGTATGATGCCGCAATACTCTATCTAGAGCGACAGAGTGAGACTGTCTCAAAAAATAAGATAAGATAAGATAAAATAAATACATATGTGTTGAAGGAAGGCAGACAGAGAGAGCCAGTTTCAGGAAGGGGGTCTACTGTGTGGATAGGGCCTGGGGTGTGAAAGATCTGAAGTGCTTGCCGGTGGACATGGTGCCTTGTGGGCTGAGCAAGGGACATGGTAGGAGATGTCAGGGGTGGGGAGGTAGAGCCTGGAGCACTTTATGCTTTATTCTGTAAGCAAGGATGAGCGATTGGCGGGTTTTATGGAACACAGAAGCATGATCATATTGTATTTCTTGCCTTTTAATTAGTTTTAAGAAATTATTTTTCAGGGCGGCGCCTGTGGCTCAGTGGGTGGGGCGCCGGCCCCATATACCGAGGGTGGTGGGTTCAGACCCGGCCCCGGCTGAACTGCAACCAAAGAATGACTGGGCGTTGTGGCGGGTGCCTGTGGTCCCAGCTACTCGGGAGGCTGAGGCAAGAGAATTGCTTAAGCCCAGGAGTTGGAGGTTGCTGTGAGCTGTGTGACGCCATGGCACTCTACCGAGGGCCATAAAGTGAGACTCTGTCTCTACAAAAAAAAAAAGAAATTATTTTCCTGGTCATCATTAAAAATTGGAAACACATAGAAACATAGACAAAAATGTGAAAATCACTCCATCCCATTCCTTGGAGTTAGCTGAGATTCATATTTTCATGTATTTCTCTCTTCAACATTGGGATTTTACTTTTTATACTGCTTTGCAACTGGCTTGCCCTCGTATAATGTGAATTTCCCCATGTCATTAAATATTCTCCTAAAAGATAGTATTTAGTAACTATGTAGATTCTGTCATACAAGCATAACTAAGTTTATGTAACCAATTCTCTCTAACTGGACAGTTCTTTTATTCCCCCGATAGTTTGTGATTGTAAGTAAACTGCTGGTGCCTGGTGTACAGTAGTCGTTCCATAAGGAGTGAATGAATGAATGCCTCAGAGAACATTCTCAGATGTAAATCTTTGTATGTGTGTCTAATTGTTTCTTTAGAAAAAAAAATGCTTGCAAGTGAAAGTGTTGGGTCAAAGGCTGTATTTTTTTTTTTTACAGCTTTTGATACATATGGGCCAAATTGCCTTTCAAAAAGGTTGTAAAGATTATATAACCTCACTGGCAACATATGGGTGCATAATCGCACTGCACCAATGGTGGTATTGTAATGTTTAAAGGCTGTGTTTGCATTTTAGAGACGTTTCCATGGGGACAGGAAGGTGGGAGTTATGGGGTCTGGTGAAGTCCTAGCAGACAGTGGTGAGAACATCAGCTACAGCAATGGAAGTTTTGTCAGAGAGAAGACAGATCCTGAAGCTGCATGGGATGGAGACGGCAGGCTTGCACGCGGAGGGCAGAGAGCAGTGTTGATCCTTAGGCTTCTGCCTTAGATAGAGGTTTCTTTGTTCAAATGACAAGAAACCCACTTTTCAAGGTCATGGTCATGGAGTAGCTCACGGGGTCACAGCTAAGGCACTAGGCTCCAGAAACACTGGACCCAGCATCATTTTGGGTCTGACAGGCAAAAAGGAATGGACGGTATCTCTTCAAAGTATATCTGTTTGGGGGTCATACTGGTTAAGGTTCCAATTCCAGGAGAAAGTGTCTGTCTGGTCTACTTTGGGTCAAGTGTCCATCCTGTGGACAGGGCAAGGTGTCCCTGTGGTTGACTGTGCTACCAAAAAGAGGGAAGTCTCTATGGTTGCCAGCAGACCATTTTTTTTTTTTTTCCTTTTTTTTTGAGACAGTCTCACTATGTCTCCCTCGGTAGTGTGCCCTGGCGTCACAGCTCACAGCAACTGCAAACTCTTGGGCTTAAGCGATTCTCTTGCCTAAGCCTCTGAGTAGCTGGGACTATAGGTGCCTGCCACAATGCCTGGCTATTTTTTTGTTGTTTAGCAGGCCTGGGTGGGGTTTGAACCCACCAGCCCCAGTGCATGTGGCTGGCGCCATCACCATTGAGCATGGGGCACTGAGCCCGCAGACCATTTACTGTAAGTAAATCCCAGGCACGTAAAAATTTAAGGCGGGGGCGGCGCCTGTGGCTCAAAGAGTAGGGAGCCAGCCCCATATATTAGATGTGGTGGGTTCATACCCAGCCCAGCCAAAAACTGCAACAAAGAAATAAAAAAAAATTAAAAAAAAACCCAAGGCGGAACTCTCCATGCAGGGTGTGTTCATGGCAGCAGGGATACGGAGATGGGGTGATCTAGAGCTCATGAGCTTGCTGCTTCCCACGCTGAACAGGTCCTCCTCATATTCCAGTCTTTCCTTGAATACAAGCATAACTCCTTTCTAGGAAGAAAAGGAAGTGGGAAGGAGAGAGGTAGGAATCTCCCTTTCTGACCTTGTGTGGGGAGGGATCCTGGCACATGTCCCCAGAGGCCAGAGCCCTGTGCCACCAGCCACCAGTATTCTGTTTCCTCTCTCCCGCCACAAAGCTGCTCTGGGAGCAGCTGCCTGTCCAGAGATGATGTTTCCCAGCCCTATTTGCCATGGGTGGGAGTCATATGACAAGTTTTCTCCAATGTAAAGTCCATGGCCAGGGATGTTTAGGAGCAGGTGTGCTGGGGAAAGTGGCATGTGAGCCAGTACCACCCCGTTGGACTGTTACGTGAGTGAGAAATAAACTTTGAGTATGCTGCACTGTGAACTGTTGGGGCTTATTTGTTATTGCAGCTAACTAAAAACTTCCTACTAGAGGCCCGAGAAGAATTAAATGAGTCATGGGTGAAAAGGCCCCATAGGATTCTAGAGTAACATAATTTTTCTTTGAGACAGAAAAATTCTGTCACCCTGGGTAAAGTGCCATGGTGTCCTAGCTCACAGCAGCCTCAAACTCCTGGGCTCAAGTGATCCTCCTGCCTTACCCCTCCAGGTAGCTGGGACACTACAGATACCCACCACCAAGCCCGGCTAGTTTTTCTATTTTTAGTAGAGACATGGTCTCCCTCTTGCTAGGGCTTGTTTCCAACTCCTGATCTCAGGCAGTCCTCCTGCCTTGGCCTCCCAGAGTGCTGGGATCACAAATGTAAGCCACCGCACCCAGTGAGTAACATGATTTCTAAAATCATAGGGAATAACTCAGCCATTCCACTGCTTGGTGTACACCCAAGAGAAATGAAAACACACGGCCACACAAAAACTTGCAGAAGAGTGTTCATAGCGTCGTTATACATACAGCCAAAAAGTGGACGCCAGCGGACACATGGATGAGTCAAATGTGGGCTGTGCATAACCCTGTTGTGTTACTTGGCAGTGAAAGTGACACGGTACTGATAGACGCTGTAACTACAGATGAACTTGAACACACGCGTAGGTACAGAGGATCACACATGGTATGATCCGGCTTACACGAAATGTCCAAGATTGGCAAATCTATAGAAACAGAAATAAGTTGATGGTTCCCTGGTGGTAGGGGTACAGGGTGGGAAGTAGGCTGGGAGAAATAGGGAGTGTCTGCTCATGGCTATGGAGTTTCGTTTTGGGGTGATAAAATGTAAAGTTCTCAGGAGTGATGGTTGCTCAACTGAACATACTAAAGGCATGGAATTGATTATATATGGGGTGGACATAAAGTTCGTGTGCAATTTAAAATAGTTTGACATAGTAAATTGCACACGAACTTTATGGACACCCTGTACTTTAAGCAGGTGGGTTGTATGGCATGTGAGTGATACCTCAATAAAGCTTTGTTTTTTAAAAAAGAGATAAACATAGGGAATAACACCAGAATGTGGTGATGAGAAGTAACGACCCCATGGGACAGACCATCCCCACTCATTCTAGCAACACAGTTTCTTAAAGGACAAAGGAAAAGCAAAGTGACAGCTTCCAAATGAAAACAGAGATGTGTCCCAGCTCTAAACAAATAAACTCAGTACTTGCTTCACAGAGGGAGGTGAAGACTCTTTGGATTGCATAGGATAACAAAGTTTTATTTCCAAATAAAACATGAAAAAGAAGATCAAAAGACAGCTGACCAAGGGCCAGTCTCCAAAGGGTTCCCACAGGTCCTTGGTCTTTGCTGGCAAAAGTATTAAAACAATCAAACCAAAGACACCTCACAAGAAATTGAAATGGAGAGAAAAATGAGCTCACCAGTCCCAGGAGAATGGGAAGGAGCTCCATGGTGACCCGTGGGCATGTGTCACCAGATTGTGTGATTGCTTGAGCTGACATGAACCCAGACACCCAACAGAGTCTCAGAAGGAAAATGCCATTTTGAAAAAGTGCGAAGTGCTCGCCTTTGGAAGGTGTGGTTCCATGTCTGAAAATTATTTTCACTTGAACAGAATGAAGAAAACAACAAAGCCAGTGGGCCTTTCAAATATTTTACCCCGAATTCAATCTCGGAAAGGACAATAAGAAAATGGAACCCATAATGACTGATTGAAAACTTATCACCGTTCACCAGCAGAGGTAAAAAACTGGCAAAATGTTGGTGTCTTAAATTTTGGAGAACTTTCTCTTGCCTGCCCAGTCTACAAATCCCAGACCTTTTAATTCCTCCATTGTCAAGTGCCTGGAACCCTGAACCTTCTGAACTCCAGGCCGGAGCCCCAGTTTAAGATGGGCTGGCTAAATAGATTTTCTGTTTTGCAATATTAGCCAATAATTAGAGCAGTGATTTTCAACTGGTGTGCCATGAGAGGATCTTAGGTGAGCCTCAAAAATTGTTAACAATCATTAATTACATTATTTTTGAAAGAAATTCAAAGCACAGGAAATATATTCAATTGTTTACTGTTTTTTTTTTTTTTTACCAACATAATTTAAGTGTGCTGCAGAAGTTTAAGTATAGGTTCAAGTGTGCCATGAAATGAAATAGATCGAAAACCCCTGATTTAGATGCTGATGATTATAAATAAGAAAACCTGGAAGGTTTCTGGCAGAGACAGAGGCAGCATTGATAGGGAATTTCAAGCTCAAGGAGAGAAAGAAAAAGACTAGCTTTGCTCCCACCTGAGAGGTCAAGGACTGGAAATAAAAGATTATTCTGAAACGTGAAGAAAAGGAAATGGAGTCCAGGTTCTGGGTGGGCAATGTTGGTCTTTATTTCCACCCAGGTGCAAGTGAGCTGAGTTGGAGAAAGGAGTCAGGGTTAAGGTGGATGGGAATTTAAAGGGAATTTAAAGGGTGGGAGGGGTAGGGACTGGTAGCCGCGCTCTTTCCTGGGGGGAGTGTCTCTCTGGGGAGGGTCCCCCATTCGACTCTGTCAGTCACCAGCGCAGGACTTTATCGGTTGTAGTTTTTTCTCTCTTGAGAAGACGCTTCTCCCTGTCTGGTTGCTGCAGTTCCCCTTTATCACAAAGGAAGGAAAGTCGTGATGTTGGGGGGTTTTCTGTCCTCTTGCACTCTGGCAGGTCAGGTGTAATTTTATAGATGAGGGGCTGGGACTTGGGAATGTTGATTAACTCTCCTGTCCCCGACCGTGAGTGCCAGGGTCTGACTCTAAATTCATTGTCTTGCTCCCCGCGGCCTCCTGAGAACAATGATTTCCCCTTAATTCCTTGCCCCCCTCCAGAAATGAGTCACCCTTGTTCCTCAAATGGGGAAATGGTGGGGCTAAAATTACTATTACTGTGCTTTAGTAGGTAATACATGCTGCTGGTCACGTTGAATTATTTTGGTAGACGGTCTGACTGCCGAGACCTTTGTTTGTGGCTCATTTTCTGGGGCAAGTGGAGGGTAAAGTTGGGGTCAGCTCTCTTTGGTTATTCTGGAGTTGAACGTGGCTCCCTTCATGGGGACCCAAAACTGAGGTCGCCTAATGTCAGTCATTGCTGTGCTGGGGGTGTTTCCCTTTTCTCCCCTTAGCCCCTGGTGCCTGCTGTCACCATGAACAAAGATTTTCCAGAGTGTGGTTTTAGAGCAGGGATTTTTAACTTTTTCTTTTTTCTTTCTTTCTTTCTTTTTTTTTTTTTTTTTTCGCAGAAGGGAACTTTTTGGCTGTGTATGAACCCCTTTTTCAGAAACATGTTTTTTCTGGGCATGTGGCTCACACTTGTGATCTCAGCACTCTGGGAGACCAAGGTGGGAGGATCCCCGGAGCTCAGGAGTTCCAGACCAGCCCAAACAAGAGGGAGACCCCTTCTGTATTAAAAAGAGAAAAACTGGGCAGCGCCTGTGGCTCAGTGGGTAAGGCGCTGGCCCCATTTACTGAGGGTGGTGGGTTCAAACCCAGCCCCAGCAAAACTGCAACAAAAAAATAGCCGGGTGTTGTGGTGGCCACCTGTAATCCCAGCTACACTGGAGGCTGAGGCAAGAGAATCGCCTAAGCCCAAGGATTTGGAGGTTGCTGTGAGCTATGACACCACGGTACTCTACGAGGGTTAGTAAGTGAGACTCTGTCTCAAAAAAAAAAAAAAAGAGAAAAACTAGTTCTCAGGCATTGTGGCAAACGCCTGTAGTTCCAGTTACTTGGGAGGCTGAGGCAGGAGGACTCTTGAGTCCAGGAGTTTGAGTTGCTGTGAGCTATGACTCCATGGCACTCTACCCAGGGTGACAAAGTGAGACTGTCTTAAAAAAAAAAAAGAAAACAACAGAATAATGTTTTTAAATGCATAAAATATTTAAATACAGAGGATTATAATGAAACCAGTTATATTGATATATAGTTACCAGACTATTTTTAAAGCTCACTTATGACAGGGTAAATAAAATTTCAAGATCTTTGCAGTAACTGGTAATGGGATCTGGAAATATCTGTGATTTCTACTGGGAATAAACCACAGGAACTGCTAATACTGCCGTGGTTCAGTGCCCACATTTATAATTAAAGGAAATGCTAAGTTTCAGCGAGAGCTTAGTGAAAATAAAAATGTAATTGTTTTCCTGTCCATGTCTGGATCCCTGCGAATCCACAGATCTTCTGAATTCCCGTACGGGAAAAGCCTCACTTTCTTTTCACAGGAGTTTTTAGAGAAACAACTAATTTATTGTTGTTCTTCTTGTCTTGGATTTCTTAATTCTTTGGATTCCCCGATTCCTTTCACTTCTCTTGTTCATCTTTTCTGCGGCCTCAAAATTCATTTCTCAATCTTGCAAACACCTCACCTTTCCTTTTAGAAAGGCTTCTACTTCTCTTGGTGCTGTGAACACAATAAGAAATTAAAAAAAATAAACTTTAAAATATCCAATAGGCAGAAAATGGGGGGCAGGGAGAGAGTGAATGTGCATGTGACATGACCTCTCTGTGACGTCTGGCATCTCTGGCTTATTGTCCTCCTGGCTGCTTCATTTTGCCCCAACTCATCGCAGAGAGCAGGGGTCTGGGGGCCTCCCCACCACCCAGGTCCCCTCACCTGTGAAATCAGGCAGTGGCCCCAGCATTTTTCCCTGTACAACCCCTAAAAGAATTAGATAGCTCAAATTTCTTTTTATAAGTTTGTTTTAAAAGATTTATTTTCCTTCATGTCATGTATTATCGCCTGCTTTTAAATACGTATTTTTTAAAACCTTGCAGATTTAGGCTGGGTCAGCACTCTGGGAGCCCCAGGCCTGTGGATCTCCTGAGCTCAGAAGTTCCAGACCAGCCTAAGCAAGAGTGAGACTCCATCTCTACCAAAAATAGAAAAACTAGCTGGGTGTTGTGGCAGGCACCTGTAGTCCCAGCTATTTGGGAGATCGAGGCAAGAGGATCTCTTGAGTCCAGAAGTCTGAGGTTGCTGTGAGCTGTGATGTCACAGCACTCTACCCAGGGGAAATGCTCTCCATGTAAGAGAAATGGTGAGACCAGGCCTCACTGAAAGTGCCTTTGCCACAAATCTGAGTCCCTGTGATGACCACCTCAGGTCTGCATGTGAGTCCCAGCATGGCCAGGATGTGGCCACAGCTGGAGAGAGAGGTGGATGGAGAGGGTGCAGGATAGGTGGAGGCGGGTGGTGCAGGAGGGCCGAGGGCCCTGGGGTCTAACACCCCCTTGTTTTACCTCCAACTATAACCTTGACAACAGTGTGTCCTTTCGTGGTGTCCTTTTTTGCTCAGTGACAAAAGGTTATGCAAGGAAGTGGAGAAGGATCCAGGCGTGTCCTTGGGCTGGTTAATTTTAGGACGCTGAGAACCTGCAGATGGATTATTGACTCCTTGAAAGCAGCCCGTATCTACTGAAAAGACTTTATGGAGTTTGGTTTCATTGAAGACCCATGAAACCAGGGAAGGGGCTTGTTCCCTTTTGAATGAACCTCTTCAGATCAGCCCTGATCTAAGCATTTTTTGCACTTCTCCCATCACCAGAGATATTTATTGAGAAATTTATGTGCCAAAATCTCTGCCAGTTGTGGGGGACAATTCCGGACAGAGAGCAGAGCCTAGGAGACAGAGCCTTGGGGGAGACGGGGGCTGGGGTGGCCAGGGCACAGGAAAGACTTCCTGGTAGAGATGTCCCCTCAGAGCCCTCAGGGGAGGCGACAGGGAGGGACTGGGGGCCAGAGCAGGACAGACGGTCCAGCATGGGCAGAGGCCTGGAGGCCGTAGAGTGAACGTGAAATAACAGAATGTGCCCCAATCTGTCGCTCAACGGGCAGGGAGCCAGGAGGATGTCTAGTCAATTTCCTGCATTGCAGAGAAACAGACATGTCAGGACCACACACTAAAATGAGTGACTCATCTTGAATTATGATCCTCACATCTCAGCTGGAAGACCAGGGCAGTGATGCTTTTTTTTTTTTTTTGAGACAGAGTTGCCCTCAGTAGAGTACTGTGGTGTCACAGTTCACAGCAACCTCCAACTCTTGGGCTTAAAAGATTCTCTTGCCTCAGCTTCCCAAGTAGTTGAGACTATAGGCACCCGCACAACGCCCGGCTATTTTTCTGTTGCAGTTGTCATTGTTGCTTAGCTGTCCCGGGATGGGATCAAACCCGCCAGCCTCAGTGTATGTGGCTGGTGCTGTAACCACTGTGCTCTGGGCTTTTTCAAGAGAGATGCTATTCATTCTAGAATTTTCCATTTCAAGGCATTTAATCACCGCCAGTTAATTAAGCTTCTAAGGAAACATGAGTAGGAGGTGGGATTATCTCCAGCTTGGAGGGGCAGGCAGGGTTCCATGGCCCAGTCTGCCTTGGATGGTCTCCAGTCCTGGGTCAGGAGGCCAAGCGCAGGGCCCTGGGTGAGTGACGTGGCCAACAGTGGCTGTGCCTCTTTGACCTCCCATTGGGGGCCGCCTGGCGGAGTTGCCAGGTTCCAGTGAAGCCACTTCTGTGGACAGAGGCACTGACTGGGTCTGGCCCAGGCGCTGCCATCGCCAAGCAACCACCTGCCCGTTAGTGGGGTGGCCGCAGCCTGGCACACCTGCCCGTTAGTGGGTGGCCGCAGCCTGGCACACCTGCCCGTTAGTGGGGTGGCCGCAGCCTGGCACACCTGCCTGTTAGTGGGGTGGTCGCATCCTGGCACATCTGCTCGTTAGTGGTTGGCCGCAGCCTGGCACACCTGCCCGTTAGTGGGGTGGCCGCAGCCTGGCACACCTGCCCATTAGTGGGGTGGCCGCAGCCTGGCACACCTGCCCGTTAGTGGTTGGCCGCAGCCTGGCACACCTGCCCGTTAGTGGGGTGGCCGCAGCCTGGCACACCTGCCCGTTAGTGGGGTGGCCGCAGCCTGGCACACCTGCCCGTTAGTGGGGTGGCCGCAGCCTGGCACACCTGCCCGTTAGTGGGGTGGCCGCAGCCTGGCACACCTGCCCGTTAGTGGGTGGCTGCAGCCTGGCACCTTTGCTCTCACATTTGCTTTCTTTCTTGAACTTGGCACAGCAGAGCCGTCCTGGCAGGAGAATACCTTCCCAAGAGGAGGTTAAGCTTTTTGGCTTCAGTTTCACATGCAACTTGCTTGCCTTACTTTTTTTCCTTCCCACTTTACAGAGATACGTGCAGATCCCACAGGCAGCATTAAATCTTGCCAAAGGGACAAGAGTGCTTGCTCAGGCAAGGCGAGAGCTGGCCGGGTGGCCATTCATATCTAGGGAGGCTGCCTGAGCCACTGGTCAAGGCCACAGACCCCCAGGGAAGGCTGGTGGCCTGCGGGAGACCTGTGAAGACGCCTGAGAGTTGTGGGCTTGAATGCAGGGTCCACAGGGTGCCAGCAGCTGTGGCTTTTGCCATTTTGTCTGATACAGGCTGTCAGCTGGTGCGCAGCACGGGTCTGCTTTAATTTTTGGTTTGCTGGAGCAGGTGCTTCTTGGAACTCAGAAGTCCCCACCTCCTGGTGGCTGAGCTAACTAACCTGAGAGGGGCGGTCAGAGCCATAGTCTGCAGGACTCAGTAGTGGAAATGGGGGCCTAGTGAGGAGGCATTGTTTTAGCCAGAAAGACGCAGTTCTTTCTCCATTATTTGGCTTCTACGTTGCGGCAGAGCAGGCCTGCCTTCTCGGGACCCGCCTGGCTGAGGTAAGTGGCCTGCAGGGCCCTGATGTGGCCGCAGACAAAGGAGTGCCCGGGTGGGGGCCACAGGCTCTCCTGCCCTCTGCCTGCCCTTGGCTAGCCATGGTGATGTGCTGCAAATGGTTCTCTGCCACTTACCAGGAGACCGGCAGGTACTGAGTTAAAGCGTGACGCCAAGCTCCCTTCTTCACCCTCTCCTTGCCACTTTTCAAAGCTTTGACAAGATTATCCCACAGCACCTGGAGCAGAGGAGATGCGCAGTAAATATTCATCAAACCAGGTAGCAAATTAAAATAAGTGACACGGTGGTATCAACATGCTGGCCTGGGACTCCATGTCCTGGAAAATAAGGGCCACGTGTTTTTAATCTGCCTTGTGAGACTTGGAACGTTGGAATAGGAATTTTAGAGCATTTGTGATGGTGATGATGATGAATACTGCTCTTCTGTTCTCCGATGTGAAGAATAAGGGAGGTGCAGTGGCTCTTGCCTGTAATCCCAGCACTCTAGGAGGCTGAGGCAGGAGGATCCCTTGAGGCCAAGAGTTTGAAATCCATCTGAGCAAAAGCTAGACTGCATCTGTACTAGAGAAAGAAAAACCGGCAGGGTGTGGTGGTGGGTGCCTGTAGTTGCAACTACTGGGGAGGCTGAGGCAGGAGGATTGCTTGAGCCCAGGAGTTGGAAGTTACTGTGAGCTATGATGATGCCACTGAATTCTACCCTGGGGGACAGAGTGAGACTCTGTCTCATAAAAAAGTCTCCGGAGCCTCCAGATTGGGAACCAAACTAGAAGCCAGCCAAACAGAATAAGTTGGACAAATGCTTCCTGAGTGATGAGGCATCCTTCAGCAATGACATGGATAATAAGGAGCATGCCTTTAACAACTGAATATAAGCTATTTAATGCAGATCCTGGTTGGGGGGACAGCACAGCAGACAAAACCTCAGGGATTCCAGGTCCACCAAACAACAATGATGGCTACAAGCAAAAAAATAGCCAGGCTTTATGGTGGGTGCCTATAGTCCCAGCTACTTGGGAGGCTGAGGCAAGAGAATCACTTAAGCCCAGGAATTGGCGGTTGCTGTGAGCTGTGACGTCACAGTACTCTACCCAGGGCGACAGCTTGAGGTCTGTCTTAAAAAGAAAAAAACCCTCAGGGATTATTGGGTCTCTGGAGCAGAATGTGACAGCCAGGACTGCTCCGATGTTATCAGATAGGGGTGGTGTGGCCAGGATGACCCATGGAAACCGTGGGATCCCCAGGGAGCAGTCCCCCAGCTATTCACACACAGGGGAGGTCAGGCTCAGTGACCGGGTGGCGGTGTCTAAATTTTAAGAGTAATCAAGTAAAACTGCAGCAAATTCCAGGCAGGGATGACCAAAGATTGCAAAGGAGCAGGGAGTTATTTAACTTGGAAAGCGGACTGCAGGGACCGTGTACGAACAGGGCTGCTTCTCAGGGCTGTGACAGCCTAGGCAGGGGAGAGTGGCAGAGGTGGAAACAAGCCTGAAACCCTGGAGGAAAGGATGACTAAAGCCGAGTCCCTGAGGACTGTCAACATTTTAATTAATAGCCCATCCCCTAGGGAGAGGTGGTTGGGGGACTGCCCTGCCAGCAGGGTGCCTGGCAGCAAGTGTGAGTCTGCAAGACTTCATTTTCATGACCAATATCTCCCGCTGACCTGCTGTCACCTGTCATCTGCCTAAGGCAGAATGCCTCTCCTCACTGGTCCTGTCCCTCCCAAAGAGGAGGCTCAGTTAGCATGTGTCCTGCATAAGTCCACCTTAGGGCTGAATTGGGGAACTTGGGGATCCTGATGGGGACGTGTGGAGCTCCGCCCTGTGCTCCTCCTCCTGGGTGCTCCCTGCTGCTCCTCCAAGGCTGCCTCCTCCCCGCCATGGTGTGGGGACTGCCCCATCCTGGGGGTTGGTATTAGGAAGCTTTAATTCTTATCCCCAGTGGATCGTATTTTAAACGTCACTGCCGCCCCACTATTTATTTTCAAAAGATTCCAAACTCAGGCAAGAAGGAGGCTTGCAGTTTGGGGCCGCCTCCAAGACCCCACCAGACTGGTTGGAACTGTGTCACAACAAGCCCCCCACTTCTGCTCCCTGGAATCTGTTCTGACACCCAAGGGAGCTTCACAAACAGTATTCACATTGTGCAGCTTCTTACTTAAAATCTTCCACAGGTTCCCTGCCACGGGCTGCTGGGGTCAGATTCAACTCTGTATGGCCCGGGATGCGGCCTCCTGCTGCCCAGGGTGCCTGGGTCCCTCCTCCCCTTGCACGAGGGGCTCCTGCTTCCTGGATGCTGACCTGGCTGCAGACCCTGTCTGGACATCCTTGTCCCCAGAGCCTCCTGGTCCCCTGCCCCAAGCTGACCCCTCCCTGCCCTGCTCCTCGGCATGCCCCGTAGGGCCTCTGACATGTCACTGCCTGATGCCTTCACGCCTCAGCCTCCCAGGTAGCTGGGACCACTGGCGCCCACCACAGGGCCCGGCTATTTTTTTTTAGAGACAGGGTCTCGCTCTTACTCAGGTTGATCTTGAACTCGTGAGCTCAGGCAATCCACCCACCTCAGCCTCCCAAGTACTGGGATTACAGGCGTGAGCCACCGTGCCCTGCGGTCCCATTGTGAAGACAAGGAAAAGGACTGGGTTATGGCTGGGGGTTCTATTTTGGGTTGGGTCCCCCTGGAGATTGAGAGATCACCTTGGAACTGGAGTCTTACAGCACCTGAGCCTCTCTGGGAGCCCCTGGGGCAGAGGTGTGGACCCAAATGCAGATTTAAGCTAATGGCAAGATAATTAGCCATGAGGCTATTCTAGGTCACCTTTAAGCATCTACTGTAGACTGGGCAGGTGGCCTACACCTGAGCTCAGGAGTTTGAGAACAGCCTGAGCTAGAGCAGAGATCCTGTCTCTACTAAAAGAAAAAAAAGAAGACTCTATTGTGCCAGTTGCCAGGCCCCAGGCTAGAGAGTCCCCTGTGTCTGCCTGCAGGTGTCAGCTAAGCTCTGACTGGGAGATCCATAGGGTGTTCCCTCCTCCCCAGGTGTCAGCAGTCACTGACAGGGCTGGTGGCCCTGACGTGGGGCTGTCCTTGTCCTTCTCCAGGACAGCCTGACTCCTCGCTAGACCAGAAGGAAGGAGGGAGGTATCTGGAGACTGAAGTCTGAGCCGGTGACCTTGCCCCCCAGTAATGGATTGTGTGCCGTCACCATCCTCTGTTTATTCATTTCCTTCATCCCTGAAACAAGAAGTTCCACGGGCTTCTCTGTGGCCTCTGCCTTGGGGAGTCTGGGGAAGGCCCACAGAGGCCTCTCCCAGGAGCCTTTTGCTCCTCTCATCCCCTCTGGCCTGCTCACTGTCCCGGCCCTGGGCTGGTGACATATGTCCTGCCTGCTTGCTCCCATATATAGTGTGGCGGCTGAATTATTTAATGGTGTCAGGGTTTGAAGGGCAAATATGATAAAGGGTGAAGCAGCACTTTTTGCGTCATTTTGTTTTTTGCTGCTGGGGATTCTCAAGCTTTTATTTTTCTGAGACATCTTGACTCCAACAACATAGAGAGTAAAACAAATCTCATACACCAAGCAAACTCCCAGCCCTGCCAGCCCCAAGCAGGAAGTTCTCAATGAGGAGATCACAGCCACAGCTAATGGAGCAGGAGCCAGGCACCTGCTCTGGACTGGCAGTGCCTAAACCCCTCCTCGCTCTGGAAGAATGAATTATTTAATGTTAAATACAGTAAATTGCAGGCTAGTAACACCTCATTCGGCCTTCCCTCCCCTCTGGTTATCAGGTGATGGTGCATTAAAAAGTTTCTCCTCTTTGTGAGGTTTCTCTGCAGCCTTTGGTATCTTGCCTTGAACCATTCAATAAAGTCCCTCTTTTAAAGTACAATAGTTTCCCCAGCCCCATTCTTCTGGGGCTTTTACCGACTCACAGTTGACAAAGGCCTCACTAATGGAAATGCAAATGTACCTGAGAGAGCCCAGGGCCAGGATGGGGAGCTGGGAGGGAGAGGAGCTGCTTCAAATACATCTGTGGGATCAAAATGTTTATTGGAGATGGAGATGTAAATGAAATAGGACTGGGAAGGCCTCTCGTGCAGACAGGACAGCTTCTTAGGAATGTTCAACTTTTTCCAGCCCTTTGGTTTCAGCATGTGGATGATTCAGGTTCATATGACCTGACGCTACTTTTAAACTGGCTTTGTTGGGGGCCACATGGGGCAGGGGCATTGGGTGCCCCCACCCTGCTCTCCTTCTCTGAGTATAACAGCCAAAGGTCCAACCCCCGTATAGCAATTGACCGTGGGGTTTCTTATTTCTGAGCAGACGAATATCTTTCTTCCTCTGGTTCATCATTGCCCGTTCTCTTCATCTTCTGTTATGATCATTATTTAAATTTGTGTTTGTGTGAAAAATGGGAATTTGGGGAAGAACAGGCCCTGAGATGGATCCTGGAAAGCCAGGTGGCTGCCTGTTTTGGTTTATTCAGGGCCAAAGAAGCACAGCCTGGGGGCTCAGACATGAAGAAGGTAGTCTCCACTCTGGCCCCAGTGGTCAAAAAATCACAGTATCAACTGTGCTGGCCCCTCCTGAGGGCTGCGAGCCGGAGTCTGCTCCATGCCTTTCTCTTTGGCTCATGGACAGCTGTCTTCCCCTGACAACAGAGAGAATACGGGGTGGCCCTAAAGTTTGTGTGCAATTTAAAATAGTGTGCAGTTTTAAATTACACATGAACTTCCTGGACACTCTATACAATCAACAAAGGCAAAGAGCTCAATTGATGGAGGTTTATTAATCCAAAGTTCAAGGATGTGCCCAGGAAAAACACAAGCTGCACACACATCTGTGACTCAGTACTTAAAGGGAGAGGGTACAACATGGACAGAAAAAAGAAGAAGGGGGCAGGCAGTGGGGCAAATGATTACAGTCTTGAGAGACTTTAGTTAGCACCAGGAAACCTACATTTTTACAGAAGACAGATGTTTGAGGAGAAAAAGGGAGTGAAGGAAGAATCAGTTATGCAGGTGGAGGAATGATTGATCTCATCTTATCTCTGTTCTGCACCTAAAGCTCCATCTGGCTACAACAATGCTGCAGTATCCTTCTGTGTGACCTGGAGGGGCTTTACCTGGCTGGGGACCAGCCTGATGTACAAGGTTAACAACAGCAGCTCCTGTCACATGACTCAGCCTCAGGCATGACCTTCCCTTTTTCATAAGGAGTGAGGGCAGGTGGTCCAGAGATTTTTATTTTCTTTATACCACTATTGCTGTCTCTGTGTCCAATCCCTCCCACCCGTTTTTGACATAGAGTCTTACTCTGTCACCCTGGGTAGAGTACCATGGCATCATAGCTCACAGCAACCTCAAACTCCTGGGCTCAGGTGATCCTCCTGCCTCAGCCTCCCAAGTAGCTGGGACTATAGGTACCACTGCCACACTAGCTAGTTTTTCTATTTTTAGTAGAGATGAGGTCTCACTCTTGCTCAGGCTGTTCTCAAACTCCTGGGCTCAAGTGATCCTCCTGTCTCAGCCTCCCAGAGTGCTGGGATCACAGGCGTGAGCGGCCACACCAGCCCAAGTTACCCCTGTGAAAGGACACCCGTCTTGTTGGTGTAGGGCCCACCCTAGTGACCTCATTTTCACTTGGTTACCTCTATAAAGAACCCATCTCCAAATAAGATCACATTCTGGGGTGCTAGGGGTTAGGACTCCAACATATGAATGTGGGGTGGGGGGACCCAGTTCAACCTGACACCACCAGGCATCCAGCGGTGTTCAGGGGGCAGGCCCGTGGAGCTCTCCTTTCTGGGGAGAAGGGAGAGGTGGGCAGGCTCTCCCACCCTTGATCCCTGCTGCTTGTCACTGCAGCCTGCCATCGAAGCAACTGATGCTTTCCAATTACAGGCTTCTCGTCAGTGGCCCAGCGCAAGTCCTAATGTTCAACACAATGTTTTAATTACTTTTTGGATGCACCCTGATCACAGTGACACTGCAGTGGGAGCCTGGCCACGGTGTCTTTCCCCACTGAAGGCCATCGTCAGTGATAGAGGGCTGCTCTCAGGGAAGGCAGAGGGGACAAAGCACAGGCACATGGTGGCCATGAGGGCAGGAGGTCCTCCCGGCCCCGATGGGCAATCTCAGAATTTGGATTTCTCCTCCCTGGTTCAGAGGTGGCAGGGAAGTGGGACCCAGCGCTGTGCGATGCTGTAGACAGATGGGTCAGACGTGATGTCTTCTCAGGCAGTGCGTGGAGTGGCCTCTGTTGGCGTCCTCTGACGCAGAGTGATTTGTCAAAAATTTAGAGCTGATGGAAAAATTGTCTCTCATTTACTTGGTCATGGCCTCACAAATGAGAAATAGAGATTGAGCCCTTCTCTGGTTCTGAAGCTTCCCTAGGAAGAATTATGGGACATTATTATTGGCATCACTCTGGGTGAAACAACAGAAATGTGTTGTCCATAGGTCCGGATTCTAGAAGTGCCAAGTGTAGGTGTTTGCAGGGGAATCTCTCTTGCTTCTTCCCTGCAACTGGGGTTTAGTGGTGATCTAAGGCATTCCTCGGCTTGTAGCTGTGTCCCCTGATCATTCTCCTCTGTGGCTCTGGCCCCAGGTGGCTGTCTTTTTATGAGGACCCAGGGCATTATTTTAAGATGTCTAAGCCGCTTGTGACCTGCAGGCCAAACTGAGGTCTTGCTTTCATTTTTATGGAGTAAACGCAAATGCTTTCAGGGGATGAAATGGCTTTGGTTTGCCAGAATCTCCACCATTCCATCTTGTCACCCTTTTGGTGACTGCCTGTGGGATAGGGATTCTCACCTCTCCAGTTGCAGAGGTGGGTACTGCTGCTTGGGGTTGGAGAGGGGTCAGAGGAGGAGTGTCGGGTGTGCAGTGAGAATGACCATGTCTGTGTCTGCTCCCCACAAAGCCCAAGGGCAGCTGCACCATTCTGGAGGAGGTGAGAGAGGTCTTGAGTGTCACATGGCATCTCATGTGGGGAAGTTCATGGCAACTTCTGTGGGAAAGTTCTGCTAGAAGACTTGAGTGTGGGGAGAGATTTCAGGAGCCCAGGGAGCCACATGCCTTGGGCTTGTCAATGAGTTGCTATAAACCCCACAGGCTACAGATCAAACCCTTCTCCAAGTTTGCTCACTGTGTGACCCCCAGTGGACCCCAACTTGTCCACGCTCTTAAGAGAATGTTGCTGGCCTCCAACCTTGTACCTGGGGAGCTTGGCAGAGTCCCTGCTCACTGCCAAGAAGGGGCTTGGGCCCCAGAAACTTGACCAACGTAGGAGAGATGGGTGGGGCCTAGCCACATCTATTTATAGGTATTTTGTTGATTTTTACCTTAGGACACTTATCCTGTAGAATTTATTATATACAATATTTACTCATGCCTATAATCCCAACCCTCTGGGAGGCCTGAGGCAGGTGGATGGCCTGATCTCAGGAGTTCCAGACCAGCCTGAGCAAGAATGAGATCCTGTCTCTACTAAAAATAGAAAAACTAGCTGTATGTGGTGGCAGGTGCCTGTAGTCTCAGCTGCTCAGGAGGCTGAGGCAAGAGGATCGCTTGAGCCCAGGAGTTTGAGGTTGCTGTGAGCTGTGATGCCAGGGCACTTTGCCCAAGTCACAGAGTGAGACTCTGTCTCAAACAAACAAAAAAAGAATATGTTTAGTATAATGTAACATTGTATTTCCATATTTAAAATATAATAATGTATTATAAAATTAAATATGTGAATATCACTAAACAGTATATTTCTTTTTATTTTATGTCATCATTTCCCACAGGACATTTTGCTGGGGGAATTTTGAACACACCCAGGAGACAGACGGAGCAGTGACTTGTTCCCAGCATGTTGGAGGACAGCGATTCCTTTCTGCTCGCTGTTTGCCCGCCACTGGTGCTGGACTCTGGGCAAGGCGTGGCTGAGGCCTCCCTGGGTGCCCATGTCCATACCCATCCTATCAGGGGCCTTGACGGAGTCTCCTCTATTGGAAGGGCCAGAGTGGACCCCTCCTGAGCCCTAGGGGATCGTGTACACTTCCACAGTGCTCCCAGGAGCCGTGTGAAGGGGTTGTGTCAAAGTCCTCCTAGGATGTCCTCACCCAGACCTCTGAGGCACAGGAGTGCCCCATGGCCACGCAGCTCCTACAGCTCCTGGTGTGGCCAGCCTTTGGACAAGTGAGGTCACCAAGTGATAACTAGAGCTTTGGCAAAAAGTAAATTTGGTTCTTTTTTTTTTTTTTTTTTTTAAATAAATACCTCCGTTCCCCTTAGATGCGAAGGTGTCAGCTCGGGAAGTTTTCCTCCTTGCTCATCTCTTCAGTGTTGAGCTGGCAAGAACGGACTAAAGCCAACTTGGCCATGCTCTTCTGAGAACGTCACTGGCCTCCAACCTTGTACGGGGGTGGGGGGGGGCTTGGTAGAGTCCCCGCTCACTGCCCTTCCAGAAAGATTCACTCTGAGACACATGTAAGAATCTTCTGAAGGCAGGACCACGTGACCTTCTGGCTGCATTAGGAAGCAGACTTAGGCTGGGGGCAGTGGTTTTGCCTGTGATCCCAGCACTCTGGGAGGTGGTGGAAGGATAGCCTGAGCTCAGGAGCTCGAGACCAGCCTAAGCATGAGTGAGACCCTATCTCTACTAAAATAGAAAATCTAGCAGGGTGTTGTGGCAGGTGCCTATAGTCCCAGCTATGTGGGAAGCTGAGGCAGGAGGATCTCTTGAGCCCAAGAGTTTGAGGTTTCTGTGAGCTATGAGGCTATGGCTCTCTACCCAGGGTAACAAAGTGAGACTCTGCCTCAAAAAATCAGAACAGGTTGGGCGCCTGTAGCTCAGTGGGTAGAGTACCAGCCTTGTGCACCATGGGTGACAGATACAAACCCCGCTCGAGCCTACTTAATGAAAAGAAGCTGACTCCGCGGAATATTTTGGGTGGGAGGAACAGGCCATTATCTCCGGAACCAGCCAGAATTCCAGGCCTAGATTTCTCTCCCTGAGGTGGGAGGCTGGGGGCTCCCCTGCCCCGTTCATGTGGGTACCAAGGGCCTGCTTCTAGGCAGCCACATGGCCCCAGCACTGCCTCTCTCATGGGAGAAATCAAAGCCTGTGTTATAGATTTAACCAGAGCATGGGTCCTCGGCAATGGTTGTGGTCTTGCAAATAAATGCTCACCAGCCCCTCCGAGGGAGTAGATTAGAGCTATTCTCTCTCTCTCTCTCTCTCTCTCTCTCTCTCTCACACACACACACACACACAGAGTCCTTACTGAACTATTTCAACATGGCCTATGTGCACTCTGACCCCAGAATGAGGCCCAATAAATATTTGTTGGCTGAACCAATACAATTTTTATTTACTGAAATGAGGAAACTGTGAGAAGCTCACCAGACCTGCCAAGAAGAAAGAGTGGGCTATGGGGCATGTAGGTCTACAGAGGCGACCAGGGTGTCTGTGGCAGGACAGACTGGCACGATCTTCTGTCCTCCTCACTGGCAGGAAGGACACCAGTTCTGAGGAAGGAGAGGACAGATTTCACTGCCCCTGGAGGACACTTCAGGGAAACATCTGGAGCTCGCTCCCCACCTCCCACACCTTTCCCTGGGGTACAGCGGGGGGACTGGGGAGGTGGGCGGGTGGGAAGTGTCTATTTTCAGCTCCCTGATAAAGTCCTGCCACCCCAATGTTCACACAGGTCTGTTATCTGAAATGCTTAGGACTAAAGGCATTTTGGATTTTGGATCTTTTCCGATTTGGGATATTTACTTTATACTTACTGGTTGAGCGTCCTTAACCTGAAAATCCAAAATCCAAATTGCCCCAGTGAGCATTTCCTTTGAGCATCATGTCAAAACGTTTTGAATTTGGCATCTGGGGATTAGGGGTATTCAACCTGTCTGTGCAAAAGCCGGGTGTTGATAAAATCAGAAACTATACACAGTCCACAGAGTGGGCATCGGGGTTCCTAAAATGAGGCCCATTGTGAGGACCTGGACCCTCCCCCGTTAGGGCTGACTTGTGTCCCCCAAACAAGGTCAGTTGAGATCTTGACCTTAGTAGGACATAGGGTCTTTGCCGTGTAATCAAGTTAGGATGCGACCATTAATATGGGCCTTAATCCAGTATTGCTGGTGTCCTTATGAAAGGGGACATTTGGACACATATGCAGAGGGAAGACAGTGTGTGCGAAGACACAGAGAAGACGGCTGCGTGGAGATTGGAGAGATGCTGACACCCTAGCTAAGGAACATCTGGGGCCACCAGAAGAGGAAAGAAGCAAGGAAGGGCTGTCATCGTCCTGCTCCAGGTTTCCAGGGAAATGTGCCCGGCCAACACCTTGATTCCAACTCCTGGACTCCCAGCCCCCAGGGTGGGAGAAAAGACATTTATAGAGTTGTAAGCCACTCCCTTTCTGGCCCTTTATTATGGCTGCCCTCAGAGGGAATACAGTGGCTGGGCACCGTGGGAAGCCAGGAAAGGGCTTTAAGAAGGGCCTTGAAGAGTCTCTCAGGCCACAACGCTGTACGGGCCCTCAACAAAGCCCCAGGGGAAAAATCAAAGGCAGTAAAACAACTATGGGGCGGAATCAGCGGAAAAACTCTGGTAACATGAATAACCAGAATAACCAGAATAATCCCCCAAGGAAAGATATGGTGGATGTAACTGAAGATCCCATTCATAAACAACTGGCTGACATGTCAGAAATTGGATTCAGAATTTGGATTGCAGACAAGATTAATAAAATGGAACTAGGAATCTGAGGAGAAATTCAAAAGTTGTCTCAAGAATTTAACGAATTTAAAGACAAAACCACCAAAGACTTAGACACACTGAAGCAAGAATTTGCAGCCCTCAAAGATATGAAAAGTACAGTACAATCCCTCAGCAACAGAATGGACCAAGCAGAAGAAAGGATTTCTGACATTGAAGATAAAGCCTTTGAACGCTCCCAAACTCTCAGAGGAAGAGAAATGGAGAGCAAAAATGGATCATTCTCTCAGAGAGCTCTGGGATAATTTGAAGAAGAGCAATATATGAATAATAGGAATTTCTGAAAATGATGAAGTGGCCTCAATGGGCACAGAGGCCCTTCTGCATGAAATTATGAAAGAAAATTTTCCAGACATGCCTAGAGATTCTAAAATTCAGATAGCAGATAGCTTCAGAACCCCAGCACAATTCAACCCCAATAAGTCATCCCCAAGGCATATCATAATTAGCTTCACTAAAGTTAATATGAAGGAGAAGATTCTCAAAGCAGCCAGGCGAAAGAAAACCATTACGTACAAAGGCAAGAATATTAGAATGACTGCAGATCTCTCTGCTGAAACTTTTCAAGCCATAAGAGGGTGGTCATTGACTTTTAATCTCCTAAAGCAAAATAACTTTCAACCTAGGATCTTGTACCCAACTAAACTGAGTTTCATTTATGATGGAGAAATTAAATACTTCAATGACATTCATATGTTGAAAAAATTTGCCATAAGTAAACCAGCTCTTCAGGATATTCTCAGACCTATCCTCCATAATGACCAACCCAATCCTATACCACAAAAGTCAACTCATTCAGAAATTTCGGATCAAACTCCAACTTCCACACTGGCAAAAGGATTAAAAAATGTCCACTGGACCTTTGAAAACCTCGATACCCAAAACTCCACCAGACTTATCAATATTCTCCATTAATGTGAACGGGTTAAACTGTTCTCTAAAGAGGCATAGGTTAGCTGACTGGATACAAAAACTCAGGCCAGATATTTGTTGCATTCAAGAGTCACATCTTAACTTAAAAGACAAATACAGACTCAGGATGAAAGGATGGTCATCCATATTTCAGGCAAGTGGTAACCAGAAAAAAGCAGGTGTTGCAATTTTATTTGCAGATACAATAGGCTTTAAACCAACAAAAGTAAGGAAGGACTCTAGAATGGTCACTTCATATTTGTTAAGGGTAATACTCAATATGATGAGATTTCAATTATTAATATCTATGCACCCAACCAGAATGCACCTCAATTTATAAGAGAAACTCTAACAGACATGAGCAACTTGATTTCCCCCAGCTCCATAATAGTCAGAGATTTTAACACTCCTTTGGCAGTGATAGATCGATCCTCCAACAAAAAGCTGACTAAAGAAATTTTAGATTTAAATCTAACCATCCAGCAGTTAGATTTAGCAGACATCTACAGAACATTTCATCCCAACAAAACTGAATACACATACTTCTCATCAGCCCACGGAACTTACTCCAAAATCGATCACATCTTAGGTCACAAGTCTAACCTCAGTAAATTTAAAGGAATAGAAATTATTCCATGCATCTTTTCAGACCACCATGGAATAAAACTTGAGCTGAGTAACAACAGGAATCTGCATACTCATACAAAAACATGGAAGTTAAATAACCTTATGCTGAATGACAGCTGGGTCAGAGATGAGATCAAGAAGGAAACTGCCAAATTTTTGGAACAGAACGACAATGAAGACATGAACTGTCAGAAGCTCTGGGACACCACAAAGGCAGTTCTAAGAGGGAAATGTATAGCACTGCAAGCCTTCCTCAGGAGAACGGAAAGAGAGGAAGTTAGCAACTTAATGGGACATCTCAAGCAACTGGAAATGGAAGAACACTCCAAACCCAAACCCAGTAGAAGAAAAGAAATAACCAAAATCAGAGCAGAACTAAATGAAATTGAAAACAAAAGAATAATACAACAGATCAATAAATCAAAAAGCTGGTTTTTTGAAAAGGTCAACAAAATAGACAAACCTTTGGCCAACCTAATCAAGAAAAAAAGAGTAAAATCTCTAATCTCATCAATCAGAAATGACAAAGACGAAATAACAACAGACTCCTCAGAAATCCAAAAAATCCTTAATGAATATTACAAGAAACTTTACTGTCAGAAATATGAAAATCTGAAGGAAATTGATCGATACTTGGAAGCACGTCACCTTCCAAGACTTAACCAGAATCAAGTGGAAATGTTGAACAGGCCCATTTCAAGTTCGGAAATAACATCAAACATACAAAACCTCCCCAAAAAGAAAAGTCCGGGACCAGATGGTTTCACGCCAGAATTCTACCAAACCTTTAAAGAGGAATTAGTACCTATATTACTCAACCTGTTCCGAAAGATAGAAAAAGAAGGAAGACTACCAGGAAAAGACCCAACAAGAAAAGAAAATTATAGACCAATATGACTAATGAATATAGATGCAAAAATATTCAACAAGATCCTAACAAACAGAATCCAGCAACACATCAAACAAATCATACATCAAGACCAAGTCAGTTTTATCCCAGGGTCTCAAGGGATCAATACACGCAAATTTATAAATGTAATTCAGCACATGAACAAATTAAAAAACAAAGACCATATGATTCTCTCATTTGATGCAGAAAAAGCTTTTGATAATATCCAGCATCCCTTCATGATCTGAACACTTAAGAAAATTGGTATAGAAGGGACATTTCTTAAACTGATAGAGGCCATCTACAGCAAACGGACAGCCAATATCATATTGAATGGAGTTAAATTGGAATTATTTCCACTCAGATCAGGAACCAGACAAGGCTGCCCATTGTCTCCATTGCTTTTTAACATTGTAATGGAAGTTTTAGCCACCACAATAGGGAAGAAAAGGCAATCAAGGGTATCCACATAGGATCAGAAGAGATCAAACTTTTGCTCTTCACAGATGATATGAGTGTATATTTGGAAAACACTAGAGATTCTACTACAAAACTCTTAGAAGTGATCAAGGAATACAGCAGCGTCTCAGGTTACAAAATCAACATCCATAAATCGGTAGCCTTTATATATACTAACAATAGTCAAGTTGAAGAAACAATTAAGAACTCTATCCCATTCACAGTAGTGCCAAAGAAGATGAAATATTTGGGAGTTTATCTAACAAAAGATGTGAAAGATCTATATAAAGAAAACTATGAAACTCTAAGAAAAGAGATAGCTGAGAATGTTAACAAATGGAAAAACATACCATGCTCATGGCTGGGAAGAATCAACATTGTTAAAATGTCTATACTACCCAAAGCAATATACAATTTCAACACAATCCCCATTAAAGCTCCATTGTCATACTTTAAAGATCTTGAAAAAATAATACTTCGTTTTATATGGAATCAGAAAAAACCTCGAATAGCCAAGACATTACTCAAAAATAAAAACAAAGCAGGAGGTATCACGCTACCAGACCTCAGACTATACTACAAATCGATAGTGATCAAAACAGCATGGTACTGGCACAAAAACAGAGAGGTAGATGTATGGAACAGAATAGAGAACCAAGAGATGAATCCACTCACATACCATTATTTAATCTTTGACAAGCCAATTAAAAGCATTCAATGGGGAAAAGATTCCCTATTCAACAAATGGTGCTGGGTGAACTGGCTGGCAACCTGCAGAAGACTGAAACTGGACCCACACCTTTCACCATTAACCAAGATAGACTCTCACTGGATCAAAGATTTAAACTTAAGACATGAAACTATAAAAATACTAGAAGATAGTGCAGGGAAAACCCTTGAAGAAATAGGGCTGGGCAAGTTTTTTATGAGAAGGACCCCCGGGCAATTGAAGCAGCTTCAAAAATACACTATTGGGACTTGATCAAACTAAAAAGCTTCTGCACAGCCAAGAACACAGTAAATAAAGCAAGCAAACAGCCCTCAGAATGGGAGAAGATATTTGCAGGTTATGTCTCCAACAAAGGTTTAATTACTAGAATCCACAGAGAACTCAAACGCATTAGCAAGAAAAGAACAAGGGATCCCATCGCAGGCTGGGCAAGGGACTTGAAGAGAAACTTCTCTAAAGAAGACAGGCACGTGGCCTTCAGACATATGAAAAAATGCTCATCATCTTTAATCATCAGAGAAATGCAAATCAAAACTACTTTGAGATATCATCTAACTCCAGTGAGACTAGCCTGTATCACAAAATCCCAAGACCAGAAATGTTGGCATGGATGTGGAGAAAAGGGAACACTTTTGCACTGCTGGTGGGAATGCAAATTAATACATTCCTTTTGGAAAGAGATATGGAGAACACTTAGAGATCTAAAAATAGACCTGCCATTCAATCCTGTAATTCCTCTACTGGGCATATACCCAGAAGACCAAAAATCAAATCATAATAAAGATATTTGTACCAGAATGTTTATTGCAGCCCTATTCACAATTGCTAAGTCATGGAAAAAGCCCAAATGCCCATTGATCCACGAATGGATTAATAAATTGTTGTATATGTACACCATGGAATACTATGCAGCCTTAAAGAAAGATGGAGACTTTACCTCTTTCATGTTTACATGGATGGAGCTGGAACATATTCTTCTTAGTAAAGTGTCTCAAGAATGGAAGAAAAAGTACCCAATGTACTCAGCTCTACTATGAAACTAATTTAGGACCTTCACATGAAAGCTATAACCCAGTTACAACCTAAGAATAGGAGGAAGGGGGAAAGGGTGGGGAGGGAGGGGGGATGTGGGTAGAGGGAGGGGGATTGGTGGGATTACACCTGCGGTGCATCTTACAAGGGTATATGTGAAACTTAGTAAATGTGGAATGTAAATGTCTTAGCAAAACCACTAGGAAAATGCCAGGAAGACTATGTTAACTAGTGTGATGAAAATGTATCAAATGGTCTATGAACCAAGTGTATGGTGCCCCACGATCATATTAATGTACACAGCTATGATTTAATAAAAAAAATAATAAAGTAAAGGCAAAAAAAAAATTAAAGAAAGGCCTTGAAGACTGGCCGTCTGATTTTGACATTGTCAGAGCACTGCCAGGTGTCAAGGTGGTCAATTAAGCCCCTGAGCCCCACTGCAAGTAACAGTTATTTTGTTTTTTTTAATTAATTCACGTACCAGAGTGTAAGCAAGGGCAGTGTGGTGGCTCCAGGTAGTCGCCACAGTAATTGAAATGAGCAAGTCAAGTTTAGCAAGAAAAAGGAAGCTTGTTAATGACCTGCACAGCATGCCAGCCTGTCCTAGTGATGGTGCAGTTTTGGGGGCTTTATATACAGCTTTGAGGAGTGTCAGGTGCTTCTTGGAGGTCTCCAAGATCTTAATTAACTGTTCTCAAAACAATCCACCTACAAGGTCCTTATCACCCTCACTGCCATAATAGCTCAGGTCAGGCTGACATAGACCAACCAGTCCAGAATAGCCTAGGCTTACCCGTCACCTGCCCTGCCTGCAGAGAGAGCCAGGTCAGCAACCAGACTCCTATTTCCTCCCAGAACAGTGCCAGGTAAGGGTCTGCAGGGACTGGGAGAAGTTGGGTGGGGTGGCCCCTCTGGACCCAGGGGCCAGTGAAGGGGCGGAGGGAGGGAAAGGAGTGCAAGTCTGGGGGGGTATCTTGGAGGTCCCTGACAAGGAGGTCTCATCAGAGGCAGGTGCCTGCACAGCGTCCCAGCCCTCACATGGAGGTGTCCCACTGGGATTTGTGTAGGGAGCAGGGCCGCCGTGTCCTTCATCCCTGCCCCTGGAGGGTGGAGGGGCAGCCAGGTGAGGCCATGGCAGCTGCCTTTGGGTGAGAGCCTGGAGGTTCGCATGTGGGATTTTGTCCTGGAATCAGACGCCTCAAAAACAGGAGAGAAAGTGGAGGTCAGCATCTTGTAGATCGTCAGAGCTGTGTCCGTGGTCCTGCAGTTCGGACAGGTGAGTTGGATGCCCTGGATGCTGCGGGGGTACAGGGAGCTAGCGGGGAGATAGCACTAATAGGGCCTTAGGAGCGTCTGAATCCCGTGGGCTGGGTCTCAGGACACAGATGTTGGGGAGAGTAAGAGGAGTCATGAGCGTTAAATGGCCATCTGCTTGTCTCGAGAGGCCGCGTGTAGAAAGGGACAATGACCGGACACGTATCCAAACAACTCTGACCTACAGCCTGTAGCAACCTGCCCAGGAAACAAGCCCTTTCAGTCTCCTCTCTCCCCCACCCCGCCGGCTCCCTGTTCCCCTGGTCCTTTCTGAGTTACTGCCCTCTTTCCGGTATTTCTTCCTCCTCCTGTCATCAGCAGATTAAAGGACTAAGAAACTTGGCACTTTGTGAGCGGAGAGCTTGTGGGACTGGGAGCTGGCAGATTAGGACAAAGGAAGAGAGACCCTCTCCTGGGACAGGTCAGCCCCTTGCCAGCAGCAAAAGCTAGGCGACCAAATTGGCCTTTGGTATCTGCAGCGTCTTTGGTCGTGTGGATATCGATTTTAGTTTGCACCTGTCACTAATGACTAATGTGGCTCTGGTGATGAACACATTTGGAAGAGAAAAACAAATTGGGACAATTGACTTGATATTACAAATTAGTTAAAGCTAGATTTCAACAGGAGAAGCAGAGAAAGATGGCAGAATAATTTAGAGGTCCGGGAGAGGACACAACACTCAGTTTCACCCTAGGCCAGGCCCCTCCTAAGCAGGAGCGTACAGGTTCTCTGTAGTAATGTTTAGACAACTGAGATCCCTGCAAAAGGATGGGCAGGAGACTGCTCATTTGATCAGAGGGCATAATTTTCTCCCTCTTTTTCAAATTAAAAAAAAAAAAAAAGCATTGGTGCTCCCCTCTCCCCTGAGATATTAATGCAGATCTGTTTTGCCCAACTTCCCATATTCCTTAACAGAGGAAAAGCTGATCCACTAAGTCATCTGAAACAAGATAAACATTTCTAATTTGAACTTGTCCTCTTTAGGTGATCTTCCAGAAGGCTCCAGGGCCCTTGATAAATTAGTTTTCCAGCTCCAATTCCAGGGGCGATTGGAAGACAGATATGGAAACCCGCTGAGAGGAGAGAAATTTGGAGAAAGATTTGCTTCTTTGCAACCTTTCCAGGAGAGGTGCTGGCTTGCTCAGCCCCCCCCCCATGGTGGCATCTGAGCAGGCAAGACCAGGCCCCTCCCAGCCAGGCCTGGCTTTGAGTCCTCACTTTACCCACTTCTGTGTCCGCCCTCCTCAGATGGCTTCTGCTTGGAATCTCAGCCACCTCATCAATTTTATGATGGGCTTTGTCTCTCAGGTTTAGTAGGTGGCTGAGTGGTGATGTCTATATAAAGTATGTGGCACAAAAATCCCTGCCACAAGTGCTGTTGTGGAAACCATGAGGGCGTCTTAGCCTCTGTCCAGTTACCTGATGCACAAAGATCCAGTTACTGAGACAACAGGATTGCCATGGAAGAAAAGAATTTTTTTCCTTTTTTTTTTTTAATTAAATTTCATCAAACTAGTTAAGATAGCCTTCCTGGCATTTTCTTAGTTATTGTGTTAAGATATTTATATTCTACATTTAGTAAATTTCACATGTACCCTTGTAAGATGCACTGTAGGTGTGGTCCCACCGATTACCCTTCCTCCACCCATCCTCTCCCCCTCCCGTCCCCTCCTTCTCCTCTTTCCCCATATTCTTGGGCTATAATTGGGTTATAGCTTTCATATGAAGCTATAAATTGGTTTCATAGTACATTGGATACCTTTTCTTCCATTCTTGAGATACTTTGCTAAGAAGAATATGTTCCAGCTCCATCCATGTAAACATGAAAGAGGTAAAGTCTCCATCTTGGAAGAAAAGAATTTTTAATACGACTGACAGCTTGTCAGAGGAATGGGAGATGCTGCCCCAGATCTGCCTCCCCAGCCTTGGAGATCGGGGGCTCTCACAGAAGGGGCCGCATGCCTGGGGGCAGGTCTACATGTAAATAGCCAGGGGCTACACACACTGGGGGCAGGTTTTGGTGAGTCTGGGTGACAGCAAGTCTGCCTGGGGCCTTCAGAATTCAGCTCTGGCCAGGCACAGTGCCTCATACCTATAATCCCAGCACTCTGGGAGGCCGAGGTGGGAGGATCCCTTGAGCTCAGGAGTTGTAAACCAGCCTGAGCAAGAGTGAGACCCCATCTCTACTAAAAATAGAAAAACTGGCTGGGTGTGGTTCTGGGCGCCTGTAGTCCCAGCAACTTGGGAGGCTGAGGCAGGAGGATCACTTGAGCCCAAGCGTTTGAGGTTGCTGTGAGCTGTGATGACATAGCACTCTACCCAGGGTGACAGTGAGATTTTGTCTCAAAAAAAAAAAAAAAAAAAGAGAAAAGAAGAAAAAAACTCCACTATTTCTGGGAAATAGCTTAAAAGGTCAACTAGTTTCTTAAGGGAGAGGACTCTAGGAAGGGTCATTGAGATTTGGTCAATGGGGGACTGGTCACAGTGCTAAATTAAAGGTACTCCCCTTGTCCCATACAAACTGACATACAAACTGAACAGAGCTTCACTCTCCTGCCTTGGAAGGCAGGATTAGTCTTTTTACTTATTCTCTTATTTATTGCAAATTTGAGCAGAAGTTTGGAGGCTTCCCCCATACCAGGCACTATCAAAGGCACTGAGGTTGGGGTGTGAGCAGGGCAGGCCCTGGGGCGCTGGCAGCAGCATGGGGACAGACCCCACGGCTGCCAGCAGTGACTGTATCTGTCTCTTAGGGCTATAGACTGGTGCCTTAAAACAACAGAAACCCATTCTCTCTCAGTTCTGGAGGCCGGAAGTCTGAAATCAGGGCCAGGTCCCTCTGACTGTCCAGGGAGGGGCCCACCTGGTCCCTCTGGCAGCTCCAGGGAGGGCCCTACCTGGCCCCTCTGATGGCTCTGCGGAGGGCTCACCTGGTCCCCCTGATGGCTCCTGGGAGGGGCCCACCTGGTCCCTCTGACAGCTCCAGGGAGGGGCTCACCTGGTCCCCCTGACGGCTCCTGGGAAGGGCCACCCGGTCCCTCTGAAGGCTCCAGGGAGAGGCCCACCTGGTTCCCCTGACGGCTCCAGGGAGGGCCCACCTGGTCCTCTGACAGCTCCTGGGAGGGGCCCACCTGGTCCCTCTGAAGGCTCCAGGGAGGGGCCCACCTGGTCCCTCTGACAGCTCCTGGGTGGGGCCCACCTGGTCCTTCTGATGGCTCCCGGGAAGGGCCCACCTGGTCCCTCTGAAGGCTCCAGGGAGGGCCCACCTGGTGGCTCCTGGGAGGGGCTCACCTGGTCCCCCTGACGGCTCCTGGGAGAGGCCCACCTGGTCCCTCTGAAGGCTCCAGGGAGAGGCCCACCTGGTTCCCCTGACGGCTCCAGAGAGGGCCCACCTGGTCCCTCTGATGGCTCCTGGGAGGGGTCCACCTGGTCCCTCTGCCGGCTCCAGGGAGGGCCCACCTGGTGGCTCCTGGGAGGGGCCCACCTGGTCCCTCTGATGGCTCCAGGCAGGGCCCACCTGGTCCCCTGACGACTCCAGGGAGGGGCCCACCTGGTCCCCCTGATGGCTCCAGGGAGAGCCCAGCTGGTCTCTGTCCGCCTCTGGAGGTCCTTGGTGCCCCGTGGCTTGTCCATGTACCTCACTCCTGTCTCGGCCTCCTTCAAACTGCCTTCTTCTTACCAGGACACCAGTGATACTGGACTTAGTGTGACTTCCTGTGAACTCTATTACATCTGCAGAGAAGCTATTTCCAAATAAGGTCACAGTCCCAGGGTCAGGGTGGATGTGAATTGGGCAGGTGGAGGCTCCATTCAGCTCAATTCAGTGAAATGTGCTATGGGGACAAGGACCTTTGTTATGGTGCCTGGGGGAGGGAGTGGGGTTACTCTTGCTGTGGGGCTGAGGTGGGGTCGGAGGCACCCTCTGAACAGGTGACCTGTGAGCTCATAGGGAAGGACAAGAGGATGTCACCCTAAGCCAGGCTGTCTCCACAGGTGACCCTAGCATGTCCTATTCAGCTCCAGCTGCTTCCTGAAGATGTTTGGGGGGAGACATGCAGTGGGAGGTAAACTTCAGGCTAGAAAGGGACCTCCAGGATTCTAGGAGGGCAGCCCCAGGGTCTCAGGCCCCTGTCCCCATGGCATGATTGAGGAGAGGGCTTGTAGAGAGAGGGGGGAGGCAGCAGAGTGCAGTGGCTCAGCAGATGTCCCAACATTGCACGTCTCAAGTTCAAAGCCCAGTGCTGTTGTGCGGTATTCTCTGTGAGCTTGAGGAGGCAACCCAGCCTCTTAAAGCTCAGTTGTGTCATCCGTGAAAAGAGCACAGTCACAGTGCCCGATCCCTAGGGTTGTTGTAAAACTGAAATTCAAGAACGCACAGGATGAAGAGGCCTGGCAGTGATCAGCCACTGAGGCAACAGGAGCTGGTATGTTCCACGAGCGTCACTTGTCACCTGCCCTGTGTTGGTGCAGGGCCCTGAAAGCTGCAGACTCTTAGAGGGTTTTAGGCAACCATCTGCTGGCCAGCTTGGTCAAGGCTGCTGAAAGGCATTCCTGACCCTGCCAACACCAGAGAAGTTCCCAAATCCCTGACTGGGTCTCAGAGCTCTTCTTGAGGGGGAAGTGTATTCTGTGGTCTTCAGACTGAGTGCAAATATGACTTTGTCACCTGTGTCTTACTGGCAGATCAAGCCAGCCAGGCCCACCTGTCCATACAGGGCCACCTGTGTGGACAGTCTAGCCCACAAGAGCAGATCAAGTGAGTACAAGTGGCAACTGGGCTATGGATACCCCCTTTTTAAGGCCCACTAAAGGGCTGCACCTTGGAACCCTTTGGGCCCTGCCTTGAGGCTCCAGGCACTACCAGCCCGCCTGGCTTGGGGACCAGCTTCCCCCCCCCGTCCCCGGAGCCTGTTCCCAGTAATGTTAATAAAGTTGAGCTGTCTCTTCTCACAGTGGGCTGCATCTGTCTTCATTGAAGCATGTTCCTGGTAATTTCACTGTGGGGTTTTCCATTAAAAAGTTTGATTAATTCCATAAATATTAAAATAAGACAGATAATTAGAATCCAGGTACTCACTGTTACACAAAAGCAGTAAAGTCTGCACTAAATTATTATTATTAATAATAAGCACTTAGAGAGCATTGTGATAAGTGCATAGGGAAGGAGATTCTTCATTGTTCCCTCCAAGACAGTCTGGGGCTGTACGCCTCTCTCTGTGTGTTCTGGAAGGGACATTGATGCTTAGCCAGGCCAGTGACCGGCAGGGCCTGAGCTTCCTTTTTGGATTGTGTGTTGGCACTCACTGACCTAATGGTGTCCTGCTTCCAGTCCCAGGAGACCATGTCCCCATTGGCTCTGGACCCATGTCCTCCTGATGGGGGGCTGTCTGTGAGCAGGCGGAGATGGGGTGGTGGAGAGATGAGGAAGAAGCACTCAGTCCTGTGGCTGTTTGCTTCAGAGCCGGAGCTGAATAATAGCTGTCCCCAAGCCTCCATATAAATCATGTACACATGTTTAAACTAGGAATCATTAAGGTAGAAGGGAGGGGGCACTTAATCAATAAATAGCAAAGCAAGGGGAAACTCTCGTCACAGCACTGATTTTGTTGCGTTCAGTCACCACCGTAATTGTCTCACTAATCACTTCATGGTAGACTCCACAGTGGACGCCTCAAAGGGCTCACAAAAGCCCTGCTCTTATTTTTAATCAGAGGGACAAGGATCTACAGATCCCTTTTTCTTCCTTTTTTTTTTGTCTTTTAGTTTTAGTGCTTGTTATAATAAAGAAGACTTCTCCACAGCAGACTGAAGAAATGGCCTAGACTTTTGCTGTCTGGAGTTCAGGTTGATTTTCCCCCTTGCTGCTGGCCATGGCTGGGGAGAAAGGGTGCCTGTCTTTAGTGACAGCTTCCACGGGGTTTGTGCAGGAGCAGACGTTCTGGCTGGTGTGGCCCCTTCTTAGCAGACTCTGGCACTGGTTAGGGGACTTGCCACCCTGAGCCCCTTTCTGGCCAACAGCCAGACATGTGGGACGCTTGGCAGAAAACTGGCATCTGTCTGGTGGTCCTGGTGGTCGCAGAGGAGGGTGTGCCTGGCTTGAGGAAGGATCTGGAAAGCAGGCGGGATCCCAGGCTGGACCTGAGAGGGAAGACACATGAAAGCAGTGTCAGGGACGGTGGTGATGGGGATGCACAGCAGGCCACCGGATTTATGCACTTCAAAATGGTTCAAATGGCAGTATTTTATATGTTACATGTATTTCACCCCAATTCTTTCCAAAAAGCCATGTTGGGCCATATTGGAACCTGAGGCAAAAGGAAAAGTCAGGAATACTGATTGTGTCTGGATTAAAATCTTGATGTTGGTCAGGCGAGGTGGCTACACCTATAATCCCGGCACTCTGTGAGGCCGAGGCAGGAGGTTCTCTTGAGCTCAGGAGTTTGAGACCAGCCTGAGTAAGAGCAAGACCCCATCTCTTCTAAAAATAGAAAAAGTAGCCAGGAGTGGTGGCAGGCACCTGTAATCCCAGCTACGCTGGAGGCTGAGGCAGGAGGATTGCTTTAGCCCAGGAGTTTGAGGCTGCTGTGAACTATGACACCACGGCACTCTACCCTGAGGACAGAGTGAGACACTCATAGAATAGAATAGAATAGGATAAAATAAATAGAGAATAAATTAAAAGCATAAAATAAAATCTTGATATTTTTGTTCATCCAAGAAGAGGTAGGTGGCAATTTTAGCAGTTCCGCCGACAGCCACCAGGGGGAGCGCTGGCCCAGCTTCTCCGGGGCCTGGGGTTGCTCCAAGGAGAGGCTGAGAGCGCAGAGGAGGTTGGTGCCAGGGAGACGTGCGGCTGAGTCCCCCTGGGGGGTCCAAGGCATTTGCAGAACCAGCTGGCGGAGAGGGAGGGTTTCCCATTAAGGGATCTCTGGGGACAGCCAGCAGCCTCGGGGAGGAAGTCTGGCCTCTGGGGACAGGGGTCTACTCCGCCCCGGGCACCTTTGTCACACCTGCGTGAGGAGAGACATTCACGGAAGACACCTGGGAGCCCAGAACTCTGTGGCGGCCTCTGTCTATAGATTTGACGTGAAGTGCGTGTTTCCTTTTAAGTATCTTGGAGCTTGGTTGTGTTTTGAAAGCTTGTGGCAGAAGGAAGCTGGCGCAGAATAGCAGACCCGGGAGCCCCTGTGCGCAGGTGAGCGCCCCGCGTTGCCCTCCTCACCTCTGCTGGGGGGGGCTGGGACTCAGACAAGCACGTTCCTCTTTGCCAGCCAAGCCTTAGCTCAGCCAATACCGCAAGGTGGGGCCAGGAGCGGAGGTGGGGGAGGGGAGGAGAGGGGGAGCCCTGTTTCCTCTTCACTGCTCTTGTCATTGTTGCTCCAGCGGTGCCATCTGTCCTGCCCTGGGGGTGACACCATTGGCTCCAGCTGCCAGCTTCTGTCTAAGCTCCCAGAAGCGGCTTCACCCACCTCTGGAGAGGGACTAGCTAGCAGCCACCAACACCCAGGAGGCCTTCTCCAGACTCCCACCTCTTGGTAAACCAAGCCCCTCCCATCACTCCCCTGGCACTAGGGATGGAAACTGCTTCTTTGTCACTGCCATTGCAATCTTCAGTCCTCCAGTGTCCTCAACACCCCTTTTGTCCTTTCAGCCTTGTATTGCCTGCATGACCAATTCCCTGAATTAAATTCCTTCTGTTGAAGTAACTGTTTCACTGTCTGAACTCTGCTAGACTTTGTGACTTTTGTCAGTGGAGGTGGTTCACAGCAGGGCTCCCTGTCTGAAGGCCAGTAGGAAGAACTGGGTGTGTGGAGGTTTAGGACAATGATGGTCAGAGGCAGGTAAGTGGTTCAGTGAAGTTGGGGTGTACTAGATGGTCTTGGGTACATTTTATATTTTTGTCCAATGGTAGGGTGGGTTAGTAGTAAATGATCTAGTTAGGGTGTCAGAGCCAGTTTTGAAGATTATAAAAATGTACTTCCAAAGTACGTCCCTTAGACTGCATTTCTGGCTTACAATAAGGGACATCCCAGGCTGAGTGTGGTGGCTCACACCTCTAATCCCAGCACTCTGGGAGGCAGAGGAAGGAGGATCCCTTGAGCTCAGGAATTCCAGACCAGCCTGAGCAGGAGTGAGACCCCTGTCTCTACTAAAAAGAGAAAAACTGGCAGCACCCATAGCTCAGTGGGTAGGGTGCCTGCTGCATACACCCAGGCTGGCGGGTTCCAACCTGGCCTGGGCCAGCTAAACAGCAATGGAAACTGCAACCAAAAAATAGCTGGGTGTTGTGGCGGGCGTCTGTAGTCCTAGCTACTTGGAAGCTGAGGCAAGAGAATTGTTTAAGACCAAGAGTTTGAGGTTGCTGTGAGCTGTGATACCACAGCTCTCTACCAAGGGGGACATAGTGAGACTCTGTCTCAAATAAATAAAAAATAAAAAAGAGAAAAACTAGCCAGGCATGGTGGTGGGCATCTGTAATCCTAGCTACTCAGGAGGCTGAGGCAGGAAGATTGCTTGAGCCTAGAAGTTTGAGGTTGCTGTGAGCTATGACACCACAGCACTCTACCCAGGGACTCTGTCTAAATAAATAAATAAATAAATAAAATCCTGAAAGAGAGACATAGCAAGGACTTAGCTTTTCATTTTAGTTGGAGAGAATCCTCTACCTAAAGGCTAGAAAGGTCTATGGAGGAAGAGCTGTGCCCCCTCCACAGGCCCCAGAAGGGCAGAGTGGGCCTGTGTAAAGGGCATACACTAATTGCAGCTATTTAGGTGAATTGATTATCACTTAGGCCCGAGAGCCAACAGCACAGCGATGGCTTTGCCTGTCATTACACACATGTCAGATGATGTTGAGTGTAAGCTTTATTTGATTACAACAATAAATTCTCACAGTCTGCAGCTTTGGAAACACCAACTCTGGGTCATACCCAGGAAGGCTCAGTGAGGAAGCGTGGGAGAAACACTTTTTAGAAACTTCTTCCTTTGCTTTCCCCTTCTCCCTCTCCATATTTGGCTTGGGACAAAGCTTCTTTGTGAGCTCCTGCTATTTGGGGGTCTCCCTGATTCCAGGAGGCTACAGCCTCCTCTGTGGCAGTGCTCTTTCTGGCCAGAATCTGGAGACTCTTGTTTTCTTCTCTGCAGTTCGCTAAAGTTGCACTATTCCTTGCAAGGGTCTGTCTGCACCGGGCCTCTCTCTGGGGAGGCTGAGTTGTCACTCCCCATCAGCAGAAGATAGTCTGTCTCTGAACAAAGTGTGCAGCCTGAAGGTGGGCCTCCAGGGAGGTGAGTGCCAGAAGATTATTCAGAAACCAGCTCTTCCTTGTTACATTCAAATATGCTGTTAATTCTGTCAAGGCTTGTCATGTTCACACTATAGCGCTTCACAAAAGGTACACAAACCGTGGCACAGTGGTAGGCTCTCGAGGCTGGAGTACATGCCAGGCTGGCAAAGCCTGATAGATCTGGGAAGATCAGAGGGCCCCAGCACATCAAAGATCCTCCCTGGCCAATCTCTCCTTGTGGGATGGGCCCTTCTCGGCAGCCACATAAGGGAGAATGCAGCCTTTGAATTTTTGCTTCTCTGCAGAATCTTGCAGGTCTATAAGGATGGCTGCCTTAAGCTGGGAAGAAGGGCGGGAGGATGTTTTGAGCCTTTATCTGAATAGAAAGAGGCTGCCATAGGCCCAGAAGATGAAGGGTTTCCCCAAGATCCAGCCAATGAGGACAGAGGATTGCAGTGAGGCTGAGAGGGACCAGGGGTCAGGGCGAGGATGGTGTCATCTCCTCGGGGCAACTGGTTTCCAGAAGGTTCCATATCAGGCTCCCCTTGTGGCCATGAGAAGATGCACACCCAAGAGAAGGAGGGAAAGTGGGTCTCTTAGAAAGAGCTGCCCCCAGGCGTGTGTCACCTGTGTGCACGCGTGTCGGTTGGTGGTTTTGATGCATTAAGTTATAGACTACTGTTTACTCCCTTACTGCACATTATGGCCACTCAGCCTGGGGGTGATGTTAACCAACTGTTGACCATTAGCAAGCTGAAGTGAGGGCTTTTCCACCCTACGGGCAGGGCCCCAGGCTGCGTGACAGCTTTTCGGCCTTCTGAGTTTACACAACATAATCTGGCCCCAAATCCCAGACATAGAGCCTACAGGGGCTGAAGGCCTCATTGTGGGGGTGGGCGGCCTGTGGCAGGGGTCTCCGAGCTCCATGGGTGTCCTAGAGGCTCCCGGGGTGCAGCTGCTCCCAGCTCATCTGCCCCTCTGAGTGTTGCTCCAGCCCGATCTAAATGTCCTCCCTCCCTGCAGCCCCTCACCAGGACCCTGGGGGCTGCCAGCCTCCTCTTCCTTCTCAGCAAGAACTTAGCCTTGCCTGGAAGTGTGCCTAGCATAGACTCAGAGCTTTCCTGCTGCTGGCTGTAGGCTTGCTCTCTGGGCTGGGCAGGTGGGGACAGAGGCCACTCCACGCAGGCCTGAGTATCACTCAGTGCCACCTCCTGCTGTCCTGGAATCTCTCAGGCTTGGCTTTTTGGACTTTTTTGAGCAGATTTTTTTTGGGAGTGGGGGGATAGAGTCTCACTCTGCCACCATGAGGTTGAGTGCTGTGGCGTCATTACAGCTCCCAGCAACCTCAACCTCGTGGGCTCAAGTGAACCTCCTGCCTCAGCCTCCCAAGTAGCTGGGACTACAGGCGCCTGACACCATGCCCGGCTAGTTTTTTTATTCTTAGTAGAGATGGCGTCTTGCTCTTGGTCAGGTTGGTCTCAAATTCCTAAGCTCAGGTGATCCCCCCTGTCTCCACCTCAGATTGTAGCCATAAGCCACCGAGCCTGGTCTTTTTGAGCAGATATTTTACATTTCTTTTCTGCTCAGTTTCATGGTTATCTGGACCTAAATGTTTACAGTGAGGAGGGTGTGTGTGAGCCCAGACATTGCTCTCCGTTCTGGGCTGGAGAATGTTCCCCCAAGTTGGTGTCTACCTGAAGGTCACTGCAGAACACAAGCCTGGGTGACTGGTGTGCCTGTCAGTTCCCCCAACAATCTGAGCATAGCTTGAAAGAGAGGCTCTGAGCCAAAAGCTTTGTGGAAATGTCCACAAGTGGATAGAAACAGCTGGGCAATGGTCCATGGAGCCCCAGGCCAGGGGACAGGACAGCCATGTGCCTCTGGGGGCTGGGGCAGCCTGTCTCTGCAGGTGCTGGTGTGGATAGGCCTTGGTCCTTGGCTCCTGTGAGTGCCAGCAGGTGTTGGCAAGAACAGCTCTCATGAGAGGGACCCCTTTGTAACTGGTGAGTGGGAAATGATGGATCCATGGGGAACAAACTTTGGGCCTAGGGCATCGGCAAAAGGGCTTGAGGGTGGAAACCAGGTATTGACCCTGCTCTGGATCAAGCTCTTTGGAGCCATTATCCCTCCTGCCCAGGGAGGAATGAATGAATGAATGAGCATCAAGTCCTGCCACCTGCTTGGCTGAGGCTGTAAACTTGAGCAATGGATGAGCCTTGGGCTTTAAAGCCAGACACACTTGAATTTGAATTCTGATCCAGCCTCTTATTTTATTGTTTTGAGACCAAGTCTCACTCTGTCACACTGGGTAGAGTGCTGTGGCATCATCACAGCTCGTAGTAACCTCCAATTCTTGGGCTCAAGTGATCCTCCTACCTCAGCCTCTTGAGTAGCTGGGACTATAGGTGTCCCCTGCCCCTTCCAGCTAGTTTTTCTATTTTTATTAGAAATGGGGCCTCACTCTTGGTCAGACAGGTGTCAAACTCCGGAGCTCAAACAATCCAGCTATCTTGGCCTCCCAGAGTGGGATTGTAGGTGTGAGCCACTGCACTGGCCTGATCCAGCCTCTTAATAAAGCTCGTTTAGCCTCAGTTGCTCATCTGTGATATGGGGAGATGATCCAGTCTAACTCTCAGGGCTGCTACTGTGGGACGAGGGCTGCTCCATGTAGTTTACCCTGCTCGAGTCACAGCCCCTGGAGGGCCCTCTGTGAACTGTAGCTACAACACAGAGAAACACGCCCAGAGCACACACCCATCTAAAGAGCAACTTGAGCTGAATCTTGAAAATTGGCTGGGTGTCCTGAGGACTTTATTATTACAACTCAGGGCCACAAGGAGAGGCGTTTAGGTAGCTGGTACTGGATGTTGTTTAAAGGAGGGGTGGAGAGTGTTTTTTCTTTTAATGGTTCTAATGCCAGGTGCAGGAATAAAGGAAGCACTCTCGGGCACAGGGGACAGGAAGGGGCAGCTCAGGGATGTTAACGAGGGAGAAAACCAAGACAGCCTCAGGTTAGTCACGCTGGAGTGTGTGTGTGTGAGTGTGAGAGGTTGTGGTGGAGAAGGGGTGTGTGTGTGGTGTGTATGCTGTGTGTATGTGTGTATATGTGTGTGTGTGTGTGCTATGTGTATGTGTGTATATATGTGTGTGCAAAGTGTGGTGGCCCTGCATGCACCGAGGGGACATATGGGGCTGCACAGCCCCCCTGGGCCCTCATGCTGCCCAGCTCAGTTACCACCAAGGGCCGCTCCTTTAGGGAACACTCCAGTGCTGCCACCCCTGGGGGTCCCCTCTGGGGACTGTCCTTGCTCCTGCTATGTCTGGCTGTCCCTGGGGAGGAGGGTAAGGGCTGCCACAGAGACAGGTTAGGGCCAAGGCTGTCCCTAGTGGCTTCCCTCCCCCAGGAAACAAGGGCAGAGGTCGCCAGGCTCCTTGTCTTTTTTTGCAGTTTTTTTTCCTTTTTTTGGCCGCGGCTGGGTTTGAACCCACCATCTCCGGCATATGGGGCCAGTGCCCTACCCCTTTGAGCCACAGGCGCCACCCGCTCCTTGTCTTTTTTTTTTGTTTTGGGGGGGTTACACTCTGAAAAGAACCGGCCACCAGGGCCTACAGCTGCTGTGTCATCGTCCCTTCACCGCCCTGCGCTCTGGGCTGGCCAGGCCTTGCTGTGGCCATCATTCAGGCATTTCCGATGTCAGGGAGCCCAAGCATGGAGATGGACAAGTGAGACCTGATGTCACCCAGGGCCACGCAGAGCCCTGGAGGGGGAACTCCAGGCCGGGACAATCCTGAGCTCAGGCCATTTGTGGCCTTTCTGGCTTCCAGAGAGAGTGACAAAATTGTGCTCCATCGGGCGTGGCCCCTAAGGACCCCAAGCTGCTGTCCTCTGCCCTCTTCCCTCATCACCATGCTTTTCTTTTCTGTAACGGTGGTGCCCCGGGGGGCCTGCAGGGGGTGTGTGGCAGGACTTGAGGGTGTGTGTTATACTGTGTCAGTTTGTGTGTGATGACAAACACTTGTCACCATCTTAAAACCAAGTCGTGTGAACTACAGTGGGGACAGGGTGTCATTCTAAACTCTTTCCTGCAGGGCAAGTGTGGGTTTTGGGTCAGGGAACCCTGCTTAGCTGTCCCATCCCCAAGCAGCGTGGTTCAAGGGCCACAGTGCTGGGCAGTGAGGACGGGGACTGTCCCAGGAGATGCCCAAAGAAGTCTGGGTAATCACCTTAACATCACCATGAGTTTTTTTTTCCAGCTTTTTCTCCCTACTCTCTCTCATGTGCAAGCGCGCACACACACACACACGCCTACACACATGTATACAGACGTGCTCACACGCACAGCTCATGGGCCTGGGAGGTTGGGAAGGAGCAGGCAGAGCAGAGGTTTGCATGCACTTTATATTTAAAGGCAGAGAAAACCAGGGTGTGGAGACCTCAAGTGGCCTTCTCTCAGGCAGAACTGGGACTAACTAGCAGATCCCTGCTGCTCCAGGGCCTCTCTGGGGAATTGCAAAGTGTGATTAACCAGGGCACTAAGTAGAGCCCTGAGTGGTGGCCAGACTGGTCCTGCTTTTCTTTGATTTACACCAGCAAAAGACTCAATGGGGACCAACTGCCTTCAGGAAGCCCAGGGTCCTGGCGCCTTCCCCCGGGCTCCCCGCAGGCTTACAGGGGTCCCAGCCACTCTGGCACAGGGGCAGGGTGCTGGGTCCACAGTGAGGGGTAAGGATTCAGATTGGGTGCAGACTTGAGAAGCGAGGTCCCCAGTCTGGAGGGCTCTGTGCCTGCCAGGGGGGCATCCATGTGTTGGGACTGGTTTTCCAGGCAGCTGCCAGATGCAATCAGAGGTGTCAGAGCACAAAGGAGGTCCTTACTGTCCAGCACAACGACCCCTTCTGTCTTGACAGAGGCCCTGGGAGGGACACAACTTGGCTGAAAGCCAACAAGTCACTGGTGGCTGCATGAGACAGCCTAACGGGCTGAGGACTGGGTGCTACCCTCCCTGCCCGTGCCCCCGCCTGTGACCCCCAGGGTGCGTGTGATCTCATTCCACCCTCAGTGGTCTGGACAGTAGTGTCCCCTCCCTGATGGGCCCTCCACGGTGGCCACTCGCAGAGGCCTGCCTGGGCCAGGACAGTGGGGCAGGGGACACAGGGCTAATCCTCCCCACCAGGGCTCTGCAGGGAGCTGCATCCCGCCTGGTCCTTCTCCGAGGGGCCGGCTTGGCCTCCAGGCAACATCCTTGCTCCACGTCCTCCTGTTTACTGGCCTCCAAGAATGCCTGCGGGCCCAAGGCATGACACTGGCAGGACACTGCCACCCACCACCAGTTTAAATTAGCATCCCCTGGTTTCACAGGGAGAAAAAGGTGGAGTCCTGGACCTTTCCTTCCAGGGGTGGGACAGAGGCGGGAGGTGGGGTGTCCCTGCAGGGGGGTGGTGTGCCTCCTTTTCCAGGCTGTGGCTCTAGTCTGTAAAAACACCACTCTGAATCTCAATGATCTGTCCTGGGAGATCCTTATGAGAGTGCCAGGACTGTTAACATGGAAAATAAAAGGGAAACAAGGTGACAATTCAGGATTACTGTGTTTTGGGGGCTGCACAACTCCTGCACAACAAATAGCCCACGACAACTCCTGGGAGGAAGGGCCTTATTCTTGATCTGCGTAGTGAAAGGGACCCTGCTGGACAAAGCTTCTGCTTGAGGTGAAAGGAAATCATACCTCAGTGAATTTTCCAAGGACCAGGTGTGAAGCAGGATTCTCATAGGGGACTGAGGCTCAGGCTGCCAGACGGGAGGGGGTGAATGGATGGAAGGGGAGAGAAAAGTGGGGGAGAGGGAGGGGAGGGGATGGGGACAGGAGGGCAGGAAGAAGAGAGGGGAAGGGAGGAGCAAGCAGGGGAAGGGGGAAAAAGGGAGAGGAGATGGCAGGGGAGAGGAGGGGAGAGGAGATGGCAGGGGAGAGGAGGGGAGAGGAGATGGCAGGGGAGAGGAGGGGAGAGGAGAGGGCAGGGGAGAGGAGATGGCAGGGGAGGGAAGGGGAAGAAAGGTGATGAGAGAGGGAGGAGAGAAGGGGGAAGGGAAAAAGGAGAGGAGGGGAGTGGGAGAGGGGAGAAGAATAGGAGGGGAAGGACAGGTGGCTTCTCCACGTCAGGCCCAGGAGCTGTCCCTTTGGCTCCAGGACTCCCCACCCCATCTGAGCTCACCGCCAGGGGCGCCATCACCAGGAGGCATGTGGGACCACCCTGGCCACCCTGGGGAGCCCAGAAATCTCTCATTGTCGATAAGCCAGTCCAGGCACTGAAGGGGCAGGTGACAGGTAGGCCCTGGGGTGGAGGGCAAGCTCAGGTCAAGATGTCCCTGTGTCCAGCCAGCACTGACCACGTCCATCCCTCCGTGCGTAGCCCAGTGGTCTCTCTGTGTTCTGCAGTGTCACTTGTTCATGATGGAGACCCAGGCCTGATCTTTAAAAAAATTTTTTTTTGAACTTGGAAATAATGTCAGGGCTGAAGTGATGACGCTTAAAAAGCCACTTGTTTATAAACTTCTGCCAAGTAGGAGGGACCAGGTGGCAGCCTGAGTGAGTCCGTCTGGGCCCTGCAGGGGCCGTGGGATGTTCCTTCGAGTCTCAAAGGGCACGTGGTTAGACGTGGCCTGATCAGCTGCAGCCCAGCAGCTTCTGCAGGGTAGATGGAGAAAGAAAGAGAAGGGTGGGGACACAGATATTTGGGTACCGCTGCTGTAGGATGTTATCTAGAACAGGTAGGCTGGATTCTTCCAGTATTAGTTTTGAAGAGGATCCGGGCTCAGGAAGTTTCTTCCCTTATGTCATTAATCACCCTGTGATAAGAACTCCAGGCCGCCATCAAGCTGTTCCATTTTCGTCCTTTCTGTTATGTCAAAGAACTTACCATTTTAACTCCTTGGGGATTCATGCTCTCCTCACACCCCACTGATAAAGGTAACTTGTGAAAATTTTGAAGAATTTGACTCAGTGGCCTGCTTGTAAATCCTGCCAGTTGCATGGGTTAAGCTCTGCCATATAGAAATGGTGATGGGGGAGAATTCAGGAAATGTCTGCACATGTGTAAAAGAAAGCCATTTCCCTTCCTAGAGCAGGCCCAGGGCCTGTGGCCAGGACTTACTTAGCTTAGCTGACAATTCACCCCCTAAGCAGGATGACTGTAACCAAGCCACTCTCTTGCCCTCAAAGTCTCAATTTATGCTTCTGGTTTTAATTTTCCTCGGCTTAGATCCCAGAAGGATTTATTAAATTTGCCTTGAGGAACCCATTCACTCTAAACTGAATAATGATGTTATTGGAGGCTTAGAATCAGTGGATAGTAAATTCTTTATACACAGGACTCTGGGAATCCTATATTCTTCCACAACAGAGTTTTAAGCCAGTTCATAAATGAAAAGGTTTACTCAATTTACCTAAAAGTTGTTAGTAATTAACAGACATCAAGAGACTGTGGCTTGCAGAGGCGGTGAATAGCAAATGGGGACTCTGGGGAGAGAGAACATTCATTATGTGGCTTCAATTAGAAAGTAGAAAATTCCAGTGGCCTCTAAGTACCTCTTTGGTACTCTGGCTTAACTCTGTGGTTAAAATGGGTATTAATGATGTCTAACTCATTTTTATTTCTTTCATGGGCTGGATGGGCTGTCCAAAGGTAGATGAATGGCTTATGGATAATGTTGATAAATAATGGTCTTTCTTTTAGAAAATACGGGCATCAACAGCCTCAACGTGGCATGCAGGCTTACTCTTCAAGGAGGTGGCAACACTGGCAGGCAGAGGGGATACATGTCCAGTTAGTGGGCCTGGCAGTCCCTGAATTACAGACTCTGACTTATGTACGACTCACACTTACGAATGGAGCTGTTACAGGCAATTGGTAAACATACCTGTTCCAACTTACATACAAATTCAACTTAAGAACAGACCTTCGTCACTGGCAACTGCCTGTAATGAGAAACAGGGTTGTGCCTGTGAACGACGGCAGCTTTGGAGCAGGCAGGTCCCTCCCTGGGCCACGCTGGGGAGATGCTCGCCTCGGCTTGAGCCACTTCTGTGAACTTGGACAACTCATACAAAATTCTCTAAGCCCGTCCCACTTCCAGCTTCAAGATTTTGCTGCATTTGGTGGACTGGGGTGCTGGAATCATGTCACCCCCCTGCAGGAAACAGGGATAGAATTGGGGTATCACTGGGAGGGGTTGGATCTTGCAGTGTTGAACTTCCAGGCATCCCAGGGGTGGATGATCTCACCCCGCCTCGCTCTGCTGGGACTCAAATGACATCCTGACCCACTTGAGGTGGGCAGTTCTTGGTCCAGATGGACTTGTCCTCCTCTGTACCACGTGAGTGAGCTGCTGTGAGCACTGCCTGGGCAGTTTTGCCTCGGACAGAACATGACGTGGACCAGTGACTTCCAGCTTCCCCTTTTAAATCTTTCATCCCAAAGCACCTGGGACAATGATTTGCTGTCAGCAGGTGAGAGAAACAGCTGTATTCTGGAGCAGGCCGGGACAAAAGGAGAATGAAAAGATGGTGAACAGAGCGATCAGTGGGCATGGATGGCTAGGAAGTTCATCAAAGGCAGGAGTGTCTTCTCATCTTTGAGGACTGGTCTTCACTTGAGGCACTTAGATTTAGCTGTGGTGCTTATGTGAGGGCGGGCAGTCAGAACCCCGTTTATCTACCAGGCAGTGTGTGATGAACACAAACAGATGAATGCCAAGTTCACAGCTCATCCCACACTCAGAGAATTACTTTCTAAGACATCATTTTTACCTATGCTGTTTTTCTGTGCACTTGCTCAGACATTACTTTTAAGGAAAGGAGTGCAGAGCGTGAAAAGTAGCAAATTGGCCTGTGTTTTTCTAGATTTCCCGTTTTGAGTGTCTTACTGTTTAAAGCAAGGAGAAGAAAATAGACCCATTTGCCAAGTGGAGTGAACTGCTTGTTGGATCAACATGGTAGCAAGTTGAGGCTGTCACTGCAGAGCAAGTGTGGAGTCCGCCTCCGCGGACCGATGTCAACGCCCTGTCCCTGCCACCCCACACTGCTGAACTAAGCATCCCCAAACCAGCCAGACTGTATGGAGATTTAAGACATCTCCAGGAGGCTGTGAGCTTATCAGGGCCAAACTGATTATTCTAATCAAGTGTTTTAATTAACCACACTTACTGCCAGGATCACAGGAATGAGGCCGGCTCTCCAGTAGTAACAGGCAGTATTTTTTTTTTTTTTAATTCTTCTTTATGGTGAGAGTGTTTGGCTTTGTAGGTTGTGTTTAATGCTTTTCTAAAGTAGGCCATGGCATGGGAGTGTGCCCTGTGACCTTCACTCTGCTGAACTGCCAAGTGGACGACCCCCTTTCCCCCACAAAAAGATATTACCAGCCCAGTGGCAGAAGAATCAACGCTCCCCCCAACTATTTCCATCCTCCACATTAAACACAAAGGCAATACTGCTAGCCCAAGATTTGAAAAAATATATGAACACACACACATTGGGTTGGCTTTTATTGGAATGCCTAGATGCAATCTATAGTCATTAAGTTATGGAAAATTCAGGTCACATATAAAGTTAAGAAGGCAAATTAAAAGAACAATACAAATCAGACAAAATTTACATCTCAAAATATCATGAAAGCATTTTGACTGGCTTTGCCTAAAATACTTTGAATATCAATTTCTTCTTTTTCTTTTGTTTTTTGTAAGCTGATTCTTTTCATTAGACAGTCACCCTCCCCTCCCCCAACTCTTAGAAAAAGGTCTTTTGTTGTACATATTCCCCAAGGTCACTATTTCTTGTAAAAGCATGTCCAGATCACAAGTCTTTTTTAGAAAGAAATAGGCTTATTATACCTACTAACAAGACACTAATTGGGTTGATTTGATTTTATCTAAAATAAGCACCAGGAATTACTCCAGATCTGTCTGTTATTTGTCGGTGCTGGTATAAAGACCAGTCCTTGTTGAGAAGGGGTTAAGATTATGATTTCACTTCTGTCATGTGGTACAAGCTTTTCATGGTCAATACATCAGAAACATTTCTGAGAATTTAGTCTCAGAGCCTGTTTCACCCAAAAGTACTTACAGCATGCTAAACGCAGTTCCCTTAAACAGAACTGCAAATACCTAAGTTAACAGTTAAAAAAGAAAACGTAAACCAGAGCCATGTTCATGTGGTTTGAAATCTCATTGTTTGCTAAATTTGGGCTGCATAATACTTGCCAAAGGACTTCCAGGATAAAAAATTAATGCTAATCTGTGCTTTCATTCTAATAAAATATCAGCATTCATTAGAAGATTAATGATTTCAGTATGCGCTACCTAACACACAAAGACAGTAATAGCACTGACACTGTAAATTCAGTAGCTATTTTGAAACTCTCCCAGCCAATCTGTTTTAATAAACACGCCTACTGTGCAATTTTGAGTATGGGATACATACAAAGCGGTTAGAAAATTATTTTCAATACATCACTTGAAACTTTATGCTTACGACATGTTCACTTGCTATGTTTTATCACCATTATACATAGAGGAAAACTGTGTACTATAGCTCAATGAACTGAGGAATATTCTCTAAAAATATTTTTGTGGCTGATTTAGTGCTCACGGATGGGCTCATTCCGAAGTACGCACGTATGGGCTCCCAAGAGGGTGTGGGCATGTGGGCTTACAGGAGCTTTTGTCTCCCTTTCTTGTCCCCCTTGGCGACCTGAGGGTCCAAACCCAAGACTTGGCAGCGGAGTGATCTTGCTCCATCTGGCTGCTCACCACTGTTGGGTCTCTGCTCTCTTCCCTAGGTACCTACAGTCACAGCCACAGCCACGACATCAGAGCCTTCCCCCTTCGCAAATGCTTCCTGGGCATCTGATGTGGTCTCTCCTCCATCTTGAGATGGAGCTTCAAGAATGGTGACAGTAATAGTGAAAACCCTGGGCTTAATTCTTAAACTCCCCACGGACTTCCAGGGCTGAGAATGGGCCAGAGAACTCCTCCCACCCTGAGTTAAGAGAAGGAAGAGAAAAGAACGGTTTTCTGATTTGCCACCCAGGTAGGATTGCACTGTCCTATCCATCTAGTAATAGAAAGTTGCACATTATCTTTTTTCAACCTAATACAAAAATATTAACACTTCTGGACATTATAGGCATAATCGTTATATCTCTACAATATAATAATTTATACTGTACAGCTATAACAGATAACAAAAGGTGCAATCCTTTTAAAAAAATCACACAGTTCACATGTTTTTATCATTTTATTTTTTCAGTATAAACTTTTTAAACACTTTACATAAATTAACTCCTCTGAGACTAATATTTGATGTACAGTAAATTGTAATTCATATAAAAATCCATAAACAACTTGTCTCACATAATTTACAAAAAAAATCAGGATTTCCTTTGCTTATCAGCGACAAGGATTCTAGGTGCCAGTTTTTTCCCCCAGGGCAAACCAACCAGTTAGCAGCGTAAAATCCGATATTAAAGCCTTGCCAGAGCAGAAGTCGCTGTGCCAAGGTCCTTCTACAAAGCTGCACAGGGAAAGCAGCTGGGTTCTCTATAAACAGCCAATTCTGCCCCAGATGAACAGAGACACGTATCACATCCTACGCAGAGCGACTACTTCTTGTAAGCAAAGGACAATCCGGTCACGTTTGGGAGCACTGTACTCATGTGTGACCTTGAATACAGCGCGAGGAGCAGAAGGCCCAGAGCAAATGTTGAGGCCTTTTTTGTTTTTCTTTCTTTCATTAGTATTATTTTTTTCTTTGACTACTTCAGGTCCAAGTGAGTGCAGCCATATGCACATGTAAACATATTCTTTAAAGCCGATCACCTTTAAGGTCATTCAGAAAAAAGTTGTCTTTGTGGGTTTTTTAAACAGCAGTTTCGTTCTTCCAGAAGGCTCTTCCGTGTGCCGGAGAGTCCGATTCGGGTTGTGCTCCAGAACGCTCTGCGCAGACGTGTCCAGGCTCCGGCCGGCCAGTCCGGTGTCCCCGCGAGAGGCCGGGGACGGCGCGCGCCTCTCCGGGCGTTACCTCTTGCCGATCTCGCTTTGCCGCAGGAACTGGATGTTGTTGGCGCTGTCGGCCAGCTCGGGGTACTGCTCCACCGACAGCACGTAGTAGCCGTCGTAGCCCTGCACCTTGCCGGCGCTCAGCAGCTGCCGCTTCTCGCCCTCGGTCCAGAGGCGCGCGCCCTCCTCGCCGTCGCGCACGCGCTGCTGCTCGCGTGCCCAGGCCCGGGCGAGCGCGCGCTGCCGCGCCTGCTCCAGGATGCGCGCCTTCTCCTCGTCCAAGGTCATGCCGTAGCGCACGTGCAGAGCCAGCGCCCCGAACTGCATCTCCACGTCGGCGAACCTGCGCGTCCTGCCGTTGACCACCGTGGTGGACTGCGACACGGTCACGTTGATGCCGTTCTCCAGCGCCTTGCGGCCGCTAGTCAGCCGCAGCGTGCCCAGGTCGCTCTCGGGCGTGGTGGTCTTGATGAAGTAGTGCGTGTCCTTGCCCTCGATGGTGAAGTGCAGGCTGTCCAGGTAGAAGGCATTGTTGAGCACGGCGGCCACCTTGATGCAGTCCTCATTGGCCACGTTGAGCACGTTGGTCTGCACGCGGCCCTGGCTCACGGCCAGCATGACGCCCTTGCCGATGAGCGACTTGACCGTGGCAAACCACAGCCATGACTGCTCGCCGCCCGCCTTGTGCCGGCTCACCTGCACCTCTGCCATCTTGCCCAGGGACAGGAAGGCCTTGGCTTGCCTGGCCACTTGCTGCTGGACTCCGAAAATGGGCTGGAAGGCAATGACAGGGGGAAGCGTGAAAGAAGGACTGTGTCACCAGGTAACCAGGAAGGGGGTGCGTGGAGGCGGGGGAACACTCAAGGTCCCTTCCCCTGCAGGGGATCAGATGGGCTTTGAGACATAAAAGTGCGTTACTTAAAAGCTTTCTGAAGTTTCTAGGCTGGGCAGAATATTCGTGTTTTGAGTTTTTCTCCTACAATTTCTAGATGCTCTTCCTAGGCCCACTCCACGTGGGAGCCCTGGTATGTGGGGTCCCTCATCCATCACAGGAGGCCTCTCCCATCACTGGGTCCCATTGTTTTTTTTTTTTTTTTTTAATTTGGCCGGGGCTGGGTTTGAACCCGCCACCTCCGGCATATGGGACCGGCGCCCTACCCGCTGAGCCACAGGCACCGCCCTGTTTTTTTTTTTTTTTTGAGACAGAGTCTTACTCTGTCACCCTGGGAAGAGTGCCCTGGCGTTATAGCTCACAGCAACTGCAACCTCAAACTCCTGGGGTCAAGCAATCCTCTTGTCTCAGCCTTCCAAGTTGCTTTCTTTCTTTCTTTCTTTTTTTTAAAGAGATGGGGTCTCATTCTTGCTCGGGCTGGTCTTGAACTCCTAAGCTCAAAAGATCCACCTGCCTAGGCCTCCCAGATTGCTGGGATTATAGGCGTGAGCCACCGTGCCTGGCCTGGGTCCTATATTCTATGCTTTGCAACATTTATGCATTGTCCCTTCTCTTGGGGACACAGTTTTCAGCTGAGAACTGCCAGTGAAATCATACAACGGAAATGCTCAGGGATGAGCAGACAGTGGGGGCAGCTGGAAATGTATTTATTATTTTAGGAAGACAGGTACTTTCCACAGACTTAGGGACATTGGATGTTTACATTGGCAAATGTTTTAAATTGTGGGCATCTGAACTCAGGTATTTCTTATTCTCCCAGATGTCTGGCCAGTGCTTCCCAGATGGAAATATCTGTCTTTTTGGCAGCAGTGAAAAGAAACCATTGTTTTTCTGTGCTTGGGGCAGCCTCTGTGTCTTGGCTAGCCATTCCCTAAGAGGTCCTTGAGAAGTGCTTCTCTGGACAGAGAACTTGAACTATATTTAAAAGGCTGCCTAGGGAAAAAGATGGCAGGTGCACTTGGTTGGGTGAGATTTAAGTGTTTTCAAACACACTGGAAAGTCATACAGACTTTGGATGTGCACGTTCCTTAAGGAACTTCAGCACGTCTTCACGGCACTTTGTCAGCATAGGTATACAGTCACGCCCTGCCTCACGATGGGACACATTGTGGTTGTGCAAACATCACAGAGTGTACTTGGACAAACCTACATGGCACAGCCTATTACACACCTAGGCTAGGAAGTCGGACAGTAACGTTCTTAAACTCACCCTAGAAACAGTGCTGTTTACCTCACTTTTGAATATTACTATAATCACTTTTGAGGCCCTGCCCTTGGGAATCTGTGCACCAATGCTTAGACCACCCTTCAAAGCAATTCTGGAACTCTTTTTCTGGAATGGCCATCAGAGCTGTTGTTGTACAAGTTCTGCCAGTTAAGTTTGTGAACTCATCCTAGAGAAAGTACTATAGACCTCGTGGCTGAATATCACTGTGGTCACCAGATGGCCAAGGGGAGGACCTTGAAAGTGACCATAGTGATATCCAGCCATGAGGTCTGCAGCACTTTTTCTAGGATGAGTCTGAGAACTTAGTTGTCTGACCTCATATCTGGTACAGCTCCGAGGCTACAGAACTGTACAGCCAGTGACTTCCTGAATACTGTGTGCAGCTGTAGCACAACAGTGAGTGTTTGTGTATCTAAATACAGGAAAGGTGAGATAAAAATGCCGTGTCATAAGCTCAAGGGGTCACGGTTGTGTGTGCAGTTGCTCCTGGACCGAAACCTTGCTGCGCAGTGCGTGCCTATATTTGTAACATTTGAAAAAGGAATTACTTTTATGTTAAGAATGACACATGTGAAAAGAAAGCGTGGTGTTAGTACTGTGTGTGTGTGTGTGTGTTCATCACGATCGCCCTTTCTCTTTGTAATCACTGACATTCTAGGCAATTGCTCAAGGGGGAGGGGAAAATTAATCTAAGAAACTCTACACTTTTATCATTATGGGGTAATCCAATTTCTTGATTTCTAATTGTTCTTGCTTTAAGCTAGAAATCCTGGTGTTTCTGTGGTATGTTCCTTTCCACTCTCTGAATGGTGGGGTTGAATATGCCATTTTGTGAAATGGCACCTTTGACTTTACAACTTTCCGTTCTATTTCGTTTATTTCTCATAACTGTTCCCAGCCTCTTGATATGTTATTCTCAGAAAATTCTATAAACCCTCTTGGTTGTAGACAGTCTTACCAGAGAACATTTATTTTTCTTTGTAATCTTTTCCCATGAAACACTGTTAATATTTTAAAGAAGGTGAACTTTGTGGCATTGCTGTGGGTCACTCATCTGTCATATGACCCTCCCCAGCTGTGGATTTCTGGGGCCCCTACCCCTGCGCACCCCTCCATGCCCCGCTCACCCCCGCGGACCCCTCCCCGCCCTCTTGGTATATTTTTGTCTTTGGGTCTCAAGTGCCATAAATGTGTTTTCACGAGCTTTCTGTAGAAACCCAGCACTCAAAGGTGAGCGTCTGTGTTTTATTACCTTTTGATAATGTCTTTCTTTTATTAGCCTTACTAAAAACACATTCAAGCCTGTTTAACAAGCTCTGGTTCTTTTAACAGAAATATGGAGGAAGTGGTATTTTTCTTTTCGGAAAGAGTCAAAAAATTGAAAACCGTTTTGGTGTAATTTTCACAAGGGAAACGTGATTCAATGTGGATAAATAAGACAAGGAGAGGAGGCCACACTCATCACCTTTCGTAGCTTTCTTTTTGGTTTCTTACCGGTACATCATCCCACTGCTGACTCTTCACAAGTTCATATGAAGGTTCTGTTAAGTCAAATTTGGGAACAGGGAATCCAGGAATAGCATTGTGCAGATGGAATCCAAATGTCACCAGCCAGCTGTTAACATCTAGGAGAAGAATGTTCAAAATGAAAGGTTTTGAGAATTTATTTATTTTGTGCATTCATTAATTATTTTATTTTGAGACTAAGTCTCACTATGTGCCCTGGGTAAAGTACCATGGCATCATCACAGCTCAACCTACCTCAAACTCTTGGGCTCAAGTGATCCTCTTGCCTCAGCCTCCTGAGTAGCTGAGACTACAGGCACCTGCCACAACATCTGGCCAGTTTTTCTATTTTTAGTAGAGACAGGGTCTCGTGATCTTCTGAGCAGTTGGCCTCCCAGAGTGCTGGGATGACAGGCATTGAGCCGCTGCACCCAGCCTGGTTTCATTAATTTAAATTCTTACTTAAAAAAACCCCCAGTTTCACAAGTAATAATCTCAAAAAGAACACGTTTGCCTTCATCCTCTAATTCAAAATTCTACTGTTTTTAGATCTTGGGAGAACAATGACCTTCAGAGGACAACCTTAATGGCAAATGCTACCAACATTTTGGACCAGATAAACTGTCATCCCAGCTAAGTGACATCCTGCGCTCATAATGGTGACAAAAAGAGTAATAACAACACACAGCAGCAAGGAAGAGGCAGAGTTGCAGGAGGCAACGGGATTGGTTTTTGTAGTTAGTGAAGGCTGCTCTGAAACAGAAGTTGTGTGTCATCAGCTTTCAAAGCAGATTGCCCCAGGACTTCCACGACCCATTTTCTATTAATAAAAACCCTAAATTAGGAGTGTGAAAGTCAACATTTGATTGTTAATCAGAGATGAATGCTGAAAGCTGGCGATGCTGGCCAAGGGCATGGACATCCTGATCACCACACCTGTGACTTCAAAGGCTCACCACATACTAGTGGAGACAAACTTTTCAGGGAGCAAACCTGGAAACCTTTAAAATGGTATTTTAAAATATTGCCATGTGACTTCCAAAACCCATTAAGCCCAGAATAAGGCTTTTATTCTATTCTGGAGGTTATAATGTTACAGAACTACTCAGCAGGTTTGCAGCTTTATGAGTACAGTTGGGTGTAGATTATTTTATACATTAAGCACATTGCTGAAAAATTTGACATCGCATTTCACTTAATATATTTTAGGCTGTCCCATCTCTCTCTTTTGATGTATTTCAGAAAATGCTGCTATGGCATTCCCTGTGGTCCGAGTTGCTAGGAGAGGGTGAATTCAGGATCTGTGGATTTCCTGGCCCTTCAGCCAGCCTCTGCCAATGGCCCTTAGAAACCAGTAGTCACCAAGTGTCAGAAGGATGGAGGCGACTGTCCCCTTCTCTAGGGCGTAAACTCTCAGCTCACTGCCCCCCTGGTGGGTCCTTTGTCCAGGCACCATTTGGTACCAAAGCAGTGATATTCGCCCTCTTATTAATGTTTTGCTGACTGCTCACGAGCTACTTGTGGATAGTTTCTGTGTAAATTGCCGGGTAACAATACGAATGACACAGCAGCTGTTCCTCGCTTCATTTCTCCCACTCAGTTGCCCCAAGTTCAGCCTGTTTTCTTCTTTCTTTCCTCCTCATCTCTCAGCTGCTTATAACTACAATCACTTAGTGCCTAGCTGACTGGCAGTTTTGCACAGAAACTATCCATGTTACTGGATAGTAACTCGTGACTAGTCAGCAATGGTTAAATAGGATGGTGGTAGCGGTGCTGGAAGAAAAACGTCCCAGGCTGACCACATAGCATGGAAAGTGACACTTTTCCTTGCAAGAGCACAGACAAGCTTCTGTGGGGGGAATCTTGTATTTGGGGTGAAAATTATTTCTCCCCCCCAGTGTTGGAGTAAGGGTGGGGGTGGGGGGGAATTCTCTTCCTTTGAATAATGTCTGTGCATCAGTGAACGTCAGGGGGTCTCCGGAGTTGAGAAGCACTGCCCAAGTCATGGGAATGGAATGCAGAGTGTGCTGAAAACCCAGGTGAAGAGACCACAAGGGGGTCGCTGAAGAAGGGACACCCAGAGGACAGACACGTGTTCAGGAGTCTGGGAAGGCAGGAGCAGGTGTGAAAGGGAGGAGGGCAGCACGGGAGGGCTGTTCTGAGATCCGAGGGACATTTCAGTAGGCCCTTTTAGTGAGCTGGAGAAGAGGTAACCTGAGGAGCACCTAAACAAGCCAAACCAGACAGAAAAACCTTAAACCAAACCAAACCAAGAGGGAAAGAAACTTCCTCCAAGAAATGTGGATGTGGCAGAGAGGGAATCAGGGCTGGGGGGTGGAAGCAGGGGGTTCAGAAGGGAAGGGTCAGCTCATTGCAGGGGGGAGTGGAGCTTGCGAGGACCTTATCTCTATTTTATATCCTGCTGGTCCTGTGGTGGCAGAAGTGGGATCCAAAGTTTTAAATCTTGCAAAACTAGCCAGGTGAGGTGGCTTATACCTGTATCCTAGCCCTCTGGGAGGCTGACGTGGGAGGATCACTTGAGCCCAGGAGTTCCAGACCAGTCTTAGTAAGAGCAAGACCCCATCTCTACTAAAAGTACAAAAACTATCCAGGTGTGGCAGCAGGCGAATGTATTTCCAGCTACTGGGAAGGCTGATGCAAAAGGATACCTTGTGTCCAAGAGTTTGAGGTTGCTGTAAGCTATGATGCCATGGCACTCTACCCAGGTGACAGAGTAAGACTCTGTCTCCAAACTAAAACAAAAAACAAACAAACAAAAAAAAGGACAAGAAACCTTGCAAAGCCAAAAAAGTAACATGCACTAAATTTAGAAAGGTCTTAAATGTATACCCTGAAAATTACCCCATATTGGTGGAGAAACTAGTGTGCCTACAAGTAGGGCCACCAAGTAAGAACTGCACTTAACAGCAACAAGGATCGGTGGTGTCAGAGGATTCAAGGGAGACCAGACATTGGATCCATTGCCTAAGAAGCTGACGGGGAGAAACTGTTCCATTATTGTCCCGAGGTGGCAGTGGTGAAGAAGGAATTAAACACCTCCCAGGGTGTCACTGAATTATGTTTCACACCAGGTATCTCCATAAGAACTTTACCCATGTATAAAAACCCCGACACTGGCTGGGTGCAGTGGCTCACACGTGTAATCCCAGCACTCTGGGAGGCTGAGGTGGGTGGAGTGCCTGAGTTCAGCAATTTGACCAGCCTGAGCAAGAGCAAGACCTTATCTCTACTAAAAATAGAAAAATTAGCCAGGCATTGTGGTGGGAGCTATAATCCCAGCTACTGGGGAGGCTGAGGCAGGAGGATTTCTTTAGCCCAGAAGTTTGAGGTTGCTGTGAGCTGTGATGCCATAGCCCTCTATCCAGGGCGGCAGAGTGAAACTCTGTCTCAAACAAACCCCCAAAACAACAAAATTCCAACATTACCCATTTGCAAGGTAGTTACTGTTTAATGTAGAATTTATATAATTTTATATCTTATGCCATGAGGCAGGATTATTATCCCCATTCTATAGTACAAGAAACTTGCGACTCAGAACCAGTATGCCACACAACTTTTAGGAGAGGAGCTGGGACTGGAACTAATTTGGGGACTCCGAGTTGATCAGGTGTTTTGCTTGTCCTGTCAATTCCCTTCTTTTAAATGACTGGATTCCACATCATTTCAAAACCTGTGGCCTTGGGCATTGGCAGGCAGAATGGGAAGTAACTGTGCCTCATTTTCTTGTCGTCCTTTCTCTGTGAGTTCACAGAGAAATGAATACACTTGAAAGGTATATTCGAGGCATCTGATTTGAATTTGCGTGAGTAAAGTATATAGTTAAAAAGGAGCAATACTATGTATTTTGTGTATTAACCACATGATTACAGCAATTCAGCACTTGGAAAAAAGCACGCTTACCCGTGATGTACTCTTTCACATCATGGATTTTGCTGGCAGGGTTGTTATTCCTAAACATGTACAGGTTAAAAGGGGCTGGGTCCTTCCCAATTCTCTTCCATATTTCTATGTCGGGCGTTGTCCATCGCCCTGCCAAAATGTCATAATCTCTTTCTCCAAAGTGGATTAATTTGGTGAGTGGGTCATACAACCCACCATGAAACCCAATGACCAGTTGAAAATCAATATTGGAGTCAAAATAGATTTCCCCATAGGCGGTGTACTGAATCTGCTTCAGCATGAGCCCATTGCTACTGAAAACAGCCAGCGGTGTCCCTGTGTTATCTGATGCAATGTAGAACTCATCCCCACTGCTGATTTCCATGGCAAAGAGATGTCCCTGGAGGTCATAGTAAAGAGATGTAATTTCTGAACTTGAATGGTTGTAGACATGAGTGATCCTGGTGGGATAAGTTAGGTCAGCATAGAAGAACTGCAGGTGTTGCCCGAGGCTGGTTTTGCTGGAGACGCGCCTTCCCAGGCCATCGTAGCGATAGATCACTGTCCAGCCACTGCCTTTACTGTAAACTCGGGTCAGAAGCCCCTTGGAGCTATACTCAAAGATTTCTGTACCTCTCTGTCGGAGGAAGCCATCTTCATCCAACCGATACTGGACATCGCCCAGCCGAGTGATTCTGTCTCGCAGGTCATAGCGGAGAGGCGTCAGCCGTGCACTGTTACTGGGGTTCAGGAGATGGAGGTTCCCGTTGAGGTCATAGTTGTACCTCCACATAATCTTCTCGTTCAGGTAGACTGTTTGCAGCTGTCCATCCACGTCATACTCGTAAGCGTATTTGGTGGTGTTGGCAAAGGGCCCTATCTTAATCTCTCTCTTGGTCACCCGACCCATGTTGTCATACTGAATTGTAATCCAGTACATGAGTGACCTGAATATCTCATACTGAATTTCCTTGATGCGCCCGTGGGCATCAAAGTGCTTCGTGTAAGTCATCACGGCTGTGGAAATGATCTGGTTGATATCGTAATAGATAACTCCAAATTTTCCAAACTGCTCAACTTTGCCAGAAATGTCATCGAACTGGTAGAGGTCAATGGGCAGGGGAGTCTCGTTGATGACGCCCTGCATGCTGGTCACGCGGAAGCTGTTGTCGTAGCTGTAGTCAAACCTGGCATTGACCATCCCATCCTCACTGAAGCGGAAGATCTGTCTGTCAATCAGGGGGCCAATTTGTCGGTATCTGATGGTGCAAATAAAACCATCACTCTGAAGATTCACTGTTTTGAGAACGCCTGCTGTTTCGTCGTAGGTAAAACTGACTCTTGTGCTGTCATATAAAATTTCTGAGAGCCGGGTCTGCCTCCGATATTTGAATAAGACCCTTCGACTTGTGCCCAAGAAAGCCTTTTGCAGAAGCAGCCCTTCCTCATTGTAGTCTGTGATGACTGAGGCGTTGCTCTCGGGGGGGTTGTATATGTTCCGGTAGTAGCCGATGGACCGGATGGTCTGCATGGTGTGACGGGCCACACTGGGCATGGTGATAGCAGACAGGCGGTCCCACATGTCGTATTCAAAGATGTACTGCCGCTGGCTGTGAAGCAGGAGCACCATAGACTATAAAGAGAGAACATATTTGTTACCAGTGTTTGTGAAAAGGGGAGGGGGCAGGGCAGAAGTGGGTTCAGTGACCACAATCGCACAGAAACATTCTACTTGAGGAAAACATTTTCATTTCAGTTGAGCGGTCCTTGACCTTTTAGTTGTTAATGATTTCCTTCCTAATCTGCTTGGATGCATAATGGTGAGGTGTTCTGTCATTAGTGACTCGAGATTAATTAATGTGGGCCAGGCATAGTGGCTCACACCTGTAATCTCAGCACTCTGGAAAACCAAGGAAGATCCCTTAAGCTGAGGAGTTCGAGACCAGCCTGAGCAAGAGTGAGACCCCCCCCATCTCTACTAAAAAGAGAAAAACTACCCACGGGCATTGTGGCGGGCACCTGTAGTCCCAGCTACTTGGAAGGCTGAGGCAGGAGGATCATCTGAGCCCAAGAGTTTGAGGTTGCTGTGAGCTATGATGATACCACAGCACTCTGCCCAGGGTGACAGAGTGAGACTCTGTCTCAAAGGAAAAAAAAAGAAAATCATGACAGTCACACAGGGCCTGGGCTGCTCTTCCCTCTGAGGACACTTCTCTACCCCGCAGTAGACCAGATGATAGTTGGCAGCATGGGGAAGACGGTCAGGCTGGGGGCGCCTGAAGCCAGCTTCTTTGCATGACTTAAGCTTCCACAGAATGTCTTCTGAAGGCATGTCCGGTGAAGGTTTGCATGCAGGTGTAGTGAATATCCTGAGCTGTTCCTACTAGGTGGCATCCTCCCGAGGCAGGCCTGGACTGCTGCTGAATTCAGCAAGTGTCAGTACCCAGCTCTGCAGTCTTCCAAACTCACATTGGATGTTGGTGAGTAAAATATGACTTGTTTGGCCATGAAGTTTTGGCTTCCTGTGCCTATCCTAGCGAGGAAATGGAAAGTTTGGGTGGATTTTAGGGATTTGTAAAGATGGAACGACAATAAAGGATTTGCTGGCTTTTCTGATCTCCAGTGGTCCACAAAGGTGAGCTTGGCCACTGCCTTGGTCATTTTGTCACAACAGGTCTTGTCAGCGATATGTTTCTTGGCTCCCTTGAAGCATTTTCAGTCATATTATGATCCCTACTATTATTTTTTAGGGTCTGGGTGTTTATGTTTTTGTAATTTTCTTTTTTTTGAGACAGAGTCTCACTATGTTGCCCTCGGTACAGTGCTGTAGCATCATAGCTCACAGTAACTTAAAACTCTTGGGCTCAAGCGATTCTCTTGCCTCAGCCTCTTGAGTAGCTGGGACTACAGGAGCCCGCCACAACACCCGGCTATTTTTAGAGATGAGGTCTTGCTTTGGCTCAGGCTGGTCTCAAACCTGTGAGCTCAGGCAATCTACCTGCCTCAGCCTCTGTAGTGTTAGGATTACAGGTGTGAGCCACTGCATCAGGCCTTATGTTTCTGTAATTTTAACGTGTAATAGACTTAAATGGAGAAAAGCGGCTCAGAATCAAGCCATGATCCCTGCCCACTGGAAGATGCTGCCTTGGACCTTGTTAGGCTGGAGGCTGAGCTGCATGTTACATGTTAGGATTTGTTCCCAGAAAGGCCTCAACAGATAACCCCCTGAATGACCTCCTGGAGAGTGGGGTGATCAGCACGGAAGGAGCTTGTTATCTAACAGTCACAGCCCAATGTCTCAAGGAGGAGTCTCTTGCATGGACAGCAGAAATGGTGAATATTCAAGAGGCTGGACTGGCCGGGAGGGTCCTGTGGGGAAGAGTCCAGAGTTGGGCAGCACTGTACAGTGAGCTTCGGCCTCCCGGGATCAGACAGGAGAGCTCAGGTGGGGGCTGAGTTTGGGCCCAGGCGGTTCCTAGAATAGGTCTGGTAATGGACAAGAGTATGTGAGGTGAGCACAGCAATGCTGTGGCTGTGATGCATTTGGTGACAATGCATGACTTCTGATGTCAGGAGGGTGGGGGCAGTGACTGTGCAATTGGCTTTCAGCTGGGAGGTGGATAGAACCTCAAAACCAAGTCCTTTCCTAGCAGGAACGTTTGTCTCTAAGGCAAATAAAGGGTGGCATGCTTATGCTGTTTGCTGGATTGCATGTTTTTAAAAAGAAATTACAGGGATATTCAATTTCCTTTCTTCTTCCTTTTCTTTCACTTTCATTCCCTCTGATCCTAGTCAGTGCCTGAAGCTGCACATTGTATAACTTAGCATTTTCTGCATGTGTGATAAGATCTTGTTCCTTTTTTTTTTTTTCTTTCCTGAGACAGAGTCTCCCTCTGTCAACCTGGGTGAGTGCCCTGGCATCAGCCTCGCTCACAGCAATCTCAAACTCCCGGGCTCACATGATCCTCCTTGCCTCAGTCTCCCAAGTCGCTGGGACTACATGTGTGTGCCACCAAACCTGACTAATTTTCTCTATTTTTAGTGAAGACAGGGTCTTGCTCTTTTCAGGCTGGTCTCCAACTCCTAGGCTCAAGCATTCCGTTGGTTCAGCCTCCCAGAGTGCTGGGATTACAGGCGTGAGCCACGGCGCCCTGCCCAGGTCTTCATTGTTGGTCTCATGCACAGTTCTTAAGAAAGGGGAAACACCTGAAGTAGCAAGCTTAACTTTTCCGTGTGCAATAAAGGAGAGAGGCCACCCAAAGCATGGCTTCCAAAGAAAATCACCTCTTTTGGTTAACAATGCTTTAACTCAGTGATTCTCAGCTTTCTTAATGCCATGGCCCTTTAATACAGTTCCTGTGGGTTGAGACCCACAGGTTAAGAACTGCTGCTTTAAACAGGATTCACATGCCTTTTGTGAGTACGTTTGAAGCTGTGGTTAGGAACAACACGAAATGAACAGCCTCCCCTGTGCGAACGTAGGGGCTCTTTCAGAAAGGAAAGAGCTGACACAGGAATTATTTACAAGCAACTGCCATGCTCAAGGCCTCATTTGTGAACGTTGTCAGTGGCTGTGCTTGGCAGCTGGACAGTGTCAGTGCCTGTCACTTAAAAGGGTCTCAGATAGTGGAACTTAACTAAGGAGAAACGACTTTGCTAATGCAGAGATTCATCACGGCTGTGCCAGTGTGACTTCCATATTGGTACTTAGAATAATAAATAGAATGCAGTCATGTGGTGCTGGTTTTCCAGCATGCTGGGAAATACTAGTCACCCCATCTCCCTGTCACCCTGAGCATCCAGTGTACCTTTTCTAAGTAGGTATAACTCCACATTTTCCCGTCTGCAAAGACTCGGGATACAATCCTCCCCTGCCCATCATAATCCACTTTCTCGCTGGTGGTGCCTCTCTGGATGCTGGCAATTTGGCCTGTGGACGAGTAAGTGACGTTGACGGCCATCAGCTTGCTGCTGGGCAGCCAGAGAGTGGGGTGGCCGGATGTGTCGTAGGCAATCCGCAGCAGGAATTTACGGTGGTCGTCATAGATCTTTTCTGTCTTTGTTGTTCGATCAAAGTCAACAGAGAGGAGGTTTCTGCCGTTAACCTGTGACAACACCAACAAGAAGATAAAATGAATCATGCTGTCCCAGCACTGGTCCCTGATTACTCTTCTGAGTCCCCAGTATTGTTTAAACACCGCTTATGATGATTGATCCTCTTTGTCAATAAATTAATTTAGCAACTTGTTGGGTACTTGTGCGAGGCAGTAGATTAACTGCTCTTTATAAAAGGTTTTATTAAGCAGAAAGACCGCCTGGCATTTGCTTAAAATCTTTCCAATTAAATGCTGTAAACTAAAATAGGTGGTAAGAAAACACCGATGTGTATTTGCTTTAAAGTTTGTCCGGAAGATCTGAAGGTGATAAAGCAGGTAAATGACTCCAAGCTCCTCCCCCAAGAAGACATTAGGAAATCATGGCTTGGTAAATTAATCATGGCTACATTAAATAAACGCAGGGGTAAATGTGACTCTAACCCTTTGAAGAGCAGTTAAGTAGAAGCTGGAACCCACATGACTGTAAATTATTAATAAGCTTAAATAGCAGCAGGTTACAAACATGATCATTGCTTTGGGCTCAGTGCTGAAATGCCATGATTTTTTAGAGTGTCTTTTTCCTGATTAGATCTGGTTACCTGGTAGAGACTTCAGCATGCTTACCTACCAAGTCTCCCAGATTGAATATTGTAGTTAGCTCACAAATCCAGGGGATGCTATTTTGTTGGCATCTCTGTATGGCTCGATGCCATGTCCAGAGTCTTTGACTAACTCTTGCCGTCACACACAAACCCACATTCTTGGGAATGTGACCCCAGTTAAGTTCTACTTTCCAAATAGTCTACACCAGTGATTTTCAACTGGTGTGCCATGGCACCCTGGTGTGCTGTGAAAAATTTTAAAGATCATTCTTTAAATTATTTTCGAAAGAAGTTCAAAGCATAGTAAGTATATTCTTTTTTTTAACTTTTTTTTAATTAACATAATTTAAATGTGCCATGGAAGTTTAACTATAGGTTCAAGTGTCTGCAGGCCAGTGAAGGCTCAGACCACGGCCTGTTCATTCTTCAGTTCACAGCACGGTTGTGGGGCTGGAGGCTTGCACATTCTAAAAAGTTCAGTAACTGTTTGCATTGTTAAAAATTAAATGGGAAAATCTTAATTTTATGTAACCACATCCTAGCCAGAACCTTCAAAATCAACAGCTCTCTCTGATCAATTTTACATATGCACAGAAGGCACCCAAATAATGCATACACATTTTAAGAAAGGGAAAATCTACCTTAAAATGGTAATACTCAAGTTATGTTTGACTTCTGCAATTCTAAGAGGTGTTCAATATGACTTGTATTCATCCTTTCTTATCACTATGTATTGAGTATTAACAATTTTAATACAGTTTTTTTCTTTTCTTAAAACGTGTACATATATTTTTGGCAACGTCTGTATGCATTTTATATACACACCACTCACATTTGTATATGTATGTACACATCTGTATATGTACCTATGTGATACGCCTGTATATGTGTGTGACATTGGGATAAAACTGGATTTTGCATTCTGTCACCGACATTAAACATGTTCCATGCAAAAATACTCCTTAGGCTTAAACTTTTCCCATTAGCTGTTCAAAGGGAGAACGGTGACATCCACAGGAAGGTGACACTGTGAGCTAAAAAGAAGTGATGTTGAGGGAGAAACCCTTGGAAATGATTTACACAAAAATGAGGAAGGGTGGAGCCCTAGGTATAACTTAGGAGATCTAAGTAATGTGGGGAAACCTCACAACACTGGGCCATGGGTGGGGGGGAGGGTGTAGGGGTTGGGGAAAGCTGTAGGAGTCGAAACACCTGAACTCCGTACGGACAGGGCCGCGAAGCAGCATGACTTTGGGGTTTCAACCCCTCTGATTCTGTTCTGCCTGTCTGTAGGAGGCTGGAGGACATCCCTTGGGCTCTGTCTCTCAGCGATTTGACTTGACCTTGACTGGGCAGCTGGAGGCTTCCTGACCTTCCACTCTCCCATGTGGCAAGTCTGCATGTATTAATAATTGCTCCCCACTTCCTAGGAATTTTGTGAAATTTTTGAGTCTAGCTTTGAAGAATGTTTTGTATTGCTTTAGAAAAGAAGTTGTTCACTAATATTCCAAATCTAGAAAGATTAGGAACAAATCTGCCAGTAGCAAATTAACTTGCTAACTGGCAGAATCAAGTTCTTCAATTTATACTTTGTACTTTTTTTTTTTTTTTGAGATAGAGTCTTGCTCTGTTACCCTGGCTAGACTGCAGTGGCATCATAACTCACAGCAACCTTAATCTCTTGGGCTCAAGAGATCCTCCTGCCTCAGTCTCCTGAGCAGCTGGGACTACAGATGCCCACCACCATGCTTGGCTAGTTTTTCTAACTTTTTAGTAGAGATGGGGTCTCACTCTTGCTCAGGCTGACCTCAAACTCCTGAGCTCAAGTGATCCACTTGCCTCAGCCTCCCAGAGTGCTGGGATCACAGATGTGAGACAGCAGGCTACACTATGTTTTTTGATGCTTTAGGAAGAGGTTTTGCACAATTTAAATGGTTTTCTTTAGTCTCTGGACGCTCTCACTTTATTTTAAGAAGAAAAAAAAAACCCCAAACCCCTGCATGTTTAGCTTTGCCTTCTTTGTTCTTCCTTAAATTATTCCAGGTTTCAAATAATTCTGAAAGACTGTAGCTTCCGTGGACAGTGTGGCCCACATTATCACCGCATCTGTCTTTTACTTTGCAATTGTTTTATTTTCAGTTCAGTTCCTTACTGCTTCCCTCAGCTCTCATTTATCTTTGCACTATTTCCTCCCATTACAGTGTGAGAAATCTGGGTTTGTGAGTGTGGCCACGTGACACGGAAGCCAAGTGGAGTCTCTGCTGTTGCTGCGGTGTCCCATACCAACGTGTCACCACACAGAAGCATCTAGAAGTACTGTGAGACTAAACATCTGGACAGGAGTGCACATTTTTCTCTTTTCAGACAAATACTGTACCGGATGCTTTTCTGGGATGCTCAAACTGGAGTGGTCAGGAAAGACTTGGAATGTGGCCATGTTCTTTCCCACCTACCCAAGGCTTCTCTTACTCTCCCCAGGTCCCAACCACTGTTATTCCATAAGTAAAATTTCTGAAGCCACTCACAGACAGCACATATTTTCTACCCCTTCCAACTTGCCTGGACTGTCTCCCTTGGGTATGGTAAGCAAAGTACAGCAGTGAGGGATTGGTCCTTACTGACACACATCTCATGGAAAAGAGACAGTCTCACTCTGTCATCCTGGGTAGAATACTGTGGCATCATAGCTCACCGTAACCTCAAACTCCTGGACTCAAGCAGTTCTTCCTTCCTCAGCCTCTTGAGTAGCTGGGACTGTAAGCGCCCCCCACCATGCCCCTATTAGTTTTTCTATCTTTAGTAGAGATGGGGTCTTGCTCTTGCTCAGGCTGGTCTTGAACTCCTGAGCTCAGACAATCTGCCCGACTTGGCCTCCCAGCATGCCGGGTTATAGGCGTGAGCCATCATGCCCAGCCTCTACTCCCTGCCTTTTTTATTTCTAATTTTTTAAAATACATATATACGTACACACACATCTCTATTTAATCTGTTATATCTATCTTTAAGCTTATTTACAGTGGTCAAACATCTGCAAGGGTGTACTACGCATGTAGCCCGTCTCTTTCTTAGAAAGGTCTGATGTCCAGCCTGAGCAAGAGCCAGATCCTGTCTCTGCTAAAAATAGAAAAACTAGCCGGGTGTGGCGGTGAGTCACCTGTAGTCCCAGCTACTTGGGAGGCTAAGGCAAGAGGATCACTTGAGCCCAGGAATTTGAGGTGGCTGTGAGCTCTGATGATGCCATAGCACTCTACCCAGGGTGACAGAGTAAAGCTCTGTCTCAAAAAAAAACCAGAAAAAAAAGAAAGATCTGGATGCAATGAAATTGATAGCACCCACATTGTCACGCTGGCTTTCCTCATTCTTTCATTTATTGGATAAATATTTGAGTGCCCATCATGTACTAGGCATATAATTAAATTTAGGTCAATACCTTAAAAACAAAAACAACTTTCTGCTGGAAAGAATGCCTGGTCAGAGAGGGGCCGTCTCTCTCTCAGGAAAGGGGACTGTCTGGCTCTTGGGCTCGCCCTCCTGCCATGGTGAGCCGCCCCGTCCCTTCTCTCCCACTGTACCAGACTCCAGGCTCAGTCCTCACGCCAGATTTTCATATCATCACTTTCTTCCCAGAATTTCTCTCTTAGAATCCACAGAGGAGCAAAATTAGCAGTCAGAGCTGGCACATCTAATCTCATCTTTGGGAGGAGGAGGGAACCATCCCTGGTGATGGCTCCAATGTCTCTGCCAGAGCAATCAAACACATCAGCTGGAAGCCTCCTTTCAGGAGACCGCACGGGCCGTTTTAAATAGTTTATTTTCTGACATGTCTCACTGAGGCCTTGTGATTCTGCCACTTGGAAAGAAACTAACACCCAGGCCTGTGTATTCTAGTCCTTTTTCCCTTATGAGTGCGGTATTTTCTTCACTTAGGGTGAGGCAGAGAACCAGAGATGTAAGATTGAATTTCCTCTCTCTCCTCTACTCTGCCTGACTTCCTTTCATGGTCTGGACAAAGTACTTCCCGCTCTTCCCTCTGTCCGCTGACCGTCTCCCTCTAGCCTGCTGAGCGGCTCCTTTCTGGTCGTCTGCGGTGCAAGTGGAAATGCCCGATGTTTCTGTACATGGTGGAGTGATGGGGGGCAAGGTTAGGGAATACATAATCATGCCTTGGATTTTATATGCTGAGGGTGGTGAGTTCAAACCCAACCCCGGCCAAACGGCAACAATAAAAAAAAAAATTAAAAAAATAAAAAAACTTAATAAACAAACTATTTTCACATTGTCTCATTTGATTCTTGTAACAATTGCATGCAATAGAGGGAAAATTTCATTGACCTGTGACAGAGCTCACTCTCTCTGTCACGTCTGTATCATAATGCTGTGATATGACCTAGGTAATATTATGTAATGTCTGATTCAATACAGATGTACATAGATAAGGAAACTGGGCCAGGTGCGGTGGTTCGTGCCTATAACCCCAGCACCCCGGGAGGCCAAGGTGTGTGGATCACATGAGCTCAGGAGTTGGAGACCAGCCTGAACAAGAGACCCCTCTCTGCTAAAAATAGAAAAACTAGCCAGGCATGATGGCAAGGTGCCTCTAGTCCCAGCTGCTCGGGAGGCTGAGGCAGGAGGATCGCTTGAGCCCAGGAGTTGGGGGTTGCTGTGAGCTATGATGATGACATGGCACTCTACCCAGGGTGACAGAGCGAGATGCTGCCTCAAAAGAGAAAAAAAAAAGAGAGACAGATTCAGAGATGTTCTTATTTTCCTGTAGGTTTACTGTTGGAAAAAGTGGACTCTCCTCTGGAACATGTATTTTCTTAACATTCTAGTGAAGGGCTGCGTTGTCCTTGCTATGCGGAGTTAGGAGAACAGAGTGAGCAGTACCAGTGTGTCTCTTCCGTTCTTACTGTTTAATTTTCATATTTTTCTTATTGTTTTTCTTTTTTTCTTGCTACTGTTTTGATCACTTTTTAATTACAGAATAGCAGGGGATTTAATTTCAAAACCCGGTTTTGTTTACGTAGTTTTTGTACACATTGAGTTAAAGTTATACGTGTAAGTGTGCCCTTTACCCAGACGGTCTGTACTGCACCCTCAGATGTGAATTCACCCATCCTCTCCTCCCTGTCCCCCCAGCTTAATTTTCATTGAGATTTGTGTCTATATGTGCACGTGAGTGTTGACTGATCAGTTCCAATTTCGTATTGAGTACGTGTGTTGTTTCTTTATGCTTAGAGGAATGGGTCTCTTTTGTTGAAGTCCCGTGTCTGGGAAGACGTGTGATGCTATGAGTGTGTTGTGTGTGCACATGTGTGTGTGTACGTGCGCGCGCACACACATTATTCCTGTTTCAGGGGAAAAGCCTACAAACTAGCTTTTGTCTATACAGTGGCCTCTGCAGCAGAGGCCCTGGGAGGTGGCCGTAAGTAGAGGCCAGAGAAGTGGACACAGCGGTGGAGGCTTTTCAGTCGAGGAAAGGCAGGAGCTGGGGTCACTTTGGAGGTAGAGCAGGATGCCAGGAAAGTGACCTGGAAGGCACCTGGAGCTTGTTTTCTTGCCCATTACCTCATTCACCCCCATTTCTTTCTCCTTCTACTGCCCGGCATTTTTTTCTTCTCAGCTGTCTCACAAGCTGACGTCTCTCCAGCCTCCCCAGTGGCAGCCGCCAGCCGGAACCACATAGGATGGGGACTAGGTCATCCTGTTCCCACAGCACGTGAGGAGGTTGGAGGGAACACACAGCCTTGGTCCCAGAAGACCATACATTTAGAGTCCCAAACACCTGTCTTACAATCGAAGCAGAATCAGAATATAGCCAATGAGTTAGACACAGTCTGTGTCGACTGATTCTTTTTTTAACTTCATTTCTCTAGACAGAGACATTATTTGGTAGCTGTTTTCTTACTCTGAAGGATTGCCAAACTCAATAATGTTGGCTTGTTAGGGTAATAATTTAATCATTTTGGGTGCAGGAAAATGACATTAACAGTGAACCCCATGTTTTGTCCTTTCTCTTTAATTTTAAGTAATTTTTTGGAGACATTTTCACTTTATTACCCTAGATAGAGTGCCACGCTATCATAGCTCACAGCAACCTGAAATTCCTGGGCTCAAGTGATCCTCTTGCCTCAGCCTCCCAAGTAGCTGGAACTACAGGCGCCCAACACCACACCTGGCTAGCTTTTCTATTTTTAGTAGATATGCAGTCTTGCTCAGGCTGATCTCGAATTCCTGAGCTTAAGCTATCCATCTGCCTTGGCCTTCCAGAGTGCCAGGACTTAGGGTTGAGCCACCATGCCCGGCCAGTAATTCTTTTTAAATGGCAAGGGAAGTAATGTTGGGAAGAATTTCCTAACTTATGTGATAAATTAAAATTTGCTTACTAATAGAAAGAATGAATCAGGCTCAGTTTATGATGGTTGAAGGTGGTTTTTTGCAACCTATTTTTCAGTATTTAATCAACGTTATCTTTACTGAACAGCTATCATAAATCACAGCTTCCCTTCATATGCCTAGATAGATCTGGATCACATTATAAGATGGATTAAAAAACACATAAAGAGGAATTGCAGAGAACATTTTGCAAAGCTCAATTATACTAGCATAATCAGAAATATCACTTTTCTTATAAAAGTAATATAGATTGGAGTTTTCCATCAGTAGGAAAGAGGCAGCAGTTAGGGTATCAGGTTTGCCCTTTTCTGTGTACCTAAACTGTAGTTTTTTTTTTTTTTTTTTTGTAGAGACAGGGTCTCACTTTATGGCCCTCGGTAGAGTGCCGTGGCCTCACACAGCTCACAGCAACCTCCAACTCCTGGGCTTAAGCGATTCTCTTGCCTCAGCCTCCCAAGTAGCTGGGACTACAGATGCCCGCCACAACACCCGGCTATTTTTTGGTTTCAGTTTGGCCGGGGCCGGGCTTGAACCCGTCACCCTCGGTATATGGGGCCAGCACCTTACGGACTGAGCCACAGGCGCCGCCCCTAAACTGTAGTTTTAAAATATTGAGGCCAGGTGTGGTGGCTCATGCCTATAATTCCAGCACTCTGGGAGGCTGTGGGGAGGATCCCTTGAGCTCAGGAGTTCAAGATCAGCCTGAGGAACAGTGAGACCCTTGTATCTACTAAAAATAGAAAAATTAGCTGGGTGTGGTGGTGGGTGTTTGTAGTCCTGGCTACTCAGGAGGCTGATGCAGGAGGATCCCTTGAGTCCAAAAGTTTGAGGTTGCTGTGAGCTGTGATGCCACAGCACTCTACTCAGGGTGACAGAGAGAGACTCTGTCTCAAAAAAAGAAAAAGAAAAAAAATTGAGAATGCCAAGAAAGAATTCATCTTTCAAGGGCCAGTCTGTCTCTTTCAATACATGTATTTACAATTTGAAAGCTGTTCATATTCAAGCCAATTCTTTCCTATTTCATGTTCACATTTAGAAGCCATCAGTCCTAATGGCCGATACACAGGCAAAGGAAAACGCAGACGGTTACGAAGATAATATGAGTAAAATAAGAATCCTGGCTGTTTGCGATTATGCTCTACACAAGTTTCTAATTTCCCAGGGAAGAGTTTATTTTTAAATCATAGATCTATTGAGGAAAACATTAAGTAGCTTTTATCACCGGCAATCTTAATGGTGTGGTGGCTGGTCTAACTCAGGCTCAGGCACAGCACTCAATAGGGGAGACAGGACAGGGTACACAGGCCACCCACCAGACATAGAGGGCTGTGGCCATCTTAACACACATTTAGTAATTATTCTTCGAGTTATGACCTCACAATTGTACACATCATTGCAAACTGGCCTTTTGAAGATTCGTTTAAAAAAGGAAGATGGCAGGAAATTTTGTTCTGATGAGATATTGGCGACAGTTACTCACCCTGAGCTTTCGGCCAAAGACGTTGACTTTCCCTTGGGCTTGCTCTTTCCGGAATCTCCATTCCACCAAATTTTGACCGTTCTCCCCAGGAAGCGTCATGTTTCTTTTGGCAACCGTTGGGTTGGCCGTGCCGGCCAGGACGTGTGGCTCAGTCTGGTAATGTGAATCCAGGCCACTGGCGTAGATGATTCTAAGGGAGCCGTCGTAGCCAACCTGGTAGCTGTTTCTTAGTTGATCTATAAAGCAAGAAGCAGACGGCGTGAGCTACCAGCTGTGGATTAAACAGATAGGTGTGCCAGAACTTTCTAAAATGGCGAGTGGACATGATGTTCTTTTAGAGGTGCAGACACCACTTTGATTTCTGGCATTGCATGTTGTTAGCGGTTTGCTTCACATGAAAGGGAAACATTCAGGCCATTGAAAGTCTTCTAATTGAATAGATTTCTTCTTCGCATTTGCCTGAGGAAATGAGGGCTCAGTCTCCACAGGATGTGGATTAGATAAATATTCCATAAAGAGCCAAGGATACAGTGTTTCAGGAGGCAGGCATGCCCACCTACCAGGTCTTAGAAGACTTCCCTCCTCTACGGTCATCCCTGGCTCTTTTGCCAAAGATCCTTTGAGAGGACTGGGATCTACACCCTGAACACCAAAAATATGAAGTGACATTCCACCTGAAATTGACTTTAAAAAAGCAAGCCATTTTATATTTTAAGTGTAGAAAACCCTCGTGTATTAGACTACTGTTTAAAATTTTGGAAAAACACAGGACCAATTGGGGGAAGAAAGAATGGAAGCAAGATCAGCTTTAGATGGTCATGAAGATTACTTGATGGAATGGGGGGGGGGGAGAGAGTCAAAGAAGCCTAACACAGATTTAGTAATTATTCTTTTGAGTTGTGACCTCACAACCGCAAACATCGTTGCAAATTGCTAACAGAGTTGTTTAAAAAGGAATATGGCAGGAAGTTTTGTTACGGTGATATTGGATAAATATGCCTATGGGTGGAATGAGAAAATAGAGTCCAGATATTATATAAATGAGTATTTGAAAATTAGAATAAAATTTCCATCATGTGAAGATTGAAATACTACATCATACTCACAGACTCAAAAAGTTCTGTGTCTCAAATTACAATATTTAGTTTGAGGGACATTCCCTGGAGAACCGTCTTAGGTGGGTCATGGGGGCAGAGGGTGCATGTGAGGAGTTGGAATTAGGTTGTTTCATTAAATGGGAATGGAAATAGACATCATTCCTGGGTTGACAGATTATTTTAGGTATTATGCTATTTAAAAATATATGTGTAACTAAATAAATATTGCATGTACATTCTGGATTACTTCACTAATATCTCAAGAGGTCTTTATTTTTACTTCGCCCTCTTCTGGTTCATCTTTGAGAATGGGAGTTTGCCTCCTTCTACCTGGGTGCTGGTGGCATTTTAAAATTATCAGTTTAAAATTCTGCTTTTGCATTTACCTTGCACCATGGTGTAGAAAGAATCAATGGAGGACAGATTAGAGGTGATACTGACATCCTCATCTCGGCTGGATGATTCAATGTCTACCGTGATGGCCTTGTCCATGTCCCCATGCAGGTTTGTGACCACGCCAGTTGGAAACGTCACATTCGTCAGACGACCTTCACTGTCGTAGCTAAATAGAAGAGGCAATGACTTGTTATTAAACAGGAAACTGGAGGTTCTTCTTATTTATGACTATAATGTGCCGCCACATTAGTTGCACAATGTGGAAGGATGTTTGTCTTTGTGCATGAGCTATGTGGAGCGAAGACTTCAAACACACTCAGAAGGAACCAAAAACCTGTTTAACATAGAAAAACCTCACCAGTGAGAGCAAGAATAAACAGAATGGCTCTCCATCTCAGCACATTATTCTTTGAAGTTTGACCGAACTCCTGTTGCACATCTAATTTGCTGTTTCAAAGGGAACATGTTTGCTAATACTAAATTTCTTAATATGCCTCCATATTTTCTACAAACCAGATTTAATTCTCTCTCATCAGCTTTTTTTTTGCAGTTTTTGGCCGAGGCCAGGTTTGAACCTGCCACCTCTGGTATATGGGGCTGGCGCCCTACTCCTTTGAGCCACAGGCGCTGCCCTCTCTCATCAGCTTTTAAAGTTTCACTTACACCCTCTATGTCAATGCCATATACACACATATATATAAAATTTGTCAAAGATTATGTCTATTTGCATGTATGTATTTTCACATGTAAAATATTCCTTTAATACCTTGAGGCATCATCAACAAATCAATATAATAAAAGCCTTTTAAAGACTTTATTTCTTAGAGATCGACATACTTTATAATGCTGGATTGGATCTTAAATGTTGACGATAACCTAAAGTGTCCATACTGATGTTGCAAAAATGAATGATGTCTTAAACGATGATTTATTATGTTTACTGAAATGAGATGCATTATTTCCTGACTTTAATGATTATTTACCTCTTTATTAGACACATACTCTTTTTAGCATACAGACATAAGAAGAGAAACTTATAATTTAAGTATTAGGATGTTCTTTTAAAAGCTGACCTGTGCGTGATAGATACGGCGTTTGAATGAAGAACTGAATTTTTGTGGTTTTTCTATTTGTAGCAGCACCAGAGAAAAGTTCAAAAGTGACAGAATTGCCTGAAGAAATGCAAAAAAAAAAAAAAAAAAAAAAAAGCAAAGTTTCAGGATGAAAAATAGAGATCTGCTTGGGACAGTATACTTGAGGTTGGCTTTCAGATGAATACTAAGGTCACTTCATTAATCAGATTCTAAGATGTGAAATGGGGACGTGAACCTTGTCCTGGTGAAAATAAGTCCAGACACAGAGCTAGTCGAGAAATGACTTAGATGTTGTTAGACAAGGTCAGGAGTCACCAGTGACGGGAAAGAAATGGTAGAGGATCACAACAGGAGAAAGTATGAGGCCTCTCGGGAGTAAAATAGTGCTTAAATGATGTTTTGGAATAAAAGGATACAGAGTTTTTAAGTGTAAAAATTCTTTTGGAAAACTGATTTAATAATTAGAAGATTCCAGTTGATAGAGAAGATTCAGCAAGGGCAATGCTATGGGTAGAGAGAGGAGCGGAAGAAGAGGGCCAGGTGAGGAGCTGACCCATCTAATTCAGTGGAGACAGTATCGGTCAGACCCGGGGCTTCACCCTTGTGGTCTGACAACCTGCCACGCTGCTCAGAAGGGAGAAGCAGAAAGGGACACGCCACCGAGTCTGACGGTCGCGTGGCCTCACAGGGGGCGGGGCTGCGGAGAGGGAGCTGACCCCGGCCCCTCCCACCAAGCCCCAACCCCTGGCAGATTAAGGTATAGAAAGTTTATTGGTGTCACCACTTTTCTGAAGAAACAGTTGCTTTTGAAAGAAGCAAACGTTTCTATCTACCCAGAAGAAAAACAACCATTTTATCATAAGGACATTTGCACTAGATTTTTTATCACAGATCAATTTATGATCGTCAAGATGTGGAAACAATTTAAACACCTGTCAGCTCAGGAATGGATTAATAAACGGTGGCATATGTATACAATAAAAAAAGATGGGAAACTTTACATCTTTTGTATTAACCTGGATGGAGTTGAAGCACACTCTTCTTAGTAAAGTATCACAAGAATAGAAAAGCAAGTCTCCAGTGTACTCGATACTAATATGAAGCCAGCAGATGACCTAATACACACCCACACAAGAGAAAAACTCAGTTTAATTCAAGAAAGGGGGAGGGGGTCGGAGGGAGGCGGAGCAGGCAGGAGGGAGGGGATGATGAGCACCCACCTAAAGGGCACAGTGTAAGGGTTCATGGCACACCTCCTGGGTGCGGGACACAGCTACGACAGGGACCTCATCTAACAAATGCAAACATTATAACCTAATCAATCACATCTCTTAATCTGAAATTTAAAAAAAAGAAAGAAGCAAACACCCACCAGTCTATTTACACAGCACAAACATCCACCAGTTCATTTACACAGCAAGCGCAGCAGCGTTGCACAGTCACAGACAAAACCTGCCTATAAAGTCCAGTTTCAAGTTTGGTCTAATTCCTGCATCGCAGTATACTTTTCTTAGTGTGATGTGAAGACTCTGCTATTAGATTTAAAAAAAAAAAAAGAACTCAATACCTTTCTGAATGCTCCTATATGAAAGACAGACTTCTGTACTGTATTATTTATCTGCCATTCTCACCCCTCATTGCAGAGATGGAAACCTGAAAATGTGACGTGATCAAGTGACTTGGCCAGGTCATCACTTTCTACTGACTGGGCGAACTGGAACTTCTATGCAGCAGACCTCAGGTCCATTCACCCTCCTGTAAATCACCAGGCCTGATTTATTTTATTTCATTGTTTTTTTGGGGAGGAGTTTCACTCTGTCACTCTGGATAGAGTGCCATAATGTCACAGCTCACAGCAACCTCAAACTCCTGGGCTCAAGTGATCCTCCTGCCTCACCCTCTGCGTAGGTGGGACTACAGGTGCCCACCACCATGTCCAGCTAGTTTTTCTATTTTTAGTAGAGATGGGGGGTCTCCCTCTTACTCAGGCTGGCCTCAAACTTCTAAGCTCAGGCAATCTACCTACCTTGGCCTTCCAGAGTGCTGGGATTATAGTGTGAGCCACGGCGTCCTGCCCTGTGGCTGATTTAAATCCAAGAACTTTGTTTTCTATATAGGATGCCCCTACAAGCGGCTTGCTGATTCGTTCTTGCCGCTGTTCCTGGCCTGCCCTTTGCAACCCTTTTGTTGGTTTTTATTTTCTCGCCCCACTCAATCTAAAGCAGAGGCTTCACCCTTCTCCGGAGGAAAGCATTTCTCCAACCTTTGACTTTGCTCTTTTACTGGCTTATTGTGGGGCTCTCTTTCCTGCCAGGCCGGCATCTGGTATCACAGGATGCCGAGCACGCTGAGATGCAACCCAGGACCTCTTTTATTAGCCTTTGGTTCTTTGGGAAATACAAATCCAAGTCACCTCCACAGGGCGCACAGTTAGAAGGACAGAGTGTTAAGCTGGGATCTTAGTGGTCCAGCATCCAGTTGAGCCCCAAAGTTCTGCATTTGTGCATTCCACGAAGCTGCTGAATCTCAGCGAAGGCAGCGACAGGCCAGGAGGGGTTAGTTGCCCAGGGAAGGCCAGGAAAGGCACTGCTGTGTGCGGGGCCCTCAGACCGTCCGCCTGGCCAGTCACCCAGCAGTGAGAAGTCTGGCTGGGGAGCAAAGTCACTATGGGAAAATTTAACTGCTACCAATAAGCGCCCTGTGAGTGGTCAGACCATACAGAGCAGAAAAGGAGACGTTTTCACGCTGGGAAGAGCCACATCAAGGTGGGGCCAAGCCAGGCCTTGGGGGAGGCCCCTGCAGGCAGAAACAGCTGGTGGAATGCAGAGGGAACACTGGGAGGTCCACCAGGGATGAGGGTGGGAGTGCAGGGGCGTGGCATGCCCAGCAGGGGAGCTGCGTGACAAGTGGCCTCCATCTGGTCTCCTGGCTGGAGAATGTGGGGGCTGAAGATGTTCAAGAAAAGCAGAGTTTTCAGGAGGAGCCCAAAGTTGGGGTGATAGGCCAGGCCTGTGGGGGGTGTGGCTCTCATATTCACAGATTTCACAAACCAGGACAAAAAAAAAAAAAATTAGGACCAGCATAAGGTTTTTGCATTAAAAGCAAAATTGCCATCTGATCCATCCACATTTCATGAAGAAAGGCCATTTAAACACACCAAAGCTACACAGGGCCTAACTGCAGAGTGAATTCTTAAAAATGAATAATCAACTCTTGATGAAAAACATTCTCTCCAACATCATTATTTCTTTTTCATTTCCATGCGGATCATGCAAACTTCCCCCCACTTTAGCGCCTACCTAGGTCAATGGCAGTGAAAACAAGATGAGTCAGGAGAGACATTAAGATGATTTGGGACTCTGGATAAGGGCATGAGAGAAAACAAGCCACCCAAGATGACTCTTGGGTACTTCCAGAGATGTCAGGCAGGCTCTCCTGCACCCGGACAAAAGGAGAAAGTGACACGTCAGCAAATGGCCAACTGTCTGTGAAACACCTTGACCCTGGGCCCCAAAAGAGACCTTTCCATGAAACAGATATTCTCCCATACAAGTTCTCTGATTACGAGCAACTCTGTGGCCTAACTTAACACACCTTGGTGTCAGCAGTGGACCAGCACTGCCCAACTTGTGTATCTGAGACAGAATTTTCTTTTATTAGCCACGTGGATTTATACTGAATAGAACATTGACGTGTTGTGCCTTCCACGGTCTTGACCTCATGGTGTCAAATTCATAACACAGCGTATTCCCTTGTGCCACCTGTGACCTCTCTCTACACAGGACTCTGGCTGGAGAAGACGGACTCCCTCAGGCTCCCAGCGACTCCTTGCTCTGCACTGAGGGGATTCCCTTATTTGATGTTTACCGATTTGTTCATCTTAATTGTGACTGCATTTTTGCCTCAGCTTGCGGTTTTTGCCTTTGTGGTCTATTTTTGCACCGCTTTTTAGTTTCCTAAGTAGTGGGATTGGCAACAGATCCTCAGAGAGCCTTGGCCTCAGTCACGGTCGGTTGGAAGTGCTGTGTTCTTCTTGGCATGCCATTTTCTCTTTCTCCCTCTTACAGACATGAAGTTCCCAAGTCTTCAGTTTGCCTTGGTGATATCTCTCAGATATCTATCTGGCCATTCTCAGAGCTGCCCTAGACTGTCACCCTGAATAGAGTGCCGTGGCATCATCATAGCTCACAGCAACCTCAAACTCCTGGGCTCAAGGGATCCCCCCAGTTTTTCTATTTTTAGTAGAGATGGGGATCTTGCTCTTGCTTAGGCTGGTCTCGAACTCCTAAGCTCAGGCAATCCACCTGGGTCAGCCTCCCAGAATGCTGGGATTACAGGCATGAGCCATGGCACCTGGTCTTTTCTGCCAATTTTATTATTTTATTTTTTTAAATTTCAGGCTAACGTGAAGGTACAAACAACCAGGTTACAATGTTTGCATTTGTTTTATGTCCCTGTTGTAGTGTGTCCCGCACTCGGGAGGTGTGCCATGGACCCTTACATTATGCCCATTAGGAGGGAGCACACTCATCCCCCTCCCTTCTCCCCTTCCCCCCCACTTGAATTGACTTGAGTTTTTCTCTTATGTGGGCGTGTATTAGTTCATCTACTGGCTTCATATTAGTATTGAGTACATTGGAAACTTGCTTTTGCATTCTTGGGATACTTCGCTACCTTTCTGCTGATCTTAGATCTGTAACTCAGCCTGGCATGGAGTTGTTCTGTCTCAAAGATGTGACCAGCTGGGTATGTACTCGTGTGTTGTTGGCAGGGCTTCCCTCAGACCTCTGTTCCTTCCCCTGCAGCGTGAGCGAGAGCCAGTTAACAGTGTCGCCTCACTCTGCTTTCTTCTTTCACTATAAAGTCTGTTCTGAGGAAGGAGATAGTGGATGTTGGTTTGGGTACATTCTGGGGGTCTAGAATTGGGATAAGTGTTCAAATTACTCATGACTTGCCCTTCTTCCTCTAGCCCAGAGGAAGCCTGCTCTGGGGAGCTACTTACTGGGGGACATGGGCTTGCTTTCAGACTTGAACTCCCGTAAGGACTCCCACGAAGAACTGTCCACAGCTCATGATGTATAATCACATTGTATAGAGGGAGAATTTTTCATCTAACAGAGTACCTTAGGTTCAATGTTTCCTTACTGACTTTAACAGCCAATGAAAACAAAATCAAACAAAAACAAATCCCCTCATTCCTGCAGTCTGCCATGGCAATGTTTTATCTGCAGTGCTAATTTGTAACAGCATCTTATCTGCCATTGAGGTAAAGTAGAACAAAGGTACCAACCCTATTAAGAACTAAAACATAGGCATAAATCATTCTTTGATCGTCATTCCTGATGAAGGATGGGTATACAAACAGTAAAAACAGGATAAAGCCTGATTTAAATGTCTATACTAAAAACAGAAAAAACTAGCCAGGCATGGTGGTGGGCACCTGTAGTCCCAGCTACTCAGGAGGCTGAGGCAGGAGGATCTCGAGTCCAAGAATTTGAGGTTGCTGTGAGCTATGACACCATGGAACTGGACACAGTGAGACCCTGTCTCTAAAAACAAACAAACAAAACAAAGCCCCCAACTCAAATCAACACTCAAACAAAAAAAGAATAACATTTCAAATGGTGGACGAACTTGGAATCCTAATAGCAATAATGTGATTTGTAACGCTAGTATCAAAAGATTTTACATTTAAGTTTTCTGGAAACAAACTTGAGGTTTTCTTATTTTAACAATTACCTCAGAAACACATTACACTTTCCTTGAATTTAGCAGCAATGTTGGCAATAAGAAATCCTCAAAAATCAGGTTCAGGCTAGAAATAGCAAAATATTTCCATACTCCCAAATCACGAGAGCATCTAATACTAGTTGACTGTTTCTTACGTATGGCCAAAAGTGACAGGAAAATGCAAAGTAAGAAAGACAAAAAAAAAAAAAGTATTCTTTTATATGATTTTTGTCACTAAGAGGATCTTGATGATAAAGAACAGAGAATTGTATGGGGTGGGTCATACCAATTTAAATTTCATTGCTTTTGCTGCATTTAATTAGGAGGTCTTGGGGATGGGGCAAATTCTGATTTGTGTGCTTTGCTCCATAAAACTGGAAAAGGTAGCCTTCTGCAGTTAAGCTGCTGTTCTCCTTTTTTTTCAAATACCCTGGATAATAGGAGTTCAAAGGTGCAGAGACAAGGGCTGGCCTTTCCTTCCTCATTTCTGGCCTGGCCATTTTGAACATTAAGCATAGTCACAGAAATGACATTTACTTCCCAGGATCAAATGAAAAGTGATTCAATGCTGCTTCCCTTACACCGTACTCACCACATCAGGGGAAGGGTGACAAAGTGATGATTCCCAGCTTGGAAATTCATGAACCTTCAGACATTCTAATCAGGGCATTCCAGAATTAGCTCCCTCAGGGGGTGGAGCGTTGTGGGTTAGCCAGAGGATTGTGTGGGAACTAATCCTTATTTTTAATTTATTTTTTAGAGACAGAGTCTCACTATGTCGCCCTCAGTAGAGTGCTATGACATCACAGCTCACAGCAACCTCAAACTCTTGGGCTTAAGTGATTCTCTTGTCTCAGCTTCCCACGTAGCTGGGACTACAGATGCCCACCACAACACCCGGCTATTTTTTGTTGCAGTTGTTTAGCTGTCCTGGGCTGGGTTCGAAACCGCCACCAGCTGGCCTGGGCTGGGTTCGAAACCGCCATAATCACTGTGCTACGGGAGCTGAGCCCCTTATTTTTTATTTTTGAAAACTGTTTATTGACTGAGGAAGGCTGACATATGTGGGTGGAATGCGTCTCATTTGTTTAGACAGCAGGTCTTGAAGCAATTTTTTATTCCCAAGAATCTGCAAAATGGAATTGTGCAGGCCCTTGGGCCCCTGGCCTTATTTGACAGGGTCTGGAGATGTTCGAGGACCAACTCATTCTCTTTGCCGTCCTCGTCCTCGGGTCTCATCCAGGCCATACGCAGACCCACACCCAGGAAATGGCTGTATGGCAAGCAAGGACAGGGAGGTCTGTGAAAGACTTAGAGTAAGTTGGAAAGGTTTTTAAGAAGTAGGTAGCCCATTTGGATAGAGGGCTTTTATTTATTATTATTAATTGTTATTCCTACTACTACTAACACCTAAGATGCCAGGTTTGAGCAAAATGTAATATGCATTTCAGCAAAAAGAAGTTGGCGAATTTTTCTTTTTTTGAGACAGAATCTCACTGCATGTTGCCCACGCTAGAGTGTGATGGCCTAAGCCTCGCTCCCAGCAACCTCAAACACAAGTGATCCTCCTGCCTCAGCCTCCTGAGTACTGGGGACTACAGGTGCCTGCCACCACACCTGGCTTGGCAAACTTTCAAAAGTGTTTTTTCTTTTCTTTATCTTTTTTTTTTTTTTTTTTTATTGTTTGGGATTCATTGAGGGTACAAAGAATTAGGTTAAACTGATTGCATTTGTTAAAGTCCCTCTTTTATAATTGTGTCCCCAAGAGTTAAGTATTGTTTCTTTAGGACTAAATCTTCACAGTGGGCTATGAGAAACTGGGGAGGAAGCAGCAGATCACAGATTCCTTAGAGCAGGAAGGGATTTTGAATTACTAAGGAGCCTTTCATTTTCTAGGTGAGGACCCCAAATCCACAGAGGTGCTGTGATTTGCCTGTAGTCACACAGTGAGGAGTAAGGAACAACATTGAGATCCAGGTTTATAGTTTAGCCTAGGGCCCTTTCCAGTTAGCCCAGGCTGCTTCTCCCCAAACCAAACTGACAGAGAACAGAGAAAAAGCAGCTTCAAAGAATCACTGAGCTGTGATGACTTGGAAAACGGAGAGAGGAGAGTGAGAGAGGACAGGGGGACAGCAGTAGCAAGGGATAGGGTCAGGATCTACTTTAAGAGAGAAAATGAATATTCTGCAAAGTGCAAGAAGGAAGGAAAGGCAGAAGATGGTCACCTGGGGCAAAAGGGAATAAAGAGAACCAAGTGTACAAGGGGAAGGTGGATCTGAAGATTTCAAAAACTAGGGACATGATGTCTAGTTGCAGAAAAAGGACTTTAAGGTGTTGACACAACCACTGTTTGGATCGTAAGCCCCAGGGAATTTGGGTCTGTAAATTCACCCCGTCTTTCCCCCACTCCTCGCCAGATCCTCTACGTCCCTTTTGCACAGGACTTAATTCACACCGACAGTTTCAATTCTCTCGGCAGCTCTCACATCCAAATCTCTAGAATTGGCTTCTCCTAAGTTCTAAGCAGACATTTTTGACCACACATGAGACTTTACTACCGTGACCTCAAATTTACAATTTCCGAACCAGAAGTTATTTCCATCTTCCAGCCTGCAGTTCCTCCCTATGTCTGCATGGCCACGTGGTCACCTATGTTGGGACTCACCCGACATCCTATCCCCCCTCCCTTCTTACGTTCATTCTGACACCAAGTTGTAGTTTACAGGTGAATCACCTTGGCCGTTGTCATTTCAGCATGGTTCAAGTCTTCATTTCTTAACCTGATTTACTATCTCCTAACTCACCCTTTTCTTGCTAACCTACTTCTCTACCGTAAGCCCACCTCTATACTGTTACCAGACAGACCATGTTGCTTCCCTCTAAAAATGCTTTGAAAAGAGCGCCGTTGAGAATGGACCATCCATCATGACAACTCTGCGGCACCGCCCCACTGACTTCCCCACACGCATTCTCTGGGTCTTTTGTCCAACCTGCACGTTCTTCCCCAAACCTGCCATGCTCTGCCTCCTGAGTAAATGCTTTCTTCTGGCCTACAACACTTAGAAACTACCTGTCTTTGGTAGTTCGTCTCCAAAACCCCTCTCTGACTTGGCCCTTGGTGTCCCCCCTCACTATTTAATTATTTATTTTTATTTCTGATTAATATGAGGGTAAAAACAATGTTTGCATTTGTTAGGTAGAGTCCCTGTTGTAGTTTGCGTTCCACTCCCAGCAGGTGAGCCATACACCCTTACATTGTGCCCACAAGGTGGAAGCTCACCAATCCCCTTCCCCTCCTCCCAACTTGAATTGTTTTTCTCATGCATGGGTGTGTATCAGTTCATCTGCTAGCTTCATATTAGTATTCCTTTTCCACTCTTTTTTTATTTATTATTAAATCATAGCTGTGTACATTGATGCAATCATCCTTTTCCATTCTTGTGATACTTTACTAAGAAGAATTCATTTGTTTTGATTACTATTAATATTATTGTTTGGGATTCATTGAAGGTACAAAGAATTAAGTTACACTGATTGCATTTGTTAGATAAAGTCCCTCTTATAATTGTGTCCTGTCCCCCCCCCAGGGGTGTGTCCTAAATCATGACCCCCATTCCCCATCTCCCAACTTGCTCATTCCCCTACCTCCCCTCCTTGCATTAGCTCATCTACTGCCTTCATATTAGAATAGAGTACATTGGATTCTTGCTTCTCCATTCTTGTGATGCTTTACTAAGAAGAATGTGTTCCACTTCCATCCAGGTTAATACAAAAGATGTAAAGTCTCCATCTTTTTTAGTGGTTGAATAGTATTCCATGGTATACATATACCACAGCTTATTAATCCATTCCCTGGTTGGTGGGCATTTACGCTGTTTCCACATTTTGGTGATTGTGAATTGAGCTGCAATAAAGTCTAGTGCACATGTCCTTATGATAAAATGATTTTTTTTCCTTCTGGGTAGATGCCCAGTAATGGGATTACAGGATCAAATGGGAGGTCTAATTTGAGTTCTTTGAGGGTTCTCCATACTCTTTCTCCTCTTCCAAAAAGGCCGTATTAGTTTGCAGTCCCACAGCAGTATACAAATGTTCCCTTCTCTCCACATCCACACCAGTATCTGTAGCTTTGAGATTTGTGATGTGGGCCATTCTCACTGGGGTTAGGGGATATCTCAGTGTAGTTTTGATTTGCATTTCTCTGATGATTAGGGATGATGAGCATTTTTTCATGTTCGCTAGCCATTGTCTGTCTTCTTTAGAGAAGGTTCTATTCATCTCTCATGTCCAGTGATATATGAGATTGTTGGATCTTTTTTCATTAATTTCAGTTCTCTCTAGATCCTACTTATCAAGTTGTTGTCTGATTCATAATATGCAAATATCTTTTCCCATTCTGAAAGTTGTCTGTTTGCTTTGGTAGTTGTTTCCTTGGCTGAACAGAAGCTTTTCAGTTTAATTAAGTCCCACTTGTTTATTTTTGTTGATATTGCAATTGCCAAGAAAGTCTTCTTCATAAAATCTTTCCCTAGGCCCATATCTCCAAGTGTTTTCCCCACACTTTCTTTGAGGATTATTGTTTCATGCCTTAGATTAAATCTTTTATTCATCTTGAATCAACTTTTGTAAGTGGTGAGAGGTGTGGGTCCAGTTTCAGACTTTTACAAGTGGTTATCCAGTTCTCCAAGCACCATTTGTTGAATAGGGATTCTTTCCCCCAGTGTATGTTCTTGTTTGGTTTATCAATGATCATATGGCTGTGAGAGGTTAGTTTCATCTCATGGTTTTCTATTCATTTCTAAATGTCAATGTCTCTATTTTTGTGCCAATACCAGCTGTTTTGATCACAATGGCTTTGTTGTACAGCCAAAAGTCTGGTAGGGTAATTCCCACTGCTTTGCTTTTATTACTAAGAATTGCCTTGGGTATACGAGGTTTCTTCTGGTTTGATACAAACAAAGAATTATTTTTTCCAAATCTTGAAAGATGGTATTTTAATGGGGATTGCAGTGAATCTGTAGATTACTTTGGGTAGTATAGACATTTTCACAATGTTGATTCTTCCTGGCCATGAGTATGGTATGTTCTTTGCTTTGTTAATATCTTCTGCTATTTCTTTTCTTAGGATTTTATAATTTTTTTTTGTAGAAGTCCTTTACCTCTTTTGTTATGTATATTCCTAGGTATTTCGTTTTTTTTTTGAAGCTACTGTGAAGGGAACTTGTCCTTGATTAGCTCCTTGTCTTGGTTGTTATTGGCATATACAAAGGTTACTGATTTGTGGACACTGATTTTATATCCTGAGACATTACTGAATTACTGATCAGTTCCCGGAGTCTTGTGGTACAGTCTTTGGGGTTCTGTAAGTATAAGATCACATCATTAGCAAAGAGCAAGAGTTTGACCTCCTCTGCCCCCCGTTGGATGCCTGTTATTTCCTTCTCTTGCCTGACTGTATTGGTTAGAACTTTCAGCACTATGTTGAATAGTAGTGGTGATAGAGGACAACCTTGTCTGGTTCCACTTCTAAGTGGAAAAGCTTTCAGTTTTACTCCTTTCAGTATAATATTAGCTGTGGGTTTGTTGTAGATAGCTTCAATCAGATTAAGAAATGTGCCACCTATGCCTATACTCTTCAGTGTTCTAATTAGAAAAGGATGTTAAATTTTATCAAATGCTTTTTCTGCATCTATTGAGAGAATCATATTCTCTTTGTTTTTGCTTCTCTTGATATGGGGAATTACATTTGTTTTTGCTTCTGTTGATATGCAGTTGCAAATATTAAACCAGCCTAGCATCCCTGGGATGAAACCTACTTGATAGTGATGATTTTTTTTTTAAATACATAGTTGTAACCTATTGGCTAGGATTTTGTGAATTTTTGCATCTAAGTTCATTAGTGAAGTTGGTCTGAAAGTCTCCTTTTTAGTTGGGTCTTTTCTTTTTTTTGTAGAGACGGAGTCTCACTTTATGGCCCTCCGTAGAGTGCCATGGCCTCACACAGCTCACAGCAAATACCAACTCCTGGGCTTAAGCAATTCTCTTGCCTAAGTCTCCCAAGTAGCTGGGACTACAGGCGCCTGCCACAATGCTCAGCTATTTTTTGTTACAGTTGTCATTGTTGTTTTAGCTGGCCTGGGTTGGGTTCAAACTGTCCAGCCTCGGTGTGTGTGGCCAGCACTGTAAGCATTGTGCTACAGGCACCAAGCCAGTTGGGAGATTTTTTTTATTATTTCTTCTATCTTAGTTCCTGAAATCTGTCTATTCAACAGATCTATTTCTTCCTGTTTAAGTCTTGGGAGAGGGTGTGTTTCCAGGTATTGGTCTATTTCCTTCACATTGTCAAATTTCTAGGCATAGAGTTTCTTGTAGTACTCAGAGATGATCTCTTGTATCTCTGTGACATGTTGTTATTTCCCCTTTATCATTTCTGATTGAGGTGATTAGAGATTTTACTTTTCTGTTTCTAGTTAATCTGGCCAAAGGTTTATCACTTTTATGTATGTTTTTGAAAAAACAGCTTTTTGTTTCATTAATTTTTTTAATGATTCTTTTGTTTTCAATTTCATTAATCTCTGATTTAATTTTGGTTCTTTTCTTCTGCTGGGTTTGGGATTAGATTGTTCTTTTGCCAGTTCCATAAGGTGGTTCATGAGTTTGTTGATGAGCTCTCTGTTTTTTGAATGTGGGCATCTAATACAATAAATTTCCCTCTTAAGACTGCTTTTGCTGTATTCCACAGGTTTTGGTAATTTTTGTCTTCATTGTTGTTATGTTTGAGAAATTTAATGATTTCCTCTTTTATCTCTTTCTGAACCCAGCTATCATTCAGCATAAAGTTAATTTCCAAGTCTTTGTGTGGGGATGAATACATTTTTGTTAGAGTTGAGTTCCACCTTTATTGCCTTATGGTCCGAGAAGATACAAGGTATAATTCCTATTCTTTTAATTTTGTGAGGTTTGATTTGTATCCTTGGATGTGGTCAATTTTAGAGTACATATCATGGGCTAACAAGAAAAATGTATATTCCTTAGCTTTGGGATGTTGTGTTCTGTATATGTCTATTAATTCCATTTTTTCTAGGGTCACATTTAAGTCCTTTGTATCTTTTTTTTTTTGGTTTCTGTTTAAAAGATCTGTCCAATTCTTCCAGAGGGGTGTTAAAGTCTCCAACTATTACAGTGTTATGGGATATACCATATTGCTCAGACCCATCAAGGTCTGTTTCATAAATCTGCAAGCATTTAAGTTGGGTGCATAAATATTTAAAATTGAAATGTCTTCTTGTTGTATTGTTCCTTTGACCAGTATAAAGTCTCCATCTTTGTCTTTCTTAACTTTAGTTGCCTTTTTTTTTTTTTTTGAGACAGAGCCTCAAGCTGTCACCCTGGGTAGAGTGCTGTGGCATCACAGCTCACAGAAACCTCCAACTCCTGGGCTCAAGCGCTTCTCCCATCTCTGCGTCCCAAGTAGCTGGGATTACAGGCACCTGCCACAACACCTGGCTATTTTTTGGTTGCAGCCATCATTGTTGTTTGGCGGGCCAGGCTGGATTTGAACCCTTTAGCTCAGGTGTATGTGACAGGCACCTTAGCCGCTTGAGCCACAGGCACCAAGCCGACTTTAGTTGCTTTTAAGATGCTTGTATCTGAAAACAAGATTGCAACCTGTCCTTTCTTCTGACTTCCATTTGCTTGAATACTGTTTTCCATCCCTTAACCCTGAGTTGATTTTTCCTTTAAGGCTAGGTGTGTTTCCTGGAGACAGGATATGGATGGCTTGTGGATTTTAATCCAATCAGCCAGCCTGTACCTCTTCAGTGGAGAATTCAGTTTGTTGACAATTATTTAGAAAATAGATAAGTGTGGTGGAGTTCTATTCATCTTATTTTGTGAGAGTCCGTTGTGTAGCTTTATCTTTTGTGCCATTATGGAAGCTAAGTTTTGAACTTTAGCTTCTGGGTGTTAACTATGTTGGTGGTCCATTGTGATGGTCAGTGTTTGAGAATAGGTCTAATTATTTCCTGTAGAGCTGGTCTTGCTGTGGCAAATTTTGTTAGTGCATGTGTATCTGGAAAAGATTTGATTTCTCCATCAATTTTGAAACTTAATTTAGAAGCAGGATACAGAATTCAGGGCTGAAATGAATGTTGAAGGTGGGCTTGGCCCCTGTAGCTCAGTGGTTAGGGTGCCAGCTACATGTACCAGGGCTGGTGGGTTTGAACCTGGCCAGGGCCTGCTAATGATAACAATAACAACAACAACAACAAAAATAGGCAGGCATTGTGGTGGGTGCCTGTAGTTCCAGCTATTTGGGAGGCTGAGGCAAGAGACTTAAGCCCAAGAGTTTGAGGTTGCTGTGAGCTGTGATGCCACAGTACTCTCCTGAGGGTGACATAATGAGACTCTCTCTCTCTCTCAAAAAAAAAAAAAAAAAAAGTGAAGGTGGATGACCATGCTCTTCTTGCTTCTAAGATTTCAGTTGAAAAGTCTGCTGTCATCCTAATGACTCTGCCTCTGTAGGTCAGTTGGTGCTTACTCCAGGCTGCTTGCAGAATTTTTTCCTTCATCTTGACTTTGAACAGGTTAATTACAATTTGTCTTGGAGAGGGCAGTGCCTGTGGCTCAGTGAGTAGGGCGCCAGCCCCATATGCCGAGGGTGGCAGGTTCGAACCCAGCCCCGGCCAAACTGCAACAAAAAAATAGCCGGGCGTTGTGGCGGGCGCCTGTAGTCCCAGCTGCTCGGGAGGCTGAGGCAGGAGAATCACGTAAGCCCAAGACTTAAGAGGTTGCTGTGAGCCGTGTGACGCCACGGCACTCTACCCGAGGGCGGTACAGTGAGACTCTGTCTCTACAAAAACAAAACAAAACAAAACAAAACAATTTGTCTTGGAGAGGCTCTGTTTGAGTTGAGATGACCCAGAATTTGATATCTACCTGAAAGGAGTATGTCAGGGTCTTTAGTAAAACTTGGCAAGTTTTCATTTATGATAGCATCTAGTAGGGTTTCCATTCCTTTGGGACAATAGGAATCTCTGTTATTCATATGTTTGAACACTTCATGGAGTCTTGCAGTTCTCTTAATAGCCTGCTTTTTTTCTCTCTCTTCTTTTCTGCATCTATAACTACCTGGGCTAACTCAAAGACTTTATCTTCTAGCTCTGAGGTTCTTTCTTCTCCCTGGCTAACCTATTTTTGATACTTTCCACTGCATATTTACATTCTCTGATTGTCTCCTTCATTTCTTTAAGCTCTGCCTTATCCTTTTTATATTCTGTATACCTCTTGTCCGACTTCTGGTTTTGTTTTTCCATTTTCTCATCCTTTCCTTTTATTGTCTTTATCATGCATATTTAAAATTTCCTTTCTGTCAAGTCCATTAATTCTTTATAGGTGGAGTCTTCTACAGTAGCTGACTCATGGTCCCTTGGGGGACGTTCCTCTGTTTTGTTTTTTCATGTCTGAATTTTTCTGTTGGTTCCCCCTCATGTGTTCTTTCTTCCTATTCAGCTCCTTGTTCTCCTTCTCACTGCCTCCTTTGTTTCAAATAGAAGTCCTTACTCTTGATGACAGTATGTTGCAATATGTCACCGGAACAACAGGTGGCACTGTTTTTTAGGAGACAGAGAGTATAGCCAACAAACTCTATGGTCCTTATTCCTATCTTAGTTGCCCTTGGTGATCACCTGATTGTTTCCTCAGCATTCAGACCCTATGGGATCTTAAGGCTTACAAGCATCTTTCAGGAGCAGGTCTCACAGTGCCCCCTGACTCTAGTTCTCATGTAGTGTGGGAGTCCCTCAGCCTGTCCCAAGAGTGGAGTCCTGATCCTGGCAGGAGGAATTAAGATGAACATGCTTTAGGCCTCTGCTAAGACCTTCTCATGACCTTCCTACAATGACAGCCCCACCCAGCTGCTGAGACCTTCTCAGAATGGCTGCCTCGCCAGCCACCAAACCTGTGGCAAATCAACTCCAACTGGCATTCAAATCTGGTTGCTGTACACTGTTCAAGTCTGCCCACTTGTCAAAGCTGTCCACTCAATGTACAGCTTTCCCCAGTAACCGAAAACTCTGGAAAGGCTTCCTCCTGACCCAGAGGAGGGCCAGCTGATCCCAGCTGGTTGCAATCACTTGCCCAATTCATCAGATTTCCACCACTCTGGATCTTACACTGTATCCAGCTCATCATCTCCTCACTGTGCTCCCTGAGCTATGACTCTGGGTAAGGTCCCTACACCAGGTATGGCTGGATTCTCTGTTTTTCCCCAGTCATTCTAGGAGAGCTCAGCTGAACTGTCTTTCTGGTCTGCCATCTTGCTCCACCACTCATGACAATGTATTTCAACTTCAACCAAGTAAATACAAAAGATGTAAAGTCTCCATCTTTTTTAATGGCTACATAGTACTCCATGGTGTACATATACCACAGTTTGTTAACCCATTCCTGGGACAATTGGCTCTTGGCGTCCTTACAATCATTTACTCATCTGTGTCCTCCAGTGGACTCTGTCCTCCTTCAAGGGAGGGAATGTACCTTTCAGCTCTGCATTCTGCAATGTACAGGTCAGCACCTGGAACATCATTCATTATTGAATGAATGAATCCAAGAGTGAATGAATGAATGCCAGGAACAGGAAATTAGTGGATACATAGGTAATGCTTGATGCTGAAAAGACCAAATTCCCACCTCAATGAAGGCTAACAGGTTTGAAATGATTTAATAATTGGCCATTTTGTCTGCCTTTGCACTACAGCAAGTGCAAAATTTCCATTTTCTTTTCATCTAAGGGGGTGTTGCTTGGCCTAGGCTCATTTTGTGGTTAGTGTAAACCTTCGTGTTAAGGAGAATGAGGTCCATTTTGAAAATTAAGTTACAAAAAAAGCTCTTTATTAAATTAATACAATGTAAATGAATTAATCTTTAATTAAATCTGCACACAGACATATGCACATGAAGATAAACTGCCAGGTATAGCCTTACTTACTAGCCCTAAGTTATAAATAACCATTGCTCAAACTCATTCTGGCCTTTCTTTAGGTTTGTCATTCTGAACATATCTTGGCATCTGTGGGAAGACTCTGAAGCATTTAGATATTATGCCATTTTGTTCCTCCAGATTATGACATTCCTGCAATGTCTTTTTAAAATTCTAACTCTAACTGATCTGGTGTAAATGAGTTCCTTCTAATTTCAGGCCAGGCTTAAGCTTGCCTTTAATAGGGCTTGGTCCTGCCTTCCCTTCTTTCTTTCCTTCCTTCCTTTTTTTTTTTTTGAGATATAATCTCATTTTATCGTCTTTGGTAGAGTGCTGTGGCATCATCATAGTTCACAGAAACCACAAACTCATGGACTCAAGTGATCCTCCTGCCTCAGCCTCTTGAGTAGCTGGACTATAGGCGCCTGCCACAATGCCTGGCTAGTTTTTCTATTTTTAGAGAGATGGGGTCTCACTCTTGTTCAGGCTGATTTCAAACTTCTGAGCTCAAGGGATCCTCTCACCTTGACTTCCCAGAATGCTGGGATTACAAGCGTGAACCACTGAGGCTGGCTGGGACTTGGTTACTTCTTTTGTGGAGTTTGAAACAGAAAACTTTCCTTTTTTCTTTTTTGCAGTTTTTGGCTGGGGCTGGGTTTGAACCCACCACCTCCGGCATATGGGGCCCGTGCCCTATTTCTTTGAGCCACAAGTGTCACCTTAGAAAAACACTTTCTTTGATTTACCTTTATTAGATGCTTAAATTGATTACTTCCTTTAGATAAACTACATGTTTTTCAGACTTTGCTTTTTATACAGTTTATTTTTAGAAAGCCAAATGATGGGAAAAATTTTTTTCTATAAGATATACTCTGAAAATACCTTGAAAGAGAACAAAAACTAGTTTTTAGACAGAGTTACAGAGTGGCTATTTCTTAATTTCAGTATTTCCCAGCAGTTCTGGGGGTGTCCCTTGAAGAATCACATTTTAACTGAACTCTGGGATGAGCCTGAAGTCTAGGCAGTGTGTTCAGGAGTGTGTGGTGTGTCCGTGAGGTGTGGCAGGGTGAGGAAGGCAAGGGTGCTGAATGAGGACTCAGAGACTGTGTCCCTCCTGCTGATTGGAAGTGCATGGATAGGCCCCCAACCACCTAAGTCCTTCACAGACTGCCTTCCCAAGTCCTGGGGCCAGTTCAGAAGCACAGTATCCACATTGTTGTGTGTGTGCAGCCTCTAGACACTGTGACCATCCCAGGCTCTGTCTGTGCTGAGTATCTCCTGGGGTGGGGGGCTGAGGAGTCAGGGCTGCTGGTGCTGCTTTTATTTTGTTATCATAGGAATGAGCCAGAGATGCTGGGAAGTCTCTAGAAAATACCCGATTGTCAATCTTCTGTTCTGCAAATGTAAAAAATAAAAAGTGGCGCCTGTGGCTCAGTGAGCAGGGTGCCGGCCTCATATACCGAGGGTGGTGGGTTCAAACCCAGCCCCGGCCAAACTGCAACAAAAAAAATAGCCGGGCGTTGTGGCGGGCACCTGTAGTCCCAGCTGCTCGGGGGGCTGAGGCAGGAGAATCACCTAAGCCCAGGAGTTGGAGGTTGCTGTGAGCTGTGTGACGCCATGGCACTCTACCCGAGGGTGGTACAGTGAGACTCTGTCTCTACAAAAAAAAAAAAAAAAAAAAAGTGCTCTTATGCTGGTGGTTGATGTGTAAGTTTCCTGCTTACCATCTAACAGTCACTTGGAATGGTAGGTGTATATGACCCATATTTTGCAGCCTAAAATGGGCACCCACATTTTTGACTCAAACATTCAGCAAATGCCCCTCGATAAGTGGCTGGCTCTCAGCCGGGAGGGACACGTCTGGGCAGGGCTCCCCTGGTAAATGCGCAGAGTGCACTGTCCTCCCACAGCTGACCCCTCTTCGAAGGCCACCCCTTCTCTCTCTCCTAGGGGTCCTTCCTTCCACACCATGTTGGGAGCTGCAGCCAAGATGGTGACAGGCTTGGCTCATGGGGTGGGAGCTTCTGAGGCCATTCAGCCTGTGCGCAGCCAGGCAGATCCCTGGGAACTTCTGCGGCTCCAGTCCCCTCCACAGGGCCAGACCTCAGGCCTTGGCTCTTCTCTCTGCAGCTTTGGTCCTTCTGGCCAGCACTGCCCCTGACCCCGCCCCTCATGGTGGCATTCAGTGGGGGGCCTCTCTGGCCCACTCCCAGCAATCCAACCAGACTGGATCCCTGTGTGCCAGCGTGGGCCCAGGCTGAACATCTGCTCCTGCACCACACTATCCATAAAAAATACACATCCTTATTTTTCCCTCAAAAACCTAGGCAAGCCTGAGGTCATCTGTGAATATGGTCACTATTCACTTGACCCAGAAAAACCTACAAAGTTGTGCAAGTCAATGGTTCAAATCTTCATGTTCACTTTTTTTTTTGAGACAAGTGTCTCATTCTGTCACCCTGGGTAGAGTGCTGTGGAGTCATAGCTCACAGCAACCTCAAATTCTTGGGCTTAAGTGATCCTCCTGCCTCAGAGTAGCGAGGACTACAGGCACCCACCACCATGCCTGGCTAGTTTTTCGATATTTGGTAGAGATAGGGTCTTGCTCTTATTCAGGCTGGTCTCCGAGCTCAAGCAATCCACCCACTTCAGCATCCCAGAATGCTGGGATCACAGGTGTGAGCCACTGAGCTGGACCACAGTGCTGAATTTTTGCTGCACATGGTTACAGATGCAGGGGAATGCTGAACTTAAGGGTTTAGATGTAGATTCTCTGGTCCTTGAGCATATCCAGGTGAGGAAAGCAGCCACAATGTGTGGCAGAACTTACAGAGCTCAGAGTCACATTAACCCATCCATGAGCTCCCCGCCACATTGAGATGGTCCTTACTGAAAAGGATCAAATTGTTCCAAAACTAGAAGAGGAGGTTGCATAGAACGAAAAGATATCCCAGAGGAAATTGAAGAAACAAAAACTCATGACCCAGGAATGGGCGCAACATAAAATAAATCCAAGTAACAGTAAGAGGAAAAAGAATTGGGGGTAGATGGCAAAATATGGTATCTAAGTGTAAATTACTTGATCATCATTGTGTAAGAGAGATATGAGGAGATGGCGTCATCTCTCCAGTTCAGGTAGTTATGGAGGACGTGTGACCCTGTTGGAAGGTGCACTTACTCTTGAACATCACAGAACAGGTCAGCATGTCTAGGACACCTGGAAAGAGTCCATGCGGCCTTAAACTACCCATATGCTCCAAGAACAAAGCTGATACACTGAAGAAATATGACTAATCTGTTTTTATGTTTTTCTGAGTAATCTGAATAATGCATGATTTCTCTGTTTCTGTTTCCCTTTCTTCTTTGAAGCCTGGACAGAAACTAATTATTTTTAAAACTCGAGGGCAGAAGGGAACTGGGGTAAATCAAGTATTAACAAGAGCATTGTCTTAATAGTGTTCAGGTTAACGTTTATAATGTACAGCAGCCACTTTATCTAACTGGTGACACTTTTTTTTTACTGATGTTCCTGGAAATATACATCCTGGTTAAAAATTGGAAGCAAAATTTTTAAATAAAATAGTAAAAATGAAAATCAACTTTAGAGTTTTCCTATTTATTATAAGTGATTTGCTGATAAAATCTCTTATACATCTTAATTTAATTTCCTAAATATCTCCTTCCAGGAAGAAAGAAAGAAAAAGGAAAAGGGGAATGAAAGAGGGGGCTAAGTACCATTCTTAGGTATATCTTTATAAAACAGGTTGTTTTGTTTTTACTGCAGGTTTTTGCTGTACAGCAATGACACATGGGTTTCTGTGTTTGAAAAGGTCATCCTCACACTTCTGTCCTGTGGAAGAGGCCTCTACAATTCTTGTAACATCTGAAAATGATACTTATGTAAGGAGGACACAGTATGGTGACTGTTTAAACATGATTCACATCACCAAGAACAGATACTGCTTTTCTTTTCTTTCTTTCTTTTTTTTTTTTTTTAAGACAAGAGTCTCATGTTTTTGCCATGGGTAGAGTGCCACCGTGTCAGAGTTCACAGTAACCCTCTACTTGGGCTCAAGCAATCCTCTTGCCTCAGTTTTTCTATTTTTAGTAGAGATGGGGGTCTCACTTTTGCTCAGGCTGGTCTCAAACTTGTGAGCTCAAGCAATCCTCTCGCTTCAGCCTTCCAGAATGCTAGGATGACAGGCATGAGCCATCGTGCCTGGCTTGACACTGATTTTCTAACCCGGAATGATCACTATAAGGTTCCCTACATTTTTTATGCTTATTGCAAACTGAATTGTCTTAGGTATCACTCTGGTACTATTCACACTGCCTGTCTTTCCTGCTCTGAGATCCTTTCTCTGGTTTGCTCCTAGAGCACCTGAGCTTATACCAGTAGCAGTTGTAGGTAGGTTTTCCATGGGTGCAGAGTTTAAGTTCATTATGAAGAAATGATCCAGAAGCTTGTCCTGAAACTGCAAGGTTTGAGTGAGGTGCGATAAAGCACCCAAATGGGAAGCTGGAGGCCCATATCTATCTACATAAATGTGGACAGATTAAAATTCGCGTCTTTGCTCTATGAATCTGAATATAGCTCACACAAGTACACAGAGTGAGCACCACAAATACAGAACTCCAAACATTCAGTCCTGAGATGAAAATCAGGCCACCACTCACCTGCTGGCGCACATGTATGTATCAGCCAGGATTCCTAGCTGGTTTTTCATGCTGTCATCTTCATCCAGACAGAAGAGCCCCTAGACATGCCCACTTTGTATTTCATGTGGGTAAGCAGGCAGAGAAGCGTGAAATGCCATTTATGATTCTATTGCCCAATTCAATACACCAGATTTCCTTTAGCATGCATTCAAGTGCAAGAACTGTGGTTTCTTTTGGGTATAAACTTTTTAAATAATAAATTTTTAGCAAGTGAGATCTTTTTAGTCTCCCTGGAATTACTTCAGCTAAGAAATTATAACGTGGCAATTTTTTTCTTTTTTTGAGACAGAGTCTCACTTTGTCACCCTGGGTAGAATGCTATGGTAGCATCATCATAGCCCACAGCAACCTCAAACTCTTGGGCTCAAGTGATCCTCCTGCCTCAGCTTTTCGAGTAGCTGGGACTACAGGTGTCTGCCATAATGCCCTGCTAATTTTTTTTTTTAATTTTGCATTTTTAGTATAGTCGGGGCTTCACTCTTGCTCAGGCTGGTCTTGAACTCCCAAGCTCAAGCAATCCACCTGCCTTGGCTTCCTAGAGTGCTGGGATTACAGGTGTGAGCCACTACACCCGGCCCCCATAGCAATTGTTTTTTAGTGGTGTGAAGAACACCATGGAACAGTCCCGAATAGGAAGTGAAGAGAGGAACTAGGCTTATCACCTTGTCCTCTCACCAGGGAATCCTATTATCTAGCAGGGACATCCTTTTCACAGCCCAGCAAGTCATTGGAAGAAGAGCTTGGAGACAAGGTGCCCTATTCAATCAGTAATACATCATTATTCAGCTCATGAGACACATCAGTCTAACTCAGTGATTTAAAAAAGTACAGTAACATGGACTTGATCTACATTTACATGGGAAATGTTTTCTGTCTTTGCTCTTTAATACTGACGTTTCAGAAATTATTCTGGGGGGTCTTAATGGTTTGAATAACAAGATCCACTGAGACGCCCTCATTTTACAAAGCAAAAGAGAACAAACAGGCAATTTTGGGTAAATATATTCAAAACTCAACAACAACAAAAGGAAGTGTTAATATTTTAAGCATGAAATACTGGCACAGAGGTCTGACTAACTCAGAGCATGAGAGGGCATTTATATGACATTCTTTTAGTGAAACCCTGGCAAGGTTCTCCGAGATTCTTCTCTAAATATCTGCCTGTCTCCACCTCTGATTTATTCTTCCCTTCCTTCACTCAGCAAATAGCTTCAGGGGGGTTCTCCATGCACTGCAGCGTTCCAGGGGTTGTGGGAGCCACAAAGGTAATTAAAGTTTTCATTTCATGAAATACTTTTCCCATTTCTTTGTACTTATGGCAATACTGTGACATGCTAATGGTATGCTGAAGTTTGTGCTAAGGAAAAAAAATCATCAAATCAAAGCATGGAAGGTAAGTAATTCGAGCTAATTCTATCTTAAAATATCTTTGGAAGACACTATGACAAGTATATTTTTATCCACAGGCAAATTTATTGATTCCAGATTCTTCTTCCATCTGTTTCTAGCCTATAAAAGCTTTAATCTCAAGGCTTTTTAGACATGGGGCTAGCTGGAGAGCTGGCCACAAACAAATGGTAATTTAGGCTGATAAGCTTAATTTCTCTTAGATGATTACAGAGTGTGTATCAGAGCTCAAGGGACTGGCGTCATGCAAGTCACAGAAAACAGGTGCTTTTCGGTGGGAAATGGTGTTATTTTCCATAATCTCCTTGTGGTTTGAGTAACACTCTGGATTTTGTCAAACTTGTCACATCTCTTCTTTATGAACTGACCAAGTACCCTCGTAAGGGCCAAATTAGACACATAGTACTATAAAAAAAAAAACGAAGGAAAATATTATAGACATGCACTGATATCCTGGGAGCCTGCCAGTTCATGGGTAGCTACAGAAACAAAGGCATGGCAGGAATTCAAAGGCTCCCGCATGCCTGGGTCGGGAGACAATAAACAGAAACTCTGCTGCCGGGGCTTAGATGAGCAGCCATGGGGGCTGAGTTGCCCATTAACAGCTCCAACTTACACAGGCAAAATGGGCTTGTTGGTCAGAACAGAGATGGCCCTTTAAGAGGGACTCCTGACAAATGACACCCCCTGTTCCTTTCTTTTTGTGCACTTAGTTTTGCATGTGTTTTCAAATTTCTGACCCTTAGAAGAGGTGAGTCCTTTGTTATTTCCCAGCCAAATTCTTAGAATGTATGTAAAGAAAAAAGCGATCATTTGTTATTTTGGCATGATGATTCTGAATTCCTCGGGTTAAAAGCTCTATTTTAACACACTGTTTTGCAAAATACATCCAGGTTTCTTAGAAATTTTCTTAGTCATATCTTTGTTACAGATATCTAGTGAAAAAAATAGTAAAAATGCTGCTTTTTAAACAATATTTCTGCTAATTTTATTAGAAAAGTTATTTTCCAAAAAAAAAAAAAAAAGAAAAGTTATTTCCCAGACATCGGTTAAGCCATTATATTTTAAAAAAATATTTATTTTTATTTTATTAATTATTCTTCAAAAATAGGTATCTTAATTTAATTAAAAATTTATAACCCTCACAAATTTTAAGGTTTTATTTGGTAAAATATTTTAATAATGCTTTTTGAAATAGTTGCCTTTACTATAATTTATCTAGTTATAAGATTTAATAGATACACTTTAAATATGATGTGTGATGAGTTAGTATTAATGAAAATATGATTGTGATGTATTTTGATTAATTAAAAAATTTCATCCTTTTTTTTGGTGGGGGGTAAGACAGGGTTTCATTCTGTTGTCCAGGCTGGAGTGCAGTGGTGTAATCACTGCTCATTATAACCCCCAATTCCTGGGCTTAAGTGATCCTCCTGCCTCAGCCTCCTGAGTAGCTAGGACTACAGGTGCCTGCCACCACACCTGGCTACTTTTTAAACATTTTCTGTTGTGATAGGGTTCTTCTGTTGCCCAGATTGGTCTTGAACTCCTAGGCTCAAGTAATCTTCCTGCGTCAGCTTCTCAAAGTGCTGAATTATAGGCATGATCCACTATACCTGGCAGAACTTTTCCTCCTTAAAACTATGATTTCTTGTTATAGTCACAAGACTGCACTGGCTTGCCAAGCCTCCTCCTATCTTTAGTTGGTACACTGATTCCTGACTATACCTGAAATTCCTGGATGGCATTTATCACTAGAGAAATATGTCTTCTTTGTATACAACCTTTTTTTCAAAGTAAAAAATCCCAATTTGCTTATCCTATCCCCCATCAAGTCCACCAATGGAGTTTCTCTAACTTTGCGGACTTGACTAAAATTCAATTGTAGGCCTTATTAAACTACTGTATATACCGTTGGTAATTCACGTGTCAGCTACATCCTGTAACCTACAGGATGAACTTCTCTGCAGTGTCAGCTCCTGGAACAAATGAAGATACATTCAAAAGTGGCCTATAGAGCAGGGCTTGAGTCCTAGACTGTACTGAAAACTTATTTCTCTACTTTCCCCCCCTGCTTTCAACTAAACTGAAACTGTACCAATGCCACCATCATTTCCTCAAGGTCTGACGATCAGAGTGGCTCTCCTGCTCAGTCTCATCTGATGGTAGCATTTTTATTTCCTCTGTGCTTTTATTGCTTCATTGGCAATCTAGCCTGCTATCACTTTGAAAACAGTGCAAAGGAAGTGTTTCCCATTAACTTGCAATTTATTCCTTTCCTATTGCGATCCTAATATGAGCAAAAGGAATGCTAAGAAGAGAATGTTAACGTAATTCAATTGAAAAGGTTTGTTCCTCTGTCAAAATCGTGCTGCTGGGTAACATTCATTTCATTAAAAGGGAATCTGTCAAAAAAAAGGCAATTCATGCTATAGGAGAGCTAAGCTTTATGTGTAAGATCCACTCCAAAAGAGTTGTACAGAAAATATTTGTACATTGAATTGTTTCTTTTCCTACTGACTTTTATTGTAATTTGAGAGGTGTACGTCTATAGAAAATACGTTTGCTTCAGCTTCTCATTGTAAAAACCACTCTAAGGAACTCAGTATTCATTTCAAGGACTATTTTGCCATTTATCAGCATGCCATTCTCTGTACACCTGATTTCCCCTCACGGCTTGTGAAAGGTTAGTCAAGTGAACAATCAAAAATGATTTTACACGCGCATTTATTACAAAGTATACATACCATAAAATATATTAACAGAATCCTGGTGGAATGGGCATCAACCTTTTATAAGCTTTCAGATGGCAACCAGTAACTCCTGATTTTCACTCAGTTGTAAGGTTCTTTTAAATGTAGTTTAGCCTCTCCAATAACTGATCAGAAAAAGTTAAGCCCTTCTATTCGATAAGAACAGCATTTGTATTAACAGGACTGATGTAATCAGAAACATTCATTGAAAATATTTTTAAAGTTTTCCTTTTTTCCCCCCTCCCTCCCTCTTTTTTTTTTTTTTTTTTTTTAAAGAGTGTCTCACTTTGTCGCCCTGGGTACAGTGCTGTAGCACCATAGATCACAGCAATTTCAAACTCCTGGGCTGAAGCGATCCTCTTGCCTCAGTCTCCTGAGCAGCTGGGTCTACAGGTGCCCATCATCATGCCTGGCTTGTTTGTCTATTTTTATTAGAGACAGGGTCTGTCTCTTGTTCAGGCTGGTCTCAAATTCCTGAGCTCAAACGATTCACCCACCTTGGCTTCCTAGAGCACTGGGATTACAGGCATGAGCCACTGCACACAGTCTTAAAGTTTTCTTCAATGAAATCTCCCAGCATAGTTTTATCAGGTATGCAAATCCCAATTCAAAGGGTTTATGCCTAAAATTAAAACTGTAATGTTTCTTAGGAGTTTTACTGCTAATGTATCATGTCTGTCTGAAACAAAATGTAAATTCTCAAGTAGAAATAGATTTACCATGAAGCTCATTAAAACTTAAGCTTCTAGGATTCTCACTTGGCATGAGTCCCTTCTAAGGCCCATTCTCTAATTTTGCATCTCATACTTTTATCTTCTTTCTTAAAGGGTTCCCAAAATTATAGAAGCTCCAGAAGCCCCCAACGCAGATTCCTCCAGCCCTAACAATCATGGTATTATTACAGGTTGTGCTTTTGCATCCCAGTGTTTCATAATCAGAGTAGAATTTTCACATACTTACTCAAAAAATGTGGTCCATCCAGTCTCATCACTTTTAGTGGCTAGAAGGCCACTGTTGCCATGGTAGGTAAATAAAACCAATTCCAGTCCTTGAGCTGTCATGCTTTTTAGACAGCCATTTGTCCCAATTGTCAACCATATCACTTGGTTATCTGGTGACACCACTCGAACTGGCATCCGATTAGGGTCTCGTCTAATTCTCAGGGTATTGCCGTTGCTGTCTGTCACAGCAGTGATATCATTGTCATTGCTGTAGCTGAAATTGTACAAGTAGTCACCTGTGACTAAACTCACAGTGTACTGGTGAGTGCCATTGATGTCAAAAATGTAGAGCTCTTGATCAGTTGGTGATGCAACCTCATAAAAGTTCATGGAGTTAAGTAAAGGCTTATTCTTGGACACAGCCCGGATGCGAATATTTCCTAGGTCTGCGATGTACAGTGTGCCATCTGGAGAGGCGGCCAGGGAGGATGGAGCATTGAGTTTGGCGTCCTTGGCATAGCCATCGCCACTCTGGTAACAGTCACAGTTGGCATCATTTTTGCAGTCACACTCAGAAGGTATTCCCGCCACTAAGGAGATCTCCCCATCCGTTGTGACCTGCCTTATTCGATTAATCTTCTTCTCATCGGTTTCAGTAATATACAGGACCCCGCTGTAGGACACAGCAATGGCAGTAGCTGATTCCAGCGTTGTCTGGACTGCATGCTTCCCCACGGGGTATTCCACTCCCGGCACCTGGCAGTGCATGGGCCGCCCAGCAGCAATGCGAACTTGACGGTTTTCAGTGATCTGTAGAACTACGTTGTTATCCAGGACATAAATGGAGTTGTCCATGGGGTTAATGGCTAGGTCAGTTGGCCACTCCAAACGTACCTTAACAAACCCCCCCCAAACAAACAAACAAACAAAAAACCCCACAAAAAAAAAAAAAAAAGAAATGGTTTGGTTATTCAGTGACTGCACTGAGGTTAATTGTCCAGAAGAGTAAATTAGACCATTTAGGGGAAATTAGCCTTAAAATGTTATAAAGTAGTTTTTCAATAGCCACAGTAAAAGAATCCTTGGAGATAAATATGGAAAGTAAGATTTCTTTTATTTATTTAATTTATTTTTTATTTTAAAGACCAAGTCTTACTCTGTCACCCTGGATAGAGTACCATGGCATCACCACAGCTCACAGCAACCCTAAACTGGTTCAAGCGATCCTCCTGTCTCAGCCTCTTGAGTAGTTGGGACTACAGGTTCCCACCACCATGCCCGGTTAATTTTTCTATTTTTAGTAGAAATAGGGTCTTGCTTAGGCTGGTCGCCAACTCCTGAGCTCAAGGGATCTACCGGCATCGGCCTCCCAGAGTGCTGGGATTATAGGCATGAGCCACTGTGCCTGGCCTAACATTTCATTTAAAAATGCAGCTCATGAAAAGATTTGCTAGTTATATGTGTAGCCAAATAGCAAATAAACCTCTACATAGTGAGTCAACAGACACTAATGAGATAGGAACACACATGTTCCTTTCCTTATAGCAGTAATACCCGCCAAATGTTGGGGCTTTCTAGGTTATGAATATGTTAGTACTCAATTGAGTTTTCAATCAGGCCATTAGTAACGTTTCTCATTCTAAATATAAGTCTCTTGGGAATAATCATAGTGGGTTCTCTATACCACTTAAGGAGCTCATGCAATCAAAAGATTAGAGATTTAAGCTGTTTTGTTCTTTCTGGAGTGTCTGCGTGTTGCTACTTTATTGGTATTTTACTACAAATACTTAGCATTTCTTAGTGATAACTGTTCTGTGTTGCATTGAATTCATTAAACAGAATTATGGAAGAATGTAACATTTTATGCATTGAAATGGGACAGCACTGTCATAACAACTGCCGCACTTGACATACACATGGTGCCACAGTATCTGCTGATCATAACAAATCAAGTCAGCGCAGGAAAACAAACAGGTTAGCTTAACATTGTAACCACCTGGCTGATGTGCATGCTGGTGTCACAAGTTAAAGGTCTGGCTGAGGTCAGATCGTTGGAGCCTAGGAGAGTCGATATGATTCCATTTTGATCCACTTTTCTAATCATGGTTCCATCAACAAAGTAGATTAATCCATTCTTATCAATCGCCATTCCTTTATTGGAGAGAAGTAATTTATGAGAAATGATTAGTTTTAACTCTTAAGCCCATCATTAAACTCAGCATTTAACCCTGGTGATAACGTAGGTTACAGGCAGCAGGGAGGGGTGCGGATTGCAAGTGCGTGAGACAAAAACCAAGGCAGGCACTTAACAGTACAAATACATTTACAATTCAATAACAAAATCTAAATTTGTAAGAGTCTCCAGTGAGTGTACATATGAATTCCATACGTAGTACTTATAAGTTTCAAATATAAAAGAATGATGTCTCTATAATGTCACAGTATAGATTATAAAAAATGTGAAAATTTGTGTTTCTATAGACTTATAGTAATGATACTCTTATAGCAAAACCAGATTTAAGCCAAGGTTGGTGTTCTGTTGACCTTGTTCCAGTGAAATTTGTTATTATGAATAATTCATTGCAAATATCATTTTCTAGTCCTTGCTTACGTAAAACTCACTAGCTATAATGAAAAACAAACAGTGAAGACCCCAAACCAAAAAACATCATAATGAACAGCATAATATAGGAGCAAGGAGTCAGTCCTGACTGGTTTAAAGCCGTTATCAGATAGAATTTTAGCCCCTGTCGAAAAAAAAAACAAAAATGAATTTTAGCCCATCATCTCCAAAAAGTTCTCACTGCAAGCCATTTTCCCCATGGCATAGAAGAAAACAAAAGTTGAACCGCTCCAAAGTGTGTGAGGGTGAGTAGGGTTGCTTAGTGATGGTTTTAAAAGAAGCCTGGGACTCATTCATGAGGAAGAAATTCCAGGACAATGAGAGAATTTGGACACTTCCTTGGAGTTTAACAGAATGTGACCTGAATTATATACAGTTGTTGCTTCATTCTTTGAAGAGTCGAAAAAAAAAAAAAAGGTATGATAATGAAAAAAAGAAAAGTCAAGAACCCAATATTTACTGTAAAATTAACTTAGGATTCTAGCAGTTTCATGCTAAATGGCTTTTCAAAATATAAGAGGCGAAAAACACAGCTTTCCGGAACACAGTTGAAGGCAAAGCATTAGACTCAGCATTAAATATAACCAGGCACTAACTGAATTTTCTCCTTTTGTTTTTATTTTGTTAAATAAAAAGAACTCCTCAAATTGGCAACTGCCAATACCTTTGGGACTCATGAGTGTGGCTTCCACAGCCTTCCCTCCGTCCCCACATCTGGCTTCATCAAATGGAAGGCATTGCTCCCCTGTCCCTGCCACTACTTCCGCATTTTTAGTCAAGTCCTTTGCACCCGTCAATGACTTTGGCCGATAAATCCTGCGCGTGTTGGTGTCAGAAACGTACAAGTCCCCTGTGACGGGATCCGTTGCAAGGTAGTATCTATGAGCTGGGTTGCTGCTGTAAAAGTAATCAGACATAAACATCACAAAAGAGATACCCCTCAGACACAGAGGGAAATTAAAAGCAAAATAAAATAGATGAGAAATGGATTAGAAACGAATCTATGATCAAAAACCAGAAAATGAGCAGTACTGTCTAATAAGGACTTAGAGGAACGTGACCACAGGCCACAGTCCTCTGACCGTGCTGTTTTCTTTCCTTGTCTGATGCTGATAGATGTATTAACAGCTATCTTAAAAATTACCTTTAAAAGTCAGTATCTGTCTTGCCTGAAACAAACATGCAAGTTCTGTGTATCTTTCTGGCTCAATGCAAAACTGTTAATAAATTTCCCTTGAGACAAACACTTAAAGTTTATTCCAGGGAAAGTGTGTCTCTGTCAAATTCTCCTATGAATATGCTACTGATTTCATAGGGACTTATTCTTTGCAGTAGAAAACCTACCCCAGGAAAAATGCAGCATTGTGCTCATCTTGGTTGTTCTATCATAATGTAGAAAAGTCAACAATGTTTCCCCTGAGCTCAATACTAAAATGAGATCATTCAGTCTCCACTGGTGGCCTAATGTGGGGAAGTCAGAATGCCAGATCCATTGGTTTTGTTTTTAAAGTTTGTAAGCTGAGCTGCTCTGAAACCTGTTTGTAGATTTGGTGAGATGCAGACAATTTCTCACAAAATGTAGTGCCTCAATTTTATAAACATAAATCAATGCACGTGAAACATTTTATGTCCCATTACCTGTAATGAAGGGTAAGACCAATGTTAGCAAGAAATGGACAAAAATCACCTCACAAACATTCAACACGACGTTCTTAAAAATTAATGTAATTTTATACCATATGCAAATATTGCCTTCTGGAAAAAAACTGTAGAATAAATTTAGTGATTTGGTGTCCCCACCAAAGATGTCAACTGATAGGCATCTACTGGACAGCAAGCCTCTCTTGATGACCAGCTTGGTGTTCCTACCCCTTCATGTTCTCTCTCCTGTCTCTCCCTCAACCAGCCACACACACTTCCTTTGTCCCCATGTCTGGCTTCATCAAGTGGAAGACATTGCTCCCCTGTCCCTGCGGCTACTTCCAAGTTTTTAGTCAAGCCTTTTGCACCTGTCAGTACATACAGAGTTATACATTTGTTTCCATTTATTTTATATGGATGCATAAAAGATGTAGTATGAACCTAATTCTATTGAACATTATTTGGATTCTAATAGTGATGCACTACTTTTTTCCTTACTAATGAGATTAGGTTCTAATGAAACAATTCTCACTACTTAAGTGCTGAATATATGTAATTTATCATTCCTGTGAGAGTATTTTAACTATCTAATCTATCAATCTGCATCCATCATCTAAATCTATCTGTGTAGAGTGCTGTAGCCTCAGCACAGCTCACAGCAACCTCAGACTCCTGGGTTCAAGTGATCCTCCTGCCTCAGCCTCCTAAGTACCTGGGTGTGGTGGCAGGTGCCTGTAGTCCCAGCTACTTGGGAGACTGAGATAAGAGGATTGCTTGAGCCCAGGAGTTTGAGGTTGCTATGAGCTATGACACATGGCACTTTACGCAGGGTGACAGAGTGAGACTTTGTCTCAAAAAAAAAAAAGAGAGAGAGAGACAGTAGATAGAGCAAGCAGTCTTGAGTGTGTAAATATGTGAAAAATGGTAAAAAGTGATATGAAGAACTCAGAAAAATGCAAGTCATTATGGAATAAAAACACTTCAGAGATACGAGGCTATGCAAAACGATCAACTTCGGACGCTAAGTGTTGTTAGAGCATTTTCTGAAGTTGATAGCTGAAGTTTTAAATGCAGCAAGACATCATATTCCTTAATGTGGTAGTGTATTCTTTGTAATGAAGTGAAGAGTTGCATGGCAATGTAACACTCAGAGGAATTTTACAGAGGCTTTTCTTCTTTTCTTCCTTTTTGTAAATAGTTGGACACTGGCAGAGCTGGTCTTTCAGGTGTACATACCTGAAGAGTTGTAGCTACTCCAATTGGGTGTACTGGAGAGATTTGTTCAGCCTTTCCTATCTCCCTGATTATATGGTAATTATGAATAGTTGCATAGTTGGTTATGAGCACGTGAGCGCACACACACACACACACACGTTTCCCTGTCACTTGTATGAGTCTCAGTTCTGGACCAGGCTGCCTGAGTTTAAGTCCTAGCTTTATCGCTTACTAAATGTGTAATCTTGGGCAAGTTACCCATCTCACTTGTACTTAAGATCCCTTATTTGTAAAGGTGATAGTAATAACAGAAATTACACAGCATGCTGAGAGGATTACATGAATATATGTGCAATGCTTAGAACAGAGCCTAAGATACACTATACCCTGTAAAAGTGAGGTTTTTTTTTTTGAGACAGAGTCTTGCTCTGTTGTCTGTGGTACAGTGCCATGGCATCATCACAGCTCGCATCAAATTCAAACTCTTGGGTTCAAGTGATCTGCCTCAGGCTCCTGAGTAGCTGGGACTACAGGTGACCACCTCAATGCTCAGCTAATTTTTCTATTTTTAGTACAGACGTGGTCTCACTCTTGCTCAGGCTGGTCTTGAACTCCTGAGCTCAGCCAATCCACCTGCCTCAGCCTCCCAGAGTGCTGGGATCACAGGTGTGAGGCACCTCGCTTAGCCCAATGAGCTATCCTTAATATCTGCTTTTGTCCTTTTTCCTCTTATCGTGCAATATGTGTTTTGCCTTACAACTTTATAGAGTGTGTGAATGCAATAATCATTGTTAACTGAAGGATGAAAAGGGTGATAAAAGAAAAAAATTATCTGTAACATTTGGATAGGTTCAAATTTATTTCCTTCTTTCTGCTGTTATAACAGCAGTTTATAATATCCTAAACTATTAAAATAAAGCAGACTCATCTTAAAAGATCCATTTTAAATAGTTTAAAGGGTAATGCTGGTCAAGGTAAATGAATCATACACACTTCTTCATGATGCTTTTATTTCAAGGAAAAAACAAGCAAACCAATCTTTCACCTGGCAGTTTGAGGGGGTGTTGGCATCCTTTTCAGCCATGGGACATGAGCTTCCTTGGTTAAAAAAAAAAAAGCAATGGACATTCAAGTCATAGCTTTGCCTTTATTGGCATTACTTTTACTCTCGCAAGCTAGTGATAAGAGAATTTCCAAACTGGTGCTTACATTTTCTTATTTCACGTCCTAGGCCATCTCCTTCCTTGAAGACAAGGACATTTCTCAATAAAGCAACATGTATCAATGACTTTCAACATGTCCCCCAAATGGAAGCTTTAGTTATACACACAATTCTATCATGCAGAAGAAAAATGTGAATTGGACACATGGCCCTCTGGAAATATCCCACACGAGTGTAGGAAATGGAACAGGTTCAATTCCCTGCAGCTGGTTCCCAGAGCCTGGCCTGTCCCAAATGAAAAGAGGGACCAGAATGCGAGTAGTAAAAGAAAACGTGAGTTTGGGAATTTTTAGTTGACATTCAGGTTGCAGAGAAGCTCTGGCTCATTAGTGCAATAGCAAAGACATTCAAGGTCACTGGCTGAGCTAATCCTCGCTCTCCAACTTCCTGAAAAGTCAAGGCACTAAGGAGGCTGGTGGGTTGGTGCAAGTGGGCAGTGTGTTTTCTTAGGTCAGTAGTTGGTCTTGCATGAGAATGGAATTGGGAGCAGCTGGTGCCAGGCTGGGGTGAGGGATGGCCATTTCAGAAAGGTTGGAAAATATTACAATTTCAGCCATCACTTCTATAGCTTTGTTCAATTAGACACAGACTCAGTGGTAAGTGCAGACTGGTATCTCTCATTTATTCTGCCATAATTCACCCTTCTAAGACTAAAGAAATATAAGGAACAAATCACAGAACAGATATTATCAGCACTTAAAATTTTTTAAATGCGAGTTGCACCACAGCTCTTAGAATGTAAAGCATTTAAAGAAGTATAGTAAAGTGTATTTAAAAGGGTGGTCATAAAGTTCATGTGCAATTTAAAATTTACAACTATTTTAAAGTTGCACATGAACTTTATGAACATCCTATATAAAAGTAAAACTGCCTATCTTATTATGGTAACCAGAAGATTGTTTGGATAACTGCAAACAGGGACTTGGAATGTGTGGGGTTTCTGTCTCCACTTGATTTTTAAATATTAAGTCAATGAGCAGGGCTGAATCAAGTTTTTACAGTTTCGTGTCTAAAATTTAACTGATTCAATTTCATAGACCTGTGACCAACACTTTCTTTGATCTTTTAGTTGGTAATATAAAATTCGTGAAGTTGATTTTTAGTGCTGTATGTTTAAATGCTCCTGGGCTGGTGTTAATTTAAGTTTTTATTTTGGAATCTGTAAGATTTGGAACAAAGATGAAGTAAAATTTATTATCTGTTACAGGGGATGTCTTAGCTAACTGATACTATAAACATTATGGGGAAATGTTTAGCATAGCTAAAAGAAATATTTTTAAAGCATCATAAAAGGTACATTTGTGTAAAAATTTAAAATGCTGATCAAGTAATACTTGTATCTATTAATTAAAGTATAGCTGTTAGAGCAGTGCAGTGGCTGGAGGCAGTCACCAGAATTGAAGAGATCAATTAAACTTTCAGCAAGAAAAACATAGCTTATTAACAACCCGCACAGCAAGCTGGACCTCATCCTAGTGACTGCAGGCTCCATGGAAAGCACAGTTTTTGGTTTTACACACAACTCTGATGAGTATCAACTGCTTCTTGGGGGTATGGGGGAGCTCCCAGGGTTTTAATTAACTGTTTTCAAAGCAGCCCACCTATAAGATCTTAATCAGCTTCATTCCTATAATAGGCCAAGTCAGCCTGATGCAAAACCATCCAAAATAACCCAACCATACCCATCATCTTTCCTGCTCATCTCTAGCTAATTGCCTAACATAGTTAAAAGAATTTTATTTTGTAGAAAATCCTGGCAGTACTTATTAATTGGGTATAACAGAGCACTCTCTCAATGTTTCAATATCCCCCTATCTGTCCAGTTGATGAGTCTACAGTACATGAACTACAGAGAGGATCCAAAGCAGGTGTTTTTATATTTTACTTAATCATTAACAACTGACAATACCATTCTTTCTATAGACTGAGACACATTTTCTATTTCTTTTTCTTCCTCTGACCTGTTCCTAAGCCTCTCATGACTTTTATGCTACCTGAGAAAGTGAGAGTAAGGAGAAGAGTGGGCAGGATCTTATTAATTAACCAGTAAAAGGAAGACAATTATAGACAAGAAACAGGGAGAAGCATCAGAAAAGGATTTTAATTTTTTAAGATGAAGAAAGAAGCTACAGTGAGCTAAATTATGTTGGTTTTCTTAGGTCACATTTGATTAGTTATTAAGCAAACAGAACCCTATTTTTACCAAAGATTTCATCATCTGTTTGGTGATTTGGTCTCAAAAGCCTTGCATGTTTTCTATATTCTCCCGACACCCATGCATTCTCCAGTCTCCGCTTTCCTTTATTTCACTGGTTGACTTCCTTCATTGCTAACCAGCTCATTTTGTGTTCTATGCAACCACTTTCCAATTTAGCTTCAAGTCACCCTGAATGCTGATATCGGATTAGTCTTCCTCTAAGACCTCTTTGAGTCTGCTACTTAATCAATATCTCAAAAATGGTACCCCAGTGTCTTAGTTACTCTACAGGACAGAACGGTAATTCTTAGAGCACTCAAGGCCTGATACAATCTGACCTTCACCAACACGAATCCCCTGTCACATTCAGACAGCTCTGACTACCGTTAGGACCTGTCTTGCAGGCCTCACTCCCAGTTGCTCTATATTCTTTTTTCTCATGTGCTTTCCTTTCTTCTGTCATGTTTAAGCAGACTCATTTTTAGACTTAGTTCAAGTATCAACCCTTCCAGGGAAATTTCCCTCATTACATTCTCATCTCCCAGCAATCTCTTCCTCTACAGAATTACATTCTAAGCCATGGCTATGACTAAGCAAGCACTGAAGTGGGATACTGATAATGCCATTGAGTTCATCACAGAGATACCTTGTTTCTTCCACTAGATTGTGAGTTCTGAGGGTAGGAACTTTGTCTTACTTGTCTATTTGTCAAAGTGCCTCGCACCTGGTAAGTGATCATGGATGGATTTAATACAAATGAATATCAACATAAAACCCCAACGGTGTATCTTACACTCCCGGTACATAACTATGGAGAACCATGAGAGAGGGATTACAGTTAGCATCACTGCGAAACACCGTTAGCCTGTAAGGAGCTGATGTTATAAAATATTGTTGATAATAACGCAGTTTCTTATAATATTTTTTCTCCGAAGAAAGAGAGTATGGCTCTAAATAATTTGTAAAATGATTGTGAAATCAGTCCAGCTTTTGGCTTACCCAGGGAATGACCCCCATAGAAACCTAGCCATGTGGGCATACAAGCACTGGCTGTGTTCAAATCTCTGCTCCCCCAGGTCTTAGTTGTGTGTCTTGGGAAAGATAGGTGGCGTCCTTGAGCTCCTATGAGCTCGTCTGTCACCCCGAAGGGGTGTGTGTGGACCTGCAATAACATATATAAAATATGTGGCACCGTGACTGGCCTGCTTTGAAAGGTAGGTGCTTTGATAGTCTTTTCTGTATCGCCTACAGCATTTTCCTATTTACCTGGTGTGCATACTTTTTTCTTTGCTCTTTTCTCTACAACTTCCCAAGAAAGCAAGTCCAGACTTTTTTTTTTCTTGAATATTCTACTGTGGTTTCTAAAGCAGAGCTTTGCGTGCTTTATTCTGGGGAGATTTAGAGTACATCTTGGCATGTGACTGAGCTATTAGCTAAAAGTACAAGATCAATAAGAGATCTGAAGGAAAGGTCATTGGCCCTCCTTGGTCACTCTGATATGCAACAGCCATACATATTTTGGCAGAACTTTGGTTTTTATTTGCTAGTCATCCATCTCTCCAAAGAAATTTAAATGGGTCCTGTGGATCTATTAATTTAAAAGATCTCACTTAAAACATGATTAATTTTATAATCTATCATTTCATGTGCTGCTTCAATGGCCAAACTAGATCATTCTGCTTTTTGCTAGGTTTCCTTTAAAACATTGGTCCCTAGGAAGAATCTTCAGCTAAATGTGTCCATACAAGCCTTTGCTGTGTTGGCTTCAGCTAAGTGAATACAGCGAAGAGAAGATGAAAAACCTCTGAGCCTATGTATTGTCTTCAACCGTATTCATCTTGTCTAGGAAGAAAGGCTTTCCCTCAATAATAACAGTAATGACAATATTACAGCCTCAATCTAGTAACTCTCCCCAATTAGGAAAATATAAACTATGTGTACAAGCAGAGATAAATTTTCCAGGAAGCTGACAAAGCTTAAGATTCTCACTCTCTCATTTGCATGGGTTCTTTAGGCTCAATGACAGGTTCTGGATCACATAACTATATCTAATATATATATACCCACACACATATATATTTTTTAATTTGCCAAAGTAAAATAATTTTAGATTCTTTTTCTTAAACAGAGCCTCTCAAATTGAATAAGCTCAATTAAACATGAGATGTCCTGGGTACTGGTCAAATTATACAGGCCTTCTGATACTTTCCTACTGTATTTCAAAATTTTGTTCTTTCAATATTGACTTAGATCATGTAAGACAGTAACTGGAGCATAGAAATCTTTTTGGTTATACAGTGATATCTACTATAGTGCCTTTTTGTAACAAAATTTATTTTATGACCCACCTTGAAAAATTTCTCAAATTATATTGCATAATACAATTCGTGATATATAATAACAGTTCAATGAAGCAGTTTTAATTCCTTTTATGTTCTGTGATTCTCAGTTTCCTCTCACTATGTAATGTTATTAGAAAACAATTTCAGAGAGTCACATTGAAATGAAAAAAGGACAATTGAAAACATATGATAACCTTTAAGCAAGATGCTTACCTATGTCTAAAATCTTTATTTCTTGGTGGAAGCAGATAAAAAAGAAAAAAAAGCACAATTAGAAAAAGTTTCTAAAATATAATGAGTTGAACTCTGATATTTTAATTATTTGTATGGAAAATCGCAACTTCAGCAGAAATAACACCAGAAATGAATTTGTAGGCCAAGACTTACCAAATAAACTTAGAGAAGAGAATGATTTTGATAATCACACTTAAATGAACAAAGTAAAGAGAATAAATAATATGTTACTTTCACACTGGCATTATAGCTAATGGATTAACCCAATTTGAAGATACAATACTCTGTTCTAAGTTTTAGCCCCAGTTTATTTAGTATCAGAGCATATCACAGGAACATAAATTTTATGCCTTAATTTCAAATGCTATGAAATAAAAGAATAACATCTATATCACAGGCTTCTTCTACAGAATCTACAGAGAATCATAGTTCTATCTTCTTAGAGCACAGAAAATTCAATGGAATTAGTGAGACAGCTTATATATTAGGTAACTTATACTCTTCACTACATTTATGGTACAATATGCATGTGTCATGCTTCTAACTCTGCCCAAGAATATGGGTAGATTTTTAAACATTGAGAAGGTATGTTTAAATATAGAAACATCAGATTCAACTTTTTTTTTTTAAAAAGGTATGTTTAGTTTTGATTAAATTCTCAAATTTAAGAAGGACATACCTTAATTCCAAAACACTTGTTACGTTTCCTGAAGGGAATATCCGCCGAACATAGTTGAAGTCCCCGACATAGAGACTGCCATCGATCCCACAAGCTAAAGCTACGGGGGCCAGGAGCTTGTTGCCATCAGCTTGACCATTGCAACTGGGGCAGGAGATGCTGCGCCTTCGCCCGTTGCCCATGATGCTGCTGACAACTGGGGGCTGCTGGGAGATAAACTGGTTTTCCCCGTTTCCCTTGTACAGTATGCCTAGAAGAAGTAAAATGCATGCGACAAAGTGTAAGGATAAAAAGTAAACAAGGTTGTTATAGATCTAACTACAATGCAGTGCCTTTTAGATTTGGATTGGGACATTTTTATTTAAAGATTTATTGGAAAGAATTCTGTCCAATTACCCAAAGCAGGAAAAATTAAGAACCTGAATTCTCAACATCAGCAATTATCAATATTGGCTATACAGCAAAACTTCTAGGGGAGCTGTAAAAAGTACTGACATCTGGTTTTCACCTTGAGAGATTCGAGTTTAATTGGTCTGGGGTGTACCGTAGGCACTGAAAAAAAAAAAAAAAAACAACTCTCCAGGTGATCTTAATGTGTAACCAAGTTTGAGAACTGTATGGTACTTAATATTCTTTAGGGAATAACAAGTTTGTCTAATTGTTAATCAATGCTGAAAATATTACATTTTAATTAATAAAAAGTGTGCACCAGAAATACAGATTTCTTCCTGATGAATTTATCATTAATTTAAAAAACTTAAAAATATTTTATGGAAAACAAAGTCAGAAAATACATATCAAACCTCCAAAGATGCTAATTACAATGGAGGCTTATTTTAACTCTACAGTCAAAGAATATTCTTCTTGCTTATACTCTTATCTTACGTAAGAATGCATACACATGGTGCTTATTCATAAGTGCCAATGACTGTTATCAAGACAAAATGCCAATCTACTCCTTTATGGTCTTCAGTGGGGTCTGAGAAAAAAATGCCAAATGAATATTAAATATTTTCATAGTTAGAAATTACATTTGAGTTGCGATTCTAATTTTATTCACTTTGCCGTTAACTATATATAGATTGTTGGCCCCATTTTGGTCTGATGTACACTGGGTCATCAGTGGCTACTGTTCTGTACGTATTTATAATACTTCTCAATGTGTTACTATCTGTATAAACCACCTGTTGCTTTGATTTTAGAGGTACATAAATTTATTTTATGTTCTATGTTTCAAAGCAGCTCTCAGAGCTATGGACTACACACCTCAGCAGATGTACTGTTAAAGAATAATCCCATGAAAATACAAACAGAAAACTTGAGGAAGTATTTTTCTCCCCACTTTGGGATAACTTAAAAATGAAGAAGAGATTAGAATAATTATGTTCTCCTTATGCTCAGCACATTTTAGGTGCATTCTGTGATGACTTTTTAATGCTTTGCTATTTGGGTGATGTAATAATCACGACAAATTTACATAAAGAAATCAGGAAACATTAAACAGGTTTATGCAAATTTAAGGAAAAATAATCTCAATAAGCTGGATCATAAGAAGAGATGAAATGCATTTTGCCTTGAATATTCAAAGAATGCATTAACGATACCTAAGATTCTTCTTTCTGTGATTACATTATTTGACAATTATGGAACCATAATTTCCTGTAAGAGCCAGTTCTGTAATTTTCATCAGAAGAACCCTAGCAGCCTGCCTCCCTCTAGCACACCTGATTCGTTCAGTCATTACTTTGAAGGATTGGCCCTTCATGATTCTTCCCTATTAGGACGGCACAGAAAGGTGAATGTTAAGAGTATTAATTTCCATGGTTCAGGCTGCGGGCACAAGCACCTGTCACTGTCTACATTTTTGCTTTTTCTTCTTCCTTCATGCATTTCTATAGCTCAGTCACCTTGCCAGGATTATAAATCACTTTGTTTATTCAATCAGACACACGTCACTTTGGAAAGCCACTACTTGTCACACTGTTCCTGGATAAAATTCTAAAACACAATCCATTCACAATCTGTATAAGGGTAACCCTAGGACTTAGGTTACCATTTAAAAATAACATAAATTTTATAATTTCTAACATTTTTTAGAGGGCAGAATTTTGAGTAGTTTACTTTTGACATCTGACTTGGTATTTTAATAAAACCTAACTATATTACTATTCTGGTTTAGAATGTGGGTATACATGTGTGTGCATATGTTTATATTACATATACACAGAATACCTACAAGTTTCCTAATCCACTTAAATATGAGTCTGTGGGTATTGTAACAACGGTGATTTACAGAGCCATAGGCTTTTCTGGACCTTTTACTTGTCTTTCCCCTGCTGGTTCATAATCTCTTGGTTATGAGCTTTGCCCTATATTTCTCATTATAACACTAAAGTGCATCAAGAGAAGCTCCCTAGCTTGGTTTATAAAGGACTTCTGAAGAAATCTAGAAATATGTTCAAACTGTGTGAAATACAATTTTAAGTTCAGTAGAAGCTCTGTAAGCTGAAAACGCCAGGGACTGTTACAAAGTGGTCAACACACAGAGGTGGTCACCATAAGGAATTAGGCCTGCTGTACTTAACATCCATGGGTGTATGTCCGGTCTATTAAACTAGGTCAACTTAGTCCGCAACTAAGGAGGTGGTCAGTAGGGTCAGCTATGGCGGTTCTGCTGTGAATTAATCGAGAGTGGCTATTAGCATGTGTGGTACATAGCTTTGCACTTTGAGAGGCTAGGATTAAGCCTTCTGCTAACAGAAAAGACTGAAAGTACAGCACTTCAGACACTACTGATGACTCCTGGTTGTGAGTTTCAGTGTGTGCTGGAAGTCGCTCTAGTTATCAGCTTTGCTCTCAAACTGTTGAGGTGCAAACTTCATGTGTATCCTGACGTCCAGGACAAATATGGAAAGGTAGTAGAACTTAATGCTGCTATCAAATAGTGAAGGTGTGATGAGTTTCTGTTTTTTATTTTCCTTTTTATTCATTTGATCAGCACTATCATCTCTTGGAGGTATAAGGCACCAGCATTTTCAAGCTCTGGCTTGGGTTGCAAAGTACTTTAGATTGAGTATATTTGGAAGGTTAAAATGCATCCTTTCCAACACTTACAACAATTTTTTTATTTTTAAAAATTACTTATTTTTATTTATTTATTTATTTATTTTTAGACAGAGTCTCACTTTGTCACTATGGGTAGTCTCACTTTGTCTCCTATGGTATCACAGATCAACACTTTTTTTAAAAAAGGAATGAACAGTGAAGTAACATTAATCTGAAGAAGTGACCATTAATCATAGTTAAACATTTAGCTGTATTCCATGCTCATTTCTGCATTTCCTAAAACCTCTGCAAAATCAAAAGCTAGATTATTTTTGCTAATACCGAGCTATTTCCTTCTTTGGATATCTGAAAAACGAAAGCCAGAGATACTAGCATGATGCGGTTTTGGATAAAAGACTAAATTAGGTTACCTTAAAGTTTTGCTTTCTTAGCAAAACACTTTTAAAATGATCTGAGATGCACTTATTATATGGGCAACATGGTAGAAAGGTAAAGACAACAGAATTTGTTTATAATATTCTTTTGAGATTAAGTTGGTCATAATTCTACAAATCTTTATTTCTTTTACTTTGTGACATTCTTCAGAGCATAATCACTTATCACATTATCAGGCCTATTACTTTTGATCTTGCCATTTGCTCAGATTATTAGTTTATTTTCCCCCCAATATTCACAAAGTCTAGTAACAGTATTTGTAACTCTATTTGAATGAGAGAATATTTTATTCTTGAATACGGTCTAAGCAGAACTGAAAAAAATCTAGATACTTGGAATAGATTACCTAAAAATTAAAAGTATATTAGAAATAATTTAGTAAATTCATGTAGGTTTTTTTTTTTTGTAGAGACAGAGTTTCACTTTATCGCCCTCAGTAGAGTGCCGTGGCGTCACACAGCTCACAGCAACTTCCAACTCCTGGGCTTAGGAAATTCTCTTGCCTCAGCCTCCTGAGCAGCTGGGACTACAGGCACCTGCCACAACACCCGACTATTTTTTGGTTGCAGTTTGGCCAGGCTGGGTTTGAACCAGCTACCCTTGGTAAACAGTGCCCCACCTACTGAGCCACAGGCCCTGTCCCCACAGCCCCTTTTTTTTTTTGAGACAGAGTCTCAGTATGTGGCCCTCGGTACAGTGCCGTAGCAACATAGCTCACAGCAACCTCAAACTCTTGGGCTTAAGTGATTTTCTTGCCTTAGCCTCCCAAGTGGCTGGGACTACAGGTGCCTGCCACAACACTGGGCTATTTTGTTGTTGTTGTAGTTGTTGTTGTTTGGCAGGCCTGGGCTGGGTTTGAACCCACCAGCCCCAGTGTATGTGGTCGGTGTCCTAGCTGCAGAGCTATAGGTGCTGAGCCTAGATTTTTATTTTTTATTTATATTAAAAAAAAAGAAGAACAACAAAAAGAACCTCCCTCCATGTTTGCTAAACCTTTCTGAAGTAGTTTGGATTATGCTCTCTGATTCACTTTGTGTTAGTCACTCCTTGGTGAACATTTCATTGCAACACCAAAGCCAGTCCCTTACATTCTAATGGGAAAACCATTTTGGCAATATGTGAACATTTTCCAGCCTCCCATTTGGATCCCCCTCTCTGTTGCTGGAGGTTCCCCTTCTTTCCCTAAACTACTCTGTGCTTCTGCTTTAAAAAATATATGTATGTGTATACGTATGCATTTTAAAGTATATTCAGTATTATATAGTTCTCACTTAAGGCTTTTATAGTCTTTAAAAATATACCTTTATTTTATTTTTAAAAGAGATAAGAGTCTCACTCCGTCAACCTGGGTAGAGTGCTGTGGCATTACAGCTCACAGCAACCTCAAACTCCCAGGCTCAAGTGATCCTCTTGCCTCAGCTTCGCAAGTACCTGGGACTACAGATGCCTGCCACCACACCAGGCTAGTTTTTCTATTTTTAGTAGAGATGAGGTCTTGCTCTTGCTCAGGCTGGTCTCAAACTCCTGAGCTCCAGCAATCCACCTGCCTTGGCCTCCCAAAGTGAGGATTATAGGTGTGAGCCACCATGAATGCCCTATACCTTTATTTTTTTGCTGCGAATTCTAATCTATAGGACATTAGGAAATGCTGCTGTAGTCTAATGAACTGGAAGATGAGCAATATGAACCATCTGAACAAGACCTTACCATTCTGGACATCCAAGACATGATGTTTGTCTAATGTCCAACCGCCCATGTTGGAGGCGTCCAGCTCATAGCCCTGTAATATGGCTGTCCTCTTTTCCCACAAGGTCAGGTCCAAGCACGACTCGTATTCATATCCAACTGAAACTGGATCCAAAGAAATCACAGCTCATTTTTTCAATCACAGGCAGAAGCGCAATTTATTTTATTATGTTATTAAAAGCTGCCTATTTCACATTTGTATTCTGAAATTATATTTCCACTCATTTATGAGATTTAATGATGAGTTTTTTTTTAAAAAAAAAAACTCCCCATTTTATTTTCTACTGATTTAACAGAAAATGATTATTTTTCATATATCACTCTCTCAGGGAGTTACCAGTACAAAATAAAGTCCACATTGGGCAAGAAGAAACTAATTAGATCAGATACACAAGCTCCAAATGGGGACTAGATAATAACCACTCAAAATAGTGTTTGCTACCCAAATGATCAGAGCTGTTTAGTTTCCAACAAAATTAAAATGATGGAAAAGACTTACTATAAATAAGGTTCAAAGGAACAAAAAAAAGATGACCAGATTCTGACATTACATTTACATATTATTATCAGAAATAAAAATAAACTAGCAGTAAACTAACATAAATAAATCATGAATGGAAAACTTTTCAGAGTTCACAATGGAACATGGATTTCAATATTTGGAAAAAACCCAAAGGTAGAAGTAGCAACCACTGGACTGATGTAAACGAATTCAAGTCCAAATTATGTATTAATTTCAGAATAGAATGCCTCTTATATTTTCAGGTAAAAGCTAATAGAACCAAGTCCGGTTGTCTTCTAGTTTTTGATGTTCTGAGCTCAAGTTTGAAGCTATCTCTGTCTACTTCTCAACTAGTCAAACTTTGATTACACTGTCCTTCCTTGAAACCACTGGTTTAATGTTTTCAGACTATGCTTCCCCTAGATGGAGGGGCCCTTCTAGTGATGGAATAATTCTTGGACACAAATGTCTGACATGCCGTTAAATATCGTTATGAGTTGAAACTATTATACGTTAGTGTTAGGTACAAAGTAATTTAAAAAAAGGATTAAGAAAGCAAAGGAGATAAAGTTATAAGGAAAAGAACAAAATGAAAAAAAGGGAAGAAACACATTCAAGAAGAGAAAAATTTAAAAAAAGGGGGTATATTAAGAAAAAAAACTGAGGGGAAAAAAAGATGGGGCAATCTGAATTCTCATTGAGACAATTCCTCGATAATTTCAGCCAAAAAACCTGGTTATTTTCTTCTTTCATACAGAGTACATTCCTTTTCCCCTAGTAGACCTAAACCAGCTGGCTTATCACTTCACTAGAACAAAGGTACTCGCTTTTTATTTATCCAATGACTTTCCATGGGTAACAATTTTATGACAGTTTTGACTTACCAACAGCTTCTGACAGACCATAGACCTTCTGATTATATGCATCTGTCTTATCCCATATAAAAGTATAGGCCAAGTTTGGTGAGGCAGGAAACCACTTTTGAAAGAGTCTTCCTACTACAGCAACCATGAGGTGAACCTTCATGAGATTAAAGGGTATGATGGCCTGGGTCATGGTGACCTTCAGGACTGACTTGTACCCTGCAGCTCTGGAACTCAGATAGGAAAGTTTCAGATCTGTTCCTGGAATTGTGGTTTCCTCGTGGAGTACCTTGGGTTGGAATAAAATGGAGACTTCAAATTGTGATCACGCGTGACTATCAGCTAAGATACATTTACAAGAACCTAGTAGGGCAACTACAACAGGACACCGGAGAGTCACTCCTCACAGAGATACGTTTGGGTTTCATCTTATTCAACAATGAAAGCTAACTCTGCTGCCCACTGTCTCCTCCTAAAAGCCTCTTGTCATGTATCCTGAGCTAATCCTACCTCAGGTGCTACTCTTCACGTGAGGGGCACTGTGACTGCTCACGGCTCCATCTTCCACCCCAGTCACCCTGGAGAATTAGAGCAGGCGTTTGTGAGATGGGGGTATTCTGGACAAAGGCCTGGCCTACGCCAGCTGGCTGCTATGCCTATAGCCTTACCAGCTTATAAAGATGGTAAAGATAAAAAAGATCAATTGCTTTGGGTTAAATTCTAGCAAATTCCATATCTGTGTTGAGAGGTAATGTAACAACTTATTCTCATGATTGGACACTGAGCTACAACTTAACCACTGATCGTTGATATGATGGTTAAATGAGCTTTAGAGACAGAAAGGTTCTTCCTAGAGTGCAGCTAATGTTATCAAATACGCATATTAGAGACTCAGTACATACTTTCTGATTTGAAATTGAACTGTAAAAGTTCACGGAAGTTTCTGCATAAGGATCACCTCTGTTATAAATTTTTAAAAGTCATACTTTTAACCCCACCTTTTTTTGTTTTTTTTTGAGACAGTATCATGTCACTCTGAGCAGAGTGCTGTTGTGTCATAGCTCATAGCAACCTCAAACTCTCGGGCTTATGCGATTCTCTTGCCTCAGCCTCCCAAGTATCTGGGACTATAGGTGCCTGCCATAACGGCCCGGCTATTTTTGGATATGGGGTCGAGGTTCGCTCTTGTTCAGGCTGGTCTTGAACTCCAGAGCTCAAGCAATCTACCTGCTTCGGCCTCCCAGAAGGGTGGGATTACAGGTGTGAATAACGGCACCCCGCACTTAACTCTATAGTTTAACTGTCCATGTGACTAGCTCATGAATGCCAAAATATAAAAAATACATTAATTATTTTGGAAAACATATTTTACACAGCATATAAAATTTTTCTGAAAAGTTCAGATTATTTTTACCAAAGCTCCTATTAGTTTAGAGAATAGTAACAGCTCTTCAGGGCTCACTATATATGTTGTAGAGTGCAAGGCTAGCTATTACATGAACTCATGCCAGGAGCACACTACTTCTGCTAAGAATAATTTGCCTTCTCAGAGCCTTCGTCATGTTGTCCACTTGAGATTCATCACCCAGCGGTAAAGAACTGCCTGGTTCATGCCAGAAAAATCTTAGTGATTCAGTGTTCAGTGATGTTTCCCCTCCCCCAGCACTTCTCACTTGAACAGTTCAAATGGTATATATGTCATCTGTAAATATTAATAACTTCACAAAAATAAAGCTCTTCATACTGAACAGATAGCTGTCAGTTTTACTACAAACAATAACACAGCTGAAAGGGGCACAGTGGATGGACAAAACAAACTTCCACTCTGAGGCAGTGTTGCCATGAGGAGGCACATGGTGTAAAACAAACCAAGAAAGAGACGACTACCAAAATAGATACATCAGTTTATTACAGTTGGAGTTTTCTTTACCACAAAACTGTCTTAGATTGCCCAGTTGTGGAAGCAACTCAAATGTCCATCAACCCAGGAATGGATTAACAAACTGTGGTCTATGTACACCATGGAGTACTATTCAGCCATAAGAAAAGATGGAGACTTTACATCTTTTGTATTTACCTGGATGGAGTTGAAACAAATTCCTCTCAGTAAAGTATTTTAAGTATGGAAAAAAAAAATCCAATGTACTCAATATTAATATGAAACCAATGCATAGACAACTACATGCCCACAGGAATGATAAAACACAAGCAGAGTGAGAGTGAGGGGAGAGGAGATGAAAGGGAAGGGAAGGAGGGAGGCTGATGGGCAGATCTCACTAATGTGCACGGTGTGAGGGTGGTCAGCACGCCCCCTGGTGGGCGGGATCTCACTAATGTGCAAGGTGTGAGGGTGGTCAGCACGCCCCCTAGTGGGCAGGATCTCACCTGATGTGCACAGTGTGAGGGTGGTCAGCACGCCCCCTGGTGGGCGGGATCTCACCTGATGTGCACGGTGTGAGGGTGGTCAGCACGCCCCCTGGTGGGCGGGATCTCACCTGATGTGCACAGTGTGAGGGTGGTCAGCACGCCCCCTGGTGGGCAGGACCTCACCTGACGTGCACAGTATAAGGATGCTCAGCACGCACCTGGGGTGAAGGGCTCAACTACAACTTGAACTTTACCTTAGAATTGAAAACAAATGGAACTTTACCCCAGAAGTGAGAACAATGTAACCTAAATAGTGTGCCCTCATATTAATTTGAATAAAGTTAAAAAAATGAAAGCAATATTAGTATCCTCATATTAATTTGAAATTAAAAAAACTGTCTTAAGCAAAATAGTTTACAAATATATAGAAACTTTTTAGAGTTCTATTAGTCACAAGGAAACATTTAAATTTAAGATTAAATAGTACTTTTAAATATTGATAGTACTTTTGTTAAGACTGTAGGTTATTAGAGTGAATAATCTAAAGAAATTTTACCCCATGACTGGGGTGTAATATCAGTGGATTAGTCTGAAAAATATATTTTGTAACTACTGAATAGCCCCCCATGATATGAGATTAAAGCCTATAGTGAATGATTTATTTCCTCTGAATTTATTTTCCAAATGATTTCCCATAAAGTGGAGAGGTTATTTGTTAGGGATCCTTTCATTAATGTATGTTTTGTGATCTTCCAGAAGTTGCCCCTCTATCTCAAAATATCACATTTTCCTAATTTTAATAACCATCATCTGTCGTGAACTTACATCCATGGGACAAATATTTATAATTTTGTTCATTAAAGTATGTGTTTCTCCTATGCTATTTTACTTTACTATATTATTTTGTATTAGTAGGAAAAGTAAATACAGCCAAAGTAGAGAAATCAACCATCAAACCTATTTTTTGTCAGCTGCATGCTGTCCCATTCTTGACCTGTGAAGCACCCAGCTGGCACCCTGCTAACTGCCTCCCAATCTTGTCTACTGTGTTTTGTCTCCTCCACTGCTCTCCCATGCTGACTGTTAGCACCTCTCCCTTGGAACCCTGGGCACGTAAGAAAATACAGTCGACAACAACAGCCTGTTCACAGATTTATCTGTCTCCTATAAATAATGCATTTGGTCACTTGGGTTAGCTTGAGAGAAATGCTGGAAAAAACAATCATTGGTGGCTGGGCACAGTGGCCTGCCTAAGCTCAGGAGTAGGAGACCAGCCTGAGCAAGCGAGACCCCATCTCTACTAAAAATAGAAAAACTAGCCGGGTGTTGTGGCAGGCACCTGTCATAGCTACTTGGGAGGCTTAGGCAAGAGGATCACTTGAGCTCAAGAGTTTGACATTGCTGTGAGCTATGATGCCACAGCACTCTACCCAGGGTGACAGTGAGACTGTCTTAAAGAGAAAAAAAAAACAGCCCAAAAAACAAAAACAACAAAAAATATCATTGGTGTCTTGGTTCCACATTGCCTAGAGAAGTCAAGGTCTCTGTTGGGTGGTCCATCAGGGCCATTCACAATGTGGCTGCCATACCATCTTCTGCCTCTTTACCCACATACATCCTGCATTTAATTATTTACCAGGGTACATATTACATGACTTGTTCTTATGCCCAACTGCTTCTGACATATTTTCTTCAACTAGAAATATGCTTTCCCTCCCTTCCTGGCCTAATCTCTGCTAAAGGAAACATTATCCGTGAGGCCTTCTTTTGCTTCCTTAGGAATTGACTCTTTGGAACTGCCATAGTTCTGCATGCAAATCTCTACCCATTTGGAACGGTAGCACCCATATTTAATTCTTCTTTTCACCCTTATAAAGCACTTCTATTTGTAGATTTTTGCCAAATGTCTGCCTATTGTATGTACAAATTGAAAAAAAGATACCATGTATTCATGGGGTTGTTCACTATTTGAAACCCATTTTTTTTTTTTTTTTTTGGCCAGGGCTGGGTTTGAACCCCCCACCTCCGGCATATGGGACCAGCGCCCTACCCCTTGAGCCACAGGCGCCGCCCTGAAACCCATTTCAATGTCCTGCTTTGCTACAAGTTTGCCACCTAAAGACAGACAATGCCTCTAGGTTAAGTCTATTTTAGAATGAAGAAGATCAATATTAATGCAAGATGGATGGGGAGGAAATATTAAATTTGAAGGTTACAGTGAACTCCCCAAAGATCAGCTCCAAGTGTGTTTGGCCGTTTGCTGTGCAGTGAACCACTTAGGTATAGCTCCTGCCCCGTGTTTACATGTGAGCCTTTTTGACCTTTCTGTCCCTAACCTTCTTGGCTAACCCCTTCCAAACTCTATCTACACCTCCTTCCTAGTGACCTCTGGCCACACTTTAAGTACAGCGATGACTCCCAAATTTGCATCTTTATGTTCCACCCTTCCCGGGACTCCATTTTTCCATGTCTGCTGCTCACCCGACCACCTTTGTGTAGGCCACCATCATCTGTCCTGTGGATGACTGAGACGGCCTCCTGACTGGTCTCCTTGCTCTGGCCCTTGCCTAATGCAGAATATTCTCAGCACACTAACTACAGTGATCCCTGAAAGCAGCAAATCAGGCACTGCTACTGCTCTGTTCACACACTTTCAAAGGCTTCCAATCACTCAAAAAGTTGTCTTTGCCATTGTCTTGAGTGGTTTATGATTTAGGTCCCACCAGCTGCACTCCAGCCAGGCTTGCCGTCCTCTGCCCTTCTCACCCAAGCCCAGCGTGCCCTGCTTGGAGCTGCCCTGCTATTTTCAGGGCTTGTTCTTACCCTTTCTTAGCTCCTGCTGAAAATACACCTTCTCGAAGAGATTTTTCTCAAGACCGTGTTATATAAAATCACACCCATCTCCACTTTCCCCTGCTTTATAATTTTTTTATTGTAATATTTGCTTTATTGAGATGGTCTGGAACTGAACCCATAATATCTCCAACATATATGTATACATGAAAGTAATTTTTCAGTATAATATTTTATTTTCTTTGGCATTTAAAAAAATATTTCAGATTAATGTGAGGGTATAAACATTTGTTGTGTAGAGTCCCTGTTGTAGTTGTGTCCTGCACTCAAGAGGAGTGCCCTTACATTGTGCTCATCAGGTGAGAGCTCACCCATCCCCCTTCCACTTACTCTCTCCCCCCAACTTGAATTGAGTTTTTCTCTTGTGTGGGTGTATTAGATCATCTACTGGCTTCATATTCGTATTGAGTACACTGGATACTTGCTTTTTCCATTCTGTGTTACTTTACTAAGAAGAATGTGTATCAACTCCATCCAGGTTAACACAAAAGATGTAAAGTCTCCATCTTTTCTTATGGCTGAACAGTACTCCATGGTGTAAATATACCACAGTTTGTTAATCCATTCCTGGGTTGATAGGCACTTGAGTTGTTTCCGCATCTTGGCGATTGCTAATTGAACTGTGATAAACAGTCCCGTGCTTTATTATCTTCAGTGTCTCATCACACCTGACGCCTGATTATTACTCACTCCCTCTCCCTGCTCATTAGCTGGGAGGCCCCCTAAGCGCAGGTACCTCATCTGCATGGTTTGCCACCTTGCTCCTAGATAACAGTGCCTGGTACTGAATGGGTGTTCAATAAATATTTGAAAAATTCAATATGGCAGTTGCTATGTGTTATATTTTAAAGACCACAGATTTTTACTTAGCTATTTATGAATAGAGTCTGTTATAATTGTACCTAATGTCCTTTGGGGCGGTGCCTGTGGCTCAAGGAATAGGGCGCCGGTCCCATATGCCGGAGGTGGCAGGTTCAAACCCAGCCCCGGCCAAAAAAAAAATCTGAAAGTTATCACTATTATTATTTTTTTTGAGACAGAGTCTTGCTTTGTCACCCTGGGTAGAGTACTGTGGCATCATTGCTCATGGCAACCTCAAACTCTTGGGCTCAAACAATCCACCTTCCTCCGTCTCTAGAGTAGCTGGGACTACAGGCATCCACCACCGTGCCTAGCTAGTTTTTCTATTTTTAGTAGAGATGGAGTCTCACTCTTGCTCAGGCTGGCCTTGAACTCCTGAGCTCAATGGATCTACCGGCCTCTGCCTCCCAGAGTGCTGAAAGTTATTTTTAACTGGAAACACATGGAAAGAAAAACAATATCTGGATATTTCAGTAGATAAAAGGAATAGTGAATGGCTATTTCTTAAAAAGTTACATTAATAAATATTTTGCCTAAAATCATTTTTCCCAAAACTTTTTTTACTTATAGTAATAATCAAACAGTATGTCACTGAGAGTAATGACCATGTATAATAGCACTTCGTACAATGGCAGTCAGGATGTCAGGTACAAACAGGCACTAAAATTTTTTTTTCATTGAATGAAAGAATAAGCTGGGCACTATTAGTGATTAAATTATTTTTTCCATTTGACTACAGATAATAAATATATACAGATACAGACTAAAGAAAAACTATTTCAAATAGATCTTCAAGAAAAAATGAGGCAGCCCAGCACATACATCCCACATTCTACATTTCCTTCTATGGAATTCTTTAAGATAGCATTGGAACTGCACAATCCTTTTTAAAGATGCTTTAGCAAAACATGATCCGAAAACCTTTTATGTAACAGAACTGCTTGTCTGGATATTTTACCTGTGTTTCGGGAATAATGGGACTATCTTCAGGAGAAGACCTGAAAAAGGTGGACAAAGGTGATGACACAATGATGGGGTTCGGCCTCACAAATCCACTCAGATCACAGCTGGGAATGTCATTCTCTTCCTTCTTCATGACTAGGGTATCCATCACGTAGAAGACATTCCATGGAATCCACACAGTATGATACTGAGTGAGGAATGGGGACCGTTCAAAGACCAAAGTTAGAGAAGCCCCACCATTTGCCACCAAGTCAAACCTAAGGAAAAACGAGGCACACTTAGCGAATTGTCTGAAATCCACGTACCTACCAGCACACGCTTCCTTAAATTAATATGCTTTATAAAGAAAATTAACTTTTCCTCCTAACTTTCATGTAGACATTTTAGGGTCTACGGAAATCTTAAAGAATTATTTAGAGAACATTCATATGCCCTTTATCTGGTCGGTTTGGTAACATCTTCCCAACTTGCTTCTCTTGACTGTTTTTGAAACTATGTGAACTTAAGTTGCAGAAATTATGAAATATTACCCCTAAATCTTTCAACATGTATGTTCTTCTTAGACAAAGAGCATTCTCCTATAAAACCACAATATTATTATCAGATTTTAGGAAAGGAAATCAACTTTTAAAGAAGTATATGAGTTTATGATTTTAAATCTCTGCTATCATGGTTTCCTGGAGCCTAAAATTTGTTGCACTGCCATATTAAAAGGGACAATAAAACAGTATGGGTGATGCTAGTTCTTATTCTTAAAATCCTTCGAGCAGAGATAGTGTGATATGACCAACTCACATTCCATCCTGGCGGGTAATGGTATATCCATATTCTGGATAATGAAAAAATGAGACATTTACTCCAATGAGTGGAGTTCCATCAGCCGTTAGAACTTGGCCTCTTATGACAGACGCAAGGCTGTGAGAAAAGCAAGAAGAATTATAATGAACACCTGTCTGTCAGGCCAATAATCATCATGATTATAGATAATTCAATCTAGGGATAAAATAACATTATGCAGTCAACTGTCACAACACCCAGACTCGAAATTCTCCTAATATAATGCCCTTTTAAATTCCATATAATTCACATTCTTTAAATGCCTTGTGTTTACTCTGGATTTTAATTAGTTGTGATGTTTTTATTTTTTTGGAGAGCTATCAAGACCAAAAATTATAGAGATGAATTTCTGAAATTATAAACTCTGCTTTTTCCCCCCAGTAAGTCCTATGTCTGATGCGTCCCTGCAGAAAAGTATACTTTCCAATTAATTCTGAGGCAATCTGTAAATCTTCAGGGACCAAGAATGACAAGATTTAAGGGGGCAATAAGGAAGGTTTGTGCAACAACTTTTAACCAACCGCTGGGTCTAACTGCGTTAATGCTGGTGGACTGCTGCAGACCCAGGAGTTCTAGTGTAAATCATCTTTTTTGCTCAGTGAGACAAGAGACACCTGCTTTCACTGATGGGTTTATTTTCAGGTCATTACCGCACCAAACAGTGTATGCAATCTCACTGCCATGCCGTTAGCAGTTCCATGCCATTAATTCATAATTTATATTATTTAGCGAGCTCAGCTAAAGAAAAAGTGCACTTCTGTTTTGCCTTTTGGGGTCTTTTCATTGCTTCTTTTGAGACATTTCCAACTGTGCTAACAAAATCAACCAGTTAAATGAAGATTTACTGACTCCTGAATGGAACATCCTGTTAGGTCTCAGGTACTGAAATGGACAAAGTCTGTGTGTTGTGTCAAAAACGCTTGAAATGCGAAGTTTGGTGAAGAATTTGCCCAAAGAGGAAAAAGTACTTTCTTCAAATTATCAGCATTTCACATAAAGTGTACAGAACTGTACATGTCTATAGAAGGAAAAGATGCCTCGACCTCTTGTTGAAAGGGCTGTCTCCAGGTATGACATGGGTGCTGTCAGAGCCTATGAGAAAACTGATTCGGTCGTAGAAGGATTTGGCAGCCTGCTGAGGTGGCGACTGTAAGCTTTGGCTAATGATATCCTGAGGATCTGGCAACCCACGACAGTAGGGCTGATTTTGGCAAGAACTCTGTAAGCAGCAATCAGGATCCATACAATCAACGAGTCCATCTGCAGAGAGAAATGGAGACCAGGAGATTCTTTTTATGACATAACGCAGACTATGTTTTGCTCTATGGTTGGTTTTTTAATTTAATTTCCCATCCCCTAAGTGATGGTAATTTCTATGAGGCATACTTTTTTAAACCAGATGAAATACAGTCATATGCCACATGATGGTGGACCACATATACCATGGTGGCCCTAAGATTGTAAGATTGTACTTTTACTATGCCTTTTCTATGCTTAGATACATAAAGACTTACCATAGGGTTTCAGATGCCTACACACTGTACAGGTTTGTGCCCTGGAGGCAACAGACTATGCCATATAGTCTTGGTGTGTAGCAGGCTGTACCAGGTAGGTTTGTGTAGACATATTCTATGATTCTGTACAATGATAAAATCTCCAAACGACATTTCTCTGAACGTATGCCCGTTGCTAAGTGATGCGTGATTATATTTGTATCTGGTTTCATAGTGAATAATATTTGGACTACAGATGGTTGAAAATAATCATATAATATTTACTCTGAGTAAGAAATAAAAAAATCTGATTAAGGTAGGCATGGTGGCTCATGCCTGCAATTCCACTTTGGGAGGCTGAAATGGGAAGATTGCGGGAGGCCAGGAGTTCAAGCCTAGCCTCAGCAACATAATGAGATCACTATACAAAATTAGCCAGTCATAGTGGTGTGTCGGGGGTCTTTGCATGTGAACCTCGACCTGGTTTGAAAGCTGGATGGGAAAACTAAGCTGAAGACAAGTGAGTTTAAAAACATGAAGTTTGAGAACGCCTGGAAAAGGCTTACTTTTTTTTTTTTTTAAGGAGAAGGCTTACATTAACAGCCTGAGTGAACTGAGAAAGCTTAGCCCCGATGACCTCTTCAGAAGGCTTTTATTGATTTCCAACAAAGGTGCATATGCAAAATGTAAAAATGCCAAAAAGTAGAGTTGAAAGAATCCCCAGTCCCCAGGAAGATTCAAGAGAGAGGGAGGCTAGGTAAATGGTAGGAGGTTGCTAACAGACCAGACAGCCAATGGTATATTTAGAAAGAGGGAGGGAGAAACTAGTTCTGTCCCTACAAGGGAAGTAAGCCAGGTTTCCTAATCTAAGACTCAAAGAGTTTAACCTTTCCCAGTTGTTGACTCTCAACACACCGGCCTACTCTGGCCTGTCCAGGCAACTGGGGGCTCTTTTCATCAGACTTCCGTGGTTTTGATGAGCCTCCAGGGATTGCACGTGTCTGCGAGCTTTTCCCTGGATACCCCAGGATTGAGGAGGGGCGCCCTGCTGAGAAGTCCACCTGTCTACCTCCCACAGTGCACACCTGTATTCCCAGCTACGAGGGAGGCTGAGGTGGGAGGATCAAGGAGTTTGAGGTTGTTGTGGGCCATGATTGCATTGCGGCCTGGGTAACAGAGAAAGACCCTATCTTTATTTAAAAAAAAAAAAGGAAAAAAACCTATATTCAATAGCCTATGTGAGTATTCTGTTTAAAATGTATAACCAACCCATTACTAGATGAGAGTGGCAGGGTATGATGGTTTGATGACATCCTTTAAGATCATTATTTACTGAATAGCTGAAAAGATGAATTTTGATCTGCTTATTAAATACTTTTCTCAGTATAAATTAATTAAAAAAATTCCTTTCTGAAGACTTTGATCACTGTTAGAAGAACTGAAAAAATAGTTCTAAGACCTTTAGGCTTAAATATCAGGTCTTGGTGTAACCCTATTAGGGCAAGTTTAGCTGAAAATATTGACAACTATGTTTTATTTACACAAGTATTTTTTAAATAACTTTTATTTTTTATTTATTTACTTTTTCTTTGCAGTTTTAGGCCAGGGCTGGGTTTGAACGCGCCACCTCCAGCATATGGGGCTGGCGCCCTACTTCTTTGAGCCATAAGAGCCGCCCTAAATAACTTTTATTTTTTAAAAAACTATGCTAGCCATTTATTTGCTTTAGGCCATTCTTAATTTTTTTCTCTCTGTATTTCTTTTTTTTGTAATTTACTTTTTTAATTTCAGATTAATATGAAGGTACATATGGTTAGGTGACACCGTTTGTGTTTGTTAGGTGAAGTCCAAGTTGCAGGGGAGCCCTTCACCCAGGAGGTGTGCTGAGTACACCTGCATTGTGCCAGTTAGGTGAGAGCTCACCCACTGCACCCCTGCCTGCTCCCCCCTTCTCAAATTTAAATGTGTTTTCTCTCATGTGGGCATATAGTTGTTCATCTACTAGTTTCAATTTAGTACTGAGTATGCTGGATACTGTCTTTTCCATTCTTGAGATACTGAGATACTTTACGTAGGAGAATCATCTCCAAATCTACCCAGGCAAATATGAAAGATGCAAGTCTATCTTCTGTAAGGCTGAATAGTGTTCCATGGTGTGCATATACCACAGTTTATTAATTCACTCATGGTTGATGGGCACTTGGGATGATGCCACATTTTGGCGATTGTGAATTGAGCTGCTATAAACATTTGAATGCAAATGTTCTTATGCTAAAATAATTTTTTTCTGCTGGGAGGTACCTAGTAATGAGATTGTGGGATCAAATGGAAAGTCTACTGTTAGCTCTTTGAGGATTCTCTACATTTCTTTCCAAAAAGGCTGGGCCATCTTATTAATAGAATTGAGTCTTCATCTTGCCCCATCATCATCTGACTGTAAAGTGAATCAAGGGAAAGTAGACAACACTGAATTAACAGCTGTCTAGAAAGTAGGTCAATAACAACCCAGGGAAGGGAAGAAACAAGAGGTGCGACATGAGGCTGACTCTGCCCAAGAGTCATCTCGCCACCTGAAGACTCACGCAGGGAACACGTGCACTTCCTTTCTGGGGGCTTCACCTGCAGACTCACGCAGGGAACACGGGCACTTCCTTTCTGGGGGCTTTACGGTTTCAGCTGGCCGTCTGGCCTTCCCTGCCTCTCAGTTCACGTGCTTATCCCTTTGGCATTTGCTTCAGAAATGTGTAGGTAACTACCATGTTTACCCACTACAGCAATAATTTTGAGGGTTGAGTAGAGGGAAGGTTAAACTAACGCCCCGGGTAGAGAGCCATGGTGTCATAACTTACAGCAACCTCAAACTCTTGGGCTCAAGTATTCTGTCTCAGCATCCCCAGCACTGTGACTATTGGTACCTGCTACCATGCCCGGCTAGTTTTTCTGTTTTTAGAGAGACAGGGTCTTGCTCTTGTTCAGGCTGGTCTTGAACTCCTGAGCTCAGGTGATCCTCCCACATCAACCTCCCAGAGTGCAGGGCTTACAGGTATGAGCCACCAGAACCTTCGGATAAGCAGATCTTACAACATATTGTTTCTTTATGTTTTCATATAGATGTCTCTTTTATTTCTAAAATGATGGGTTGTTAGCAAACTGTACCTTTTACAAAAATCTAAAATTATGTTTTAAGAAAATATAATGAGGGTAGTGCCTGGGGCTCAGTGAGTGGGGTGCTGGTCCCATATGCTGAGGGTGGTGAGTTCAGACCAGCCCTGGCCAAACTGCAACAATAAAAAAAAAAAAGAAAATATAATGAAAATGATTTTGAAATTTTATATAGATGTATTAGAATATGACTTTCTTAGCCAAAAGGTCACGAAGATGAAAGATGTGGAAATATGTTTCAATATTTCCAATAGAATAAAGAGGAAACTATGCTATAGGCTTATTTTTCATGAGGCTATCTTCCAATGCATTTTTCCTCTGTGTCTGTCAAAGAAGCAGAAGCACAGTTATTAAAACTTAGACTTCTGAAGTAGCAGACTGTTGACCCACTGCCCCCAAATAATTTCTGGCTTCAAAAAACAATTCACCCCCCACTAACCTTTCAGCAGCAATTTGTGATCATACGTTGAGATTTTATGAGGACTCTTTAATATATGTTTTATGCTGTGTATCTTCAGAGTTCTTACTTGAGGGATTTAGAAGAGGTGCATATTCTTGGGAGAGAAATTTAACACAAATATTGGATATTCTTACAGGTTCGCCCCCCATATTCATTCTTGAACAAAAGTAGAAACTACTCAATAAGAAAAGTACTTCCAAATACAGTAGAAGCTCTGTAAGGTGATCACCCAAGGACTGTAATAAGCTGGTCGCTATAAGGAACTAGGACTACAGTACTGTGGTACTTGTCTAGTTTATGAAAAGTAGGCCAACTGAAGGAGGTGGTCAGTGCAGGCAGGTGGTCAACTATGGAGCTTCTACTGTATTATATTTTATCTCCATTAATCTGGCAAATTAAGGGTTAAGTACTCGGACAGCGTCTTCCCTTAGGCAATATATGGTGCAATTGCCAAAGAGGAATGCTCAAATCCAGTCATTCATCTTGGTTAGTTTATAAAAAGCAAATGTCCATCTGGCAAGTAGCCTGCAGGTCATAAAACTGTGTGAGATTGACACCTTCTGAACTAATCAGTTGGAAATGCATTTTTACAAGCCTCTCTGCTAACATCCATCAGAGAAAGAATCTCATTTTCAACAGCCAAGATGCAGGGACACAGTTTGTTATTTTTCTGCAGAGTTTATCAGTAACTTGCCCAAGCAAGTGACGGATAGTTATGAATCTGGCTCGCTTTAACTTGAGAAAACATTTTTCATTTTCTTTTTTAATCTGTATTTATCTAGCACAGTGGTTCTCAACCTTCCTAATGCTGTGGCCCTTTGATACAGTTCCTGTGGGTCGTGACCCGAGGTTGTGAACCGCTGATCTAGCAGCTAGGGCTATCTAGTACCAACGAGCTGATTACCCACTTGGCCAAATGTATGGTGTAGTAAAATTGTCTTTGTGGAATGGCTTCTCAAAATCATTGAGATTTCCTTTTAGTGTTAGAAAAATTATGTTGGCTTACATTTATACTGGCAGAGAAGCCATATCTAATAGCATTAATCATAAACAAAAATCTAAAGGAAATGAGAAATGTTCAAAACCCATTCAACAGCAACTTCAATGACCAGATAAGAGCCTTTCTTTCTTTAGTTTAGGCTTTGCAATGTAAGTGGTGCTCTGCAATAGACTGGGTAAATGGTTTATGTTTGCCTCCACACAATCCTAATATGACTGCTCTAGTTATCTTTTCTGTGAATATTTTTAAACATATCTTTCCTTAGGCATTTTATTAACAGTGGCCCAGAGCGGCGCCTGTGGCTCAAGGAGTAGGGCCATAGGCCGGAGGTGGCGGGTTCAAACCGAGCCCTGGCCAAAAACCAAAAAAAAAAAAACAGTGGCTGGCAAACCGATTTTGCAAAGAGCCAAACAGTAAAAATTCTAGGCTTTGTGGGCTGCATAATTTCTGTTGCAACTATTCAACTCTGCCTGTATCATGCTCAAGGGGTCAGACAAATCATTATATAAATGAATGGGTGTGACTGTGTTCCAATAGAATTTTATTTACAAAATCAGGATTTGACCCAGAAATCAGAGGTTGCCAATCTCTGGTCTTGTTTTAAGGTTTCTTTCTGCCCTGTCCTGTGTTTGCTATTTTCTTTCCATCATTCTTGACAATTTTTTTTTTTCTGGTAAATTTAAACAATATGCATTTTGTCAGGTTACTGAAACTCTGACTTCAAGTCTGTTCCTATGTTACCCTTTATGCTGGTTTTACTTTGCTTGTCAAAATTCTCACTTTCTTCTTTCAAGAAGCAATGGATATTTTCGTTTTTCAAAACCTTGATTTCCTGTCTAGATAAAAAGTCATGAATTTTCTGGGCGGCGCCTGTGGCTCAGTCGGTAGGGCGCCGGCCCCATATACCAAGGGTGGCGGGTTCAAACCCGGCCCCGGCCGAACTGCAACCAAAAAATAGCCGGGCGTTGTGGCGGGCGCCTGTAGTCCCAGCTACTTGGGAGGCTGAGGCAAGAGAATCACTTAAGCCCAGGAGTTGGAGGTTGCTGTGAGCTGTGTGAGGCCACGGCACTCTACTGAGGGCCATAAAGTGAGACTCTGTCTCTACAAAAAAAAAAAAAAGAAGTCATGAATTTTCTTTTTCACTCCAAAGATAATTTATGGCTTCTGCCCTTCCCCACAGTATTTGAAACTAACCCTCACCCCCTCCAGTGCTACCTTAGAGTTAGAAATTCTGATGTAGTATTTTAGTTGTGGGCTTCAGTATTTTGACGGTGTACAGGTGTACCTTTCTCGACTCTTTCATCATTCTGTAACATGCATGAAATTCCCTTACTCCTTACTGGACTGAGCTCATGCGTGGGTTTCCTATACATTAGTGATCTGTCTTTATCAGTGTTCTCCTGGTGGCTTCGGTCCACATGTTCCTGTCATTTCCATGCTAATGACTGCAGGCTGAACCTACAAACAGTCTTCTAGGAATTTCCACTTTGACACCGCACAGGGGTCTAAAACTTAACGTGGCTACATAAGACCACAACATCTCTACATACGGTCTCTTCTTCCACTTGTGCGGCTCCTGTGTTTCCTATTTCAGGGAAGGGTTCCTCTACCCTGTTTGTCAAAGGAGAGACTTGAGCATCACACTTGATTCTTCTTTTCTCTTCCCTTTTCTCCAAATGTAATCAGTCACCAATTCCTTTTGGATGACGTATCATCCAAAATCTTCTTTGAATCAGCCTATTTCTTTTCACTTTCTCTGAAACCACCCTTCAGGCTACTATGGTTGTATCTTGGCAAGATCTCAACAGTTTTTAGTCTTCCATCTCACTGTACGTCAGTGATCATCAGCTGGGGTGCTGTCGCACACTGGTGTGCTGTGAGAGGATCTTACGTGTGACTCAAAATATTTTAAAGATCATTAGTTAAATTATTTTCAAAAGAAGCTCAAAGCACAGTAAGTATACTCTTTTTTAATTCTTTTTCTTGATCAACGTAATTTAAGTGTGCTGTGGAAATGTAACTATAGGTTCAAGTGTGCCATGAGATAAAAAAAGGTTAAAAAACACTGCTTTAGAGTAATCATCTTCAGACACATGTCTCACTAAGCTTGTGGAGGGCTAATCAAGGTCACTGGTATCACCAACATATATTAAACTTCTTGGTGCCCAGTAGCATTTAATACATTTGCTGAACAAAGCAATGAATAAGTTCTCAAACAGATCTACACAGGTCAAAATATCTTAGAAGCACAGAGATAACTTCTGTTTTTTTTTTTTTTTTTTAATTATCCTTTCCTTACCCTCAAATACTAAGCTAATCCTTTATTTCCTACTTTTTTTGTTTTTGAGACAGTCTCACTTTTGCCCTTGGTAGATTGCTTTCACTTCATAGCTCACAGCAACCTCAAACTCCTGGGCTCAAGTGATACTCTTGCCCCAGCCTCCTGAGTAGCTGGGACTATAGGAGCCCAATACCATCAAACCTCACTATTTTTAGACAGGGTCTCTCTCTGGCTCAGGCTGGTTTAGAACTCCTGAGCTCAAGCAATCCCCCTGTCTCAGCCTCCCAGAATGCTATGATTATAGGCGTGAGCCACCATGTCCGGCCTAATTTCCTATTTCTTTTTTCACTTTAGTAATCACTTAAAAGTATTTGTGATTAATTGGGCATAAAGCAATCCACACAATTATAAAAAAAATAGGAAGAAATCATAATTAAATACTATGTATAACACGTATAATCATAGGCCCTACTTAGGAAGACATGAATAAAAGATAAACCTCATAAAATTTACCTTATATTAGTTGAAAACGTCTACATGACAGAAGATACCATAAATTACAGACTTAAAAAATAATTGCAATAAAATATCTGCAATATACCAACAAAGAATTAATAAGTAGAATACATTAGAAGTCCTAAGAGGTAAAAAGGAAATATTAAGTAATTCAATAGAAAAAAAAGAACAAGTGAAATAAATGAGCAATTAACAACCAAAAATACAAATGGTCAAGAAACAAATATAATCAGTAATTAGGAAAACACAAATTAAAACAATGAAGACGGGGTCATTTTCACCCATCAGACAAAATTCATATTTTTCATTTTGTTGAACAATTTTGTTCGTAATAATTAGGTAAGGCCCATGAATGTGGAGAAATAAACATACACTGATGAAGTGTATCATGGTGAAACCTACTGCAAATAACTGGGCAGTAGCTGCCAAAATTAAAAAATCCTTTGGCCTGGTGATTTTACTTCAAAAAATCCATACTAAAGAAATATTTGTACATTTACAGAAAATATTTTTATGCAGATATATATGTACACAAATTCACTGCGGATTTGTCTCTGAGGAGCAAAAAATAAAAAAAATTAGGAACTAAGTCATTATCAAAGGATGAGGGGTAAAATTAATTAGTACACCCCCTGTTTCTGTGGTAAAGAGTAAAGAATGACACAGCCCATAATGCTCCTCTCCATTAACATGGGGGTTCTTAACCTCTAGAGGCGTGGAACTGGGAGGCCTATTTCTGCATTCTGAAGCTGGAGGCGGCAGCTGATGGTAATGGGTGTAAACTACAGGAGGGACTTTCAGATGGAACCTGTGTGGCTCTGATTTCCTGGTCATTCTCCCAACTCACGGAATTGCAGTGGTAAAACCTCCTGCTCCCTGCATCCTGTTGGGAAGCTACTGAGGTCCTTTGCTACTGAAGGCACAAACTGAATTTTTCTTTCCCAGAATAGGATTTACTGTATAAAACTTTGCAGAAAGCAAAGGGGTTCAGAATAACAGGATCTCTAGTACAGTCTTTCCAAAGTAATAATAACCCCCCTCCCAAATCCTTACCTATCTGAGTGCCATCGTGTGTTCTGATACAATTTGGATTCTTTTTGGAAAGTACTCATTATCTCTTGTAATTTTCTTTTTTCAATCATTTCCCTTCTCTCTTCCCAGTGTTGCTTCCTGCCATTTTAGTTATTTATTCATTCATTTGTTTGTACATTTATTTATTTGAGACAGGATCTTGCTCTATGGCCCAGGCTGGAGTGCTGTGGCTCAATCACAGCTCACTGCAGCCTCAAACTCCTGGGCTCGAGAAATCCACCTGCCTCAGTCTCTTGAGTAGCTGTGTCTATAGGCACCTGCCACCACACACAACTCTTTTAAACTTTTTTTGTAAAGATGGGGGTGTCTTACAATGTTGCTCAGGCTGGTCTTGAACTCCTTGCCTCAAGCAGTCCTCCTGCCTCAACCTCCCAGAGTGCTGGAATTACCCCAGCTATAACCCAGGTACTGAGCCTGGCCTATTTGTTTAATTTTTATTTTAAAATTTGTATTGGGAGAACACAATAGTCTCACCCCCCGATACACTCATTTTTTCCCACATATTTTTGAACATTTCCTTATTTTCATTTGGTAACCTTGAAACCTAGACCACCTCCCTTTATCATATTCATTCTGATGCTTTATATTCAAATTTCATTCTTTTTTTCTCCTCTTTTTTATCCCTAACTTATTTCTACTTTTCTTATAGTTGACATTTTATTTTTATATCTTTTATCTATTTATTACCATTCTCTTTCCAATTTCTGAATAACCTCAGCTGAATTTGTGATCTTTTTTCAATTGAGATCAGCTCCTGAAGCCCTGATTTAAAAAATGGCTGTTTTAGGTACATCTTTCTGATGTATCCCCACAATGTAGTAATTCTGAAGGACAAAAAATAACTCTGTTTGTGTACAAGTAAGGTGTGTTATTTCTGGCAGGAGTTATGTTTTGGCATGCTATCATTCTTGCACAAAGTCTAGCATAAACCTTTTAAAGTCATTTTTATGCCCTCAACCACCCAATCTTCAGGGTGGGGCTTGAGTCTCATGCCTCAGGGACCCAGAGGGGAACTACCCACTGGAGGGGGGAGAGAAGAAAGAGACAGAGAAGCCAGAAAACAGAGCAAACCTTGCTTAGCTTTCCCTAACGGTAACCTGGTAACCACCACCAGACACTATGCATTTTGGAGAAATCATCTTGGTGAAAAGTATCTCAAGGCTGAGTATCCCTACTGTCACCTTCAAAGTACAGTACTCCCCTTGGCCATCTGGTGATGACAGTGATACTCAGCAATGTGGTAGGCAGCACTTTTTCTAGGATGAGTTCATGAACTTAATTGTCAGACCCTGTTAAGTTGCTCCAATCCATTTTATTAGTGGTCCATTATTCCTATTCCTCATAAAGAATTCCCTTTTGGGCCAGGTGGGGTGTAATTCCTATAATCCCAGCACTCTGGGAAGCTGAGGCAGGTGGACCCCTTGAGATCAGGAGGGTTTTGAGATCAGCCCGAGCAAGAACGAGACCTTGTCTCTACTAAAAATAGAAAAACTAGTCAGGCGTGGTGGCTGCACCTGTAGTCCCAGGTACTCAGGAGGCTGAGGCAGGAGGATCGCTTGAGCCCAAGAACGTGAGGTTGGGGTGAGCTATGGTGATGTCATGGCACTTACCCTGGGTGACAGAGTAAGACTGTCTCAAACAAACAAAGAACAAACGCTTTTGATGCGTAAGCATTTCAGAGAGATAAAGAGGGAGCAGAAACACATAAAGGCAAAGAGATCCATCTATTTAGTAAGAGCCAGATTTTAAGAATCTTTAGAGTTAGATAGTGATGATGGGCAAACTTGACTGGGTAAAGGAAAGTAAAATTTAAAGATGAAGGAAAATGACTGGCTTAAGAAGATATATTATTTTTATTGTGTTACTTATTTTAGTATCTCTGTGGCATGTTTTTATTTTAGTGCCTCGCGAACATTACATTCAGAAAAAAAAATCTTTTAAAATTTCTGATAATGTAAGGTGGTGGTGGGCACCTGTAGTCCCAGGTACTTGGGAGGCTGAGGCAGGAGGATCAACTGAGTATTAGGTTATACTGTTTGCGTTGGGAAGTCTAAGTTACATTTGAGTCCGTCACCAGGAGGTGTGCCACCATATACCCTAAGTTGTACGAGTTGGGTGGAGCTTACTGAGTCCCTTTCCCTGTTCCTTCTCGAATTTAATTGTGTTTTTCCTCTCATGTGGGCCTGCAGTTGTTCATTTGCTAGTTTCAAATTAGTACTGTGTACCTAGGATGCTTGCTTTTCTATTCTAGAGATTCTTCAAAAGAAGGTATAATTTTCCTATATGTAGGTGTCTTTTTTTTTTTTTTGTAGAGACAGAGTCTCACTTTTATGGCCCTCGGTAGAGTGCCGTGGCCTCACACAGCTCACAGCAACCTCCAACTCCTGGGCTTAAGCGATTCTCTTGCCTCAGCCTCCCGAGTAGCTGGGACCACAGGCGCCCGCCACAACGCCCGGCTATTTATGTAGGTGTCTTTCTTTGAATTTTTTTGTTATATCTTTTTCAGTTCTGGGAATGATAAGCAACTTTCTTTGATTTTCTTTTACCAAGATTGTGTTGTACAAAGTTGCTCCAACTAGACTAGAGTAATGCATCTGGAGCGTTTAACTTCTGACTAAGGCCAAATGTACCTCTTCCCCCTCGGCTCCTCTGCCTCAGTTACTTAATGTGCTAAACCAATTTTCTTAGTTACTCTCTGGCTAATTCACCATTCTGACACCAAACTTAGCCAATGGATCTATAATGTTTCAGTCACCATATGTCACAGAATTCCAGTTATGGTCCTTATTTTAAACATTCTGTTCTGTTGTTCTTAGGTAATGATAAACTTCACTGCAAGCTCATGCATCTCGGTTTGGGCTTTGGTGTGGAAGATGCTATCTTTATATATGTAGCTGATGTTTATGTTCAAAGAACCTTCTAGCTTAGGTCACAATCACAGGGCATAAGAAGTCTGGTACTGAGATTCCTCCTTGGAAGAGCCAATAAAATTAGGTTAGGGACAGGAATACAAATTATGTGAAATAGCAGAGACTCCACAGGAGGTCCTCCATCAGCTCAGCTGCCCGCTTGGAGGGGGAAGCCTCCAGACAGCATAGTTCCATGCTAATAAGAATAAATAAAGGGGAATGAGGCCAATTCACAGTTGATAAATTCTGAGGAAAAGGAAAAACCTCCTTTACTGATAACAAATCTAAAGAGTTGATTAGCCCCTAGATTACTCTGCAGTGCTTCTGCAGACCTGGCCCTGCAGTTGCTTCCCTCTGAGGGTCTGCAGCCTCCTCATTGTAATCTCTGTTAGAAGACAAAATCTGAAATACATGATCAAGGGGGGAGAGAAGCTCTCCTTCCTGCCCAGGTGACAGCAACAATGGGGAATGGGGTTCTTTGGGGGACACTAAGGAGGAGAGTTGCCGTCTGGGCTGTGGTTCAGAGAGGATTAATGCTGCTATTTCTAAAAACCACACTTTGAGATGCAGGGGCAATGAGGTATTACCAGACAGGAAAAGCTCTGTGGGCTAAGGACTTCCAACACCTTTCAGGAGCAGGAGGAAGGGAGGCTTTTGCCCAGAATTTGTGGTTCCAGTTTTCTGACAGTCCAGGTTAAAGGAGAAACTAGAAAGCAGAATTGCAGCTCTTTGTCAGAAAGGTAAGGTACAAATACCATTTGGTTCAGGAGGGACTGTGGGTGCAAGGCTGGGGGTATGTGTGTGCCATGTTTTGGGGTACAGAGGCATTGAGGGCTTAGTTCTGGTCACTGCTCCCTAGAGAACAGTAGTTAGGCCCACTCTAGATGTACAGTGCTGAGCGTAAGTCATAATCAAACAGCTCTCAGGGCAACTACTCCATGGCTGGAGGAATCACCAACTCTACATTCTCTGAAATTCAAATATGGTAGCATGAGGATGTGCTCAACTGAGAAAATAATTATTCTTAATTAAGCAGCTTAACTTGGGTAGAGTATCATGATACCCTTAGCAGGATGTAAAGTTAAAGATAAAAAGATACTAGAATACAACTTCAAGGGGACTTGTTCTCTGTAAACATTTAATTTGTTACATCCATGACTTTCAACAGGAAAACTTAGAAAATGCCTTGAGACTTTTGGAATGTTAGTTATAAAAATAATGCTTTGGGTTGGACGTGGTGGCTCACACCTGTAATCCTAGCACTGTGGTCGGCCGGGGCAGGAGGATCATTTGAGCTCAGGAGTTTGAGACCAGCCTGAGCAAGAGCGAGACCCTGTCTCTACTAAAAATAGAAAAACTAGCCAAGTGTGCTGGCAGGTGCCTGTAGTCCTAGCAACTTGGGAAGCTGAGGCAGGAGGATCACTTGAGTCCAGGAGTTTGAGGTTCCTGTGCTATGCTGAGCACTCTTCTCAGGGTGACAAGAGTGAGACTCAGTCGAAAGAAAGACAGAAAGAGAGGGAGGGAGGGAGGGAGGGAGGGAGGGAGGGAGGGAGGGAGGGAGGGAGGGAGGAAGGAAGGAAGGAAGGAAGGAAGGAAGGAAGGAAGGAAGGAAGGAAGGAAGGAAGGAAGGAAGGAAGGAAGGAAGGAAGGAAGGAAGGAAGGGCTTTGGAGTTTCCAATTCACAGAGCCCTAATTGAAGGGCAGATTCACCTGGGGATTGGGGAACAGAATGGAACACAGTGGACATTATGTAGTAGCTTGGCTACCCTGCCTTTTCTCTGAGCAGTAACAATCTTGCATTTGTTTCTGGAAAAATAGAGACAGAATCATTTGATCAGCACTCCTACGTTTTTCAATCAATCTAATCTATGGGGAGCAGCCTTTTGTTGGCAAGAGCTAACTGGCTTCTCACTGTAACTTAGAAACCTGTGCTTCGGCCCATACTTGTCTGCGCACTCCGCACTTCTTACCGCCTTCATTGTCTTTGCTGTCCGTGCAGAGGGTCTCCATGGCTACGTCACAGCCAGCACCTCTCCAGCCTGGCTGGCAAACACAATGCCAGCCGTTCTGGTCCAATGTACATCTGCCATTGCTGTTGCACAGACCAGGACAACCCTCTGTTGAGACAAAGAAGGAAAACACCAGTGATTTGAGTATTGAAAGTTTTTGCCCCTAGAATAAACAGATAAGGGACACTTAGTGGGAACAGGCCTTTATAAACAGCACAGATACTGTAATTACACATGGATAGAAACAGCAACATCATGTAAGGAATCTAATTCTTATCCAAGTGGCATCTTTGGTTGGCCTGGCCCTTGAGACACCACTTACCTGTGCAGGACAGAAATATATGCAACCGTCGCTAAGTAGCTGCAGGCCAGACAAAATTAATTCCCAATTTTTTTTTTCCTTTAGCAAAGCAACAAGGGATACAGTACGGGATGAAACACATCTCCACAAAGTCATTTCCGAATCCCTAGTCTAGATTTTTAATCTGTTGGAAGCGTGACTGGTGGCTGATGAGGACATACCTTCTCTAGCGCACCTTGTTGCTTTAAAAAATTCCCTCGGAAGTTGAAAACATGGAAGTGGGCATGAGGATATGAATGATGTCAAAAAGAGAACGTTAATTTTGTCTGGCCTCAGAGTTGCCGTGTATTCATGTGGAATTACAGTGCGTTAAATAATTGCACAAAGTATAGGCCAGTTGGAATGACTATACTTTATGCTAAGAGGACATTCCTTTTCACAGAATAAGCAAAGCCCAGGAAATAGTGAAGCAGCTCAGCATCTATTCTAACAAACATTAGGATTCAGGCTGCATACGGATGGGACAGGACTGACAGGATTTCCAACTCAATGTCATAGCTGTGCATATCTGATTACTTAGGACGGACAAAATGAAATACCATAAAGGACACAATAAAACACTGATAGACTGAACAAAAACACGGTAGGGACGTGCTTCAAGACAGAGCAAAGAGTGATATTTTGTGACAATCTCCCTAAGGCTTTTATGCTGTTACCTTTATATCCTATCTTGTCTGCTTTTATGGGCAAGAAGGGAAAATTTGGGAAACAATTAAAATAATTTAATATACCCAAAATCTATAATTGTTTCAGTCTCACATGACATTTTTAAAAAAGAAAAAACAGTTTTTGTCACTTCCTACTGATGATATCTGGCATGCAGCCAACATGATCTGTGTATGAGGATGACACTTAGGAAGACTCTGGTATTCTTGTTTATAGAGTGTGGCGTGACATCAACAAAAGCAAGGACAGAAATTCTCTAAAATTCTACGAATAACTGGCTCTTCATCAGATCTCTCTGGACAGAGCTATTTATAATTTTATATAAATTGTAAGCTAATAGAAATGCTTGCTATAGCAAATGGGGTTTTCTAGACAGCTTCTTATAATTAGAGTGCTACTCTTGTTTCAGTGACAAAATTTAAGGGAACGATCTGTTTAAAGATGTTTATTTTTAAGTCTGGGTTAAAAGAATTATTCATGTATTGGTTTCCCTTCCTCCACTGTGGAACCTAAAAATATCTCAGAGAAGTTGTGTCTCTTAAGGTTAGAGTTAGCAGAAAAAAGGATATTTTGACAGTGTCTTGCGGAAGTGGATAACAAAAAAATTACACTTATGGATACCATCAGGTCAGGAAGTGATTAATTTCGCTGCGTCTTTTCTTTCAGACAATTACCATCTGTATTTATGGATGATTAAATATATAAAAGGTGAATGTTCCTTATGGAGGTGTTTTTCTTTTATTTTTAACCAATCAGAAAGGCTTAATTGCCCTACTGATTAAGAGGTACAGCAACTAACTGCGTACACACAAGAGTTGTTATCGGAAAGCCTGGATATTGCCATGAATATTTTCATATTCTAATGAAAAGCACAAACAAGGAATAGAAAATAGGTCATCTGAGGAGAAAGGGAAAGGGAATTTTCTCTTCTGAAAAAACATTTTCCTCCTCTTTCTACAATAACTGAAGACACAAGAATCTGCTGTTTTCTGCTGAACAAGGTTATCGGTTCTGATTATACAATGTACAATATTTTGTGTTTTAAAAAATGAAAAACCATACATTCTGATAGCACATATACTTTGAAATATTTATAAAATGTCAAAAAAGTTTCCATATGAGATAAATGAGATTTCTCTCAACATATGTAGGCTAGAATCTTCCTTGGATTAACAATTTCTTACTCCGTGATAAAAGAGTATTTGTCATTCTTTAATTTAGAGTTTACAGCTCATTAGCTGAATTGCCAAAAATGAAGACCTGAAAGCAGGAAAAAACACTAAAAAAACAAAAAACAGCAAATGTACTGTTATCTTCAGTTGGGGGTTCTACAGAAAACTAATGCTTTACATAGGGATGAAATCTGTGAGATAACCCAAAATTAGAAAAATGAGACACAGACATCTAAGTCTTAATACTTTAAATTCAAGGCCTTTCACATAATGTAAGCCTGATTTATAATTTACAAAACTGTGCATGGAAAAGTCTCTCATACCTAATGCAGTCTGATACACGCTTATATAAAGGTTATATATGTAGATATGTCAATAAACAGTAAGGATACAGTACCTTTAACTATCTTATCCAAATAGTGAGCTTGGGAAATTAAGAAAGGAAAAAAAAGAACAGACAGACATTTCAGAAGTGTCACATGGGACAAGAAAATTTTCAGAATTTACATGCAAATTGAGCAGCTGCAGCTGACAAAAGACTCACATCACATGACAGAGATGCACTTCATATCTGCTAAAAATGCAATGTTTTCACGTTTTAGCAAACATATTCATGATTCTAGGAAATAGCACTTTTTTTTCCCAGAAAAGTATACAGGTAAACTAACACTGCTTTCCCCAGGTTATCTGGAATGTATTCCACCCTCATCTTCTTTAAGCTTCTACAATATAGTAGCTAAACAGAAATGGAGACAGTTCTTTATTACTAAAGAATTTTGGAATTTTAAAACTATGAACCTTCTAATAAACAAAAAATAGAAGAAAATGAATAAATTGAGGCTCCTTGAGCAAATGCAATTATATTTAGATTATGTTTGAAAAAGGCATGTGTACGTTCTGTAGAATGATTTTTCAGAAGCCCTTGACTGCACACCAGCTAGACAATGTTATATCACATACGCAGACCATTAGCAAACAGGGAGTGTTCCAACATCTGCTTTCTTTTCAGAAGTCGGCTGGAATAGGCTTTGTTTGTCACAGAAGGTTTGCAGGGACAGTTGGGATTATGCCTGAGTCTTTTGCTGTCCCTGTCCCATGTGTCTTTCAGGAGATTACAATTAGGTCACATTTTTCCTATTGAATAGAAACATAAATGCTTCTCTCAATTTAGAGACCTAACAATATTCTTACTAAGCCACAAATCTTCTTGCTTTTTAAAAATTCATACATCTTTAATGATCTGAAATTGCTTTTCAGAGATGCTTATGTTGATTATTTTTCATTACTGATGTACGCCAAGTGGTAGAACTCTGTTAACAGAATGATTTAAATGGTAACTTTCAGTTGAGCTGCTCAGGCGTGGAAGTTCTGTTGTGTGTGTAAACGAGACTGTAAACGTTTGACCCATCTGCACTGTGTGTACAAAAGGCTTTGACACTCTGCCACAGGATTCTGTTGGAGGATTCTGAGTTGCATTTAAAAAGAAACATGTTTATAGTTAACTGACAATATATTGCAGAGAAAATGAAGATGGGGAAGAAACAGCATTAGGTTTACTCGGAAATTATGTTAATAAAGTTAATTCATTTTTAAAAAATTAAAACAAAAATGTATTCTTGCATAATATCACTATGAAATTTCTTCTGAATATTTCATAATCTAGTGAGTCCCATAATAGCTCAACTGATGATTTGAAATTAAACAAGGACCATGAAAAGTTCTGGAGTTCCTAAATCATGTAAGGTGGTATTTCTGAGGGAAATCTTAGTTTATAAAATTAATTAGTTAACACTGACCATAGTTGGAAAAGAAACCTACTTGCTTTTATATCAGGTCTGCTTCAGTTAACACAACAAAAATAAAGAACACAAAATAATTCTGATCAAAGTCAGCAGTTTTAAGGAAGAACTAAATTATTTCTAATCAGCCCATCCCACAGAATCAATTATGGAAAACAATGGATTGATTTAAGGTCAAGGTCTGTTTGTCATTGGGTCACAAGAACTAAGTGGAGCTGAAAGTAGAGAATACATTTAAAATATATTACAGGTCAACAGTAACATAATACTTTAATTATTAGAAATATTTGACACAAGTTTGACAGAAAGGTATTTTTCTTATGTTTGGTTTTTAGCTAAGGAAAAGATACCAAGATTTGTCATTTGCATTTTATATAATAGAGAATAACTATCAGGCTGATAGCTTCAAACTAAGAAAAGGGAGAAAACCCCAATTACATGTTAAAGAGTAAAATTTCTGACAATATCATAAAAGGCTGGTTCTGAATTATGAAGGAGTGAAAAGGTGATGTCAGCACACGAGGTTAAATAATTATCAAAAGTTAGAATTGCAATAATGAAAATATCATTATATAAGTCTCTACAGGAAATAATCAGAAAAACACAGGCATGTTGCAAGAAGCCATTAGGAATAATAATTGTAAAAACAATACAGCACATTTAAAAATTAATACACCTAATAATTGCTGAAAGACACATTAAATGGTAAGAAAATTATTTTGAAAATGAACAAGCATGTTCTGACACTGAAGGATAAAGGAAAGTCATTCCTATTTGATCTACTGAGAAGATTTGAATTTGTTTTATAAAGTATAATTCTTCTTTAGACATATAAAATGGAGCCCTATAAAATGCTTTCCTCCAGTAAAATGTATTCATAAAATACTTTCCCTGGAGTGTCAATTATTTACCTGGTAAGACCACGTGGCACACATGGGGCGAGTATTACATTATCTGTAAGATGGCGATTTGTAATCTTGGGTCTCAGATCTCTGAGCAAACTGGTGAAAGTTCTGGATTCTCTGCCCAGCAAAATGCACATACACAAACACAAAACGCTGGCTATGATTTCCGCTCTCCTATGAGCTCTACTTGTGTAATGTACAGATGATGAACATCTGGCTGATGTGCGACTCCTAAATTTGTAGCCCTGTCCCAGGCCTCTTGCTCCTAAGTTCAGGATGATTCAGGGACACACAGGAAGCATCGCTGCTCCCAGCCTTGCACCCTAAAGATTACAATAAAGGCTTACTGTGTGCTACACAGTATGGTGAAGTTGAGAGAATGAACACAGAAGAGGAGAGATGAATCTGCTCAAGGTCAGGAGCAGGGATCTAGTTGTCTGGCTTCAGAGCTTGTTCCTAACTATGTCATGGTGCCTTCTCTTTAGAGACATTTTTTTTTCTTTCTTCAGTAAGAAGAGGAAAAAAAAAAAAAGCAGACAAAAGGAGCTCAGAAGGGCTATGCAATCATTCCCATGTTTAACCCGATGCTTCTTTCCCTTAAACTGTAGGGTACCACCACCCTCTTTCACAGGTCTTCTGCATGGCTTTCTTGGGGAAGCGTGTGGTAGATCTACCTTAATGCCAAGGCTGATTCTTGGCCTTAACTGCATCTCTTTCCAAACATATGCAAAGACCTAGTTGTCCCTGAACACAGCAAATGAAATAATTGCTCAGGGTTCAAGCCTGTGCCCTGGAGGTCCCTGGTCTACTTGCTGGTGTAGGTGGACAAAGACTTCATGGAAATTTTGGATGTGGAGGGATAATGTGGCTCATCCAAAGCATTTTTATAATTAGTCCATGAACTTTCACTATCAGCAAAGCACGCGACTGCTCTACCACACACCCTCCCTGTAGGCACTTGTTTGTAAAAACTCATTCTCTTGTTTCTCCCTGGGTACTTTGAGGACAATGGCTGGAGGTGGACAGAGAGAATGACTCGCTCTTGCCTTAGTCGTGGACCTGTGTGAGGCCTCTTGGGAGAGACCTTGCTCATACGTAGTGCTGTTGTGCAGTGTAGGGATGAAGACCATCCACCTTTTTGGAAATCCTATCTGCATCCTGCTGCCTCATCTGCTTATTGGTTGGAATCTCCCTCCATTTCCTGTTCCCTCATTCTCCCCCTCCTTCCCAAAAACTTCTCATAGATGAATTCTCAGAGTATGTAACATCAGAGTACATGTAAAAGGAAAGGAGAACCAAGAACTAGCTATGATCAACTCACTCCTGCTAAGAAATGCCACACAAATGCAGGCTCTAATGAACCTGACAGACGCAAGTGACTTCATGTTGTAAAACTTTCCCATTAGAAAGGTAAGCTTTAGGCCCATGCTAACGCTGTATTCTCACACCCAACTTTTTGAGAAGGACTCTCAGTCGCCATTGGGTAGAGTGCCGTGGTATCATAGTTCCCAGCAACCTCAGACTCCGGGGCTCAAGAGATCCTCTTGCCTTTATTTTTCTATTTTTAGTAGAGATGGGGTCTCACTCTTGCTCAGACTGGTCTTGAACTCCTGAGCTCAAGGGATCCCCCCTCCTCAGCCTTCCAGAGTACTGGGGTTACATGCCTGAGTAATCTTAGTGTGACCTACATGTATTTGTGGCTTTTAAAGAAATTTAATGAATAACATACATAATACCTTTTAAGAAAGAAGCAATACCTAATTATAATACAACATTCCTCCCTACTCCCTCCCTCATCTGCTCTTCTTCCCTCACCCCTGTACTTTAACTCTACACACTAATATTAACAGTAACTACCACTATTACTGTGTGCTGAAAGCTGCTAAGCATTTAACATGCCATTATTATATTCCCTACTTCATAAATGAGGAAATTGAGCCATAGGAAATTCGTAATTTTCTGAACATCAAAATGCTAATAAGTGGGAAAGTCAGACTACTCCAACCAGGTAGTTTCATGTCAAAGTCCATATTCTCTCCCTCCCGCCCCCCGCTGCCAGATTTATTGAGGTAAAATCGGCATATAAAAAAACTGCACATAATGTGCACAATGTCGTGTGTTTGGACACATGCATATACTTGTGTTATCATCACTAAAATCAGTATACTAAATATTATCTATCACCTCCAAAAGTTTCCTTGTGTTTCTTAGTTGGTTTGGTTTTGGGGGGACAAGTGCATAAGACTTAATGTGAGATCTACTTTCTTAAGAAATTTTTAAGTGTACAATGCCTTATTGTAATTTATAGATACTATGTTGTACAGCACGTCTCTCAAAGTCCATATTCTTTTTTTTTTTTTTTTTTTGTAGAGACAGAGTCTCACTGTACCGCCCTCGGGTAGAGTGCCGTGGCGTCACACGGCTCACAGCAACCTCTAACTCTTGGGCTTATGTGATTCTCTTGGCTCAGCCTCCCGAGCAGCTGGATCAAAGTCCATATTCTTAATAAGTTATATTTACAACTCAGAAGAACCACAATTATGTATCCAATGTAAAGCTGACTGGAAGCTTCATCTGTTTTTGGATTGGCCAATGAAATGAATGAAAAAAATCAGACCCCAAAAATGCAGAAATCCTGAGTTCAACATAGACAACTACACGGAGAAACCAGGAAGATTAAAATCCAAACTAATTTAAAATATTAATAATCTGTATGTGTCATGCTTTGTAAGCTAAAGAGAGTTCTATGATAAGAACTGCTGCAACCTGTTAAGTTTGGAAGAACCAGTGGGCATGACAGTGAAAGTAGGGATAAAACCCAGGAAAAATAGAACAAGTGAGTTTTTAAAAAACAAATTACTTCTCAGCCCCCAACAGAAGATAAGCGGTTTTGTTGATGTGTAAGTGTTGTACAAGAAATATCTACTGAGTAGTAGTAGTTCAGAAGAAGGCTGCTACTTTATAAATGAGGCCAAAGGGATACATGTGCCCGTTCTGTGGAGGAACTGGGATATCCTGTTGGTCTACATGGAATAAGATTAATTTTAAATTTGCTTTCTTTTCACCATCAAACCGATTCTGATACAAAGGCTGGCCAACTTGGTTACATATATACTAGGCAGCTCACAAGGGCAAAATACAATTGGTTTGACTGTGCATGCACACTTGCTGATGTGTGTGGCTGCCTATAAACTATTCATGTCGCTTCTGCTGTTGACAATATGCTTGGTTGGAGCATATTAAACAGTCCAGTATTTTCACTGGATTACTGAATTTGGTATAGTTAGGCACAGGTGACTAACACAGAATCCAGAATGCTGGAAGTATTTCTGAGTTTAATTACAACATTAAAATCTTAAGGGCCCGTCTTCAGAAAAGAATTCAGTTAGATGAGTGCATTGTAGAATACAGACAGAGTCTTGACTGGGGAGATTACTGCTACGTCCTTGGAGCTGAGGACTTTTATCTAGCATTGTGTGGTTCATGCTACTTTAACATGGACTTTAAAAAATGATTCACATTAGTATCTCATTAAAGTTGCAAGTAGGTTATCAATTTTAGATTATTCCATACCAGTTCCTATGGGATGACAGAAAAGCTAGTCTGCAAATAACTACATATTAAATTCACTCATTCCCACTAGCAACTGTTTAAATCAGCATGCAAGCTGCATACCCATTGATTTGATGCTTCTTAATTGCTACTCACTGCACTGTTTTATTACTGATTACCATGTCATAAAAGATTATGACAGTGACATCATTTTAAATGCCATAAAACAATTTTACGTTCTGAAGAATTTACTCAGGACTTTTAAGATGCGTTTTCCCCCACGACAGAATTCTAAGATTAGGGCAGATTAGGGTAAAACAAAAAAATATTCTATCCTATTTAGAAAAGTCAATTAATTTGAATTTTTCACAACTAGTGAGATAGTGTCAGTAAACAAACAAAAAAAAAAAAACTGGGTATGTGTACGCACACATGTGTTTTAAAAAGCATTTGCTCCTCCAAAAATTGGCACTATTTTTAGTTTTTTCTGGGAAAGCTCACTTCAAATAGATACATTGTTTTTGAAAATTTGCATATTGCTTTTACAGTTTGCAAATTTGGTATAAAAAATTATCTGGCTAAATAAACACATTGATTCTTCCATGCACCTACTCAAGCAAAACACCACTCTATGAATGACATTCTATAGCGAGACATTCCAAATGAGTGAAATAATATTTTTCCTGATTTAAGTCAGCCCCGAAAAAAATCCAGATTCTAAGGGAAAGGTGCTTTGAGATAAACCACATTTTATAAAGACAGAACTACTGAAAATGTGCCATTATAAAGCCACAGGTGTACAGACAACTAGAAGAACAGCATTTGGTACTTTTCTTTGGTTTAGAATTTCATGCCTTGCTGTGCACTTACATATACACAACAGAATTAACCGTGGTGCACTTCAAATGCAGATGGCAGGCTGGCCAATGTCAGGAACAGGCTGTACAAAGAGATGCTATCGTTTATGGTGTCACGTGTGAGATTTGTGGTAGCCTTTGCATATGGCATGATTTCATCCACTGAACCACACACATGAACACATGTGTGATGTGTCTCCTGTAGTTTTAACTCCCACTGTTGAGTTTATTGCATGACATATGCAAAAACACATTTTCAGATTTCCTAGACTAAAAAAAGAAAATCAAGTATATTTTAGTATGCTGACTTAGGAATGAAACTAACCAGAGACTGCTCTTCCCATAAATAAATACAAAATAATACAATTATTATTATTTTTTTTTTGTGGTTTTTGGCCGGGGCTGGGTTTGAACCCGCCACCTCCGGCATATGGGACCGGCGCCCTACTCCTTGAGCCACAGGTGCCGCCCAAAATAATACAATTATTATTATTATTGAAACAGAGTCTCACTGGGTAGAGTGTCATGCTGTCACAGCTCACAGCAACCCCAAACTTCTGGACTCAAGCGATCCTCCTGCCTCAGCCTCTCCAGTAGCTGGGACTACAGGTGTCCACCACCATGCCTGGCTAGTTTTTCTTTTTCAGTAGAGATGGGTGTCACTCTTGCTCAGGCTGGTCTTGAACTTCTAAGCTCAAGAGATTCACCCTCCTTGGCTTCCCAGAGTGCTGGGATTACAGATGTGGGCCACTGTGCTCCACTTATAATAAAGCTATAATATGGAGTATCTGGCTATTTAAGATTTTGAAAAACGAATTGGGCTAGAGGAATTATTGGAGTGGTCTTTGTACAGTGCTAACACATTCAATCACTAGGACCCTTAATCTACTGATTTGGCCAGTACTGATGGTATAATAATTTCTTGTCTGTAATCATTACCTTTTTCTGCTCAAGAAATTTAATTTTTAAGAAAAATTTATAGACTAAAACTTATAAATTATGTAAGTATGTAAACATATTGGGTCTTTCTCTTTTCAGTTTTCCTGAAGACATATGGAAAAAAATAAACAGAATAATCCTTTCAACTCACCTAGGAAAACTGTAATTTACTTTATGAAGTTAGTAGACAAATGGGCTCTTTTGAAAGAAAATAATTTTTCTGTATTTGTGGGCGTGAGAGAGTATACATACACGTTTATTACTTGTATCTTGGGACTACATTTTTTTTTCTCAGCTTTTTTTCATGAGCTAATGCTGGTATCTAGTTCCAATTTTTTTTTTTAGACAGAGTTTCACTCTGTCACCCTGGGTAGAGTACCATGGCGTCATAGCTCACTCATAGCAACCTCAAACTTCCAGGCTTAAGTGATCCTCTTGCCTTAGCTTCTAAAGTAGCTGGGACTACAGGCACCTGTCACCATCTCCAGATAATTTTTCTATTTTAGTAAAGGTAGGTCTTGCTTTGCTTAGGGTGGTCTGGAACTCCTGGCCTCAAGTGGTCCTCCCACTTTGGCCTCCCAGAGTGTTGGGATTACAGGCATGAGCCACCATGCCTGGCCTTCAATGACTGTTTTTCAGTGAGCAATGTCTGTGCGTAGTCAGCCTAATTTCAGTTAATGAAAAAACTAGACAGAAATTAAATTTTGGAAGGAGGTTAGGTAGAGTTTTCAATAGTTTACAATGTTCTTAAATCCTTCACAGCATAAACTGTGAAGTTTTTGGTTGGTGTAATTGTTATTTTTTATTTTGGCAAACTATCAGTTCAGTTTTTAGCTCCACTTTAAGTTTTCCTGAAACAAACAAAAGGGGCTTTTGATTATTAAGACATCCCTAGTGTCACTGTTGTTGCACCAGTTTCTATGACAACTCAATCTTTTGTGAAAGGGACATAGATATTAATTTATCTCTTATCACAGAAACAACTAATTTTCCTCTTATTTCACTGCACATATGCATGCCAAAACAAGTAAAAAATAATCTAGTACTTAAGAAATCATTTGGGTTTGGAGTCTGGTTTTGTTGCACCAGAGAAAAGTAACCTCTCTGAGACTTGGTCTCCCCAGTGGAGATTTCAATAGCCTCCACCTGATAAGATTGTAGTTGAGGATTCCATAAACAATGTATGGAGAGAACTTTGCACTGTGCCTTGGTATGTGGTAAAATTCAATAAATATTAGGCATTATATGTATTAGTTCATCTTATTAATAAAAATACTGTATAGTTTCAAAGGAGGTAACTGGTATCATTTACAAGACTATGAAGAGGCCAAGTGTGGTAGCTCACACCTGTGATCCCAGCACACTGGGAGGACCACTTGATGCCAGTTCAAGACCAGCCTAAGTAAAGAGAGACCCCACCTATACTAAAAATAGGAAAATTATCTGGGTATTGTGGTGGGCAGATGTAATGTAGTCCCAACTACTTTGGAGGCTGAGGCAGGATTGCTGGAGCCCAAGAGTTTGATATTGCTGTGAACTAGGCTAAGACCATGGCATTCTAGCTCAGGAGACAGAGGGGCTAGAGAAAAAAAGACTATGAAGAAAGGAAAGAAGTCTGACTTTGAGCAAATACAGATGGGATTGGCAAGGATTTGCTTTCATAAGCCATGAGGTTCATTCATTCTGCCCCAGTTACACTTCCTCATTCTCCACCTCCCCAAAATACACTCTTTTTGATGGGACTATTTATTATATGATCTGACCCATTCCCAGGGTGAGGACAACGCCATTTTTTTGTCAACAAGTTTTCCTCTTGTCTCCCATAAGTACCCCTGCTGGTTAGATGAGCAACTCCCAATCAATAAGTGATTTCACTTTTTGGAATAAAGAACACATCACAATTTGCCCTTGTGTATTTTGTCTTCCCTCATTAATAATCTCATTTGAGCAAGATAGGTCACTATTTTCTACAGGAGTGTAACTATCACATAAATATCCCAGTAACCTCACAAATTCTAAACTACAAGTCACTTTTATAGTAACTATTTGGAAAATAAGACACGCGTACATTTGTATCGTGGTTTTGCTGAAAAACATTTCACTCCCCTTTTCATCATGAAATCTGAGCAGATGGGAGATACATTGCTAACTCTCCTAGCAGGATGGTATCAGCCATGTGGCACCATTCCTACCGACGGGGGGTTGAACACCCTTGCTTGGAATGATGCTTTTCATTCCCTGAGGGTGGTGTGTGCACACGTGGTCATGACTGTGTATCTAGACTTTGCTAATGTAGTTTGTTCTTATGCTGGTCACAATTTAGAGAATAATGCTTTGGGGGGCAAGAAAGGGTATAGGAAATAACCACATAGAAAGTTTTCTCTTTGCTTTTTATGGCAGCTATATGGGAATTTGTTTTCTCCGCCTACACCAATGAATTGTGAATGACTACTCACATTCATAATAACCACTGATGGGGTCTTATCTTCAAAGCCCAGAGTTAGACTGTATGCGAAAAGCATTATTTTACACCCCATTCTTCACGTGGGAACTAATTAATGAATACCTAATGCCATTAATTCACAATTAGATCACTTATGTTTAACCACACGCTTTCCATGCGTACATATATAAATATTAATTTTGGATAGAATGATAACCATTCAGCACTAAGACAATTAGACAGCTGTAACCTGTCTCCTGTGTTAAGTGATGGGGCTGCCAGTGTGCTCCCTAAGCAGATGGGCCTACCCACTCATGCTTAGTGTTAAAGACTTTTTTAAAAAAGAATTTTGACAAATCAGAACAAATAGACATGGTTTTAATGCAAACTGACCGATTTGCAATGTAGATTGCTCTAAAACCTAATTTGGTATATAGGAAAAATTAAAAAGGAAGACATTTCATCACATTTGGATATAGTGGTTCCCCCCAAACATAATTATTTACTAATTTTCTTCAAGCAGCAGGGTTTAACAGAGAAGCTACTGGCAAAGTATTCCTATTTATGAACCTCCTTCGACTGCCCCTTACATGATCCACGGCACATGCCTGTTAAATCCCAGAAATGATAGTTTATTTCAGACAGCTGGTTTCCAACTTCATTACAGAGGAACTCAGAAAGGACAGCATCATCGAACTTATCATGAATAAGAGTAATAGGAAAAAAACTGGCTCCAGTCCCACCATAATCTGTGACTATGTTAAATATGAATGGGTAAGAGTCACGGACAAACGCCATAAACAGACGTGCTATGGGCAACTTATCTTATTCAAGAAACACAAAGATAAATTCTGCCATTGAAAGAATATTAATGTGCCATGTGGGAAGGACTAACAATATTTCTTAAATCAGCCACTTCATTTTTCTACCCTTACATTAAACTGAATTGGAGTTCTGATTTTTTATTTATTCCATCAGACTAATAAAGACTTCAGCACAATAACATACCCAAAAGGAAACTGGGATCATTGTGATGAGAGGCACAGAATTTGTGGCCTCTCTATGAACAAATTCCCTACATGTGAAGAAGAAGAAAAAAACAATAAAATGTATGTGGTGGGTGTATGGGTGATTACTGTACTTTTAACTGTACTGTATGTTTTAAAAATTGTCTAATATATTCTTCTTAATAAAGCATTGTAAGAATGGAGAAGAAAAAAAAAAGACTTCAGCACATATGAAACATTACTTAAATACCATATTACCATTTCCTTAGATGCCTACCTGGCACTCTACAGTTACCAGGTTTAAGTTTTAGAAAGAACATGTCATCTTTAAAATCTGACATAGTTAAAATATTTGCCTCCATCCTTGCTAAGGTCGTGAAATAGCTGACAACATATTATTCTGCAAACTGGTTTCACTCCCAAAAACCTTGTGTCTAAAATTTTCAATAAAAGACTTCTGATTAACTTGGTAAGAATTGAAAAGAGCATTTTCCATCTTTATTTCTGGTTAAATTCTATATCCAGTCAACTGAGTTTTAAAACATCCTGTGTACCAGGTTTTGGTGGTAATTAAAATCTTAGATGGTTTATAAAAAATATCAATGAGGTGTTCTAAATTGAAAAACTAGTTTATTAGTAAAGCAACAAGATGGAAAACTTTTAATGAAACAATATATTCCAAATTTAACTTACAAATTAGTTGGCTTTACTCAAATAACACGTCTCAATACACTTTTAAGAAACAATTTAAACTGGCTTAAGATGAGTAATGTGGCTTAAGGAAGAAAAATGGAAATCATAGGCATGAATATATTCATATTTTGAAATTCTGTCCTTCCACGTAACTTTAATTCTAAGCAATGATTCAAAAGTTTCCTTGTGATAAAAATTGTAAGTTGATTTCCCAAGACAGAGAGCAACTACTCAGTTAATTATTTTGAGAGTTAAAAAATCTACTTAGCAAACCACCAAGTTCATGGTGGGAATTTAAGACAGTAAGAAAGGAAAAGAATCAGGGTTATTAATCACACATGCGGTAGAACCTATGTAAGGTGACCACTCCAGGGACTGTACCAGACTGGTCAACGTGTAAGGAACTATGCCTGCTGTACCGATACATACATGTGGTGCATGTTCAAGTCTGTGAAAATTGATTGTATTGTTTATTTCAGGTTAATATGAGTGTACATATTAGATTACATTGCTTGCACTTCTAAGGTAATGTCGAAGTTAAGTCCTTCACCCAGAAGTGTGCCATACACCTCTCCACTGTACCCGTTAGGTGGGAACTTACAGAACCCCCCTCAACACCTTCTTGAACGTAATTGTGTTTTCCTCTATGTGGGCTTATAGTTGTTAATTTAGTAGTTTTGACTTAGTATCAAACATATGGATGCGTGATTTTCCATTCTTGAGATACTTTACTTAGGAGAATGTTCTCCAAATTCACCCAGGCAAATAGGATAGATGCATAAGTCTGTCTTTTTCATGGCTAAATAGTACTCCATGGTGAAAATATACCACAGTTTATTAATCCATTCATTGGTTGATGGGCCCTTGGGTTGTTTCCACATCTTTGTGACTCAGAATTGAGCTGCTAAAACATTCCAGTGCAAACATCCTTATGATAGTTTTTTCTTCTGGGTAGATACCTACTAATGGGATTGTGGGTTCAAATGGAAGGTCTTCTTTCAGTTCTTTCAGGATTTTCCATACTTCTGAAAAGGCCATACTCCTTTGCACACCAACAGTGCATCAATATCCTCTCTCTCTGCACCCATGCCAGCACCTGCAGCTTAGAAGCCTTGTGATGTGGGCTATTCTCACTGGGGTGAGGTGCTATCTAAGAGTAGCTCTGATTTGCATTTCTCTGATGATTAGGAACAATGAGTACTTTTCCTATGTCTGTTGGCCAGTGGTCTTTCCACTTGGGAAAAGGTTCTGTTCATGTCTTTTGCCCATTGATTAATGGGGTCGTCTAGTCTTTTCTGGTTATTTGCTTGAATTCTTTGTAGATTATGCCTATTGTCAGATGTTTGGCATGCGAATATCTCTTCCCATTCTGAAAGCTGTTTGCTTTGTTGATTGTGTCTTTAGCTGTACAGAAGTTGTTTAACTTGATCAGGTCCCATCTATTTATTTTTGATGTTGCTATGATTGCCAGTGGGGTCTTTTTCATGAATAATTTCCCAAGGTTGATATTGTTAACAGTTTTTCCCATACGTTCAAGAGTTGTTACAGTTTCATGAGATTTAAATCTTTTATCCAGGGTGACAATTTTTCTAAGAGGTGAGAGGTGCAGGTCCAGTTTCAGTCTTTCCCAGGTGACTAACGAGTTCTACCAGCACCATTTATTAAATAGAAATTCTTTTCCCCTGTGTATGCTTTTGTTCGATTTGTCCAAGATCTGATGGCAATATAAGGCTGGTTTCACAAAGTATCTGGTAAATATCACAAATAGAAGAAAAGCACATAGCATTTTTATCAATTGAGTGCCTGACATGTTTCTAACAAACATTTTTTCCCTTTTTTTGGCTATAATTTATTCTTTGATTGCCTCTTTATTTGATAATGATTTTTGTAACATTCTGTAGAGAGAAAAGAAAGATAATTGTCTTTATTCAATATGATAGCTTAATGTTTTTCATTAGTTGGTAGTTTAGAAATATTTTAATTTGGCTTCAAAATTTTTATTGACAGTGTCATGTTAATTTCTGGTATTGCTATCAAATTTGGGAAGGCATTTTTATTGAGTAATAAGTGATCGTAAATACTATTAGAATTGATGATATTCATTAACTACTTTGTTGTGATGTCCTCATAGAGAGTGAGTATTTTGAGTTTATGTTATCTTTGTTGATGTTAGTATTTCATGTCATATCAACATTAAATTTCTCCCTGGTAGATTCATATACTGAGATGCATAATACATGTGACATCAAAGGCTGAGGAGCTTGGTGTTTGCAGCACATACAGATCTTGGACCTACAAATATATGAATTCTGATGCATTCCTCAAAGCAGAAATATTCATCAAAAAGAAAAACATCACAGCATGTTTATAGCTGTGTAAGTTCCATTATCAAGTATATTTTTATATATTTATATATATATTTTTTGAATGAATATTTTTTTTTCAGGTTAATGATTGTGTACAAACAACTAGGTTACAATGTTTTCATTTGTTAGGTAAAGTCCCTGCTGTAATTTTGTCCTGCCCCCAGGAGGTGTACCATGTACCCTTATGTTGTGACTGTGAAGTGGGAGCTCACGGATCCCTCTCCTCTCCTTTGCTCCCCCTCCCCCCAACATGAACTGAATTGAGTTTTTCTCCTTTGTGAGCATGTATTACATTGTCTACGGGCTTCACATTAATACCGAGCAGACTGGTTACTTGCTTTTCCATTCTTGTGATGTTTTAATGAGAAGAATGTGTTTCAACTCCATCCAGGTTAATACAAAAGAGGTCAATTCTCTACATTTTCTTATGGCTGAATAGTATTCCATGGCACACATATACCACAGTTTGTTAATCCATTCCTGGGTTGATGGGCATCTAAGTTGTTTCCACATCTTGGCAACTGTAAATTGAGCTGCAATAAACATTCTGGTCACGATGTCCTTATAGTAACATGACTATTTTTTCTTCTGGGTAGATGCCTGGTAATGGAAATGCAGGATCAAATGGAAAGTCTAATTTGAGTTCGAGGATTTTCCATACTTCTTTCCAAAGAGAACGTATTAGTTTGCAGTCCTACCAATAGTATAAAGTGTTCCCTTCTCTTTACCTCCATGCTAGCATCTGCAGCTTTGGGACTTTGTGATGTGGGCTGTTCTCACTGGGTTAAGTGGTATCTCATATCAAGTATATTTTTGATAGTAGAAAACTTCCATTTTGATTAGGCATTTTAAGTATTTGATAACAAGAAGAATTTTCCATAGACTAGCTTATGTTTCCATACATTTCAAAGCTTATTTCTCCTCTAACACCTATTCTGGTGCAGAGCTTGATAGAACAACGTCATTTCTTCATATACCCTGTGACCATGTCACTAGGTGACATACACCTATTAGTCTTTGGTCTGTCCTCTTGGGAAAATATTCTGTTTATGTCTCTTGCCCACTGATTAATGGGGTTGTCTGCTCTTTTCTGGTTGATTTGCTTGAGTTCTTTATAGATTCTGGCAACAACTGCAGACAGAAATGATTTCACACCTTAAACATATCCCAATAAACTCAATGTACTCCCAATCAAATGCACCTGAGCCACCCCAGTGTGGCTGGAAAAGTGTGGTAGAGGGAAGCTGAAGTGGACAGAGACAGAAGACAAATCATAACTGATTTTCAAGTTTAATATTAACAGATGGGCAACCCCTATTAAAAGCTTACAAGAGGCACTTACCTGCGAGGGACCTGACACTTAAGCCTCAATGTCTCTGTCCTGGTCAGGGACCTAGCAGGTGTGATACAGAGATCCTTTCCTTCTTCACCTACTGGTGGGAGAACAAATGCCTCCCAGAACAGTCATTGAGGGTATAATGTGGTACCCTATAGGCACTTGTTATGGGGAAATGATAAACAAAATTTGAGTAAGAATGTAAAAAGAGGTCAGGTGCAGTGTCTCACACCCATAATCCAGCACACTGGGATGCTGAGGTCGGAGGATCCCTGGAGCTCAGGAGTTTAAGACCAGCCTGAGCAAGAGCAAGACCCTGTCTTTACTAAAAATAGAAAAACTAGCAGGGCATGGTGGTGGGCACCTGGGCATGGTGGTGGGCACCTGTAGTCTCAGCTACTTGGGAGGCTAAGCCAGGAGGATTGCTTGAGGCCAGAAGTTTGAGGTTGCTGTGAGCTATGATGATGCTATGGTACTCTACCCAGGGTGACAGAGTGAGACTCCGTCTCCAAGAAAAAAAAAAAAATGTAAAGAGATATTTTTAGAATTACACATTGTTTTCTTATGCGTGTGATTCCCAATTGGTGAACATTACAGGAGTTAGAAAGAACACTGATTTTTGTAATTTAAGTGGCCATTTTTTTCCTTCAAAATTGTCACCTATTTTTTAATTTAATAATTTAAATACTATTCTTTCACCATTATCTGAAATAAGAATTAGAACCCCAAGCCTAAACTTGTCTACTGGTAAAAGTTTCGATCTTTCTCTCCCGCTTACTCCAATGTATAATAGATAACTCCTCAATCTGTGAAGTTCATTTCAACTTCTAATCCCCAGCACCCCCAAACCCAAGAGCAAGAGGCTTTGAAATTTTAAAAAAGATAATGTGTACACAGAGGTATGTGAATGCTGTGTGTCTAAATTTTGTCTGAGCAAACAAAGCATGTCTTTATGATTATTAAAGATCTAGCTTCCCAATGTACTAATGAATTAGAATAAAAACAAACAGTTTAAAGGAATTAGGATTTCCCCTAGGCCAAATTTCCATTTGAACTGCCTGAAAGTACATGAAAATCAATGCAGCTCTATAAACAACTTTGTGTTTGAGACATTTCCAGAACAAGAATGCCACAGTATATCCCACCTTTCTTCAGCTCCTATGATTTCAAAAAACAGCTCTCTCACACCCTATCCAAACTTGTTGAACAAGATTCATTCTGAGACTATATTACAGAACAATGACATGGAAATTTCCTGAACTCTTCTAAAGTTTCTTGGACAAAAATTTTATTTTACCTTCTTTTTAAGAAAAAAACCCCAGCACTCAAAACATTACCTGGGTTGCAGTTTGTCTTATTTACACACTCCACAACAAAATAAAAACTCTAATTTATTGAACACTATTTGCCAGGTGCTTTATTAAGTACTGTGTTCTAATATGTCATTTAATTCTAACAATTCAACTAAGTAGATAATACTCACTTTTCATATAAGAGAAAACATACTTAGAAAAGTTAAATGGGCTGGATATGGTGGTTGATGTCTGCAATCCCAGCACTCCAGGAAGCAGAGGAGTTCGAGACCAGCTTGAGCAAGAATGAAACCCCATCTCTAATAAAAACTAGCTGGGTTTGGTGGCTGGCTCCTATAGTCCCAGCTACTGGGGAAGCTAAGGCAGGAGGATCATTTGGGCCCAGGAGTTTGAGGCTGCTGTGAGCTAGGACTACTCAAGGCAACAGAGTAAGAGAGTAAGAGTGATTAAAAAAAAAAAAAAAGTTAAATGACTTGCCTAAGGTCTCTCAGGTGGTGCAACAAGGATTGACATTCTGAAAGTTCTTAAACCTTGGAGTATTCTGCTGTGACATCTCATGTATGTATTATTACAGACATTTTACATGTGGGGAAAAATCTCAACTAAGTACAGTTGAGATGTAACTTACAGTAAATAAACTGCAAAACTGATGTAAAAACATTATATTTTTTAAAATTTCAAAGTCTGTACCTTTTTCATTCCGTTACACTGACTTTTATAAGAGATACTTCTCAATATGTACCATGGAAGAGTTTGATAACTGCTCTGTAGACAAAGAAATGAATTAACAAATGAAAAATAGCAGAGATATGCAAAGTACAGAATCTCAGGAGACAAACCTGTGTTTCAATGTCATAGGAAAAGAAAAATAAAAGTTAAATGAAATGCAGAATATAAAGAGAACTCCAGGTTTAAATCTAGCAATTTGCCAAATAAAGCCAAAATTATCAACAGAGAAAAAATTCTAGAATTGCAAGATCTCGAGGGGTCCTTCAAATAGGGCTGCTGTCCAAGAGACACGATCTTTTGGGATAAGGGATGGAAAGAATCTTTAAAAAAAAAAAAAAAGTCCTTTTCTTAAAACACCCTGCAAGCTAACAAAAAACCCTTCCCAGTGTTTTACATACACTAGGGAATTGTAGTGTTAAAAGACTTTCTGGAAGAGAGATTCAAACATTCCTTTAGAAGCTTATCTCAGGATTTAAATACTTTTTCCAACCTGAGGTTCTTCATTGTCTCTAACCAACATTTATATAATAGAAACCCATTTCCTCTATTTTTGTCTCCAGAGAAATGGACAATGCCAATCATTCTCCAGAAGACAATTCACCTATCTACCCAGAGGGAGCTGAGGTGCCTTTTCCTTTGTAACAACTCTCCAGGGAAGGTAACATCCGGTACATTATTCAACTCCCCCTCCCTTTCAGGTCCCAATCTCTACTGTGTGCTGTGAGTATAGCCTGCAATACTCTCAGATTCAAGTGGATGATGTTAGGGGTAAATCTCTGACAATCACCATAAAGAATGGTTCTTGTGTAAGTTTCAGGTTAGTAAGATTTGGTACTTAAGATTTATTAGTATTGCACTTAAAAGCTATTGATTCTGTTTACAAACATCTCTTCAGCAGAGGCTGGCATGGTATTTACATTGCTTATATGACCAATTAACTCTAGCCACAGCCCAATCCCAAAGAGAAACCCAAACTGATTGAGCTGCCTTCCCATGGCAATAGAGTCTGATTCCAGCTACATCAATAGGGAACTTACTGACTTAGGCTATGACTAGGAGCTCTAGCTCGCAGGTTTGACTTGGACCCGCCTTGAATCTCACTGGACAGAACTGTTCAAGCTTTTTAAGTACAGAGGTAGCCATATAACATTCTAATTATGTCAACTATTACTGATAAAACAATTATATTCTATCTATTTCTAACTTGCCTCTGGATCCTTGAAATATTTTTACATCTTTCTTATTTCATGAAAAACTAGAGTAGGCATATAAGTATGATAACCCTTTGACCCACATATAAAGGAGGATGTCACTCCAATTGAGCTTGTATTATCAGTGCTATTATTATTAAAGCCTGTTAATGTAAGTATTGGTGCTTACTGGATAGGGTTCAATCATGTAATTTCTCTTCTTCTTTAAGAGAGTAGAGGCTGGGTGCGGTAGCTGTAATCCCAGCACTCTTGGAGGCCAAGGTGAGTGGATTGTTTGAGAGCTCAGGAGTATGAGATTAGCCTGAGCCAGGGTGAGACCCTGTTTCTCTAAAAAAATAGCCAGGTATACTGGTGGGTGTGGTTGCAGGTTCCTGTTGTCCCAGCTACTAGGGAGGCTGAAGCAGGAGGCTTGCTTGAGCCCCAAAGTAACAAAGTGAAACTTTGTCTCAAAAAAAAAAAAAAAAAAAGGCAAAAGGAGCCCAGTAATCATAAATGCTTTCTGGGGAGGAAGGAAGAAACATCTATTTTTATCACAACACCACTAACAAGAGATTTCCCTGTATTTCATTTTCAATCTGCACGAAAGGAGAAAGACGTGGGCCGATGAACCTGCTAATGAATATGTCCAGTTTGCTGAACACACGACTCATAAAGAGAGGACAATATGAAGACACTAATAAAATATCGGGAGGGTGGTACAGTGGATACTGCAGATTCATAACCTACTTTACAATCAAAATGCCTATAGTTTTGGGGGGAGGAATAAGATGGCGGCCAAGTAACAGCTTCTGTGCAACCAGGCACGGTGAGATAGGGAGAGAAGACTCCAGGAATCTCTGGCTGGTGGGATCTGCCCAGAAACATCCCTTTGGGCACACAGGGAGACAGTGAGAGACTTCTGGACCCCACGAGGAGGACAAAAGTAGTGGAAAACTAGCAAGTGGTTGTGTGCATTCATTCACTGAAGTGTGCCCACCGTTGTAACTACAGCAGCAGTGAGATTACAAACAAACAGGAATGGCCTTACCTGTGGGCTGTTTTAGTTTTTTTGGACTTGGGCAGTCGGTTGAACTACCTACCTTGGGAGAACTTGGGCGAGAGTACAGATGACTTTAAGCATTGTCTAGGGCCCTGGACTGAGCCACTAAGCCAGAAGGGAGGGCTGTGGGCTGCCAGCGCAGCCATTGTGAGAGAACTACCCATGCAGGCTCCGCCCTCAAGGTCGCAGAGCAAGGATCAGGTTGGGACACCTTGGTGAGTAGTCTAGTGACTGAGGAGCCCTAAGGCAGGGACTGAGATGCTGGGGCAGAGCAGAGATTTCAGCGTTTGGCAGTAACAGAGCTGCCTTACAGCCTTGGCCCTGACGGCATTGAGTGGGACTGGTTTTGGTGCACTGGATAAACAGGCAGCCACTTCAGGAGAGATCCTAGCAACAAGTGTTTTCCTGGGAAAGCCTCTGTTTAGCCAAGGTTAACAGTTTAGTGTCTTTTAAGTGGGCTGAGGAGAGATTTAGGATCTCGACCCTGAGGGATTAGAGAAATCAGCAGAGGCCTCCAGTCAACATCTCATACAGCTCTGTCAGCATTGTGATTAACATCTCATACCCCTGAAGATCACCTGCTGCCCAGACAATATTCAGCAAGAGATATATACTGCTTTGGTTTTGGCTTTTTTTATGTTTTTTTTTCTTTTATTTCAACATTTTCATTCTAGATTTTTCTTTTTTTCCTTTTTCTTTTCTTCATTTTTCTAGTTTAAATATAATTTTCCATTGTTGCCTTCTTTAACAATTAGAACTTAATTTTTGCTAGTGTTTCTGCCCCTATTGTTTTTTTCCCCCCCAATTTTATCCTGTAAGGTTTTTTGTTTGTCTGTTTTGGTTTGATTTATAGTATTTTTGTCTTTCCTCTCTACTTAGTGGAGGTGGGGTACTGTGTCTGTACAGGATGGCAAAGAACTACTGACCTCAAAGGAACCACCCAACCCAGCACCCCCAAATGTTGGGGGATTTTAAGGGTGGGTCAAAGTACCCACTGTACACCTTTATTACTCCTGTTTCTCTCTTTCTGTGCCTCTCTTCTTTTTGTCAATATTCCCTTTTACTCACCCCCTCTCCTTTCTCTCTCTCTCTCTTTTTTTTTTTTTGTGGTTTTTGGCCGGGGCTGGGTTTGAACCCGCCACCCTCGGCATATGGGGCCGGCGCCCTACTCACTGAGCCACAGGCGCCGCCCTCCATACTCTGCTCTTATGCGACCTTTTTCTTTTCTGATCACGGTAAGAAACCGGAGAGCTGACTGCAACTACCTACGAGTCCTATTAGTCCTTCTAGTAGGTAACCAGTGTGGGGTGGTAGTGAGACCCTTGAAACAGGTGTCAGTTAAGATGAGAAAAAAAATGTAGATGACATTTGTAATGCTATTTATTGTGACAGTTTATAATTTATTGTGACAGTTTATAAGATGTATGTGATTTCAATATGCCCATGACAAAATTCCTGGCTAACCAATTCCTGTAAGCCAAAAAGTGAAGTATTTCATACGTATTAAAGGGTCGCGGCATTAGGAAGGTTGAGAACCACTGCTTTAAAGACACCGACACTCTCCCCAATAGCTTTGTTCAATTTTGCCCTAAGCATACAAGACAATGTGGAGAAACAATGTACCTTAAATGCTGAAATTTCTGTAGAACTATGCAATTTATAATCAATGCCATATAATTCCATTGAAGTGGAGTAGAAATTTATTACTTTTATTGCATTTTTTTCTAAGTGAACATTTTAATCTCAGTGACTCAGAATCAAAAACACTATCTTAAAAATACAGTATTATAAGAGTTCCATGATAAATACCATTTATATACTAACATTTTGATCTTAAACATCTGATTATTTTCTACAGAATATTTGTATCTACAGATATTCATGAATGTCATCATTTTTTTAAGAAGCATTAACCAGATAGGTTTAAGAACAACTACACTTGTGTGATTTTTCCACCTTGTTTCTTACGGTACTACAAAATCAAGTCATAAAATGTTGCACCTCTGTGGTAGAGACTCAACATACCCACAAGCCTGAGGTGAATGAGTCTAGAATCTGTACAGGCCACGAAGACCGTATCTCTGAAAAATTTTGTGACAATTAGCACTCTGGAGGCTGAGGTGGATGAACTGCTTGAGCTCAGGAGTTCCAGACCAGCCTGAGCAAAAGTGAGACCCATCTCTACTAAAAATAGAAAAACTAGCCGAGTGCCTGTAGTCCAGCTATTCGGATGCTGAGGCAAGAGGATGACTTGAGCCCAAGACTTTGAGGTTGCTGAGCTATGACCCTACAGTACTTTACCCAGGGCGACAGAGTGAGACTATCACAAAAATAAATAAATAAATTGTTAGAGCAAAAAATATAATGCTATTAAGAGATGCTGCAGCAAGAGGGAACATTAAGAAATATGCACTAGGCTGGGCCTGGCGGCTCACATCTGTAATCCTAACACTCTGGGAGGCCAAGGCAGGTAGACTGCCTGAGCTCACAGGTTCGAGACCGGCCTGAGCCATGAGACCTTGTCACTAAAAATAGCCAGGCATTGTGGCTCGTGCTTGTAGTCCCAGCTACTTGGGAGGCTGAGGCAAGAGAATTGCTTGAACCCAAGAGTTTGAGGTAGCTGTGAGCTATCATGGCATGACACTCTAGCAAGGATGACAGAGACTCTGTCTCAAAAAAAAAAAAAAAAGAAATATCCACTAAAAGTTTTTTTAAAAGTTTATTTCTAAGGAGATAACACAATCTGCCTTATAAGTCAACGTTTGTGACCATCACAAAAAATATGAGTATAAAATTTATACCTCATACTTGTCACATTTCTAAAAGAACTGAATTGGCATTACAGCATGACAACCATACTGTAAAAAATAGTTCCCTTTGGAGAGAGATGAATAAAAAAAACAATAATGTGCAGAAGTAAGTTGATAGCAGCTGAAGAGGTGGGCTCTGTGGCTGCATGTGCACAGGGGCAGGGCGCAGTGGGGCGCAGGGCGGGGGCAGGGTTTAGTGGGGGGGCATAGAGCAGGCACCAAGGACGGGGCAGACAGGGCAGAAGGTGGGTGGAGCTGACAAGGTGCGGTGGGGGGTACAGGGACGGCACCAAGGATGGGGCAGGGGGGCAGGGCGGGCACGATGGACAGGCGGATAGGGCAGGGGAGCCTACCGATGGTGCAGTGCTCTCCGTTCCATCCCTGGCTGCACTCACACTTGCCGTCCTTGCAGGTCCCATGCTCAGCACAGCGGGGGTGACAAGCTCTCTGGTTACATGCGGGGCCTGTCCAGCCTTCTTCACAGCGGCAGGAGCCCCCCATGCAAACGCCATGGGAGCCGCAGTCCACGGAACAGATTTCTACGTCGGGAAAGAGGAAGCCGGCAGGAGACAAGAGTAGCAGGAGTGAGAAGGGGCGTGGATCAGCAGAGCCACGTCTTCAATTTGTTAAAGTGAAAAACAAAATCACTGAAAAGAAGCCAATAGTATCTGTCTACTAATTTCAGCATTGATTATTCAGAATTACCAATGATAAAATTGCACATCTTCATTCGTCATTTAATTTTACAGGATGCTGTAATCATGCATGAAATACATATACAATCATTATGCATTATTTTTTACCTGGTATAGAAGATATTTTATACAGAAAACATCACAGAGAATAGTCATATAAAGTTAACTGTATTAGGCTGGGTAGGGTGGCTCACTCCTGCAATCCAGGCATGGAGTGGGAGGATCCTCTGAGGCCAGGAGTTTGAGACCAGCCTGAGCAAGAGAGAGACCCTGTCTCTATTAAAAATAGAAAAACCAGCCAGGGTGCCTGTAGTCCCAGCTACTCAAGAGGCTGAGGAAGGAGGATTGCTTAAGCCCAGGACTTTGAGGTTGCCATGAGCTAGGCTGAAGCTATGGCATTCTACCCAGGGTGACAGATAAAGAAAGAAAGAAAGAAAGTTAACTATATTAACACTTTTTGCTGAAGATTGTAGGAAACCTGAGTTCTCTCACAGGCTAACTTTAAACATGATATTCAGAGCACTGAGAGTTGTAGTATTTCTTACAGGGTACGTAAGAGTATCGTTGGTGGCTAGGAAAACATGTACCCTCTACCCCAATTAATGAAATATTTCAGTATCTAAGCCTTGTCAGACTTGGGTCTCATACCCATGGCAAGAACTAAAAACAGATTACTTACAGTGGTACATGTACTATTTGGAAAACTTTATTAAGAAGAATATTATGGAAGTACTCTAGCTTGCTTCAGTAAGTTGTCTAACCACACAGACACGCTGGTTACATAAAAGACATTGTTTTTTTCCTATTCAGTACATCTGTACTATTGATAGATAGAAATTTCTTTTTTTTTTTAAATTAGACACAAACTTTATGGACACTCTGTATATAATATTGACTCTATCATCTGAAAAACAAGGTTTCTCACCTGCCAGAGTTACTGAAGGGAGCACAAGTGACCAGATAACTTCAAACACCCTAACACCAGGTAAGGTCTTTGAAAAGAATTCAGACATCTCAAAAAAATTTTCTTAACAGCTTTATTACACTACAGCCAATTGAGAGGAAGGGGGACTGACAGAGAGAAGGAACTTTGAGGGCTATTTCATTTTTTATTCTTCTAACATGAAGTTAACTGGATTAGTAATTTTTGCCTGGGGTTGTAAGACTATCGTTTAGCTTTGGCTTTCTTGCAAAAATAAAAATGCAGAATACAAATCTGAAATCATTTCTAACATACAACAAATGTACTAAGCCTTTTTTAAAAAATTAAAAAATAGTAATTGTTGATGCAGTCACATGTTCTTGTTCTCTGGGGAATGAATGAGAAAAATATTTCTTAGATACCCTAATTATCTATCTTATAGGTTAACTTTAAATATGGCACTGAGGCACTATGAAAGTTGTAGTATTTCTTACAAACATCATCCTTGACTATTAACCAGAAGAAAGTAGCACGTGGTTTTTTTTAATCATGCCACATTTTCTATCTCTTTTGAATTAAATTTTTGATTAAGAGATCTCAGATAGTTTGATTAACTTCAGAGCAACATAACATCAACTCGGCTCCAGAAGCAAGAGGTTTCCTTCTGAGCCCCTCCTTTTTATTCAATCTAATCAATTTTTCATTAGGGCGAAGGTGTTTATCAGCCTCTAGCACACTAGCTTTGAGCAAGGTGCGTCAATCTTTGTAATGAACTTATTAATTAGAGTTAATTTAATTGGAGTGGAATTGAAGGGATAATTAATGGACAAACTGCTGATGAAGACAGAGGAGGGCTCTGTTGCTTTCAAACCTATAAACTTCCTGGTGGATATAATTCATTTCTTCTTTTTTAGCAGCTTATCCAAATGTTTCTTCAGTTGTAAGCTCCACTCTCTCATTGAATTTGGATATCTCAAGGTCATGTCCACAACAACAAAAGACGCAGTGAGAAATGTGCTTTCCTTTAGGATTCATTTAGTTAGAAATTGAGAATTATACTGCTTGTAAACTTTAAGCCAGAAATGTAAATGAACAACAGTGTTTTTATAACGTTTCAATGAGAACCATGCAATAGCCAGATAAATTTGAGGCATGTGAGACCAGATATTTTTATAGGGTGAACAGAAGCATATTTGAGATCTTGACTACTAATTTTACATCGGTTTTCTGTCTTTCTGCAGCTTACAGCAAAGTTTAATAAGATTTTTTTCCTGTACTTAATTACTCTCCTTAGAAGACAAGTACTGTATTTGCTGTGCTACTCTATATACTGAGAGTTTAATATATCTTAAATTTCCTTTGGCACTGAGGGTACCAAGATGAATAGGACAAAAATCTTCACTCACTATGACCAAGTAGTCATTTAATATACAGGTACAATCAGATTATCAACTAGCAAAATAATTACAGCAGCATAAAAGAATTTAGTCTAAATATGTAAAATAGTGATATGTGATTTTGGCAGCTAGTTTACTCTTTTAGTTAACATTTATGTCTTTGTTTTGCTATTCATAGTAATATTTTATGAAGAGAATTGAATTAGATTTTGTGCCATTTAGTATCAATTACAAACTACCCTTTATAAAATAATTCAGGTAATAATATTTTAATAACTTCACGTGAAACAAAAAATGGGCTATTACGCTTGTTCCTTTCCTGCATGGATAATTGTGGGAAGCACATCAGGATGGCGACTGAAAGCAAGTACTGTTTTATAAAGCTGGTGTGCTTGTTTTACAGAGGGACCTGAACCACGGAGCTGTTATCAGTGATTATCTCTATAAAATGTAATTGGGTATTTTTTGTGGAAAGGGATTTTTAGTGTAGATAAAAACTCAACAGAAATAACTAAATGGTTATTTTGATTCTTGTAATTACAAAATATATTTCTGAAGAGCAGAGGACAAAAGAAGGCAATGTGTTAATGTGCCAGCTTGATGAATGCTGGGTGGTGATGATTTCCTGAAACTCTTTGGTGAGAATTCACGGCCTTCTCTGATCCAGACTACAGTTTATGTTTATACTCTTATTTACCTATAAATGTTATTTGCTCCAGCAGACATGAATTTTTAACCAAAGTTTGTGGTTTCCCAACCTATTCAAAGGTATATGGCTGAAAGGTAAGGGAGGAAGAATAAAATAAGATGGAAGGAAGGCAGGGAAGAAAGAGAAGGAGGGCAGCAAGGAGAGAAATGAGGGGGGAGAGGACAAAAACTCGTCTTTTAATACTGTATCTAGTTATAGGCTGAACAGAAAATTTTCATCAATATTACAAAGTAGCCTACAGAAAACTTTGTTTAGTGTGGGCTTCCAGGATTCAATTTGTAGTAGATGAAGGTGGCAGATAAATCTGTCATGCTAATGTTGATTCATAAGGAAGCGGAGATGTCACCTTTCTAAAAACGCAAGGAAACAGCAATTTGTAAAAATTACTAGTCTTTTTTTCTCCTTGCTAAAAATAACCATGTGGCTTAGCTACCTTGCAAGATTTCAGTTAGTCTTACGCCATTAGATAGTGCCAATAAACAACACGCATCTTATAAATCTCACATGTGGAGACCCTTTCCAATCAAGAGTTGTATGTGGAAGCTCCTGTGAATGGATCGGAGTTGGGCATGACAAGCTATGCTGAGCCATCGTTTAGAGTACTTCTACTATAACTTACTGACATCACTGCCACTGGTACTTCTATTAACGGTTAGTATGTATTGAGTACTTGCTGGATACAACACTATTCTAAGTGCTTTTCACATATAACTCATTTAAATCTTATCACAATTCCATAAAGTAGTCACACTATTACTCTCCTTTTATAGATAAAGAAACCCAGGCACAGAGAAGTCAAATAACTTGCTCGCTGTCTTGGGGCTAGTAAATGAGCAGTCCAAAAACATGACTGGGCAGTTTGGCGCTCAAGTCCATGTTCTTAACCACTGAACTGTTGAGTAACGGGTTGGGAGGTGGGGTCAATGACGGTGGGCAGGACGGGAGCAAGCTCACCCCTCACTACATCTAAGCTTCATGCAGAATGTTTGTATTTGCTCACCGCTGCTAGTCCAACGTGTCCTTTCTTCTCCTTTCTCTAGCTGCTGTTCCTCCCTCCATTTTTCTCTTCTTTCTCTTTTTTCTGATTTTATATTTTTGCACAGGTGGTTTGAGCATCCCAACACAATCTATTCTCTTTTCTATTTCAAACATCTCGTCTATCACCTCCCCTCCGTCCAGCCTCATCATTTCTCAAGTTCCTCACCTCATTTAGAGATACTAACATTAACCCCAAGTCCCTTTGTTTTGTACTTACAGCTCTTCTCACCAAACTCTATACAATACACCCCTTTCATTTCTATTGTCTCCGAGTGAATCCATTCCTTACCTCACTGTTCCTAAGTTTTCTGACTTGCCCTTTAGCCACCAAAGTGTCACTGTTAACCCTCTCAAGGTGTATCACTCTGTAAAGCACTTGTTTCAACTATGTGAGTGCATGTCCACATACATGCACAGGGTCACAGTGTGGAAGTGTATTTAAGACCGTAAACTGGTCAAAAAATTTGAAAACCACTGTTTTTGAGGGCAAGCGCCATCTTGCTATTCATTTATTCTTACAGGACCTGTAACAATGCACTTCAGTGTTTGATAACTTCTCGATTGAACAAGACTACTACCTGCCATTTCTATTCCAATCATATTATAAAGATTAAAAACTGAGTGTTGAACCAATATACATATCATTCTATCTTTATTCTGATCGTATTGAGCCTTGCATATATATTTTTATATTGAGGCATCTCTGTTTATAAGATAATGTGCTTAAGACATAAAACTGTACTTAGGCCTACAGAGAGGCTAGTTGCTATTAGTAGTTAAAGAGAGTGAAAGTTAAGAAGATAGGGTATCATTATTCTTCCCAATAATACTAAAGGGGAAATTTTAATGATAAATTGGCTAAGCCCATTTCTTTCCTTTTTCTATAACTATATTTTAACACTTTCAATATTTATTTCTGGAATTGCATTACTAAAATTTATATTAAGTTTAATAAGTGTATTTTAAAAATTACACTATCATCTTTAGCTAAATAATATCACGCACTCAGCTCTACTGTATGTATTAACCTCACCATTTGAACAGTCTGGGCCGGTCCAGTTAGGGTCACAAGTACAGGAGCCACTCTCTTGCAGATACGTCCCATGACCGGAACACTGGTCTGGACACATGGTCTTCAGTATTTCACAATTGTTACCACCCCATCCTGGATTGCAGTGACATTCCCCATGGATGCACACACCATGATTAGAACATCCGGGGTCTAGACAGTCAGCTAGTGTAAAGAAAAAAAGAACACATTTTATTAAATCTAGAAGACACCACAGCACCTGCAGGATAAAGAATTCAACCCTAATCTAATGAACATTTTTGGCATCTTTTTTTTTGTTTTTTTTTTTTGGCCGGGGCTGGGTTTGAACCCGCCACCTCCGGCATATGGGACTGGCGCCCTACTCACTGAGCCACAAGCGCCACCCTAATGAACATTTTTGAATAAGCAAATATTTACACATCATTTCAAGCACTTGTTTCTGAAAATACAAAGACTGGTAATACAATAAAGCATCAAGGACCAGTCCAATGCCATTTAGGTAATTGGAACTCTTCTGAGGATTTGTAATTTTCATGAATCGTGCACACAGGCGCTGGAGGTTTCAGACTTTTGCTCTCTTTTGCCTAATTAGGGGCTTGTAAGTGTTGCCTTCTCTATAACAAAATCTGCATCAGCTGACCACGGCCACTGCATACTGACAGCTCTATGGGACCCTCAGACTGTCTGAGAAATAAGTGAGTTGCACACTCTCTATCCTTCTTAATTCTCTTTAATGTGCTTTAGATGACGGGATTTAATTTAGGAATTTGACTCAATAAAACTTTACACTTGTAGGGTCAATGGCCTGAAAATTTAATTCCAGAGACTTAATTGCATTACTTTGTGTGTGCAGATCAATAAAATCAATTTGATTGAAGAACGGAAATGGTGCTTTTTTGCTTTTTGAGACAACAATTAACTACATTTTATAATACAGTATCTTGATTCTCATCATTACACATACAGAGATGTGGAACATATCCATGATGGTGTACTTTTTTCGCTTGCATATTACGCTCAATATTCTGTCTTCTAGAGATGCTAAAATCCTAGATTTAGAAGCTGCCATCAACGTGCAAAACAATAAAAAGAAAAATATAATCAACAATCAGCTGTTGGTTTCAAGCCACAGATATTTACTTATTTCTCAGAGTGTAAAAAAAAAATAACCATGCTGCTGAAAAAGAGCAAAAGGGGCTTTTTGGTATTTGTTCTTTTTATTAGTTAAAATGCTAATGAGACAATGCATTCAAGAATCTGGAAATCGAAATTACTTTCCTAAAGAAGCATATACAAAGAGGTTCATCTGCCAAGCTAAAGATTACTAGTATAATCTGTTTCTTTATGAAGATAACAAGAGACTTTTATAAATATTGACATGTTTACCTTCCTCACAATTTTCTCCTTTGTATCCCGAGTTGCAAGCACAAGAGCCCATGATACAAATCCCACGACCCCCACACTGTGGGTCAATGCACTGAGTCGTCGGCACGTCACACTCGGTGCCCTTCCAGCCGCTGAAGCAGAGGCAGCGTCCCTTGGAGTACTGCCCGTTGCCACTACACAACACTGGACAGGCTGCTGTGAAATAAAACACGACAGAAGAATTAATAGTCTCATTTTCCACCACAACTCCAAAAGAAAAGACTTTCCCCCTCCTTTCCTTCTTGTCTTGATTGTTTTCTGAATTACTCATGTCTCTACAGCTTCTTCCTGTTGGCTTAAGAAAAGAATCTCACTTGCATACCTCGTGAACAATCTGGACCCAGAAATCCTGGAAAACAATGGCAAGTTCCAGAAACACACTCTCCATTTCCATGGCAATTTCGGGGGCATTCCACCACGGACTCTGAAGAAAAGAGAAAGAAGGAACACTTGTATTGCCTGCCTCTTTCAAAAGATAAGCAGTGTCACTTTGATCCTCATCCATACCAGATCACTCCAACAGCAAAGCAAAGGACTGTCACTTTGAGTGCAGATTTTTTAAAACTGTTTTTATGATGTACTCTCCTCTCCCAAGGTTAATTACAGATAATATTTTCTTCAAGGGCTTCATAGGTTTGTCACATATTCTCCCATAAACAATTTGAAAATATTTTTCGCATTTGGGTTTCAACACCCCCAGGAGTCACCCCAAATTGGTAAACATCAGTCAGATTCTAGTCAACATAGTTTGAGGCTACAAACCACTCTTTTGAATACTGTTCTTACCTATCACAATGGTATTAAAAGACACCTGCTCTGTATTTTTCCCATCGTTATAAAAAGCCAGATGCCAGATTCCAGAATCCAAGTATTGGATGAAGCCAGCCTCGTGCAGGCTGATGGATCTTGCCTGCCGCCCTGCTCTTTCTGATTCCAGTAGGTTCCGCTGCTCTCGTGCGATCAATCTGCTGCCGTCCAGGAGCTCCACGAAGTCGTACTGGGGGGAGGGGGTGTGAGCAAAACCTTGTCAGTGGTCAGAAATGCAACACAGTTTTGTCCTTTATGCGAATAAATACAACATTAGACAAGTTCCCAACTGAGAGGTCCAAATGATAGAGGTTTTCCCGGCATAGCATTTGAGAAGATGAGGCAACCCACCCATCACAAGTGTACAGAAACCTTACAGGTCACTTTTTACCTGATTGGGCAATACGGTTTCTAAATGTATTCCATTCTCCTGACTGATTAAAAAAGGGTGAGTTTTAGGGTATAAACATAAAATCTATGTGAACGTGTATTTCAAATCCAGCAAGCTTATTCTAATTTTTAATTTTAATTTTTATTTTTGGGGATTCATTGAGGGTACAATAAACCAGGTCACACAGATTGCATTTGTTAGGTAAAGTCCCTCTTTAATTTTTAATTTTTTAAAATAGATATAGCATAGTTGTACATATTTTTGGGTCATGTGTGATATTTTGATACCTGTATACAATGTACAATGACAAAATCAGGGTAAATGGGATTGTCTTTTTCTTGCGTTAGGAACATTATGAATCTTCTAGCTATTTTAACATATACAATAAATTATTAATTATAATTTCCCTACTATACTATTGAATACTGAAACTTCCTTCCTTCTAGCTGTATGTTTGCTCCTCTGAACTAACCTCCCTTCTCCCCCGACCCGCTTCCCTTCCCAGACTCTGATGATCATTGGAGGCTACTCTGCCCCCTTGAGATTCACTTTCTTATTAGCTCCCATACTTGAGTGAGAACATGTAAGAGTTTGTCTTTTTTGTGCCTGATTTATATCACTTAACATAATGACCTTTGCTTCCATCCATGTTGCCAGGGGCCTTATTTTACTTAGACCATTAGATAATCTCATAAGGTCTTCTCCCATTTAACACTCATGTAGTAATATTTTTAACACTTTAATACTGTTTAATATTCACTCTGTGCTGGGATTATCTGTAATCCTCATAAGAATCATTTTAGAAAGGTATTAATATTTAAAGACAAAGGAAATTGAGGCTTCACTGGGGTCAACTACCTGGTTGGTGATGGAACTGGTACGTGAACTCAAATGCACTTGGCTCCAAAGCTGTGTGACTCTCTGACCATAACCACCATGGAGATATGCACGGGTTTTTACTTAGTTCTGGTTAGAGTAAAAACTCACAGTATGGGGCATTTACATCTTTGGTCAAAAGTCTAAAAGATTTAACAGTGGAAGGGTCATAAAAGAATGGCAATAGTTAGTAAATGTGCCCAATTACTAAAATGAAGTTAGTCATCATTAATGATACATCTTTAGTGAGATTAATCATGAATGTTGGGTAGTTGCAAGAATAGAACTGGAGAATTTAAAAATGAATTTTTTTTTTTTTTTTGGCTGGGGCTAGGTTTGAACCTGCCACCTCCGGCATATGGGACCGGCGCCCTACTCCTTGAGCCACAGGCGCCGCCCTAAAAATGAATTTTAAAAATATGACATGAGTTGGGTATCAGAGGGGTAAAATTTTGTAACCAATGATATAATATGATAAATTTAAAATACACAGAAAAGATTTTTCAGCATAGTTTCAAGGCACTTTTCAGATAATACTTTTTAAAAACTGTAGTGATTTAGGTTGGGCGAGGTGGCTCACACCTGTAATCCTAGCATTCTGGGAGGCCAAGGAGGGTAAATTACTTAAGCCCAGGAATTCGAGACCAGCCTGAGCAAAAAGGAAGACTCTGTCTCTACTAAAAATTGAAAAACTGAGGCAAGAGGATCGCTTAAGCCTGAGTTGGAGATTGCTGTGAGCTATGATGCCAAGGCACTCTATCCAGGGTGATGGCTTAAGTCTCTGTCTCAAACAGGAAAAAAAAAGAAAAGAAAGGAAAAGAAAGAAAAACAGCATGGTGATCCAGTTTCTAAAGACTACTACCCAACTTTATTCCAGACAGACATATTTATGGTGAGGATTACACTATATTACTATATATAAAAATTATCATTATTATAGTACTATACATGTAAATCCGCAATATTCTACTTTTCAATAGATTTTGTAAATGGAATTTCATCAGAGGTCTATTTAAGGAAAAGATTACTATTATACATAAATCTCTTAATCCAGTCAAGCTGGGATAAAATCAGTTTTTGGGATTTCTGAGAGTCAGTTAAATAAGTTGCACTGTACTGATCATAGATGTCTACGGTTATTATGAAATAGAATTCAGAATAATCTAACTTGCTTTCTGACTTATTAAAATTTTTATTTGTCAGCAGAGGATTTGTGTAGTGATACATTACAATATCATTCAGCTGTGAAAAATACACTGCCCCTCATAAAAACTTGATTAGCATTCAAAAATTTTAAAAATTTCTATCTAACAAGGTTGAAAATAATGACTAGTGTGGACACCTGATTTGCAAAAATTTCACTGTAATTCTACTCTAAAATTACCAGAGGAAAATTAATTCAGCTGTTTGAAACGTGTCTCTATCTTGAGCCATTCATTTCCTCATCAGACTTTACGTTAGTATGGCAAAGAGACAGGAAAAAGTTTCTTCTTACAACCCAATGCATATAAACATTCTTTTCCCTTCACGAAACACATTGCACTAAATGAAAAAGTGAAAAGGAGGGAAGTTTGAATGTTAGCTGTTCTTTCAAGGCAAGATCACAATAATCACCTTCATCACAGAGCTCACCCCTTGCATCACTGTGAACAGTGAGATGCAGCTGGGGAGGTGGGCATGACGCTGGGGCGGGGAGCAGGCGGCAGGCTCTGAGGGCCCGCTTCCAAGCTCTTCTGTAGGAGGCCTTTCACACATCACTTTAGGAAAGCTTTTCAAACACCTGCAGAAAAGCCCTTACTTAACACTAAAACTTCTACCCCAAATAACTAGATTTATATGGAATACAAATATTTAATAACCTTTGTTCTTAAAATGTAAAGTTATCATTCTAGGGCAAACTTGAGTTCTGCTTTATAATATTTATTCACAAATGGAGACAAGGTTTTTTTTTTTTTTCCTTGGTGGGGAAGAAGTCTTAGGATCTTATGTTATTTTTAGAATAACATTTCTTGGGCTAACTCTTTAGACACACTACTTTGGGGGAACTATCATGAGACAGAGCTCATGCTTGATGGAAGTTTCATATAAATTGGAACTCAGTGTAAAAGCTCCCTTTGAAGGTAACTTTCTTATGGTTTAGTATTACCAAATATACATGCTTTAAAAATCCTCACTGAAAGTTGATTTAAATTACAATGTATAATCAAAGTCCTCTGTAAAATCAATAGGTTAAGTTTGCCCATGTTTGTTTTCTTTATGATGATTATGTAATAGACCATTTAAAAACACAGATAGATTTTTAGAAAACTATCTTAGTGTTTTACTTCTGAGTGGTTAGAAAATCTAAGTGCTTAATTTAGTTGTTATTAAAATGATGAAAACTCTGATCCATAAATACTTAACTGTGCCTTTAATCAACTTTTTACAGATAGCGGAATATTGCTGTGAATCATTAGAACTGAGAAGGAAGAGATTTTCAAGATGATCTTATCCAACTCTGTCATTTTACCAATGGAAAAATGAAGTCAAAGTCAAACATTGGTTAAGGGCAAAGGTCCTTAAAGTTAAATGATTTTTTTTTCTTCTGAGTAGATACCTAGTGGTGGGACTGCAGGATCAAGCAGAAGGTGTACTTTTAGCTCTTGGAGAATTCTCCATACTTCTTTCTAGAAAGGCTGCATTAGTTTGTAGTCCCACCAACAGTGCGTAAGTGTTCCTTTCTCTCCACATCTACACCAGCATCTGCAGCTTTCCAATATATTCAAAACTTATATGAAAATAGTAAATGAACAATTATAGAGTCACATGAGAGAAAAGTTAAATTCAGTAAGGGGGGGCCTGGTAAGCTCTCACCTAAGAGGCATGATGTAGGGGTATATGGCACATCTTCTGGGTGAAGGGCTCAGCTACAACTTGAATTTTACCTAACAAATGGAAATAATGGAACCTAATCATGTGTATCCTTATATTAATATTGGGGGGGGGCAAAGTGGTAAGGGTGTGCTTGGAACCCAGGTTTCCGGTGCCTGTTTGCACTAACATGCCACAGCACCCTTACCTGGGAAGGACTGAGCTGCTTCCTTAGGCCTTTCCCTGTCTAGGAGAATGAACGGGGCATTGGAGAAAAGCAACTAATTGATCCCTTGGCAATGATCAAAAGGACAGTTTTATAGAGTCACAAAGACTTTCCAAACTTGCGTGACTATTCCGAATGGCTGGCCAATTTTAATTATTTCAGGTTGATTTATCTAACGTCCCTCAGAAACAGAGAAATGTTCAATTTGGGCTGCTTTATGGAATATTTCATGTTTAAACACTAGACTCAGAAAGAGCTGTTTGCTCTGCTGATCTTGAATAAACCAGAGACAGAAACTATAATAACTATGAAGTTTTGGAAAATGCATAACCTAGTTAAACACAGACATTGTGGCTGAAAAGGGGACATAACGTGTTTTATTTAAACACCAAAAGAACTATGAGGAAGACTGAAACTGTACCTTTTATTTCTGTAAGCTCTAATATGCTATCTTCTGTCTATATGCTATGGACAACTGCCAAAGAGTCAAACCTAAATCTTTTTTATTAAATCATAACTGTGTATGTTAATGCATTTATGGGGTAAAAAGTGCTGATTTGATAAACAATGTGGAAAGCTTCTATCAAACTTGTTAACGTAACTATCACCTTACTTATTTGTTGTAATAAGACATTTATACTCTACTCTTAATAGTTCTGAAATGTACCATTGCATTATGCACACTAGGTGGAGTCCCACAAAATGCCCTCCCACTTCCCGGGCTTTCCCCTCCCCTCCCCTCCTTTTTTCTTGACTATAGTTTTATCATTCATATGAATGTGTGGTTATATATTGGTTTAATACTAGTATTGAATACACTGGATACTTTTTCTTCCATTCTTGAGATACTTTACTAAGAAGAATATGTTCCAGCTCCATCCAGGTAAACATAAAAGATATAAAGTCTCCATCTTTTTTATAGCTGCATAGTATTCCATGGTGTACATATACCCTATGTCTTTAGGTATATGTACCTAAAGACACTATTCATCTTCTTTAGCACTACTGTAAAAGGAATAGAGTCCTTGACTATATTTTCAGCTTGACTATTGTTGATATATTTATTTATTTATTTATTTATTTTTTGCAGTTTTTGGCCAGGGCTGGGTTTGAACCCACCACCTCCGGCATATGGGGCCGGCACCCTACCCCCTTGAGCCACAGGCACCACCCCTATTGTTGATATATTTAAAAGCTACTGATTTGGGGCAGCGCCTGTGGCTCAGTGAGTAGGGCGCCAGCCCCATATGCCGAGGGTGGAGGGTTCAAACCCAGCCCCGGCCAAACCGCAACAAAAAAATAGCCGGGCGTTGTGGCGGGCGCCTGTAGTCCCAGCTACTTGGGAGGCTGAGGCAAGAGAATCGCGTAAGCCCAAGAGTTAGAGGTTGCTGTGAGCTGTGTGAGGCCACGGCACTCTACCCGAGGGCGGTACAGTGAGACTCTGCCTCTACAAAAAAAAAAAAAAAAAAAAAAAAAAAAAAAAAAAAAGCTACTGATTTGTAAGTATTGATTTTATATCCTGATTTTATGCTCCTGTATTCCTTGATCACTTCTAAGAGTTTTGAAGTTGAGTCCCTGGGGTTATCCAGGTATAAGACCATATCATCTGCGAAGAGTGAGAGTTTGATCTCCTCTGACCCCATTTGGATACCCTTGTTCACCTTCTCTTGCCTGATTGTGATGGCTAAGACTTCCATATTGCGTTGAATAGCAGTGGCGACAATGGGCGTCCTTGTCTAGTTCCAGATCTGAGTGGCAATGTTTTCAATTTCACTCCACTCAATATGATATTGGCTGTGGGTTTGCTGCAGATGGCCTCTATCAGTTTCAGTGTACAACACAAGACAGGTGGTTTTTTTTTTTTTTTGGTTTGTTTTTTTGAGACAGAGTCTTATTACGTCACCCTTGGTAGAGTGCCGTGGTGTCACAGCTCACAGCAACCTCATACTCTTGGGCTTAAGCGATTCTCTTGTCTCAGCCTCCTGAGTAGCTGGGATTACAGGCGTCTGCCACAATGCCTGGCTATTTTTTGGTTGCAGTTGTCATTGTTGTTTAGCAGACCCAGGCTACGTTGGAACCTGCCAGCCTTGGTGTATGTGCCAGCGTACTACTTACTGAGCTATGGGCGCTGAGCCACAATAGACAGTTTTTATCTCAAATAATTTTCTGAAATTTATAATTACATGTTCACTATTGTGTTCATCTTAGAGGCATATTTCTTGAATTATACACAAATCATGTATAATCTATGTCTGTAGTTTCAGAGGAAATATATTCTTTCATACTTTACTGGATAATTGCTATAAATGCAATTTATCTGCTATACTTAATGTTTTAGAGGTCACTACCATTTAAGAAAATCTGGTTATTAAATCCTAGTTGGTGTCAACTATAACATTACCTGGATTCAAATCTAAAATTTTAAGTTGAACACTAGTACATAACAAGAAACATTTACTATGTAACGATCAAAAACATTTCCTTTAATAATATAGATATTAAAAATGTTAAATAAGGAAAATGAATACATTAAAGCCCGATATTCAAAAAGTTTTCAGCCAAAAAATTTATATTTGTCTATGAACCAAATTCACAATTATGTTGGAGAAACCATGTTGAAATTTTCTTACTCATTTTTAAAGATATAATTTTTATTAGTATATGATTACTTTTCTTCATAATTTATTACATTCCTAGGTTATAGAAAGTGTTTCTCATAACATTACATAATATAAGGCAAAAATGAAAATCCTTATTTTATACATCAAACTAAATTAGCATGAAATTCCATGGCTAATTATCCAATATAACTTTAAGGTTTCCGACTGTCGATTTTAATTAACCAATTATTACATTTTTGAAATTCCTTTACTTACAAACATAATAGCTAATCTTGAGAAATGTCTCAGTTCTAATTTTATGGTAGGTAACTGAAATAATTTCTCTTAAACATAATGGAACCTATGTTAAGCCACAATTTGCAGCTTATGCTCTGTGACTCTGTCCTGTGTCAGATTCCACAAACTGACTGTGGCTCTCCATGTGTGACGGTTACTGTGTGCAAAATTTTATGCCAGGGAACTGCCTTTGGAATTCTTTAGCATTGAGGATTATTTGGACTGTTTCGAGCACCACACTTATGTGATCATGCTGGGTTGTTTATGGAAGTTCTTTAGCCTCTTTATCTCAGTGCTAATCATTTTAGATGAGGAATAGTAGCTTGAGTTGATGAAGTTCACATATACCATCATTTATGTTTATGTTCCCCAAATTTCTTTACTGAGAGTAAATCTGGCATAAGTTAAAAAATACATTTTGAACAGAATGAATGCATGTTTGAGATGAATATGTTATGAATTTATTACATGAAAGGAATGCGATGATCTGAAATTATAGAAATCTTTGTAAAACACTTGGAACATTCATGATGACTTACTAGGTGCTCAGATGATGTTCAATATTCATTAAATTACTCACAAAATTTAGTATATTTTAATCAGTCAGTAATGATCAAAGCAAGTCAGAAAGAATCATTCTTCTTACTACTGATTCACAAATCTCCAAATATGTATAACCTACAGTCAAAAATTTTTTTACTATAAAAGATCAATTCAAAAGCAGTTCAACAATTAACCAAACAGCTGAATTTAAGAACAAAGAGAATAACTTAAAAAAAAAGTACAACTACTGGGTAGATACCTAGTAATGGGATCGTGGTATAAAATGGAAGGTCTCCTTTTAGTTCTTTGAGGATTCGCCACACTTTTTTTTTTCCCAAAAAGGCTGTACTAGTCTGCAATCCCACCAGTAGTGTATAAATGTTCCCCTCTCTCTGCACCCATGCCATCATCTGAAGCTTTGGGACCTTGTGATGTGGGCTATTCTCACTGGGGTTAGGTGGTATCTCAAAGTAGTTTTGATTTGCGTATTTCTGGTGATTAGGGACAATAAGCATTGTTTCATGTGTTTTTGGCCACTCATCTGTCTTCTTGGGAAAAGATTCTATTCATATCTCTTGCCCAATGATTAAAGGGGTTGTTTACTCTTTTCTGATTGATTTGAGTTCTTTGTATATTCTGGTTATTAGCCTTTGGTCAGTTCATACCATGTGAACATCTTCCCCCACTCTTAAGGTCGTCTATTTGCTTTGTTGATTGTGTCCTTCGGTATGTGGAAACAACCCAAGTGCCCATTGACCTATGAAAGGATCCCAAACTATGGTATACAGACACCATAGAAGGCTATTCAGCCATAAAAAGATGGAGCCTTTGTATCTTTTTTTGTATTTACCTGAATGTGTTTGAAGAACATTCTCCTAAGTATCTCAAGAATGGAAAAACAAGCATTCCATGTACTCAGTACTAAGTTGAAACAGTAAATCTACAACTATAGGCCCACATGAAAGAAAAAAAAATTAAACTCGAGAAGGAGAGACGGGGTTTGGCAAGTTCTCACCTAATGGGTACAATGTATGGGTGTATGGCACATTTTCTAGGTGAAGAACTCGACTACAACTTGGACTTTACCTTACAAACACAAGACAATGGAACCTAATTGTATGTACTGTCATATTAATTCAAAATTAAAAAAATGCAACTAGCAATTTTTATTTTATCAATGGCAGAGCCTCATCTTACCTGAGTGTGGGAAGGTGGTAAGCCTTTTCGGCCATACACACCGATCAATGCATCCTTCTGAAGAGAGATATTGAATTTAAGAAACTGTGGCTGATCAATAAAGAGCTGTGATCTCCAGAAGATCCCAGGAGGAACCTCTTGAATTGCTCTCCGGCCAATATCAAGTTCTCCAGAATCTATGGTGTTGTTCTCTTGTGTAAATCCACCCAGTTTCCCAGGATGGGAGAGATCCACTGATGAAGAATGAAAGATTTAAAAAAATAAAACAGGTCTTTGAACTTCCCGATAAAGCTCTTTTTATCAAATGCTCAGACATTTCATCTTCTTCCCATAAAATGCTCTCATAAAATTTTCACCTTAGAAGCTTTTTGTTACATGTTGTTTTCCTAATTCTGATTTTGCACGTTCTTTAACAAGATATTTAAGTCAAAATCCTTTCTTTCTCCCAAAATATACCTATTTCTAAAGCTGTTTTCACACCTACAGTCTTTTTTGTTCACTAGAAAGGTAATTATCTTACAAATTGTATGTCTTGTTATTTCTTGGGAGGAATTAAGTCCAGTATTTATCAGTTATTCTAAATAAACCATAACACTCAAAGTGTTACGGCAGTATGGATTATGGAGTTTTTCTAATCAATTCTTAAACAAACACAAACCCAATCAATGCCTCTGATTCATGTAGTTCCCTCTAAACTATATACAAGAATAAATGAAAAATCAGATGCTGGAAGGGAACTAAAGTGTAATAGGAGCACTGTGAGGAGAAAGGAAGGCAGGATGAGCTTCAGTCCTCAAAATTTTTTGATGTAGGATGTTACAACTCTTATTTCGAACTCACTTTCAGCCCTAGTGGACATACTGTGTTGCTCCTTCACCTTGGCCTTTAACTTCTAGGAACAAAATCTCTCAGCTCCCAGATCTCCCACCTCTTAAGAGACCGCCACCTCTCTTCCTGCATCTAGAAAACAGACCTGAGACTCCTCTTTTTTGGTACGATGCCCGCCTTTTCCTTCCATGCCACGGTTCTTTCTCAGTTACTCAGGAAATGTAGCCACTCTGTCTACTATGCAGAAAGTGACCCCGAAGGCCGAGGAACAGAATGTAATTAGATAAATTATCTTTTCTCAGTTCAACACTTTAAAAGTGATGGCAAAGTTGAATGACTACCAAATTTGTTTTTCCTAACATGAAACTGGATTTAGTCTACAGAGAAGTTGTTTGTTCACAATGTAGAGGGCTTAATTTCAAGTCTGAGAGTTGTAAATTGTCTTACCTTAGTGACAGAGGAGAGAATCTGACTATCTGTGAGGAGCTGTTAAACTAACACTCAGTTTATTTTTACTACTTTGCGTAAAATGATAAAACAAATATATGATAAAAACAAGTATGTTTTTGGATGATAAAAACAAATATAAACAAAACACTAGAATCTTCCAGATGATCTACTCTGGCTCTACTATTGCTTCTGCCATCAAGACCTAATTACCTGGTTGGGCAGACAACACCCACAAACTGAGAAATGACAGCCTGAAGCAAGAGAGGAACACAAGTGAGAGGAAGGTAGCATTACTACAGGCTGGAAGCTGAGGGATGCTACTGAAGTGTTACACTCTGGGGTAGACTCTGAAGGACAGGTAGGACAGGGTTTCTGAGTTGAGGTAAATATTGCCATCACAAGCACAGCAGCAGAAATGGACAAGTGTTAGGGTGGCGGTGAGCGGAACCCATCTGGCCAGAAAAGAAATTAAGAAAACTGGCTTTGGAGTTAGACAAACCTGGGTTGGAATCCAGCTCTGTTACTCATTAGCTGTTCACCCTAAAGGAATACACTAAACCTCATCTGGAAAACGGGAAGAGCAACACAATCACTTCTTCTTGTAGGGATTACATGGGGTACTTATGGCAGTGTTGGGCCCTAGGTCAGTATTGAACTTGTCTGTCCTGGAGCAATAAGATGCAAGGTTAGCAGAGACTGCATACCTTGTGAAAGGACATGGTCTTTGTTATCTAGTGATTTTTTTGGTATTGTGTATTTTCATTCTATCAAAGAGCGTTATCATACCTTTTTCCCTGAAAATGTATACATTTACTAACATTCTGTTCCTATGCGTATCATTTATGCTGTTTTAAAAATCCATACTTGAAGATGATTTACTATGGGTAAATGAATTTCAGTAGCACAAAGTCACTGGTTTTTGTGTTGGGTGTGTTTGTCATCAAGAGAAACCGAATTCAAAATCACTAAAGAAAACGTTCTGCCATCCCAAATATGTAAGGCAGAGACCCCATGTACGGTCGATGGGGTCTGAGGCAGGTCACAACAATACACACTTACAGATAAACTTGAGGTTTAGGGAGAGTGCATTTCTACTAAACGGCAGGACAGCTCTCTGCCTGGACTACTGTGCCCTGCAATGACACATCTACCATCAGTAGCAGAGGACAGCAACTGCTAAGTGGAGACCCATTAAGGGTTCTCAGCAGGCTAAAGCTGAAATGAAATCATTGTTTCAGGAACATTAAAGTGCACTAGTATGGGAAGGCTGAAGTGCAGAGATGAGTGAGGACACAGTGGCAATAATCCAGGATAGGCAGAAGAGGGCTGCAGAAGAAAGCTTAATAAAAAGGCACCATTTACAATCTTGCTTCCCTCTGCTTTCCCAACGTCCACAATCATGGCAGTTAATACCCCTTCAGGTAGCAGGTCTGCTTTTCTTGAGTGAATTTAGTTATGTAAGCTGCTCTAAGGAATAAAATTTCAAAATTGAGTTATAATAAGTATTTAAGTTTTCACACATCAAATCAGATTATAAACTGTTTATCATTCATGGATATCTTAAATATTTATTTTACAATAATAACACTTATTCATTTTTAGCAAAATTAGAACATATAGTTAAATAAAAAGAGGAAAAAGGCATAATCTGCTGAGAGATTATTTTACTTTCTATCTCAATAGACATTTTGCTTTACTCACAAATTACGAAATACCTGAGACTAGATAGTCTATAATCTCAGGATGATTCTGCAAAGAAACCTATGTTTGTTACTGACTAGTTTTTTTTTTTTTTTTTTAAAATCACTTCTTGTCCTTTTGGCTTCAGACCCCCACGATAAAGTTCAAGTATATTTAATTTCTTTTTTTTTTTAAAGATAATTGAGGGAAGGAGAGAGAAAAGGAATTAATCATTGAGAACCTATGACATTACAGGTACTTGTACTTTTTGTTTTAAACTTCAGAATAATTCCATGAGGTGATACCATTTTTAGATGAGGAAACTAAAGCTTAGACTACAGTAAAGTGTACAGTCAAGATTCAAATCCAGGTCTGCGTGATAACAAACCCACTTGTTTTAGCTAATTTAACATGTAGTTATTTTTCCCAGAAAGAAGATTCTTCATTTGTAAAACCATAAAATGAAGGTTGACTGAAGTGCCTTAATGGGGTAGTGGTAGTTCTGATAATCTTTTTTTCCCCTCCTATAATGAAACTGCCTAAGTGATCACATCATAGAATTTTAGAGGTCAAGTCCTCATGGAGGTATTATCTATGCCAGGGGTCTTCAAAAAAGGGAATAAGGGCAGTCACAGTCAGAGGGTATATTAAAACTTGTTTACATTTCTTTTTTGAGATAGTATGCCACTCTGTTGCCCTGGGTAGAGTGTCGTGGTGTCACAGCTCACAGCAACCTCAAACTCCTGGGCTCAAACGATCCCCTTGCCTCAGACTCCTGAGTAGCTAGGACTATAGGCACCTGCCACTACGCCCCGCTAGTTTTTCTATTTCTTAGTAGAAGCAGAGTCTTGCTCTGGTTCATACTGGTCTCAGACTCCTTTACTCCTTTAATAACTAAAGGAGTAGCTCATGTTAAGGGAATTAATTTCTAGAGCCTCCACAACTTTCTATGTAGACTTTCTTTACAAAAGAAATGCATTCCTCTCACCCACAATTTTACTATGATACATTATCTTGGAGCACAAAGCTTCAGGTGTCCCTAACAAAGGCAACATTTCAAAATTTTTTTTTGCTGTTGGGGAAGCCTCTAAGACACCACAAACCCAAGGTAGGGCTTCAATGTCTTTCCTTCTTTTATGTGTATTTCACTCACGGGCAAAGCATGGAATTGAAAATGGGGTATTTAGGATTATTGTCATGTTTTGAAATCAGATATATCAAGAGGGAGGGATAACATTTTAATCACCCACCCCAACCAACCATTGCCAGGGAATGCTTTCATCTACAGAAGAGTTTCATGATTACAAAGAGTGTCTGTAAGTTAAGAATTATTAAACGCAGTGATGTATTATTTATTCCAATTGTCAAATTTATGGCAAAGATTTGTGCTTTATTTCTTTCTCTACCTATTTACTTAGAGCAGGAAGTCAGATCTGACTCTACTTAGAGCAAGAACTCAGATGGTTGCAATGAAACGTATGTAAATTTCTGTAAACCAAAAAAAAAAAATTAAGCTAGACTGTTTTAGGCAAAAAGTCAATTTGATGAGTACTAGCTTTGCCAGTTAAAATATATACTAGGTATTTCTCACAAGTTAAATGAGTGAACAAAATCTGTATTTGAAGCCTATGCAGGCATGCCCTGGAGATATTGTGGGTGGGTTTTAGACCCCCACGATAAAATGAATATTGCAATAAAATGGGTCACATGAATTTTTTGGCTAAAAATAGTCACTAACCCATGCTGTAAACATAGAGGCTGTCATCTAGACTTTGTTGTTAAATTTATAGAACACAGAGTAGATTTTGCATAATTCTTTTTGTTTGTTTTTGAGACAGTCTCACGCGTCACCCTGGATAGAGTGCTGTGGCATTACCACAGCTCAAAGCAACCTCAAACTCCTTGGTTCCAGCGATCCCACTGCCTCAGCCTCCCGAGTAGCTGGGACTAAGGTGCCCACCACACCTGGCTAGTTTTTCTGTTTTTATTAGAGTCGGGGGTCTTGCTCTTGCTCAGGCTGCTCTCAAACTCCTCAGTTCAGGTGATCCATCTGCCTCGTGGTATAATTCTTAAGGGCCTCTGGAATTTTGGAATGGCAAATATGAGCAATGACTTCAATTTCAAATAACCAGCTGCAATAGCCGTTAAGAGAGTCAGCCTGTCCTTTGAAGCTTTGAAGCCAGGCATTGATTTCTCTTATCTAGCTACGGAAGTCCTAGATGGTATCTTCTTCCAATATAAGACCGTTTTGTCTTCATTGAAAATCTGTTATTTAGAGTGGTTGCCTTAATCAATGGTCCTAGCTAGAGCTTCTGGACAACTCCTTGCAGCTTTTCCATCAGCACTTGCTGCTTCACCTTGCACTTTTATGTCATGGAGACGCTTCTTTCCTTAAACCTCACAAACCAGCTCTGCCAGCTTCCACCTTTCCTTCTGCAACTTCCTCATCTCTGTCGGCCTTCATAGAGTTGAAGAGGGTTACAGCTTCACTCTGGAATGTTGTAGCTACTTTGATTTTCTTTCTCCATATCAGCAATAAGGCTGGTTCACTTTCTTACATCATATGTGCATTTGCTGGAGCAGAATTTCTAATTTTATTATAGACTTCGCCTTTGCATTCATAACTTGGCTAACTCTTTGGCACAGAGGCCTAGCTTCTGGCCTATCTCTGCTGTTGACATGCCTACCTTACTAAGGTTAATCAACTCTCGCTTTTGATGCAAAGTGAGAGACATGCAACTCTTCCTTTCACTTGAACACTTAGAGGCCATTACTGTGTAATTAATTAGCCTAATTTCAATTTTTTTTTTTTTTTGAGACAGAGTCCACTCTGTTACTCTGGGTAGAGTGCCGTGGCATCACAGCTCACAGCAACCTCAGACTCCTGTACTCAAGCAATCACCCTGACTCAGCCTTCCGAGTAGCTGGGACTACAGACACCCGACATCACAACTGCCTAATTTTTCTATTTTAGAAAATACCCCTTCTCTACTAAAAAATAGGAAAACTGCTCACTTGAGCAGAGGAGTTTGAGGTTGCTGTGAGCTATGACATCCTAGCACTCTAGCCTGGGCAACAGACAAGAGCCTGTCTCAAAAAAAAAAAAATATATATATATATATATATGTGTGTGTGTGTATAATAAAAGTGAAAAAGTTTTGAGATGTTGCAAGAATTACCAGTATGTGCCACAGAGAGAAAAGCGGACACCCACTGTTAGAAAAATGGCACCAACAGACTCAGGTAATACAAGGCTGCCACAAACCTTCAATTGGTAAAAGGTGCAATATCTGCAATGCCCAATAAAGCAATATGCCTTATTGCAGTATGCCTGTAATAAGATGAAAGCACTCAAAAATACAATGCGAAGATGAATTAATTTGGACAAGAGTTCCGGTTTCCACTCCATCCTGAAAATACCAGAGTAAACAAAGCACAACCACATGAAAGAATAACAGGTACAATCAGCAGCGTTTTGCTAAGCCTTGGTAAAGCCTTTTTTATAACCTACATGGAAACAGAGAAATGGATTGATTATAGAAACTGTGTAAGAAATCTTTTCTAAGGTAGGCAGTTGCCAATGCTTTGCTTCCAGTAAAACTAAAGGAGAAATGTGATGGGACTGGCAGTTTATAGGCCACTAAACATACACTTTGGGAATGCAGTGTTTCCCAGACAACTAAAAAAAAGATTTCAAAGAATTGAACAGCGTTACTCTAAGACATTTTTTCCATTCCCACTTATTTTGTTTATACTTAAAAAAAGAGAACAGGAATAGAATTTTGCATGATTCTTACAACAATATGAATAAGTAATATTCATCTATGAATACATAAACTAATTGAGCAAAGTCCCCAGCTGTTTCATTCAAAAAGGTATTCTGTTTCCTAATTATCAAAATGCTTCACATATTTATGTAATAAGTAAGATGTTTTCAGTCAAATGCATACAACTAATATTTGTAAGCACAAGTCAATACAGAAGAAAGGTTTTTAAAACAAACATGGTCTCAGGTCAGGAAATTTTTAAAAATTAAATTTGCATAGATATTTAGTTTAAGGGGACACAAGAACAAAATAGTTGGAAATCGCTGATAGATTTCACTGATCATCTTATAAAAGATGAATCTCATCTCTGAGTGCATGTGAAGTTTTCTTGGCTTCAAGTTACTGTGTTATTTAGAATGTATTTTCTTCAATTAAATTATTAATTAGAGCATGTCTCTTCTAAATGGTAGATGTGGACCTGACCTCTAATCATGATCAGCAAAGTAGACTTCTGTGCTTAAATCCACTGAAATAACAGCTTAGATCAGTGTAACATTCCTGTCCAAGCCTCTAGTTTGAATATCAGGGGACTAGGGTTTTGTGAAGGGGCTTTGTCTTTTTAAATTCTGCACTGTTGGTTTTCAACTCTTAGCCCTTCTCTAATATGTCCAAGTCAAGAGTGGTCATTCCTGTTAGCATTTTTGAATGTTCTATGTTCTTTTTATCGATTATTAACATACTTGGAAGTCAGTGAGCCATTGACACAATTTGATAAACTTGTAAATACTTGTATAACCTTTTCCTCTGAAGCTCATCAATCCTCTTAAGATAAAAGCCTGGACACAAGAGTCTTTCATCATGTCCTGAATTCCAGAAAACTTTGGTTTCAGAGGAAATGAAAGGAAGACCAGTTCTAGGACTCCCTGTCCTCCCTTACTGAGATCACTGCATCCATCAAGCCCTAGAGCCTAACCTGGGAATGATCACAGACAGCACCAAGGTTGTCTGTAGGTTTTACTAAGAGAAAAAGGAGGAAAACTGGAGGAAAAAATAGAGACAGGGCAACAGAGTGCCCCGTAGTTATTCTAAACTCAAAGCCTGCGGGTTAGGAATCAAACCAATTAAAGCCTTCACAGTCCGAGGCAAATGCAGTAGGTCTTCAAACACAACAGGGTACCGTCTTGACGATTTTTTTTCAACGTGTCCTATTGTGCCTGAATGTAGGAGCCACTAGCAGTCTTTTTACCTGCTAACTGTGATTTTTTTTTTCTTTCCTCAGTAAGTATGTGTCACAACAGTCTTAATGTCTTAAAATACACTTGTCAGAGTGTGGAAACATAAAGAGAGCACGTATGCAGAGCTACTGTTACTCCTCTCCTCATGTGATGGCCATTTTGTCTGAGAACACATCGGTAGAGTTGCAATTTTTTTTTCCAGATAATGCCTTAAAAAGAGTACTTTGAATTCTGAAAAACATTTTATAAATAATAGTTTACCATAGACGCTGTAGGACAAGAGTATTTAAAGTCATATTGTTAATCAGGAGGTTTGATATCTGCCTGAAAATTATTCTGCAATATCAGAAAAATCACTAAAGGTTACAAAAATATACAAGATACTTTATATAAAATCTAAAATATTTTGCAACATATCATGTGAGGAAACACCTCTAATGATTAAAATGGAAAGGCAGGCAGTGCCCATAGTTCAGTGGGTAGGGTGCCAGTGGGTTCAAATCCAGCCTGGGCCAGCTAAAGCAACAAAGACAACTGCAACAGAAAAATAGCCAGCGTTGTGGCTCGCTTAAGCCCAAGACTTTGAGGTTGCTGTGAGCTGTGACACCAAGGCACTTTACCCAGAGTGACAGCTTGAGAAACTATCTCAAAAACCAAGACAAAACAAAACAAAACAAAACAAAAAACTGGAAAGGTAGAAAAGAAATTCAACAGTAAAAGTGTAAATGAAATTGCTGAAGAGAGTAAATGACAAAATAGCCTCTTAAAACCGATGGAGGCACTAATAATTAAGCATTAGGAAACAAGGTTAAGCATTTATAAACAATCAATAGCCCACCCTTCAAGTATATGACCTAACCTTGAATTCATACTCCAACTTTCAGATCTCCAAGAGAACCTATCTTTTTATAAACAATCACGTCTTAACTTAGCATTGTGGACTCACAGCGATGCACAGAATGCTATGTGAAATAAGGAATAACTACTTTGCAAACACAGTCTAATGGGCAAAAATCAATAGAGCATCTAATTAAGGATTAGACATTATAATAACACAAATACTATAAGCAATAGTGAATAAAACTCGACGTTCTTACAGCCTTGTTATTAGTATCTCCTCAATTTACACCTAAACTTGCTATAAATCTAATTCTCTTAAAGCTGTTTAGTATTTGAGAAAACTGAAAATTGATGAGTGATAAATCTATCAAGAGCATTCCATGAGGTAGATCAGTCCTTTTTTAACTGATGAGAAAACATGGGTAGAAAAGAGGCTGTATAAGTCATACCAGGTCACACAGGCACTATGATGAGAACTAGGAACCAACCTGGGTGGTGTGACTCAGGAGACTGTACCTCTTGGTTGCACTGTTTCCATCATACACTATGGTGTGATAAACACAGCCAGCCTGTGGGGAGCTTTGCAAGTCATTTAAAGCCATGTGACTAGAATCTGGGTCACTGAAGGGGATCAGGCGAGATATTACTCTCTCAAATTTGTATGTGAAGAACAAACAAGTGAGACTGGAGGCTGGGCAAGGTGGCTCACACCTGTAATCCCAGCACTCTGGGAGGCGAAGGAGGGTGGATCCCTTGAGCCAGGAGGTCGAGACCAGCCTGAGCAAGAACAAGACCCTGTCTCTACTAAAAATAGAAAAACCAGCCAGGTGTTATGGCGGGCACCTGTAGTCCCAGCTACTCAGAAGGCCAAGGCAGGAAGATTATTTGAGCCCATGAATTTGAGGTTGCTGTGAGCTATGACACCATGGCACTCTACCCAGGGTAACAGAGAGAGAGTTAAAAATAAAATAAAATAAAATAAAAAAAGGACAAGACTAGAGATGTACAGCACAGATAGAAGGTAGCTGCCATATCCAAATAAGAGATGATGGGATTCAGAAGCTATTACGGGCTTACAACTGACAGAATTTGCTTGAATATAAGAACTGAGAGAGTGGGAGGAGTCAGCTATGACTTTTTCCCCAACAGATAGGACCTGTTTAGTTCCTAAACTTCCAGAACAGATAATGAGGTGGATGAAGATACCATTTCCCAGTCCACAGGGATACCTTTATCTGCGGGGATACATCCAAGGTCCACCCCTGCCAGGGGGGTGGATGCCTGAAACTGCAGGTAGTGCCAACAACACTAAGTTTTCATTCATATGAGTTTGTGTGTTCATACCTATGATGAAGTTTAATTCATAAATGAGGCACAGTAAGAGGTTAACAAATATTAGAATATAATTATTATAACAATACAATAATAAAACAATTATGATAATATACTGTATTAAAGTTATATAAGTATGATCTCTCTCTCAAAATATCTTAATATTTGCAGATCACAGGTAACCATAGGTAAGTGAAACTTTAGACAGCGAAACTGTGGATGACAGTGGGGCTACTGTTTAGAAATCTCTGAAAGAAAAGCAAATGATATGATGTGGAAATTGTGTTTTCCAAAAATGGCCATGACAACATCTTCTATACCAAACCCCCCCCCAATGCAATCATCCCTGCCATTTTGGTCAAGAAAGGGGAGTTTAACTCCCCTTCTCATGAATACGGGCTGACCTTACTGACTTCTTGGCCAACAATGTGATGGATGTGGGCCTATGCAAGGTTGTAAGGAGTCTGGGGTTTCTGTCTGGGTCCTTTAGAATGTTCCCTCTAGGGATATTCCTCTTCAGAACCAACTGCTACATTCTTAAAATCCCAAGCCACATGGAGGGCCACATTTAGGTAATAGCAACAGTTGAGCACATGTCAACAGACGGCATCAGCTGTCTGAGATGTGAGAGCTACCATGCACTTCCAGCTTAGTGGATCCTTCAGGTAACCCCACTGACACGGGAAAGCAATTGCATGAGCGGGCCAAGTAAAAAAGCAAGAATTACCCAGTTGATTCATAGAACCATGAGAGATAATAATTTTTTTTTTAAGCTACTGAGTTTTGGCATGGTTTTTCCTGCAATAATATACTAAAGTAGTTGAAGGGGTTCAGTTACGGACACTTGAGTTTGTGATAGAGGAAAGACACCCAAGTAGAGATGTTCCACAGCCATCAGGATAGATATTTCACAGTTGATGTCTGGGGCTGAGGAGAGACGTCTAGGCTGGATTTACTGATTTGGGAGTTAAGGGCATGTAGGATGAAAGTGGAGCCCAGAGTGATTATATCATGAAAGAGCAGAGTTCCGAGCAACAACAGTATTTGGGGATCAGCTAGAGAGAGATGAGTCAAGGAAGTGACACATCACTGCCAATACAGTCAGGAAGAAAGTCAAAGTGACTGTGGTATCACAGAAGCAAAGGGAAAAGAGTATTTCAACTAGGAGGGCCAGGCTACCTACCAAGAACCCAGACACAGCAGAGGGAAGAACAGGGCCCGGTGCAGGGGCTCAAACTTGTGATCCCAGCATTCCGGGAGCCTGGGGCAGGTGGATTGCTTATGCTCAGGAGTTCAAGACCAGCGTGAGCAAGAGTGAGCTCCTATCTCTACTAAAAATAGAAAAACCACCCAGGCATGGTGGTGGATGGCTACAGTCCCAGCTACTCAGGAGGCTGAGCCAGGATGATTACTTGAGCCCAGGGATTTGAGGTTGCTGTGAGCTATGATGACACTATGGCACTCTATCCAGGGTGAGAGAGTGAGACTCTGTCCCACAAACAAAAAAAGGCTTCAGCAGCGAGTGGAAGGAGAGGGAATGATTGCAGTGACCCTACTCACTGCATTCGAGAAGGCCAGCTGTAAAAGAAGCAGAGAGAAAGAGAGGCTGAAGCTGCAGTAGCAGGCAAAATCAAGAGATACTTTCTTTCAGGATGTGAGAGACAGTGAAATGTTCAAACACTGAATAGAGAAATCCTGAAGATACGGAACGGGATTTAGAGTTCCCATGGAAACATTAACCTTGAATAGGGAGAAACCAGGAAAAGGATAGTTCCAGCGCATACAGGAAGGCAGGCTTGTTCTTAGGAAATTAAGAGAGCTGCCTCTGAAGATGTCTACTTGTTTTTTAAACAGAATGCAAGGTAATCTGTTCAAGAGAGGGTTTTGAGGCTCGGCACCGGTAGCACAGTGGTTAAGGCGCCAACCACATACACCTGGACCAGCTAAGCAACAGTGACAACTGCCACAGAAAAACAGCCAGGCATTGTGGCGGGCACCTGTAGTCCCAGCTACTTGGGAGGCTGAGGCAAGAGGATCACTTAAGCCCAAAAGTTTGAGGTTGCTGTGAGCTGTGACATCACAGCACTCTACCGAGGGTGACATAGTGAGACCCTGTCTCAAAAAAAAAGATGGTTTTGAGTATAGTGGGACGATTTGAATACTCGTTGAGAAGCATGTGGGAGAGAAGTTTCAAGGGCAATGTCGTAAGGTTGCCAGACTGGTGTGGTGGTGAGCTCAGAGACGGGAGGTATTATTCCCTCTTTGCATGTGAAGAAATTGAGGCTCACAAGGGTTAAGTAACTTGCTCGAGGTCACACAAGGAATAAACAAAGGAGCTGGGATTTGAGTATAGGCCTGTGTGATTCTTTCTTTCCAGTACATTAGGCTAAATGAATTCCTTGGACCAGGGAGATAATTTTGGTTTCAGGAAGGAGATGGGTGTGTGAGTTACAAACTTTATTCTTACCTCTTAATTCACTTTGTCCTTTTCCTTCAGTTTTGTTATGCTATCTCATCTCTGAAATCTGCAGTCCCAGGAGGTTTCAGGATTAATCAGTAATGGATCATGGCATATAATGGACACTCTTCTTTTAGACACTAAATACCATTCAGAAGCTTTGGTTCAGTATTAACTTAAAGGCAATAAGGGAGTTTGCTGAACCCTTTGCATGATAATCGTCCCTCGGAATTATATTTACAAAATAAGAAAATAGGACTGCATAAGTAAAGAGTATTGCTCTTAGAAGCTGTGAAGTAATTTTCTCATTATGCTTGCACAGTTAATTCTCCTGGTGAGCTTTGTTCAGAACTCTAAGGCTTTCTCAATGCTTATAATTCTAGAATTTCTAAAGAGATGGTGTGATCGGCTTCTCTATATAGTTTATAAGAATTAGTGGGTGACGGTGCATGGACATTGCAGGTTGATCACAGGGGCCTGAAAGTGGTTTTGGGGTTTCTCCCTCCTCACAGATAAAGTCCCATCCTGCCCTCCTGTACCCAGGGCTGTAGGCATTGTGTTGAGATAATAAGAACTTTTTCTTGGGAAATAAGAATTCCTTACTATTTAGAGTTTTGGGGGCTATTCAAGAAACTATAAAGAAGGAAAGTATTATTTAGGTAGGTCGCCCCTTGGATCAGGGCGGAGGGCTGAGATGCCCTTCTTTTCATCAAGGGCAAATTCCTGCAAATCCTCTAGTCTAGTTGGCGGGCTGCGGGGTCAGTTCTCCAGTGCCATGAACTGATCCTGTGGCAACTGCTAACTGTTCCTTATGCAGGAGGCTTTTTTACATAGCTAGGAAGAAAGTGCTTTACTCACACGAATATAAGGGCCTTAGAGGTGCACAGCAACCATATGCGATGTGGTCTGCGATCATTGTGGGCACCTCGGTCCCTCCTAGGGAAGGGAACTACTACTAGAGCAGTGTCTCTGAAATTGACGACCAAGATCCTTTGTAAATATGTGTTTCAGAGGCTTACAGTTAGCATTTGTTAAAAATGGGGAATATAATAAAACAGAATAGAAAACACTAGGGTGTGCTGGGTGCTGTGGCTCACACCTGTAATCCCAACACTCTGGGAGGTTGAGGCGAGTGCATCCCTTGAGCTCAAGAATTTGAGACCAGCCCAAGCAAGAGTGAGGCCCCATCTCTACTAAAAATAGGAAAATCAACTGGGAGTGGTGGCAGGGGTCTATAGACCCAGCTACTTGGCAGTCTAAGGCAGGAGGATCGTTTGAGCCCTGGAATTTGAGGCTGCTGTCAGCTCTGACACCTCAGCACTCTATCCAGGGGACAGAGTGAGACTTTATCTCAACACGCTCCACCACCGCCCCCCCGAAAAAAAACATGAAAAAACAAAACTAGGGTGTATTTTAGAAAACAAGGATATTTGGGAAACATATTTTAGCTAGGTATGTGTGTGTGTGTTGCCTTTGATGGAACATAGATTTCTTATTGCAGGCATGGTCAACAGTTTAAAGGTCACTGTTTCAGAGTACTGCAGCCTCACAGAGATTTCTGAAGCCACATTCATACATGTTCTTCCAAACAGTGGGGGCTGGTAAGATCCTGGGCACTATACTTCCAGGGTTGTCCTAAAATTTTCTTTCAAATCTCACCTACTAAGTAAGCACTTGCCCACAGCAAAGGGGCTAGGATTTGAAGAAAGGCTTCAGTGAGGAGAGGAATGCAGATGTGAACAGAGGTTCTCCCCGGTAGAAGACTAGGTTACTGGCAGTAACCCTGAACCCACAGCTTTCTCAATACTGTGAAACTAAGTAGTCATGCCTTATTTTCACTTTAACCATAATAAAAGGTTAGGATGATGTTAAATAAATAAAACATCCATGATAAGCATTTCTCTCTCTAGCATAACTACAGTTTCTTTAGTCTGTAAAACAACTTCCCTGCATGTGTGGGGTTAAAAAGTAACATTTGATCATTTTCATAGAAACCATCCAGAGATAGTTTATATTTCAATACATATAAACCAAGAAGAAATACTCTTAATTTCTGTGCAGTTACTTGCTCTGTCCATGTGTGCTACTAATGTATAAAAAGTTAAACAATTGTTTACCTAAATGCAATTTGTTTAGTTGAAAGTTTTCACCCACTATTTGAATGAGGAAAGCTTTTCTTCACACCTCTTGTCCCCAAAATACCCTGTATGGTAAATGTCGCTGCCTACTTCTGGTGTGGTGACATGTCAGTCACCAGCTCATAGTTATTTTAAAACACGTAGAATTTTGTATCAAAAAGTTTCAGAAGGGGAGGAAATCATTATTATTATAAAAATGTAATGTCTTGGCTAGGCAAGGTGGCTCACGCCTATAATCCCAGCACTCCGGGAGGCTGAGGCAGGTGGATTGCTTGAGCTTAGGAGTTTGAGACCAGCTTGAGCGAGAGCAAGACCCTATGTCTATTAAAAATAGAAAAATCACCCGGGGAAGGGGGGAGCTGTAGTCCCAGCTAATTGGGAGGCTGAGGCAAAAGGATCTCTTAAGCCTAGGAGTTTGAGGTTGCTGTGAACTATGATGCCATGCCACTCTACCTCAGGTGACAGAGTGAGACTCTGTCTCAGAAAAAAAACAAAGTAATGTCTTATAAAATTCCTAAGGATAAAGAGGAATGTCATACAGTATTATTATTGTGAAAACCAAACAGAAGATGAAAAGGCAAAGAACAAAAAAAATTGCAAAGTATGAGTCACAATAAACGGTTACATGTACAATAGCAGCGTATATGTTCATGAAACATGATAGCTCTTTTTCAGTCATGCTAAGAAACTCACGTATACATACGTTTTCCTAAGGTATTTGTTGGGAAAATTAAATAAAGCATTCTCTAACCACTTAAATTCCATTTTAAATTCAGAGCCAAATGATTTGAATGCAAGTCTTTAATGGCTCAAAGCGAAAACTCTAAAAGGTTTAGAGAAAGGGCAACCAAAGAAAAGGTTAATATATTATAATCCTTTTAATGTGTTTTGTACTTAAAAGCTTTAATAATAAAATTAACACAGTATTCCAACTCCACGGGCAAGGTGAATGAAGAAAATTTAATATACCCAAGGCAGAGATGACAGTGAATTACAGTATATTTGCAGATTGAGAATGCAACTCAATACACAACTGCAAAACAGAAGGGACAAAAAGCCTCCTCACCAAGTTAGAAGGCAGAAAATTATATTATTCCCATGATAATAATGTGTATTTTCAACATTTCAAGTAAATTAATAAAAAACACTCATGGAAAGATGGTATCTATAATTTCAGTCCCCCCATATAAACTGGATGTAAATATGGATGAAATAAATTTATGAAAAAAGGAGGTTAAAAGTAAAGCACAGGACAAAATTCTTCCTCTTACCATTGTCACCAGCAGGTAATGACACAGTGTTTGTTGGCATGGTGTCAGAACTCACTTTCCCATTCTCAAATGTGTCATTTTCAGTCTGCTGTAGCTGCCAGTTGAGGCCAAAGAGGTGCATTGCTGGGGGAAAGAGCACAGGTGGTTCAGAGCTCTGCTGGTTTACTCGCAATAGTTATGTGTAACAGTAAAATTTCCATTTTTCTGAAATACCAAGAATAATCACACAATAAAAGTGATGAAAGAAAGAGTTCCTCAACTAATGTAACGTATGCGGCAACACAGTGCAAGATGGCGGCACTGTGATAACCGTTTGATAGTACTCAAGTAACTGGTACCAAGACTCTCAGGTATGAGTTGGGGTTTTTTGCTGTAATTCATCCTGAGTTCAACTTCTCACTATCAGTTAATGAAATGGTAGAATATTTTACAGTAGTGTTTGCCAAACATGCCCACAGGTCACTAGCAAATTTATTCTACTTTGTGCAACACCTTTGATGCTATATATTTGGGTTAAGGGAAAAAGGAAAAAATGGTCCCAGAGATGGATTTTCTGGCATATGAAATGACCAGAATAGGTTCAGGTGAACAAAATATACAATGCAAATATTCTAAAGTTAGAATGAGTAATTTGGGGTTTTCTGACATACAACTCAGTAATGGCACACATTAAACACCACCCATGTATCAGGTAATGAGTTTTTGATGTAAATCTAGTATTAATTTTATAGATTTATAAATAGTTTATAAATTTATTAAAATTGTATGATTACTAATTTTCCTTATTTATAATATTTAGAAAACATATAACTATATGCTTACATATTTTAAATTACAAATGTAATTGCAATTTCACTATACTGTTCATTATTTTTCTGAAATATTTAGAGAAACATGTCACTGTCATATTAATCATTAACACTTACTAAACATTCACTTGTGCTCCAGAGACTATAATTTAGGAACTCATCTCTAAAGAAGGCTAAATATTTGTAGGAAAACGTAGTGATGGTCATATAGTATTCATGAAAGAAACTTTTCTGCATTGTTTTTCACATTATTTTATTCATTATACATATTGGAATTCACCAGAGAGATGGATAAAGAATAAAAAGGTAATGTGATTAGTAGCACTGTCAAAAAGCCCACAGTGAATATCTCCCATATGTAATGACAGGGCTGAATTGGCTTAGTGTAAAGAGCAGGGCCTCCGGATGCAGTTAGATTCAGGTCCGATGCTCAGTGTAAGATTTAGCCTTGGACAAATTATGTAATATTCTTTGACATCAGGTTCATTTAAAAAAAAAGAGGCTTGTTAACTACCTTATTTAATTGAGGTGACAATTCTAGACAGAGTACATGAGGGAGACCTGGCACAAAGCAAGATCCTTCTTACTATAAAGGTATTCTATTTATTCTAGACTCCAGATTTAATGTACTACCTGGACTCACCTGCCTAGAGCATGGTGCCTCTCAGTAAACCGTCCTTTCTGTCTGCAGTGCTTCCCGCCCATGGCAAAATACCTGTGTGTTACTCAGATGACAGGGGTCAGCTTGTTGAGGAAGCCTCCCTCAACTGCCTTAAGTGCTTTTTCCCAAGACCATGTCAGTTCACTTTTGCATCTCATTTGAAAGAGATACATTTATAAGACTATGTCTTTATACACACGGGTTACAATGCCCACCATCTAGTGGGTGTCCATAAATAACTGTCATATAAATCAATTTAAGTTACAAATACTTCCACCTTCTGAGGCATTAAAATCTAACAAACTTTGTTGTGGATAAAAATATAGTAATTTAAAGGAAAAGTTAATAAATATAAAACAAATACACAGCTAAAAATGGAAAGCTTATTAATAGTTGATTTATGACTGCTTTAAGGGTAATACTGTATAAGTAGTAGTTTAGTGAGAGTCCAGTATTATTACACTTGATTGAATTAAAAACATTCTATAGTTTTAGAACATTTTATCATCAGTCCCACATTCCTTTGCTAATAAAACTTGCTATAAAAGCATGTCATAGTAAGAAAGACACCTAACTCAGCTAGCTACACCTACCCCGTATAATTTTAAATGTGTATATTCACGATTCCTGCTTAGATTATACTCTGCCAGCAAGTCTTTCTCAACTGACTTTCACAGATTAAGATACAGGTTCTAGAATTCTGGAATTTACAAGTTGTCATCTTGTAAAGAGGGATCACTTCTTGTATCATTTTGCATTAAATCATGTAGCATTTGGCAAAATGTTAGGAGCTTTCTAAACATTTATCACTGTATACATTTTTCAGGGTTTCAGAGACTCCAGCAATTTTTGAAGAAAATAATGGGCGCTAGTTCTGCATACAGTAAAAAGTTTGACAGATACACATTGTAACAGCAGCTATAAATATTCCAACAGGGTCAAAGTTTCCACACAAAATAACATGTCATCGCTGTGATTTGTTAACATAAAACATCTTCCTGAATGACAGATTTGCTCATATTATTGGTCTTAGATTTAGAGAAGAAAAGACGATAATCTATGGGGTTTGCTGAACATTAAAAGGGAATGTGATGTTTGTGGGAGGAAAGCTATTTTATATTTTGCCAGATGGAGAACAGCTTTATTATTTTTTATTAATTGTAGAAAATCTCAATATAATGGGATTATGGTTCTACTTAAGCTATCTGCTTAAGATGCTGCATAATAATAATATTACACCTTCTTCAATACTGGGCTGGACACCCGTGGTTTAATATATACTTGAGCTTTTTCAGTATTTTCCTCAGAGTTGGGTCTTGGAGGCCTCTTGGATCTCTGGAGTTGAATTGGTTCCTGGGAACTGACAAACAGAAGGCCTGAGAATATTACCAGTCAGAAGGAGCCTTGGAGGGCACCTGGTTTAATTCCTTCTTTTTCTCAGGGCAGAAAAACATTTCTAAGATTATTCCCTGTCAGTTGATGCTCCTTTTTAAATAAGCTGCAATATCTGACATATTTGTCATCCCTAAAAGTAATGAGTATACTTTTATACTATCACCCAAGTCAATGATAAAAAATTATAGTAGTATCAATTCCAGTAGTGACTTATACAGGTGTGAAGCCATTGAGTATGACTGAAACTGGTGCCACTAACAGCCAAATCGTCTAGACTGTTTTTTTAGTTTGTTTTGTGGTACATGTGGGCAGTAAACAATTTTTAGATGTTGAAAATTAAAATATTTCTCATGGAATTCAAACACAATCATCCTAGACCCTCTTAGTTTCTTTACACATTAAGGTAATTTTGAGCACCTTTTCTAGGATAAGTTTATGAACTTGATTGTCAGACCTCACACCATGACATCTCTATGGCTATTCCAAGAAGGGAGTTCCAAAAATCGCTCTGAGGGCTGGACGAGGTGCTCTTGTCCATGTATGGTTCCCCAGGGGACTACCTTGAAGATGACCGTAGTACACTCAGTATCTTTGTCTAGGGTCAGTTTGTGAACTTAATTGTCCAACCTCCTAGAGTTGAACTGCCAGTGAAATTTTATGAAGGAATTTTTCAGATTTAAACCATTTAGTGAGAGCCATTACAGCATGCATTCTTTTTATTTTTCAAGACTAGAGATAAACAGAATCCATGGTATAATTATTTTACCTCCTTCCCATAAAAGAAGAGGGCCTGACATTGTTTTAACCTATACATGTTGGTTTGACACTTAAAAGCCAGCATATGGAACACTTGAAAGCAAAAGCTGTGTAATTAAGGAAAATTATATTCCACCAAGTAGCAAATTCAGTGCCATTTTTAGCTCCACATTGAGAAAGAAGGTGCCAAATTTCCATCTTGTCTCTGGGGACCACACCATGACGTTGTTACCACAGCTACTATTATTTCTACTGGCATGACTGAGTTCTCAGATCCTGCCAAAAATGGATTGGAAGGAGGGGTGGTGACAGCTGGTGACACAGTCCAGTAACTGCCAGCACTTTAGAGCAAATTACAGGGGCATTGTGAGGAGAACACAGGAGCAAGCACCCAGCCACTGGTGCCCTGAAGGTCCTGTATGCCACCAGGACCCTGAGGCACGCAGCCTAGAAAAGAGTGCTTAGCAGGCCTGCCAGGATGGGCTAAAAGCTGTTTAATGCTATGAGATCAAGTGAACATTTTCCTAAAGACAAAGAGCATGAGATAGGACAAGAACCAGAGTCCAGTAGGAGAAAGTGACTTTAAAAATAGCATCCTGAAAACATCTGTAATTCAGTTCTGCTGAGCCTCTAAAATCTTGAAAGTTCACCTACATACACGCCTGAAGGGTTTGGGCCAGATGGTCTCTAATGTCTCCTCTAGGTATGGAGTATACATTCTATGGCATGTCAGTATATTTTAAAATATAAATATTTAGGCTTAATCTCTGAGTGTAAGGAAAAAAGTCTGGCACCAACTAGATATTAATGGATTAGAACTAGTTTGCTTTTCTTTTGTTTTTAACTATACTGCATGAGATTCAATTATCTTTTTTTTTTTTTTGAGAAAGAGTCTCCCTCTGTTACCCTGGGTAGAGTACTGTGGCATCATAGCCCACAGCAACCTCAAACTCCTAGGCTCAAGTGATCCTCTAGTCTCTTGAGTAGCTGGTGTCCACCACCACACCCAGTTACTTTTTCTATTTTTTAGTAGAGACAGGGTCTCACTCTTGCTTAGGTTGATCTTGAACTCCTGAGCTCAAGGAATCCACCTGCCTTAGCCTCCCAGAGTGCTGGGATTATAGGCGTGAGACACTGTGCCAGCAATCCAACTATCATTTTAATCATTTGAATCTTTGGGTATCGAATGCAAAATTCTTTCATTTTATATTTTTATTTCATATATACATAAATATATATGATGCATATGTGGAATAATTAATTTTACAGAAAAAAATCAGAAAAATAGGGCAGGCATGGTGGCTCGTGCCTATAATCTTAGCACTCTGGGAGGCCAAGGTGGGTGGGAAGGATTACTTGAGCTCAGGAGTTTGAGACCACTCTGAATAAAAGCGAGACCCTGTCTCTACTAAAAATAGAAAAACTGAAACAAGAGGATTGATTGAACCCGAGTTGGAAGTTGCTGTAAGCTATGACGCCATAGCACTCTACCCAGGGTGACAGCATGAGACTCTGTCTCAAAAAAAAAAAAAAATATATATATATATATATGTTAGAAAAATATTCTGTTTTTTTTTTTTGAGACAGAGTCTCATTATGTCACCCTCAGGAGAGTACCATAGCATCACAGCTCATAGCAACCTCAAACTCTTGGGCTTAAGCGATTCTCTTGCCTCAGCCTCCCAAGTGGCTGGGACTATAGGTGCCCGCCACACACTGGGCTATTTTGTTGTGGTTGTAGTTGTCATTGTTGTTTATAGCAGACCTGGGCTGGGTTTGAACCCACCAGCCCTGGTATATGTGTCTGGCACCCTAACCAATGAGCTATGGGTGCCAAGCCCCAGAAAAATATTCTTAAATATAGGGTAGTGAACTCATTTGGTACTGCTTCCAAAGCGCCACAAGTTCTCAATGTAAAACGAATGTGGTGTGTAAAGATTGTAAGTCTGTAACTTGGACCCCTACTGGTCTGAACTGTCAACAGGCAAACATAGTTTTCCATAAATTAGCTTTCGTTTTGGATTTCCTGCTGTGTTCATATACATGTTGACGGAACGTGTTAGTCAATACTGTGGCATTCTAATCCATTACTATTTGTTATGAACTTTTAAGGCTAATATTATTCTAAAAATCTTATACCTTGTTGACCCATATGTGGTTATTTTAAAATCAATATTTCATTTGAAAGCTGTTGTATTAATATGCATTCTAGTTGTCATGAAAAGGGAAATTATCCTCTTTGTCAACTACAGGATATTTTGACATTCAAAGTGAGTGACACTCAATGGAACAAGTTTCTCTAACATGACAAGACAACCTTCTGAAAGCAGAGACTTTATGAAGTAACAAGTGCAGGTGGGGGGGGAGTGATAGGAATGGCTGCCAATATTTTTTATTTCTCTGTTATTTTTCCTTTCCATCCTTTTTTGCACAATATCACTAATGGGAAAGTAGAAGCACTCTGGTTATCAAATTGTCTTTATGAGAACAATGAGTTAGTGTAATAGGTTTGTTTTAGCCAGAGCATTTGACTCATATTCTTTTACAAATAAATTTAAAAAATTTAAAGGTCATTGCATTTTTTCCTTTATTACCTACGCAAATGCAACACAAGATATCTATGTATGCTGCTTAGGAAATGGCCATTCCACCTGCCCACTGATACCAATGCTGAGGCTGACAAAAGCTTATGAAAATCAAGCTGTTTCATTACTTTTCTCTTATTTCCAGGGTCTGCTCTCTGAATAAAAGAAGTACTCATTTCTCCAATCTAACAGAAAGAACGAAGTGTTACCATTCAGGATCAGCTGTGGGTGGTGGGATGAGTTATTACTGATCATCTAGAGAACACCTGAGTTAACATACAGAAGGAAATCGTTTACATGACTTGTAGACTATTCCTTGCTTGCCAAAATCCCAAGATCGGTATCATCATAAAAAGTATGTAACCAAGAATTCATTAGTGACGGTTATTAGCAGCTTTGCCACTGAAACCCCTTGGATCTCATTCTGCAAAGGCGTATAGTAGTCACTCAATTTTCACCTGGATTCCTTCCTTCCATGACAGCCCTAAGAACCACATACTATTAAGTAACAAATGTGTATATACATTATTGACTGACATCAGCATAAAAGTATTTCTTGGCTTGTTTTGACTTTTTAAGAAGATGGTAAAATAGGAAACCTGAAAAAATCACAATTCTTTGACACGTGATGATACTTTAATCATCATTATTGAAACATTCTACTATTAGAATATTGAGATTTTTAATCAAAACAACCCTGAGATATCATCTAACCCCAGTGAGAATGGCCCACATCACAAAATCTCAAAACTGCAGATGCTGGCATGGATGTGGAGAGAAGGGAACACTTTTACACTGCTGGTGGGACTGCAAACTAGTACAACCTTTCTGGAAGGAAGTATGGAGAAACCTCAAAGCACTCAACCTAGACCTCCCATTTGATCCTGCAATCCCATTACTGGGCATCTACCCAGAAGGAAAAAAATCCTTTTATCATAAGGACACTTGTACTAGACTGTTTATTGCAGCTCCATTTACAATTGCCAAAATGTGGAAACAGCCTAAATGCCCACCAACCCAGGAATGGATTAACAAGCTGTGGTATATGTATACCATGGAATACTATTCAGCCATTAAAAAAAATGGAGACTTTACATCCTTCGTATTAAGCTGGATGGACGTGGAAGACATTATTCTTAGTAAAGCATCACAAGAATGGAGAAGCATGAATCCTATGTACTCAATTTTGATATGAGGACAATTAATGACAATTAAGGTTATGGGGGGGAAGCAGAAAGAGGGACGGAGGTGGGGCCTTAGTGTGTGTCACACTTTATGGGGGCAAGACATGATTGCAAGAGTGACTTTACCTAACAATTGCAATCAGTGTAACCTGGCTTATTGTACCCTCAATGAATCCCCAACAATAAAAAAAATAATAATAATGAAAGAAAAAACAAAAACAAAACAAAACAAACAAAAAAAGAATATTGAGATTTTTAGAGGAATGCTGATAAATGAAAATATGGTGAGATCCAGAAAAAGAGCCCCTTTCTAACAGTCCGGTTCTCCTCCAAAGGGTTAGAGAGATAATATAATTTGTGAGTGTTTAAGAGTGTATGGGACTGTCAAAGGAAAAATTTCAAAAAATCAATGATCTTTCAGGAATCTAGGCAAGGTGTTCACTACTTACTCACCAGAAACGCAGTGAATATCTGCCTTAGCAAGTTCTGCTGTGTGTGAGAAGCAGAGGTTCCTGCCACACTGGTGACCCCTGCAATCCCTAGGAGGTCAAATTATTCTCATCCCACTCCTCACGCAGGACGGGCGTTTAGGAAGCCTATGTTGCGATTGCTCCCATCCATCTTGGATCACTTGAAGAGCGCTTTTCCTTAGTTTCAAACTTATCTTATGTGTTATCAGTGAATATTTAAGGAATATTTGTGCAAATATATTTCAGAGCAAAATACAGAGCACGAGGTGGTCTCTGTTACCTGGTGGACTTGCTGGCACTGCCAGTCTGCTGATCTCAGTCGCCTTTCTTAAAAATAAACGGCCCACTTTCCCCTTTAACATGCATTCCTTCTCTGTCTGTGAGTCTTTGCTAGGATCATAATTTCTAACAGAAGGAAAAAAAAGAACTAAAAATATCTTTACTCTAATAGAAAATAATGATAACATTTGTAATTATTTGAAATAAATAAGATCTGGTTTTACAAACAAATTGTAGGTGACTCACACAGACTCATAAACTGGACCTTATAGTTAGCTTGTTAAAACTAGAAGTGGAGCTAATGAAAAGATTAAGGATCTAGAATGAAATTAAAGAGATACGATGGCAAAGACCTAACAGCATTTTCAGTGCCCTCAGCAGTAGTTCCTACACATTCTTAATGTGCTTATTGACCTTTATAATTGTAAACCTTCTATAGTATTATTATATATATAAATATTATGCATTTATAGATTTAATCCCTTCTTTGAAATTCTTAAAAAATTTAATGCAGAAATCTTTTTTTTTTTTTTTAAGATAGAGTCTCACTCTGTCGCCCTTGGTAGAGTGCTATGGCATCATAGCTCACAATAATCTCAAACTCTTGGGCTCAAGTGATCCTCCTGCCTCAGCCACCCAAGTAGCTGGGACTACAGGTATGCGCCACCATGCCTGGCTAGTTTTAAAGTCTGGGTCTCTCTGTTGCTCAGGCTGGTTTTCAACTCCTGAGCTCAGACAATCCACCCGTCTGGCCCTCCCAGAGTGCTGGGATTACAGGTGTGAGCCACCATACTCAGTCAAATGCAGAAATCCTGTATTAACTTAAAGGAAAAACAAACATCTCTTTATGGAGTGGAAGGAAACAACAGAGAAAGAACTGTATAGAATGATATTAGAATGTAAATAGAAACTGCTGCCAGCGAAATCACTCTCTATTTGTAAAAGAAATGTTAAAGACGGGGGTCAGGGACATGCTAACACTTCCTTATGACATAATCCAATATGAGAAAATAACTCAAAAGGGAATAAATTCCTCATTTTGTCATTCAGCATTATTTATTCTGTTATCCCTGTATGGCCTGTAGATTCTTAAATCGTATGAGAAATGATACCCTATACTACATTGGGGGACACTTCTGGACTTAAAATAAGGAGACCTGGTTTATGGTCCCTTATTTATTATTTACTTATTTTCTAATTAATATGAGGGCACAAATGTTTAGGTTACATTGTTTTTGTTTCCAATATAAAGTTCAAGTTGTAGCTGAACCCTTTATCTAAGGGTGTGCTGTACCTCCGCACTGTACACAGTAGGTGAGAGCTTGCCAATCCCCTTCCCCTTTCCCCCCTACCCTCCCCCTCACTTAAATATACTTGTGTTTTTCTTTCATGTGGGTGTATATTAGTTGTCTACCGGCTTCATGTTAGTATTGAGTACAGTGGATACTTTCTTTTCCATTGTGATACTTTACTGAGAAGAATGTGTTTCAACTCCACTCAGATTAATATTGGCCCTATCACTAAACAAGTCACCAATTCTCTAGGTTTAAGGTTTTTTGTTCTAGAAGTTGTGGGTAATGATATTTTAATGACTAGGTTGTTAGATGAAACAACAATAGTAGCAGCTAAAATTAATCGAACACTTAATTTTTTTTTCAGCTCACTTATTCTTTTATTACATACCCTTGTATGCAATAAAGCTGTGTTAGAGGAGAACCTCCACAGTTGGCCACCTCCCTACACTGCCCACCTCCTTAAGCTGACCTAATTTTCACAAACTGGACATGCACCACATGTGCGTATCAGTACAGCAGGCCTAGCTCTTTACAGTGGCCACCTCTGTTGGAAGGTGGAAACTGGAACAGCTTGTTACAGTTCCTTGGCTGGTCAACTTGCAGAGGTTCTACTGCATTTTCTAAACCTGTTTATAAAATTAAAAAACCTGTTTAAATACATAAACAGATGAGAAAACTCAGGTTTATGGAGTTTTCTCCATAAAGTGCCCTGCTCAAGATTACACAGCTAGTAAGTATCTGAGATCAGTTACAATTCAAATCCAGCTGCTTTGAGAGTGTATACTTATAAACAATATTCTAAAAATACATTGTAATATGTGATATACAAGTCTGACATTACATTTTGTCACATAACATTATGAGATCATTGTAGTTAAGATTACTCCTTACTCATTTCTGTGAATTCAGTACCTAGGAGAGACACTCCCTAATTGCTACATTTAATGGAATTAAATTGACTGTAATATTGGAAATAATTAAATGTATATACATGTGAAAAAGAAATAAAAATCTGAAATCTGCAAAACCTTCCTGTATCACTTTCTCTCAGAATCGAGACCTCCACAGTATAGAAATCAATGCTGTCACTGTCTAAGGAAGCCTTGGTGCCCTTCCATCACCTGGGCAATGCAGGGTGATGGGCGATGTGGGACAGGTGGAAGGCGGCCTAGGCAGCAGAGAGGGGGGACACTGCTCCCCGGTGGAGGAGCAGGAGCTGAGGCTAATGGGTGGGGTGAAAAGACAATGGCAGGATAGAGCCAGGCAATGTCACTCTAGCTTGACTGGCACTAGAAGAGGAGCATTAGTTCCCTACTGGGAAACTTGAATGTGTCACCAGTCTGAAACCTAGCAGCTGGAAGACAAGACTGAAAGTTCTTACCAGTACAGGCACTAAATATTTCCTCAGCAAACATCTTAGTATTATCCAAAAGTGGGTCTAGCAGAAAAATATAATTGTTTTTTGATCCACTAGATGAAATGTGCTTAAAATGCACAATGCTGACATTTTTGGTTATCAAATACAGAGTAACATGACCTTTAGCTCCTCATGGCTTTTAAAATACAGGAACCACACCACTTCCCCGAAACAGGTATATTTCTGACTTTTTTAAATTAGGGTAATAGAATACTCATGGACGTTTTAGGAAGAATTCTGAGATCTCTTTTCCTTTAACAGTTTTAAACCATTTTCTACATCTACTATATAAATAAAATTCTTAAAGCATATTTGTATGTTGCCTCAAATTAAGAGAAAAACAGAAAAAGACTATAAGTTCTTGTGGCAGGCTTAGATTTAGTTACCCCAAATTTCCAAAGTAATATTTCTTTTCTTTTTTTTAACATTTTTTTTTTTTTTTTTTTTTTGGCGGGGGCTGGGTTTGAACCCGCCACCTCTGGCATATGGGACCGGCGCCCTACTCCTTGAGCCACAGGCGCTGCCCCAAAGTAATATTTCTTTCCATTTTTAGCTGTTTACTGCAACAAATCGAGTTCTAGCTAAAAAAAAAAAAAAAACTAATAAATATGCTAACTTTTTTCTAAGACACATCTAGATTTTGTGTTTACTAGATCACAATATACTTATTGGTTTTAATATTCCCAACTATTGATATTTTGGGTCACATTTAAGTTTATGTGGTAATATTTAGAATTTGTTCCTATGTCAGCATTTGTCAAAACACATAATCCTAATTATTATTCAGGCTCAGCATGAAAATCTTTCTCAAATGCTCAGACTCAGTAGGTTCTGCTTTTTCATGTGCTCTTCTGGTTTTCCACACTTTTCCTTTTCATATAATCATGATGATTGTAATTAATTGCTCCGAGTTTGCATTCTCCCAAAGACTATAATCTCTAAAGAGGACCCAGGATGTGTTCTCTTGTTCACTGCTGTCTTTATCAGAGCGTCTGAGCCAGTCTCATCACTTCATAAGAATGAAGGAATGAACAGTGGATGGTCACTTCCCTTTGTTTTCTGATAGGTGTTCTATTATTAACATCACTAACGAAGAAACTTATGTCAATTAATTTTTTATCTATTTAAAAAGGTATGGTCTTGCTATGCTGCCCAGGCTGGAGTGAGCCATTCACACGTGCTATCATAGTGCCTTGCAGCCTCCAACTCCTGGTCTCAAAAGGATCCTCCAGCTTCAGCCTCCTAAGTAGCCAGGACGACTTTAGCATGCACCAGAGACTCTAAGATGATGTGGGAACAGTATGCTGAAGAGTCAGCACCCATGTGAACTTCCGTTGATCTGTTCTACTCTAGGATGAAACCTTTGTTGAATATTAATACATTCACTGGAATGTAAGGGTTTTATGACAAGTTGATATCTAAACTTCCTAGTAACTTATTCAGTTTTTTTAACCTTATGTTTGCCAGCTATTTTTCCTTTTACACCTCTGTATGTAGACATTTTTCTCTGAACAAGGTGCTCTCTTTTTATTAATGTAAAAGCAAGTGACATATGCAACACCAATTAAATATTTATGCATCGTAGGACTGAAATGGTAAATATTGTATTATGCTTTCTACTTGTTGTTAGTCTGGAGATGCCGCTACCCTCTGCAAAAAATGATGGTCTAAAACAGAGAAAGCATTGTTATATTTCACAGACAAGATATTTATGTCTGTCATAACGTGGAGTGAAGCTGACTTTCAAGGTATTTCTTATTGTTATGTAGAATATTTTTCCAAGTAAGGGAGATCCTATAGTTAAATGGTAAAGACAGTTTGTTTAAGTGTAGAATTTTTTAATATATTATTTACTTTACTTGACTTCATGTCAAGCTAAGACTAAAATAAATTATTTTTGTGGGAAAAACAGGAGCATACTTTATACTCTGGCATAACTTCTTGAATTTAATAGTGATTTCTTTATGTATGATAACAAATGTGTACTAGTATAAACTCAAAGCTAAATATAGCAGAACCTCCACAGCTGACCACTTCTTAAGTTGACCTAATTCTCCCAGACTGGACGTGCACCACATGTGCATATCAGCACAGTAGCCCTAATTCCTTATGGTGACCACCTCCGTGTGTGGACCAGCTTGTTATAGTGCCATGGCTGGTCAATGTATAGAGGTTCTAACGTACTTCATCTTCTTTGCTGATGAAAAGCAACAAAAATGTATAATGTCAAAAAATTGAGTTTAAATTTGCAACATTTTTCTACTTTAGCTTCAATTCCAAAGTCACTGACATGATTATACAGGGATGACTATGTAGAGTGAACTGAATTTTAAGCGACCTCTTGGTCTTTACTAAGTTATTGTGTGATACGCATATTCTCTATAAATAGAAAACTAATATTTTTTACAAATTAATAGATAGAATTCATATGGAAAGTCAGGGCAGACTGCAAACATATCAAGATAGCCAAAATTTTAGTGGGTGCTGGAGGAATGCATATGTATGTATATATGCTAGCAGAATTTCATCCAAACAAAGTGCTATTCTTAATAAGGAAAAAATGTAACTATCTAGAATAGGTTTTACCAGACATTCTCCTTTGTGAATTAACAAACACACAGGGAGCTACAGTAGAATGCTTTATCAAATTACTATTTTTCTCCTCTCCTAGAGGTAAACTATTTTATTCTGAGCCTTCACTTCATTACTGAACAAGGTTTAAATATGTCCTGAATTTCATGTACTCAAGGACTAAACAAAATATTGATATATCGATTCCAAGTTTTTAGTATTATAATTTTCCATCCTGTAAAATATAGGCAATACATTTTTCTCACTGTGATGAAATCGCCTTAGTATTAAAATAGTATCATTCCCATCTGAGACAAAAGGCATTTTCTCAGTGTAGTGCAGCTAGAAGCAGCTGTTGTGAAAAACGGGGTGTAAGTCACTGAATGGCTGTGTTCTCTATCCGACTAACACAGCCTTTTTATTACTAAGACATGTTCAAAAAGTGTCAAACACGGTTTATTTTGCTATATATATATATCTAAATGGTTGATCTTTCACAAAGCATAAAGGGCTGGCCTTTTTTTCCCTTCTACTTTGAGTTGCATCTATATAGCTAGTACCATAATCAATTTCAAGCTACACAGAGAGGGAAAAATGTTCATAAAATGCAAATACACAGAGAAATAGGACAGATAACTGCTAAGGAATCATAATGGCAATGAACCTGGATTCAACAGGTTATGTTTTGCTAGATCTAGGGAACGCTTATGTTGTTAAACAGCCTTTTTAGCAGACATAACATCTATTTTAGGAATCAGCTGGTTGCAGCTGTACAAAGGCAATAATAACTACATACATATTTTTTAAATGAAAAAGAATTTTGAAAATTTGAGTAGCTTTTGGGAAGCAGTATATGTTACAAAAAACAATGCTGAGCCATTTCTTTTCATTGGGAAATGAGTGAACGATGTATTAAAAAATTCAGATTTTGTGGAAAGATTGGGATGTTGGAAAACAATAGGAATTGACTGTTAAGAGACACGGGGTTTCTTTTCTGAAGATGAAGGAAATGTCCCAAAATTGTGTTAAGTTGTAAAAATCTATGAATATTGTAAACACCACTGAAGTGCACGCTTTAAATGGATGAACTATCTGGTATGTGAACTACATCTCAAAATACAAAAAGAACCCTCTGCCATCATATAAATTATGGGCAAGGAAAAGACTGGCCAAAAGGGCAAAATGTTGAGAACATATTACTAGCATAAGACATTTCTGTAAGATTTTTGTTTTCTCTAGTGTCACCTAAATTTAAAGACCGTGGGCAATGCCTTTGGTGGTGCTGCATCTGGAGGAAATCTCTGCCTCTGCCAAGGTTCATAACGGTGTCATCTGAAGATTGACTTGCACGTCCTCTGTTAGTTTTAACTGGTATAATTCAGCTACTATGCTCTATATTTAATAATGGGGTTTTTTTTGGTTTGTTTTTTGGAGGAAATCTCATTCTGTTTCCCAGGCTAGAATGTCGTGGTATCATCATAGCTCACAGCAACCTCAAACTCCAGGGCTCAAGAGATCCTCCTGCCTCAGCCTGGTGGGCATCTGCAGTCTTGGCACTCTACCCAGAGCAACAGAGTGACACCGTCTTGGGAAAAAAAATTAAATTCTTTTGCAAATCAAAAAGAAAGGAAAAAAGTACCAACAGAAAAATGGAAACTATTCACACACAAAAAAGGAACACAAGTGGCAATGAATATATTCAGTAATAATAGTAACAAATTTAAACGACAATAAAATGTTTTAACCTAAGAGGTGGCAAAGGGCTAAAGTAATGACCAATAATGAAATATAGGGTGGACATAAAGTTTGTGTGCAATTTACTGTGTTAAACTATTTTAAATTGCACACGGACTTTATGTCCACCCTATATACACACACAGATGTTGCAAATAACTAGCATTGGCGGGTTATGCAGGCTGATAGTAATACTGCCATGGTTTGCAAAATTTAAAACATGCCTAGCTTGCCATAGCAAGTTCCTTTTACAGAATTTATGCCAGCAGAAATATTGACCACATGAACAAACATGCACATACGAACACACACACAGTCACATGCCTAAGCAGATAGCCACTGCATTCTGGGAACTGGTTCACTGAAGACTGTGACTGAGGCCAGGAGTGGTGGCAGATGCCTATAGTCCCAGCTACTTGCAAGGCTATTCATATAGATGTAGAAATACCTAGAACGGTATGCACCCCCAAATCACTCATTACCTATGCACTGTGTGAATACAATTAATTTTTACTTTCTTTATAAGACTATCTTTATTCTCTGAAATTGTGATAGGAAAAACAATACCAATAAAATAACTGTCCCTATTTGCCAGTCTCCCTTACCTCCTTTCTTTCAGAAACCATTTATCTTGTCTATCCAGACGTAAGTTTACCTTAGAAAAGAAACATATTAAATCTACATTCTCACAACTTCTCATTGTATTCCTGGAAAGTGAGAAAGAAAATGATAGAATAGAAATAACTCCTCAACTGTTTTTTCTCTACGAATGACTTAGGCTTTTACTTTATGTTAACAGGCAATATGAAAGAAGGGGACCTCTGAAGGGGTGGGAGAAAGTTTTAGGATGGCTGCATTTTTGTTAAAGGTTATGAGGTCAGTGTGATGATGACATGGCTTTGCCCATTGAGTCTGGGGCTTATCAGACTGATCTGGCTGGCCAGGCCTGTGTCTCTCTTCTCTCTCTCTGCTTACCACACACTCTTAATAGGAAAGTACAACCTCCCGGAGAGTAGTGTCCTATGTGTTTTTGTTTCCCACAAAGGTAAAGGCAAAATCTTTAATAAAAAAAGATTTATCCCACTAACTAATGAGAAAATAAACCATTTTTATCTGATTAGAAATAAAATCACTGTATTAGTGAAAGCCATTTAAATGCAGGATGACCGATGGAAATTCTAAGCAGATGTGCTTAATTAAAGTGATAAAAGTATGAGATGATTCTTGGATGAGGAAAGTAATTTTTACCAGGTAACAATGGGATTGTATCTCAAAAAGCAATTTTGAGATTCTACTTAGAAAAATGATACTGAATTATATGCACTTATGCATCTCTAAAAAGAGCATAAGTCTTAAGAGTAACAGTGACTTGATCCTACAATAGAATGCTATTTTTCCTAGTAGTTACACCATGAAAAGGAAATAGTATTAAAGATGAGATGCAAAATATTTAAAACCTGAAAGGACATAGGCACCTACCAATCAGAAAGGATGCCCAAGCAATCAACCTGACAATAAATTCTAGGCTTGTGTAATAGATGCACCATAGTTACAAATCTGCTGTGTACACATGTGCTTAATAACCACAATGAGGAACACATGTACTTAACAATAACACCAATGAGGAACATTGGTGCTAATAATGAGCATGTGTGCTTAATAATGAATGCTAACGACCACCTGTGCTCAATGAGAAAGATCTGTGCTCAGTAACGAGGACCACCTGTGCTTACTGGGTAAGACCTGTTTAACCGTAAGGAACACCAGTGCACAACCATAATGAGGAACACCGGGCTCAAGGAGCAACGCCTGTTCTTAATGAGGATCATCTGTGGTCAAGCAACACCTGTACTTAACTATGAGGAACGCCTGGGCTCAATGAGACACACCTGTGCTTAACAAGTAACACGTATGCTTGAAGAACACCTGTGCTCAACAAATACTAATGATGAGGAACGTGTGCAGCTTCAGGGCCTCTCCCTTACTTCAGCCTCCTCCCTCCATCTGCCTCCCTGACAGCCAGGATGTTGAATACAAGACATTTGTTTCTGAATAGTTTTTACTGTGAAATTACTAATTTAGTTCGAGTGTTATGAAATAGCAGAATATTGCTTTTCTAAGGTGTGACCTTAGGTGTGGTCAAGTGTGGTCATTTCCTCTTTATGGAAATGAACCACCTACACAGCCAGCTTCTCTCAAGTGACAATCCTTTCAGTATCTGATGTGACCATTTTTATAAGGAAGAAGGTAACATACCCTGTTTCCCCGAAAATAAGACAGTGTCTTATTTTCAGGGGACACATTATCTTTCCTGTAAGTATAGGTCTTATTTTCGGAGGATGTCCTATTTTCAGGGAAACAGGGTAGATAAAAAATTGACAAAAATGTTTCATCTTCTGTCATCTGTGACTGATAGGTAGTGGCTGTTTCAGGTACTGTATGAAACTCAGATGAAAATAACAGAGATATATTTACAGTCAGTAGGAAAGACTGGTCTGAATTAGTGATGTTTTCCATGATTGAAGAATTGAAAATAGTACAGAACATGCCATCCTCACTCAACTCTCTAAAGTTCCTTCATGCTCACCAATTCTGTTTTTCCATTAAACACTATGACTCAAACGGCGATTTCACTTTCCACAGTACATAATTTATATTTAAGGAGTATTGCAGCTAATGGTAGATAGTGGTTCACTGCAAAAGCATCACACTGTTCTTTATCCAAGTCTGTCGTAGTCTTACGCAGTTATATAATTTCATAGGGCATCACAAATTGCTTTGTAAACTTGAGGATGCATCACTGTCTATTGTTCCTGGTAGATAAACCACAAAGCCTGTGATTTAGTTCAGTGGACACCATTAGCATTCCAACGTGGTAGGCTTTTTCCTGCACTTAGAAAATTAGACTGTGAGGTGGTCAATTCTAGTGTTTTAAAAAGCAATTTCCAGCAGTTTCAATGCTGAAACATGTTATAAAATAGTTAAAGACAAGGACTATTTAGAATTTCTATTAGTACCTTCCATTATTTAGGTTACTATTAAATGGAAAACATGATCAATAAATGTATCAGGAACAATGAAAAAAATCTACATCCATGAATGAGTATAAATCCATTCATCGTTTTCCGGATGCCCAGTTCTGTAAACCGAATGCTGAGACGATGGTCCTGAGTGTTAAGTGTAGACAGCCGAGTGAGCTGAGGGATGTGTGATATCACAGGCAGCAGGGAGTGTCCTATTTAGTACGCACCAAAGAAAATTCCTGCAAACACGTAGACCGTTTTGTGTACATAAATGTCACAGAACTACCTATAAGGAAGATCGCTCTTTATGGTGAAGTAGAAAAAATTACTAACTCATAGTTTTCCAATAAAGCCTAAAATCCGTCTCTCTGCCTGCTTTCTTTCTCTTGCTACTGGGCCCCTAACCTCACCAGCCATGTGGATTTCTGGTTTCACAAACCCTGAGGAACCCAACAGACCAAAAAGTGTAAATTCTCTTTCCATGCTCCTTTGTCTTTTAGAATTTGTTCCTTTAAGTCTCATGTGATCCCTGAGTGTCCAGGAGGGATGGGTGAAGAGTCAGGCCTAAGGACGGCAAACACTTGGTAAATGTCTGAGGGAAAATGGGACACAGCATTCACAATCACAACACCGTGTGAACTCTTGTAGCCCCCAGTAAATTTCAGCTACCCCCTGGACCTTGGGGAGGGATTCTTCCTTTCTTTCCTTGGAATGTTCTCTGACTCCTTTTCTCTTCCCTCCCACCCATCCTTCCCATCTCTCACTCCCTAGTCTCCCTTTCTCATCATCTCTTCTCTCTAATATAAAAATAAACTTACACTTTTATAACTTAATCTCAGCCTAGAGAAATTCTCTTCTTGTCCTGAGCGGCACCTAAGGAGCAGCTGAGCTTTTCCACACCTATCATGACCTGTGTTCTAGGAGGGATAAACCAAAGGCACACGCGCACTCTAGTTTGTCTAAGAATATACCCTCCTCTTTATGGAAATGAACCACCTACACAGCCAGCTTCTTTATTTATCCACGTGTGCTAAAGTGACTTCAAATACCCTAGGGGTTGGTTGAGCATATATCATTAACAACGCCTCCCTCACAAACCATAGCCTCATAACATACTTCTCGATGAAATTAATGCATAAAACTAACAAAACAAGGTCATGCCCCAATTTACAGACCAAATAATAATAGGAATGTGTTCTTACCTATGAAATAAGACAGGAGTATTGCCAGGAGCGCTGAGACGCCTACGGCGCACAGGGCCGTGCACTTCCAGCTGCAGTACTTCGAAGACTTCTTGAATTTGAAAGCACTTCTTGAGAGAGTATTTCTAGGTAGTGGCCGAGTAGGCGGTGAATAAACAGAGCCAGATGCCATGGTGTACCCTGGGGTTGCTGTACTGAACAGTGGCGTTGTCCCTGTCCCTGTTTTGAATAGGAAATGCCTGTGCAAAAGAAGCAGCACAGGGTCAGATACCAATGAGAGCACATGCCATGGAAATCACCACACGTCCTACCAACCTTCACCCCATCTACCATTCTTCATGTTTTATAAATTTACCTCCCATCCTAAAGATGTCCATCTTGAATAGTTTAGAAAATTGACTTTTGAATCAGAGATGTTGTCATAGATAACAGAAATGTAATCAGAAGGTAAATCTGCTGGGGGAGGAGGGTGGTTATAATCACAGAACACTCTAAAACCCAGCCTAAAAAAACGAAGGGGGCAAAGGACCAGGTTTTGGGTCAAATACAGAAAGACTCTCTAACAACTGATCCGTACAGTAAAAGTTTGTATCTCTCTTACCTTAAAATGTGCAAACAAAAATTGAATGAGAAGAGCACTGCAGAACAACTTTTCTTTAGATTCCTATTAACAATACAGGTTTCAAATTTCAGAAATGTACCATGTGTTTACATTTAATATTATGGAGATAACTTACTGTGTATCTACTTTTCATCCCAACATCTATCACATTTCCTTCTAAGACATCAAATGTAACCCACACTGCTCTCTCCTTCTTATTTAGGAGGTTTTCTATGTCTATGAATATTCTACTCTAGTGTGGTCTATTTATTTATGCAAGACAATTTTATATGGTACATAAATACTTGTAGTTTTAATATTCATGTATTTATTTTATTGTGTAATAGAAAAAGATCGAACATATCAAACGAGTTAAGGGGTTAACAGAAGTGGGAAGTTGAACTGCCAAATTTCACATTATCTTTACTCCTCCTAGGTGAGAGAAAGCTCGTAGTGAGAATAGGATGGATTTAGGCTAGGGCCCAGACAACACAGCTGGTCTGGTCAGTTTAGGACCTACTGACCTTCACCTCTTTTCTTCCATTCTTACTGTTTTGTAAATTTACCTCTCACCCTAAAAGATGCCTATCTTGAACAGTTTAAGAGAACTGATTTAGGAAATTGACTTTTGAATCAGAAATGTTGTGGTCATTGAGATGTGCTGGCAGGGGTCATCAAAGCATGGCTGCGGCTGCAGGCCACATGAGGTGGTGTGATTGTATTTGTCCCCCCCCCTTTTTTTTTCACTTCAAAATAAGATATGTACAGTGTGCATAGGAATTTGTTCATAGATGTTTTTTTTTAAACTATAGTCTGGCCCTCCAACGGTCTGAGGGACAGTGAACTGGCCCCCTGTTTAAAAAGTTTGAGGACCCCTGATTAAAGTAAGGGTTAATATGGTTTTTGCTTTGAACTTTTATGTATAAAACTGTGGCTTTGGAAATGGAAGAACAGAAGTCTCAGGGAGAGACTGGCTTCTTGACCAATAAAGTTTGGTAGACCTGTCCCTGTCTCAGCATTTTGGCTGACAGTGACAGGTGGCTGGACCCTCTTCATCCACAAGTTACTACATCTATAAATTGTACTAGTGACTATATTGTGAACCCATTTTCCCTCACTGAATTACTTTATAAAGCTAATTTAAAAGTTTATAGCCTGAACTGAGTTACATGCTAGAGACAGCATGGGCATCTTCTGGCACATTCCTACCTGGGGAATTAAGGTTATTAAGGGCTCTGGAACTGGACTCTTGGTTCAAACGCAGACTTCACCTGTAATTAGCTGCTTGTTTGGTGAGTTACTCAAGTTTTCTGTGTTTTGGTTTTATTATCTATAAAGTGGGCACGATAGTAGTACCTACTCTCTAGGTATGTTTTGAGGATTAAGAGAAATCATATATATAAAGTGTTTATATTAGCATCTGGCACACTACCAAATTCATATATCAGAACCTATATTCCAAAAGACAAAAAATTACCATCTGAAGGCTTTAGATTCTCAATTCAATATATAACATCATAAAAAACAATGCATATGAAATTAATTCACTGGTTTACAAATTTAGTATTGGTGATTCTCCTCTACACTGGTGTATAATCCAGAGGGAAGATGGATTGTATCACACTAAGAAGTAACTTGATCATTTGGATCAGGCATCAGTAAACTTTCTCTGTAGAGGACCAGAGATGAAATATTTTCAGCTTTTCCTATTGTATGACTGAACTCTGCTATTATATCACGAAAGGAGCCATACATAGTGCATAAATAATTCTGTTCCAATAAAATTTGATTTATGTATATTGAAATTTTAATTCCATAGAATTTTTCTGTGCCATTAAATCTTTTTTTGTTTCATGTTGTCAATTATTTAAAAATATAAAAACCATTCTTACAAGCAGGACAGAAACAGGTAGCAGGGACGAATGTGGCTATGAGCTACAGGTGGCCCCTACTTTAGATTTACATCGTTTTTATGATGATGCATAAAGAATGAGCTGGAAACATCACTGAAAAGGATCTAAAAAAAGCAGCCTGAAGGATATATAAGCACTCCTGTTGGAGAAGGCAGATAGAGATCCTACTATTAATCTTTTTGGAAGTTCCACCCTAAAAAATTCCTGACATACACTAAAGTATACATTTCACAGGGCCAATCACCTTTGTGAAGCGTATGGAAAGGATTGCAATTTCCTATGATTGTGAAATGATTCAGAGTGGGCTTTATCATCAGCTCGGCTTTGGACGGCGTCCCCAGAATCACTGGCTTGTACTAGCTATCCGTGGTGTCGGCTTCATCAATCCCCGCCTTTTCCCGAGTACTTCCTACATGCTGTGTACTGTTTTCTCAGCTGAGATGTCACCACCTGATTACCCAAACAAAGCCCTATTCCCTTCATTCTCCATTGTACTGCCATGTTCATTTCTTCACAATGGATATTACAGTCTGCTATCGTGTTATTTATTTACTTGTGTGGCAGGTTAAATTTTTGAAATACTATTTAAAGTGTGTATTTTTCCTCTTGATATATATATTTTTCTTTCTGTGTTTGGTCTGCTCTCTCAATCCCTCCCTTACTTTATTCCATTGCCTCTGGGAGAAATGAAGTAAGATGAGTCTCTTGTTGGTTTTCTAAAGCTCAGACTGCTGGGGGAAGTGGAGTGGCCTGGGGTGTAACCAGAAGGCTTGGGGTGGGAGGGGAGAACACTGTGAGGAACAAAAGACGTTTCCCTGCAGACTGGGAGAACAGCTTCAGGCTGGGAGCAGGTGGAGATCCCAAGGGGCGCTGTCAAGAGCACAGGATTCTGGTCATTCTCTGTGGGTGGCACCTGCGGAAGGGGCAAGACTCTTGAGGCCTTCCACTGCTTCCATGCCTTGCTGGAGAGCACAGGAACAGCAGAGAGAGCTACCCGACAAAGCTGTGTAAACAGCAACAAGGGACACTCAAGTAACAATGGGTATATAGGCCCATGGCCCATGACCGATTCCCTCGCCTTATGTATTGGTATAATGAAAACCCTCTGGAAGAAAGCAGAAATAAAGAGGATTATCCCTCTTTGGGGAATGTACCTCAGAAGTCTAAAAGAAACAGAATGTACAAAGTAAAGACTCCCTTTCCAGCAGTTCTCAATCTGTGGGCTGCAACCCCTTTGTAACAATGAAAATACATCATGGCATTAGGAAGGTTGAGAACCACTGCCTTAGATAATAAAATAGATCATTATATTAAGGGCTAGGATGAGAGAAATAGGAACAGTTGAGAGAGGGATTTACTTTGTCTCAGAGACAAGGCCCTGCTCCTGGGTTCCCTGGCTGAATCCTGGAGAAGGAGACAGTGCAAAGTGTATGCAGGGGGTCTGACAACCAAGGAAACCTGTGCCTTAAAATTTGGACCAAAACCAGAGGAGATATAACAGGATCCAAAAGAGAAATTAGTGCCTGTGGTGTGTAGGTAACACCATCACAGAGAGCCTCACTGAGATTGCTACGCCTCCGCGTAACTTTTAAGGAGCAGAATTACTTCCGTAACTGCAAGAGTAGCATAGAAGTCAGCAGAGTGTGCCCCTGGACCTGACTGGCCGCACAGATGGGAAGGCAGGCCATCTCAACCACGGCATGTGAATCAGCAATGAGCAAACGGTTCCAAAACAATGTGTCCTGGCAGAGAAGACCCAGACACTGGATTCTCCCTGCTATGCTTCAGAGATTCAGGTAAAGGGAGGGACCCAAAATGTCTGAAGAAAAAGATTCTAGGAATGAGGGCTTAACATAAAGAGAAATATAACAAAAAAGTTGTATTTATAGTTGACGGTCTAAGAATGATATACCCACTGCACAGACGTGTTGTTCATCTTCTCGATGAGGATTTACTCACCTCTGTATTTCCAGAACTTAAACAATGGTCTTGGCACATACTAGCTGCTCAATAAAAACATGTGAAAGGGGGAAAACCAGGAACCATTGTCCAGATAAGGAAAAGTGAGCCTCATAAAAGTTAAGTGCCTTGGCCAAAAAGCCACATCTAAGAAATAAATACATAACATCATAAAGTACATAACATAAAAATATGTAAATGAAAGTTGGAAATTATACAGAAATGTAAAGCACTCCTGGAAAATGTGTTGCCGCTTGACTGAAAGTGGCTTAAGTCACTTCCCAATGGGAAATGGGAACTGAGCCCGACCCTATGGGACTCCAAAGATTCTGACTTCAGCTGCAACACCAGAAACACAGGATCAGCTACGTTGTGTAGGATGATGATTTTGACAGATGTTGACTTCAAACTAGATATTCGTTTCCATTCCAAAATTTGAGACATGAGCTAGGCGCAGTGGCTCACATCTATAATCCCAGCACTCTGGGAGGCAGAGGTGAGAGGATCCCTTGAGCTTAGGAGTTTAAGACCAGTCTGAGGAAGAGTAAGACCCCGTCTCTACTAAAAACAAACAAACAAACAAAAAAAAAAAAAATAGAAAAAGTAGCAGCCACCTGTAGGCCCAGCTACTCAGGAGGCTGAGGCAAGGGGATCGCTTGAGCCCAACAGTTTGAGGTTGCTGTGAGCTATGACACCTCGGCACTCTACTCAGGAAGACAGAGTGAGATGGTGTCTTAAAACAACCCCCACCCCCACCATTTGAGATATCAATATATGATGTGATTGGTGATTCTGGCAGGGAATTCCTTTAAGAACTAGGCTTAAGTGGCTATATGATTATTATTTTTAGCGGAAAATGTAAGTTTGAGATATTTTTGAAAACTAAGATTTAATATTTTAAGATACATTATTCACTAATAGTGGAACTGAAAACCTCACCTTGAGTTTCCAATTTATTTTACATGTAAATGTACTTTTGCTGCTGCAAGAAAAAACAGAATTGTTCTGCCCACTGACTTTGTGTCTCAGAAGTTCCTTTCCTCCCCTCTGCCTACCTATGTCTGAAGGGGATCAGCTTAGGCCTTGGTGATATGTGTTCAACGTAAGTAGGGAAAGGTTATAAAGCCTAGTGAAAGGCGCCAAAGGACCAGGGATTTAGGTGTTCAAATCTTTGGTCCTCAGTATATTCAGATGGCTTTCTAGTATCCAAGAAAGAATTAGAGTAAAGATTGTTTAGACTGATGTATTTGACATGGTTTACAAACAAAGCGTGTCATTTGTGTGAGGGACTAGGTGTTTCCAATAAAATCAGGCCTCAATGTTGTTTGTGCCTAGTAACGACCCTTTGCATTTATGCTGTGGCTGGTACTCAGCATTACAGGGTGATGACGTGGGGCCGTGCCACGGTCCTTGCTTGTCGGTGTTGTTGATAAACAGCATATCCCCCAAGATTCCAGAGCCATATACATATGGCTCTGGAATTTTTACATATACATGTAAAAAAATATGTTATGTTACAAAGCAAGTAAGAAGTCAGGAGGCTAACTTCTAGTCCTGTAACGTATTTTTACATATACATGTAAAAATCTCTTAGACATAGGAGGAAAGATCTACATCAGCATATTTTCTATAGCAGAAAACGTTTTGTAGAACTCCATTAGTTTGGGGGTTCACACAGGAAACCTTCTTCCCAAAGGCAACAATGCGCCTTCCATGGCATTATATAAAACACGACAAAGTGTATAGATTAATGTGCACCTTTAAGCCCAGGACTTCTTTTTCTCTCTCAAGGTCCAACACACACTAACTTTCCGTTTAGAAGTCCGCAAATATTTAATGTAGTGACAGATGAACCCTGTAACTCAGCCGCATGAAAAGTACACAAGAAAATTACTTATCACCTAATTCTGCAGAAAGCACACATTTCTGTGTGTCATAATTCTCTCTCCCCCGTCCTGTGATTCTTGCCAAGTCCTACAGCTTTGGAAATATGCTTCTCATGTACAAAAATTCTCCACAAATTACTATCAAAACATATGGTTTTGACCTGGCTTCCACATGAGGTTTGTGGAATAAAGGCAGAAATTTTCTTTACTTCTCAGACCATATTTGGGCATAAAAAAGCGAGCCTGTGGGAATATTCCCCGCTGTCTCTGCAGTAAAGCTGCAGCAGCTTCTCTAACACGGAGCCACCTTTTGTTCTGATGTTGCTAATGACGCCCAGTTTGGCGCCTGCCTCTGGCTCCTGGGCTGTTTGTGCCACTGTTTTTCACTCTTGCGACACAGTAGAGGGGCACACTTGAAGAGCAAGTATCAGAGACTGAGGTGAGGAAAATCCATTTCAAAGCCCAAGACAGCCGGTGCCGAGGGTCACTGACCACCGCATGCTCGCTTTGTGGCTCTGGAATCTTGGGGGATATGCTGTTTATCAACAACACCGACAAGCAAGGACCGTGGCACGGCCCCACGTCATCACCCTGTAATGCTGAGTACCAGCCACAGCATAAATGCAAAGGGTCGTTACTAGGCACAAACAACATTTGCTTTTCAGTCTTTGAAAGTTGAAAGATTTGTCTCTTTGCTGATCTGCTTTAAGTCCAACCTTTTCATTTCGGCCCCTGCTCTAGCTTATTCAGCAGAACCTCCATAGTTGACCACCTCCCTACACTGACCGTAGCCTTACGCTGACCTAATTTTCATAGACTGGACATGCCTTGAAACTTTGTGATATGGGCTATTCTCACTGAGGGTAGGAGATAACTCAAGGTAGCTTTGATTTGTATTTCTCTGATGCAGATGCTGGCATGGGTGAGGAGAGAGGGGAACACTTCCATATGGTGGGACTGCAAACTAATACAGCCTTATTACAATCTGACAGAGAACTCAAATTAATCAACAGAAAAAGAGCAAATAATCCCATCTACCACTAGGCAAGAGACATGAACAGAATCTTCTCTGAAGAACACACCTGAATAGCCAACAAACATAAGAAAAAATGCTTATTGTCCCTAATCATCAGTGAAATGCAAATTAAAATCTCCCTGAGATATCACCTAACCCCAGTGAGAATAACCCATGTTAAAAAGTCCCAAAACTGCAGATGCTGGGGCAGATGTGGAGAGAAGGGAACACTCTTACATTGTTGATGGAATGGCAAAGTAATACAGTCTCTTTGGAAAGAAGTCTGGAGCATCCTCAATAAACTCAAAATAGACCTTTCATTTGAACCTGCAATCCCATTACTAGGCATCTACCCAGAAGAGAAAAATCATTTTACCGAAAAAGACTTTGCATTCAAATGTTCACAGCAGCTCGATTCACAATTGCCAAGATATGGAAACAACCTAAGTGCCTACCAACCCAGGAATAGATTAATAAACTGTGATACGTGTATGCCATGGAAGGCTGTCCAGCCATAAAAAAGAAAGAGACTTTACATTCTTTTGTGTTTATCTGAATGGAGTTGAAACACATTCTTAGTAAAGTATCACAAGAATAGAAAAGCAAGTATCTAGTGTACTCAATCCTAATATGAAACTAGTAGATGAACAACCACATGCCCATATGAGGGAAAAACACACTTAAATTCAAGGAAGGGGAGAAGAAGGAAGGTAGGAGGAGGGAGAGGGTTTGGTAAGATCTCACCTATTGGGCACAATGTAGGGATATATGGCATATTTCCTCAATGAACAGCGCAGCTACAACTTGGACTGGACCTAACAAATGCAAATAATGTAACTTAATCATATACACCCTCATATTAATCTGAAATAAATATAAAAACACAGATTGGACAGGCCTGGTTCCTTACATGGACTTCTGTATGTTAACCAATGTGGTACAGACTTTTGGTGTGGTCACCTTTCAGAGGTTCTATAATGTGGGTCATGGACACTGTAATATTAGTAAAGACAAAGGCTGAATTTCCTCATCTTTTTTGCTGTCCCCATCCCTGCCTTCTCTCCAGTGCTGAGCAACTCTGTGCCTTCGGCTGCTCTAACTGGCGCAGCACTGGGTAACAATTACTACTCTTTCCTGCCTGCCTCCTCTCCCTGTGTTCAACTTGTCAGAGAATCCTGAATTCATTCCTTCACAGCATTAATTTTTTTTTCTTTTTTCCTCCTTCCTCCTCTCTATGTGGCACAGATAGAGAAGATGCAAAAGTAACATTTCATTTCCAATCTTCTTCTACTCTTAAATGAAATGTCATGTTTTAAATATCAAGCCTGCACTGTGTACTGAACTACCTCTCCACGTCTGTCATAACCTCTGTCTACTACTATCCCAGGCCAATTACAATTCTGTCTTATGATTTGCTTTTTTAAAAATGTGTACCCACTATCTCTTACCCCAGGTATGCTTTGTTCCCCAGAGCCTCTTCACTTTTGACTAATTTTGTTTTTTAAAGTAGTAACTGCGAAATGTACCATACGTTAAGATTTTTGGTGGCAAAATAATCAGATTTTTGAAGTAAACGTAAACATGTTTTTCTATATTGTAATAAATAATATCAATATTTTAGTGCTCATTTAAAAACATCCTAACAAAATTAAATGTGAGAATAATTTATAAGCTTATAAGAATCACTAGGAAAAGATGGGTTAATACAAGTATTTAGTTCAAGGGCTTAATTATAATCATGTTATCTATAACACTAAAGACGTAGTTTAATAAGTTGGAAATTATAGGGGCCCAGCTACCCAGTGGAGGCTGAGGCAGGAGGATGGCTTAAGGCTTAGTGTTTGAGGCTGCTGTGAGCTATAATGACACCACGGCAATCTACGCAGGGTAACTGAGTGAGACTCTGTCTCAAAAAAAAAAAAACAAAAAAAGTTATAGGGACCCAAATTAAATGCACCCCTGGAAAATATGTTATAGCATTATATTCAACATGGTTTGAGTCATTTCCTCAATGGAATATTAGGACAGGAAATAAAAGTCAGAAAGAAAATAAGCAACTACTGAATGAAATTTTATTCAGATTATCTTTGTGAGTGGTTATCCTTCAAAGAAAACTGTTTTCTTGAGTGCTGTATAGAGAATTAGAAACTTTTTTAGAAATGAAGAGAGCAACGATTACAATAGAGATAGCATAGTAGTTAGCATTCTGCTTCTGGCCCTACAGCACTGTCGAAACCTTTATTAGTGACAAATAGAGACATAAAAAATATTTCTGTTGTGGAGAAATTCGGAGGTGGAGAGCAAGATGGCGGCCGAGTAACAGCTTCCTTGCATCTGGGCACCGTGAGTCTGGGAGATAGGACTCCAGGCATCTCTGGCTGGTGGGATCTGCCTATCATCACCCCTGTGAGGATACAGGAAGTCAGCGAGAGACTTCTGGACCCCAAGAGGAGGACTAAAACAGTGGAAAACTGGCAAGTGGTCATGTGTGTTTAATCGGTCTAAACCCGCCCGCAACTGTAAGTTCAGTAGCAGTGAGACTGCAAACCGGAAAGGCCTTACCTGTGAACTGTTCTGGTGTCTTTGGACTTGGCACTCAGTTGAACTGCCTTAGGGAGAGACTGAGCGGGAGTGCGGAGAACTCTGGCCATTGTCTAGGGCCCCAGTCTGAGCCGCTAAGCCAGACGGAGCTAATAACTGTTTGGCTGTGGGCCACAGGGAGTCATTGTGAGTAATCTGCCCCAGCAAGCTCCGCCCTCAGGGTCGCAGAGCTAGAATCGTGTGGGAGCTGGCAACCTAGCGACTGAGTAGCCTAAGGGTGGGGTCTGAGCTGCCTTGCAGCCCTAACCCTCAGGGGCAGAGTGAGACCGGTTTTGACACACTGGGTAAGTGGATAGCCACTTCAGCAGTGATTCCAGCAACAAGCACTTTCCTGGGAAAGCTTCTGGTCAGCAAGTTTACAAGTTCAAAGTGCCTTTTAAGTGGGCTGAAGAGAGATTTAGGGTGTCTACCTGCTGGGGTTTGAGAAATCAGCAGCCTCTAGTCGTATCAGAACTGTGATTAACATCTCATACCCGAGAAGACCACGTGCTGGCCAGACAATATTCAACAACATATACACACTGCTTTGTTTTTGGTTGTGTTTTGTTTTGTTTTTTTTTTTTTGTTTGGTTGTTTTTTTACTTTGATGTTGTTTTGTTTTTTAATTTCAACCTTTTCCGTACAGATCTTTTTTCTTTCTCAATTTTTCTAGTTTAATTATAATTTCCCATTGCTGCCTTTTTTAATAACTAGAACTTCATTTTTGCTAGTGTTTCTACTGCTATTATTTGGTTTTTCACCCAGTTTTATCCTATAAAGTCTCCTGTTTGCTTGTTTTGGTTTTTTTTGTCTTTCCTCTCTGCTTGGTGGAGGTGGGGTACTGTGTCTGATCAGGTTATCAAAGAGCTGCTGACCTCAAGGGAACCCCCCAACTGGACACCCCCAGAAGGTGGGTTTTTTTTAAGGTTGTGTCAAAGTACCCTACTGTACACCTATATTGCTCTGTCTCCCTCTTTCTGTGCCTCTCTTCTTTTTGTCAATATTCCTTTTACCCACCCCCCTCTCCTTTCTCTATTTTTTTTTTTTTTCTTTTCACTCGGTCCTCCTTTCTTTCATCCCTTTCTTGCTCTTCAACTTTCTCACCCTTCTGGTCCTGTACCAAAAGGACTCATCAAACCCTTAGTCCGCAGGCATGAGAACTTAAAGAGCAAGAGGAAGTGAAAGGAAAATTAGGGCAAGGAAACAGATAAAAGAAATCACTCATGAGGAAGAATCAGCAGAAAACTCCAGGCAACATGAAGAACCAGTCCAGAACAACCCCGCCAAGGGACCATGAGGTAGCTACTGCAGAGGATTCCACCTATAAGAAATGTTAGGAATAACAGAAAGGGAATTTAGGATAAACATGATGAAAACAATGAAAGAAATGATGGAAACAATGAAGGAAACTGCTAATAAAGTGGAAAATAACCAAAAGGAAATCCAAAAACAGAATCAAATAAGAGATGAACGATATGAAGAATATAAAAAGGATATAGCAGAGCTGAAGGAACTGAAACAGTCAATTAGGGAACTGAAAGATGCAATGGAAAGTATCAGCTACAGGTTAGACCATGCAGAAGAAAGAATTTCAGAGGTAGAAGACAAAGTTCTTGGGATAACTCAGATAGTAAAAGAGGCAGAAAAGAAGAGAGAGAAAGCAGAATGTTCGCTGTCAGAATTATGGGACTTTATGAAGCGTTCCAACATACGAGTTATAGGAAACCCAGAAGGGGAAGAAAAATGCCCCAGGGGAATGGAAGCCATACTAGAGAATATTATAAAAGAAAATGTCCCAAATATCACCAAAGATTCTGACACACTGCTTTCAGAGGGATATCGGACCCCAGGTTGCCTCAACTCTAACCGAGCTTCTCCAAGACACATTGTGATGAACCTGTCCAAACTCAAGACAAAAGAAAAGATTCTGCAAGCTGCCAGGAGTAAGTGCCAGTTGACCTATAGGGGCAAATCCATCAGAGTGACCGCAGACTTCTCTAATGAAACTTTCCAAGCAAGAAGACAATGGTCATCTACCTTTAATCTACTTAAACAGAACAATTTCCAGCCCAGAATTCTGTACCCTGCTAAGCTAAGCTTCAAAATTGACGGAGAAATCAAATCATTTACGGATATACAAACATTGAGGAAATTCGCCACAATAAGACCAGCTCTGCAGGAAATACTTCAACCTGTTCTGCACACTGACCACCACAATGGATCAGCAGCAAAGTAAGAACTCAGAAATTAAAGGACAGAACCTAACCTCCACACTGATGCAAAAGATAAAACTAAGCAATGGACTCTCACAAAATAAGATGAATAGAATACTACCACACTTATCAATTATCTCAATAAATGTTAATGGCTTGAATTCCCCACTGAAGAGACATAGATTGGCTGACTGGATTAAAAAACACAAGCCATCCATTTGCTGTCTGCAAGAAACACACCTGACTTCAAAAGACAAATTAAAGCTCCGAGTCAAGGGTTGGAAGACATTTTTCAGGAATACAGATGGAATACAAAAGAAAAGAGGAGTTGCAATCTTAGTTTCAGATTCATGTGGATTTAAAGCAACTAAAGTCAAAAAAGACAAAGATGGTCACTTTATATTGGTCAAGGGAAAAATACAACAAGAAGACGTTTCAATTCTAAATATTTATGCACCCAATTTAAATGCTCCCAGATTCTTGAAACAGACCTTACTCAGTCTGAGCAATATGATATCTGATAATGCCATAATAACAGGGGACTTTAACACTCTTCTTACAGAGCTGGACAGATCCTCTAAACAGAAATTAAACAAAGATATAAGAGATTTAAATGAGACCCTAGAACAACTGTGCTTGATAGACGCATATAGGACACTCCAACCCAAAGATAAAGAATATACAGTCTTCTCAGCACCCTATGGAACATTCTCCAAAATTGATCATATCCTGGGACACAAAACAAATAGCAACAGAATCAAAAGAATTCAAATTTTACCGTGTATCTTCTCAGACCACAAGGCACTAAAGGTGGAACTCAACTCTAACAAAAATGCTCAACCCAACACAAAGACATGGAAATTAAACAATCTTCTGTTGAATAACAGATGGGTGCAGGAAGAAATAAAACAGGAAATCATTAACTTCCTTGAGCATAACAACAATGAAGACACAAGCTTCCAAAACCTGTGGGATACTGCCAAAGCAGTTTTGAGGGAAAATTCATTGCTTTATATGCCTACATTCGAAAAACAGAAAGAGAACGCATCAACAATCTCACAAGCCATCTTATGGAATTGGAAAAAGAAGAACAATCTAAGCCTAAACTCAGTAGAAGAAAAGAAATATCCAAAATCAAATCGGAGATCAATGAAATTGAAAACAAAAGAATCATTCAGAAAATTAAGGAAACAAGGAGTTGGTTTTTTGAAAAAATAAATAAAATAGATAAACCATTGGCCAGACTAACGAGAAATAGAAAAGTAAAATCTCTAGTAACCTCAATCAGAAATGATAAAGGGGAAATAACAACTGATCCCACAGAGATACAAGAGATCATCTCTGAATACTACCAGAAACTCTATGCCCAGAAATTTGACAATGTGAAGGAAATGGATCAATATTTGGAATCACACCCTCTCCCTAGACTTAGCCAGGAAGACACAGATCTCCTGAACAGACCAATTTCAAGCTCTGAGATCAAAGAAACAATAAAAAATCTTCCAACCAAAAACTGCCCTGGTCCAGATGGCTTCACACCAGAATTCTATCAAACCATCAAGGAAGAGCTTATTCCTGTACTGCAGAAATTATTCCAAAAAATTGAGGAAGAAGGAATCTTCCCCAACACATTCTATGAAGCAAACATAACCCTGATACCCAAACCAGGAAAAAAGGAGAATTTTAGACCAATCTCATTCATGAATATAGATGCAAAAATTCTCAACAAAATCCTAGCCCACAGATTACAGCTTATTATCAAAAAAGTCATTCATCATGATCAAGTAGGCTTTATCCCAGGGATGCAAGGCTGGTTTAACATACGCAAGTCCATAAATGTTATCCACCATATTAACAGAAGCAAAAATAAAGATCACATGATCCTCTCAATAGATGCAGAAAAAGCATTTGATAAAATCCAGCATCCTTTTCTAATTAGAACATGGAAGAGTATAGGCATAGGTGGCACATTTCTAAAACAGATTGAAGCTATCTATGACAAACCCACAGCCAATATTTTACTGAATGGAGTAAAACTGAAAGCTTTTCCACTTAGAACTGGAACCAGACAAGGTTGTCCTCTGTCACCTTTACTGTTCAACGTAGTGCTGGAAGTTCTAGCCAATACAATTAGGCAAGACAAGGAAATAAAGGGAATCCAAATGGGAGCAGAGGAGGTCAAACTCTCTCTCTTTGCTGATGACATGATCTTATACTTAGAGAACCCCAAAGACTCAACCACAAGACTCCTAGAAGTCATCAAAAAATACAGTAATGTTTCAGGATGTAAAATCAATGTCCACAAGTCAGTAGCCTTTGTATACACCAATAACAGTGACGATGAGAAGCTAATTAAGGACACAACTCCCTTCACCATAGTTTCAAAGAAAATGAAATACCTAGGAATACACCTAATGAAGGAGGTGAAGGACCTCTATAAAGAAAACTATGAAATCCTCAGAAAGGAAATAGCAGAGGATATTAACAAATGGAAGAACATACCATGCTCATGGATGGGAAGAATCAACATTGTTAAAATGTCTATACTTCCCAAAGCAATCTACCTATTCAATGCCATTCCTGTCAAAATACTAACCTCGTACTTTCAAGATTTGGAGAAAATGATTCTGCGTTTTGTATGGAACCGGAAAAAAACCCGTATAGCTAAGGCAGTTTTTAGTAATAAAAATAAAGCTGGGGGCATCAGCATACCAGATTTTAGTCTGTACTACAAAGCCATAGTGGTCAAGACAGCATGGTACTGGCACAAAAACAGAGACATAGACACTTGGAATCGAATTGAAAACCAAGAAATGAAACTAACATCTTACAACCACCTCATCTTTGATAAACCAAACAAGAACACACCTTGGGGGAAAGACTCCCTATTCAATAAATGGTGTTGGGAGAACTGGATGCCTACATGTAAAAGACTGAAACTGGACCCACACCATTCCCCACTCACAAAAATTGATTCAAAATGGATAAAAGACTTAAATTTAAGGCATGAAACAATAAAAATCCTCAAAGAAAGCATGGGATAAACACTGGAGGGTATTGGCCTGGGGAAAGACTTCATGAAGAAGACTGCCAGGGCAATTGCAACAACAACAAAAATAAACAAACGGGACTTCATTAAACTGAAAAGCTTCTGTACAGCTAAGGAGACAACAACCAAAGCAAAGAGACAGCCTACACAATGGGAAAGGATATTTGCATATTTTCAATCAGACAAAAGCTTGATAACTAGGATCTATAGAGAACTCAAATTAATCCACATGAAAAAAGCCAACAATCCCATATATCAATGGGCAAGAGACATGAATAGAACTTTCTCTAAAGATGACAGACGAATGGCTAACAAACACATGAAAAAATGTTCATCATCTCTATATATTAGAGAAATGCAAATCAAAAGAACCCTGAGCTATCATCTAACTCCAGTGAGAATGGCCCACATCACAAAATCTCAAAACTGCAGATGCTGGTGTGTATGTGGAGAGAAGGGAACACTTTTACACTGCTGGTGGGACTTCAAACTAGTACAACCTTTCTGGAAGGAAGTATGGAGAAACCTCAAAGCACTCAAGCTAGACCTCCTATTTGATCCTGCAATCCCATTACTGGGCATCTACCCAGAAGGAAAAAAATCCTTTTATCATAAGGACACTTGTACTAGACTGTTTATTGCAGCTCAATTTACAATCACCAAAATGTGGAAACAGCCTAAATGCCCACCAACCCAGGAATGGATTAACAAGGTGTGGTATATGTATACCATGGAATACTATTCAGCTATTAAAAAAAATGGAGACTTTACATCCTTCGTATTAACCTGGATGGAAGTGGAAGAGATTATTCTTAGTAAAGCATCACAAGAATGGAGAAGCATGAATCCTATGTACTCAATTTTGATATGAGGACAATTAATGACAATTATGGTCATGGGGGGGAACAGAAAGAGGGAAGGAGGGAGGGGTGTGGGGCTTTGGTGTGTGTCACACTTTATGGGGGCAAGACATGATTGCTAGAGTGACTTTACCTAAGAATTGCAATCAGTGTTACCTGGCTTATTGTACCCTCAATGAATCCCCAACAATAAAAAAATAAAATTTCTGTTGTTTAATAACATCTATTATTATCTATCTTACAGAGAGAAGGGACCATTGCATGGAAACACTGAAGTTTCCTTCCTCTTCTTACATTCTTCATTGGACAAAGAAAGTCTTACATTAAACCAAATGTGAATTGTTTAAATAAAATGTCTTGCTGTCCTGCAGACATACGTAGACACAGCAATTAAAAGTTACCAAGAGTATAGATTGCTGTGTTCAAATTAGACGCTCTGATTTTAAAACCAATGTGCCAATGAGAGGGAAGACCAGCTATATTTGACCAAATTGATGACCTGTTCAACATCTAAAGCTCTCACCTACTAGCAAAGGAAATTTTAAGGCACAGGTTCCTTTTCCTCTGGCAAAAAGTAACTTTCTGGACTTGAGAGGCTTATTAAAGGTCTCACAAGATTTCCTCAACATCAAACGACTTTTCCAAAATGACATTTTCAGATCTGAAGCAAAATGAATCATACACTTGTGGATTAAATTTACCTGGGAATATATGAAGGCTGAAACTACTGAGTTCAAAATAGTTTTAGTTACTTAGTGATGCCAAGACAAGGAATGGTTTGCCTACAGTTCCTCTTAAGATATTTAAAAAAATTGTTAAATACGTAACTTTTAATTGTTACCTTGTGTTGCCGTCCATATGGCCTATTATCACTCAGTTACTTGCAGTGTATAATTTAAAGAGTAAATTTATCAAATACCACAGAAAGTAAAACAGGCTAGAATCTTTGTCAATATGTATGAGAAACACACGATGCACCTGGAAGGTGTCGACTATTACACAAGCCTTTTAAACACTTAAAAGCTGTGCTTATCAGTCTTCAGAATGTTCACGATCAAATTCAGAATTTTAAGCCCCAAACCAACTGGTTTATCTGTTAAAGGTATATTTAGCAGTACAATTTATAATGAATTAAAAACTGGAAAAGCAGTGTATTTAAAAGAAGTGCTTTATATAATGCTGAAATGAAATACACAATTTCTAGCACCTATTAAACAGAAAACTAAAGAAAGCCTGTATAGAAATTGCCTATTCCTATTCTAGGCAGGGTTCCCCTGTTTTCTTTACCCTTTGGCATCTGATTCTCAGTAGATATCCAGTACAATTACTCACTGTGCTCAAATGCCTAGCTAAATTTAGAAAGAAATCTCCATCAGCAGATGCTGACCCTCGGAAGCTCTGTTCATGAAGACACTGCAGAGGCTGCCGTGGACTTTCAGGGAGCAGCCCTCCCACACTAGCGTCTGCACCAACCTGCACAGGGTACTATAGTTACCTGTCTCTTACACGTGAATGGCTCGACCGGACTGATAGGAAACAGCAGGTGTTAGCAGGGTTTGTGAACTTAAGATGCAGTATGAGCCAGGGGTTTACTTAGAGACGGTTCCTACACACAAAAGCAGAGGGTTTCAAGCTTTAGCTTCTATCAGCATCTCTAGAGGGCCTGATAAAACACAGCAGGTCTAGGGTGAAACCCCAGCAACCAATGGGGCTGACCCAGGAACCACTGCACTAAGGTATTAGCATATTAGTTTCTTAGCTTAAGTATATGTATATGGAATCAGAAAATCAATCCAAAGACTCCTGCTTAGAAGGTCACGGTGGGTAACTTACTACAAGTAGTGTATTTAGAACAAGTGGAACTGAACAGTACAAAGCTCTATCCATCGGACTTGAGTCAGATGGCTTCAACATTTCATCGTTTTATGTCATCTCTTAAGTGTTTTTGCTTTTAACATCCCCTTTTTCTTATTTTTCTCTTTCAATTTCATCTATTGGTTAAGTTTTCCCTAATCAGTTCCCTTATCCCTTCTAATGTCACTGCAGCTTCCTGTAAGTAACTACTGAGTTTATTGGCCTTTAGGTCCAAACGAGACACCAGCATCTACTCTCTCTGGGTTCTTCTTGGTCTTCTATGTCTATCCCTGGGTGTCCCTGTGGTGCCTGCAACTTCTTGTCCTAGTATCTCTATCTCTGTGTCCTACGGTATCTGTATTTCCATTTGCTTCTAAAATATCAACCACCACAGTATCTTATTTCATGAGTGTCTTCATTAGGGGGATTCTTTTTCCTTTTCTCTTTCACCTCAACACTTGGGATTCTGACCCATGTCTAAGTCTCGCTATGGTTCACCTGGGGCATTTACAGCTCCTCAAAATGTTTCCCAACTTTCTACATACAGATAATGCTCTCTCTCTACTCTTAACCTTTCTGGCTGGGGTAGTTCTTATATATTCATTTTTCTCCTAAAAATTTTCTTTCTATTTATTGCCTGTATTCAAATTTCTAAAAAGAAGAGTTACCTTGAATTATTCTCTTTATCTACTAGCAGAGACTCTTCTGGAAATCTCAATACTAAATTTTTTTTCCATGAAGTTTTTTTACTTCTATTACATTAAATAACATTCACGATTTCTATGTTTTCTACCATATCAAATAAGATTCAAGACTTCTATTTCATTCTACTATAAAGATATGTCACTATTTTCCATAACTGATCAGTTTTTTCCTACTTAAAAAGCAATTGATAATTTACATTGAAAACTTTAAGACTGTTTCTTTCTTACTTTAAAAAAAAAAAATCTGCAGATTGATATGAAGGTACAAATGATTGCTGCATTGTTTTCATTTTTAACAAAGTTCAAGTTGTAGTTCAGCCCTTCACACAGGGGTTGTGCTGAACACCCTCACACTGCTGGGTTCTCATCTAACTTGCACAATCACTCTCCTCTCCACCTCACTAGAATATACTCCCGTTTTTCTTTCCCGTAAGCATGTAGTTATTTATGTGTTGGTTTCATATTACTATTGGGTGCACTGGATACATATTTTTAGATTCTTCAGATACTTTACTAAGAAGAATGTGTTTCAACTTCATCCAGGTAAACACAAAAGATGTAGAGTTCCCATCTTTTCCTATGGCTGAATAGTGCTCCATGGTGTACACATGCCACATGTGTACAGCTTTTTAATCCATTCATGGGTTGATGGGCACTTGGGTTGCTTCCACGTCTTGGCATCAATTCTAAATATTTAAATGAATTCAGTGTGCATGCACACACACAAACACCACAAATCATCTCCTTTCCCTTTACATATTTTCTGTTTCGAGAGAAAAAAATATATATTTTTTTCCTGCTTACTGTGTCATCTCCCTAACTTTTTGCCTTCTTTTAAACTGACGAGGACAAAGTAGTGACAATGGAGGGGACACTCCAAATATTGGTCACAATAGAGGCACCACCACAAAGGTTATAGCAGCGGTAGCTTCTGATCTACAGAACATGATAGAAAAAAGTCTCTTACTGAGATTCAGGAGGAGCAGAATACCATTATAGCTGAAAAAAAAACCCCACCCCGAATTCTTACTATTACAATTAAGGAGAAAATTCCTAAGGGATGAAGGAAAACATTATTTTACAACATGATTTTATGGGTGTGAGCTGAATCACCTCAAAAGTACTTACCTGTTATAAGGAAAGTAAAAAGTATTATTAGGAGGACTGGTTTTAATTAATGTATTTTTGAGTTGTCTTTAAGACAGTGTTGTCCTTGGCTTCATAGCTCACAGCAACCTCAAACTTGGGCTCAAGTGATGCTCTTGCCTCAGCTTCCCGAGTAGCTGGGACTATAGGCGCCCACCATAACACCCAGCTATTTTTAGAGATGGGGTCTGGCTCTTGCTCAGGCTGGTCTCCAATTCCTGAGCTCAGGTGATCCACCCACCTCGGGCTACCAAAGGGGTGGGATTACAGGCCTGAGCCAAAGCTATAACTGAGAATGAAAATGCAGCATGAGAACTAAAACTAAAAAGGCTTGTCTCAAGACTTGACCAAAAAAGTGAAACAGCTAAGATCTAATAAAACATACACATAATGAGTCACTAACTAAAATCCAACACTTTCCTTTGTATTTCTGTAATTTCATCTATTAATTTTTTTAAAAGGATGATTCTAGAAAAAGTCCTTGGGGGCACATGTACGTGTGTGTAAATTTTCTAAGAATTATACAGGACTGTTCAAGATGAATTGATTATTTTGCTTCTAATAGAAAGGTATTATAATAAATTTGATTATTAATGTTTTAAAGTCAGTAACATACTATGCAATTACAAAAAGAAAACATTCTAGCCTCTGACTAAAGTGCTTCTTCTTTTATTACTACCTGAAATTCTGGTATGCATCCTAAAGAAAATTATTTTAAATAAGAAAATTAAACATGCCCCAAGTAAGCAATCAACATTAGAATATCAATTATATGTTTTGACTGAAAACAAAAGAACAACTATGTAATGATTCTAGCTGTGACTCAGTGAGTTAGTGAGACTAATAAAGTATTCTTCATGCTGATAGCATGTTGTGGTTGCAAATCTATTACACTTTTGAATTGATGTGCTGTTTTCTTTGGTAAACTTTCACACTAGGAGGTGATCTCAGCAAGAAAAGTGTCTTAAATGAAAAGCTTAGAAACAGGATACATTTCACTGTTGCTGCCTGAATTAATATGAGCTGTCAGTAATTCCACAAAAAAAGGCCTGAAACAAAAACTATTTTTAGTATTTTACATAAAAATTTATAACATGAATATATTAGTAATTATGTATTTTAGCAATTGACCCAGTGTCAATTTATAATTATACTGAATATGAAAACACTTGGGGGGGGTAATTATAGTATTATGTGTTAGCTAATCCCTGAAAAATCCTATACTATAGGATTTAAGTATAACCACAGTTACATAGAATGAACATGAAATATGAAGCAAAATATTTCTTTTTATTTTATTTTATTTATTTATTTTTTAAATTAAATCACAGCTGTGTACATTGATATGATCATGGGGCATCATTCACTAGCTTCACAGACCGTTTGACACTTTCATCACACTGGTTAACATAGCCTTCCTAGCATTCTCTCAGTTACTGTGCCAAGACACTTACATTCCACGTTTATGATTTATTTTAACTTAGATTTATAATCAAGCGCCAAAACCATGTTACATATTTTGTATGGGAATGTTAAGAAATGAATTAACATTAAACATGTAAAAAATTTTTACCATTATTACAAAAGCTAAAATAGCTTAAGAGTTTATTTTTTTTTAGTTATTTCAATGGAGTTAACCATGATATCATGAATATAAATCTGTATTAGATATTTCCTTCCATGATTTAATATATTAATTATTTCTACTGCTGGCAGTTATCACATACTAAATATATTAATATAAAAATGGAAATGAAAAAGAACATTAAAATTCCTATGTGTTATTTGGACCAGACTTCATCTATTATTAATTCCTTTATTTATTGATGGCCATCTATGCTTAAAATTGTTCAGCAGAATTCTTTCTATAAACTTGTGAGCCACATAAATAGATAAATTTCAGGTACAGATGTAAGTTTATGAAGAATAAAAGTTTCCAGTTGTAAGTGGTATTGAAGGGAACCTAGTCATCATCAATCTGATGTGTAAGTGACAGTGGAAAAAGTAGATGACAGAAAAGAAACAGACAACAATCCACCAGTGAAAAGGGCTGAAATAAAGCTTACTGAACAGATATTTACCACACTTTAAACTCTGCAGAATCTCACTGAATGTGCATGTGTTTGTATTATAAAACCTGCTTTTTTAAGATGAGAAAACTGAGATTGATTTGTCAAAGGTTATACAGGGGCAAAGCTGGGTCTTTTTGGCCCCCAAACTTGTGTCTACTGATGTATGAACATCAGCTCCCCACATTAATGGTCAGGTCCCTGATCACAAAGACCTTTTCCTGGGATCATATTTACACACAGATCAGAGGTAGAAATGTGTTAAATTAAGAATTTGTTGCCAGACGCAGTGGCTCATGCCTGTAATCCTAGCACTCTGGGAGGCTGAGGTGAGTGGATCCCTTGAGCTCAGGAGTTCTAGACCAGACTGAGCAAAAGAGAGACCCTGTCTCTACCAAAAATACAAAAACTAGATGGGCATTGTGGTGGGCGCCTAAAGTACCAGCTACTCGGAGGCTGAGGCAGGAGGATCACCTGAGTTCAAGAGTTTGAGGTTGATGTGAGTGATGACGCCACAGTACTTTACCCAGGGTGACAGAGTACGACTCTGTCTCAAAACAAAACAAAATCTATTTCCCTAGGTACCATGAAAATTAAGATTATGAGATAGGAGTACTTTATACAGATTGCTGGCTATCAAAGACCTAACATTATCAGAGTATATAATGTTTGTAATTTATTGAAATTATGCTTTCAAAAATCATTTACAGCCTATAGCAAATAATTAATGCATACTTTCTTGGTGTCTTAATTGCTATTAAAAAGAAACTGGTTCATTCCGGTTAAACAAAGTAAGGCTCCAACTCTATTGTACAGCCACCTTCTTGCACACAAAAGACTCCAAAGCTTTAATAAAACTGGGGCCGTGCGTCTGACTGATGTGAAGACAAAGCATCCATCAAGGCTTTTATTGATTCTTTACAAACATTTATTACTTTAGTTAATTAAATGTTTCAAGGATATGAATAGTTACCTTTCATTATTATTTTAAGACTTTTTTTTTCCTAAAGAATAAAATTAACAGAGTTGGGGGTCCTACCTAGGAAATTCACCTATTTTTTTAAGTGACAAAAAAGGGAGAATTAGCCAAGAGATTTTATTCTGGTAAAATTAATCACTGTTTAATTTTATGCATTGCCTATCTAACACAGAAATATAAATTAGACATAGGCATCCCAGATAAGTACTTTTCCTATTGAGAGCTACTTGATAAAAATTATTTGTCCAATTGTTAACTAAATAGATGCTTTTCCTCTAAACAATTGTTGTTGCTATTACTTGGTCAATATTTTAAAGACACTTTCGGAGCACCTAGGTGCTTTATTTACATTATTTCATTTAACATTTGCAACATTCTTTTAAACAGATATTATTGAATAGGAAATTGACCTCAGATTTAAATAATTTGTAAGTAACTACATAGTTAAAATGGTTTGATCTAGAATTACAAACCAGTTCTATCAGACTCCAAAGCATATGCTCACTCTTTTCATGATGCTAAAGTGTGTTGCACCCGTACTATACCTACCATATTTAGTTAGAATATATCTCCATATTGACTCCTGAGAATGACTTTCATGTTAAAGCTACTATCAGCTGTAGGCTACCCGGCTCATTTTAACTATTGGAATGATGCCTGCTAAACAAGAAAGTTGAGGCTAGCATTATAAGTGGTTAATAATAATCTTACATTAAAAAAAAATCATATTTTTGCTTTCTTAGTAATCATCTTTGAATCTCTAACTCAAACTTTCTTAGAATAAGGACTGTACTTCTACATCAGAGAATGGTTTTGGAAACACAATTATAATGCTGGAGAGATACATGGAACTTTGAATAAATTCAGGACCAAATTTCACAATCTTTTTACTTTCTTTCTTTTTTTTTTTGGCCAGGGCTGGGTTTGAACCCACCACCTCTGGCATATGGGGCTGGCGCCCTACTCTGTTGAGCCACAGGTGCCACCCAATGTTTAAATAGAATATTCTACGAACAGATTAGAACTTCTTGAATAAGATGCCATTCAATATGCTGCATACAAATCTTTGTTCCTGTTATTCTCTTAATAATGTCAGAAGAAAATGAAGACAAATATCTTATACATTAATTTAGGAGCTACAGTTTAAGCATAGTGGGTCACACCTATAATCCTAGAACTTTGGAGGCCAAGGCGAGAGGATTACTTGAGCTCTGGTGCTCAATACCAGCCTGAGCAAAAGTGAGACCCCATACCTTAAGAAAAAGAAAATTCAGGAGCTACATATTCTGAAGGACAACAGAATCCCCTGTGAAGGGTTGGCAACAGAAATTAGAAAAGTTCAAGCCTGGAATCTCTTCTGTATTAACCCAAAGGCTGCCCCCTCCTTTGATTTCTTATTTGATTATTTTCTTTGATTTCTTATTTTCTTATTTCTTATTTATTTATTTTTTGAGACAAGAGTTTCACTATGTCACCCTCGGTAGGGTGCTGTGGCAGCACAGCTCACAGCAATCTCAAACTCTTGGGCTAAGTGATTCTCTTGCCTCAGCCTCCCGAGTAGCTGGGGCTACAAGTGCCCACCACAACGCCTGGCTACTTTTTGGTTGCAGTGGTCAGTGTTGTTTAGCAGGCCCACGCTGGGCTCGAACCCGCCAGCTTTGGTGTATGTGACTGGCGCCCTACTCACTGAACTACGTGGCACCGAGCTGATTTCTTATTTTTATTTACCTTAGGTATAGTCCAATTTGGGCTTAAAAATCAAATTTATTCTTGGGAATAAAACTTACTATAATAATCACATGTCCCTCTTTGCCCGAGACAGCCTCAGTTTATAATGTAGTTCCAGTGAACTGTTCATACTGCCTCTTTCACTCTTGGAGTATCCTGGGTTTGCTCATAAATTATATGGTCACCACAGAGCTTAGGAGCTGAGTCAGGCCTACAATAGTTTCCTCATTCATCCTTTTATGGACACAACTTGAAATATACCATAAACATAAACACTATGTAGCAAATTCCTGTATTTCCCACCTCTCCTTTCTTCCTATTACTCTTACAAATACACCGTATCTCTTTACAAGTCTTTTAAGAAATAGTATAAATTACGAAAGGTAAATTATTTCAAGAGACCTAGAATACAACCGATTTCATTATTCATTAATACATACTTTCAGGTAAGTTTACTGTTTTTTGTTTTGTTTTCAAATAAATGACAATGGTGAAACTTTCAAAGATTAAGAATTTCTTAGCTTAGGTCAAGTGCAATTTTGAAATTTGTGTTGAGTAACCTTAAGATTCTTTTTCCATATTCTTATTCCAATTTTTTTTGAAATTTCAGATTAATATGAGGGTACAAACAACTGAGTTATAATGTTTGCATTTGTTAGGTAAAGTCCTTGCTGTAGTTATGTCCCCCTCCCAGGAGGTAGGCCATGTATCCTTACACTGTGCCTGCCCCGTAGGTGGGAGGTCGCCCATCCCCCCCCCCCCCCTTGAATTGAGTTTTTCTCTTGTTTGGGTATTAGATCATCTACTGGTTTCGTATTAGTATTGAGTACACTGGACACTTTCCCATTCTTGTGATACTTTATTAAGCAGACTGTATCTATGATATTTTCTTTCCCCACAGGTACCCTTGGGTCTCCTCAAGCTTTCTTTCACAAAAGGATATGGCATCAGTCAGTCCATTTAAGTCAATGGGCTTTCTTCCCAGGCATATTTTAAAGCTCTGTCTTTACGGATGATCTTACTACTTACTATCCTGCTAATGGTAGCTGGCTATCACTAAGCACCACACTGTTGAAATTATTATCACTTTGTAATAGGTTTTGAAATCAAGAAGGAGGAGGTGTCCTGATTTGTCTTTATTCTTAACACTGCTTTGGCCATTTGGTGTTCCTTTGAGGTGTCACGTACATTTTAGAATAGTTTTTTCTATTTCCCCAACTAGGAAAGTTTTCCCCTGGGGCCAGAAGACCCACGTGTAGGATGCAGCCTACAGAACTTACTGACGGCAAGGCTGACTGAGGCCTGGTGTTAATATGGTTGTCATGCCTTTTGCTGGAACTATTTTAAAGAAAAGATTAAAAAAGGTAAAAAGTTTAGATGTTTTAACTTAGTTTAGTAAGCAATACTTCTGTTTTTTTTTTTTTTAATGTAACAATTGACCTCACATTAAAGGAACCCAATGTCTCTATGTTAAAATAGAAAGGGCACTAATTAAGAGGTAATTTAATGTGCAATTTCATACATCAATAATTAGCAAAGCATTACTGACCTGCATGCAAGGTAAAAAGCTGTGGGAATATAACTAATAAACCATCAAGGCCAAAATAGGCTTTATAACAAAACCAGAATTCAATGTATCTTTTATTAAGTGGCTACAAGTGAACCATTGGTTAACATGTAATAGGTTACTATTAAACTGCTTAAATTACATATGGAAATGAGGAACTTGAAGGAGAGTCACTTTATAGTTGCTGAAGGTCAAAGGTCCTCAGTGAGGGCTCCTGCACTGCAGGGTCCAGTCTGAGCTGCTCTGCACTCCTGCAGCAGCTATGCTGATGCACCGAGGCAGCAGACGTAGGAACATAGGAAATAAACAAAGGGCAAGGTATCAATGCCCTAAAGGTGAAATGATCTGAAGTCTAAGAAATACTCAAGGAAAAGCAATTTCCAAGAAAAATGTAAGTGGCTGGGTGTAGTGGCTCATGCCTGTAATGCCAGAACTCTGGGAGGACAAGGTGGGAGGATTCATTCGGCTCTGAAGTTCGAGACCAGCCTGAGCAAGAGTGTGACTCTGTCTCTACTAAAACTAGAAGAAACAGCCAAGCATGGTGGCAGGCACCAATAGTCCCAGCAACTTGGGAGGCTGAGGCAGGAGAATTACCACTTGAACCCAGGAGTTTGAAGTAGCTGTGAGCTATGACACCAAAGCACTGTACCCAGGGAGACAGAGTGAGGCTGTCTAAAACAAAAGAAAACAAAAACCCAAAGAAAAGTTTAAGTACTTGGTGTTATACATGTCCATAGGCACTGACTGTTGTTAACAGAAAATAATGAAGTAATAAGATTATGCTAATAAACTACAAATACTTACTGGTTCTTGATTAGAATCCAGGAGATTTGAAAGTCACAGGAGATTATACTATGTAGAACAGAGCTACTGTTTACTGATTAGAAATGTACAATCCACAATATATTGTCTTGGGTAGGAGCACATGTTAAATTCATCAGAGAAAGGAAGTAAATATTTTTATAGAAGCAAGAAACTGATGAAAAAAATGCTCCTTAGTAAATCCAAATGAAAGCTATATTGAAACATACAAACAGGACAAGGTACAAAACCTTTTATCTGTACCAATTCACATAAACTATAAGTCTACAAATTACTGGATTGTCATGGATTATTAAAAGCCATTTTACAACCAACTGTTATCAATGTAACAGAGGGAAAAGGGAGGATGCAAAGAGAAAAAAAATCTAGATTCTTATTTACACATAACTGAATTTTGTGCTTTTTAGCTCACAACCTTCTCTGATAGTTTCAGGAAAGTGAGAATTAGTAAAGTGACTGTATGCAGCATAATGGAGATAACTGCCAGGATGAAACCATACACTAGGTTAAAAACAGAACAGCTGAAGGCAGACACAAGTCTGGATAAGGTTGTTAATACAGCTGACACGGAGCCTGAGAACCATACTCAATAGGGAAGCTTCACTAAAAAAGGAAAAATCAATGTTAAATAAGACTGGTTCTTTACCTCCAGAGTTCCAACCAAGTGAGACGACTATTAGAGAAACCACAGCAGGGCTGTGTCAGATCTGCATAGCACTGTGCAGGCGACTGGGGCACCTGCGAGGTGACGCACCCTTTCTTCTGATTAGCAACAGTCTAAGATGGGAATACTGGGTTAACAAGAAATCTGTATTTGATATTAAAATCTTTTAGCAGGATACACAGTTTTTAGATTCATTATTCTTTATAGTTGACAGTGAGATCATATCGAGTTGATTTTCTTCCCATTTCATTACATGAAATCATACAATGGCATCTCATTCATAGTTCATTGATGGTATTACTTCGAAATGGAAGACACTCAGTAACTTCGCACATTAGGAGTGATTTCTTTCATGGCCTGAATATAGAGAAAACTGCTATAATTTCAACTATGGCTACTGTGGATTTTCTCCTAACCAGGTATGTTCTTTCTGAACCTCCCATCAATGAAAATTTGTTATTGTAATACGAGGAAGAAAAAGAAGACAGCTTATCTCTCTCAAAATTATTCCACGTGAGGCCAGCTGCGGTGCATAATGCCTATAATCCCAGCACTCTGGGAGGTCAAGGTGGGTGGACCGCTTGAGCTTAGGAGTTCGAGACCAACCTGGGCAAGAGTGCGACCCCATCTCTACTAAAAATAAAAAACTAGGCAGGTGTTGTGGCAGGCACCTGTATTCCCGGTTACTCGAGAGGCTGAAGCAGGAGGATCCTTGCATGAGCCCAGGAGTTTGAAGTTGCTGTGAGCTATGATGCCACTGCACTCTATCCATGGCGACTAAGTGACACTGTGTCTAAAAAAAAATTACTCCAAATCTCTTCATTATAAGATATAGCTTCAGGGAATGCTAACAACTAACTTTCCCACTGACATGTTTTTGAGGCTTTTGTTCTATATAACATCACTGAAATTAAACACATTTCTGATGATTTAATGTGACATATTTAATAAATATTTGTCAAAGCAATTATTGTGAACTACAGTGTAATTATCCATATTGAGTTTGATGACTCAACTGGAAAATTACTTTTTTCCTAATAAAATTTTTCCAAATGACAATAGTGAATCAGTGTTGATTAGTTGTTCAATGTGTGCTAATTAATTACACTAGGTAAATTTAGCTTCGTGCTAATGTTGAAAAAAAGAAATCTGTACACATGATTCTGTCTTAAGTGAAGAGAAATCCACTGTTTGTCTACTTTTCCTCTTCTCATTTTTCTCAGAAGAATGTTCAATAATACAAAATAAACAATAAACTCAACTGCTCTTGGCAGATACTACAGATAACAAGACGAACCAAGGGTCTTTAGAACCTTGTTCTTAGGCCAAAAGCAAAAGAAAAGACAAGGATTTTGACTGTTGACAGCTAGCTCTGAGGACCTCTTGCCAGTTCATCCCTAGGGCAGAATTGGTTTAGATCACATATTCAAGGCAATAAATAGCAATTTCTTCAGCCTGAGACAGTTTCTTCATCCAGCAGCTAATTAAAATGCTGATGTTAGCCAGAGGCTCTACAGTGCAAGGCATTTGAGGAGTAGTCTCTCAAAGGGATTCAGAGTCCTCTATTTTCTAGCTTCTATATGCTGATGATTCTTTTTCTTTGAGCCTAATGGGCGACTAGGGCAGGGAAGAAAGGAAGACCAACAGAAATGTCAGGGGAACCCGCCTGCAAAGCTGGCAACAGAAGACATTCTGTGGGTTTGAAACGTAATTTAAAGAAGATACTGATGGTTGAGGTTCTGTCCATAAAACATGTAATGTTATGTACTAGGAGATACTTTATAATGAAATGCATTAGCTCCAAATAGCTTTTACTCATCTATACTTTTATATGAGCTGATTACCACTTGTAAGCCAGCGTTTGCTCTAAGTCGTAACCTCACTGAAACACCAATATGTATCCAGAGGACCATTCAGATGGTGACACCTCTAAAACACCAAGATCATATACATAGATATGAGGGCCAACCTGTTTTGCATATTTCCAGGTACACCCAGAGGATGAGTGTTTCAGGAATAGAGATTTCAGTTCATTATAAAGAAATATTTCCTAATAGAACTCTTCTTGAGAAAGAACAGAATGTCTTAGCAAATAACACTAGAAGGAACTTTAGAGAGTAGGTCCCATACCCCTCATCTTGCAAGACACTCAAATATCCTTAACAGAGGTCATCTGACTTGTCCCTTGAGTTTTTACCATGTTTTCATGACATGATAGATCAATTATAATCTCAGAAGGTACAGAAGTCTAGAACCAAATCAACACTAGACATGTTCACTGGACTCACATTTGACCACCCCATCCCTTTCTCCACATCCCTGATAATTTTCAGATAAGTGAAGAACAGTGGTAAGGAAAAGTTTTCACTGAAGGTATTTTCTTCTCATCTTTTATAAAAACAAAACGTGCGAAAAAAATGGGCACGCTTACTGATCCAGCAACTAAAAGATTGTCAACAATCTAGAACTGTCCCTAGAGAAGACAAAACACAGAATATAGTAAACTCCTTTTAGTGAGAAAAGGGTTGAACTAGTTTATTTTAAAAATTTTAGATGTAGCCAGGTGCAGTGGCTCACACCTGTAATCCTAGCACTCTGGGAGTCCGAGGCAGGTGGATTGCTTGAGCTTCAGGGAGTTCCAGACCAGCCTGAGCAAGAGGAGACTCTGTTTCTATTAGAAAACTTAGCCAGGCATGGTGGTGGGCACCTGTAGTCCCAGCTACTCAGGAGGCTGAGGCAGGAGGAGGGCTTGAGCCCAGGAATTTGAGGATGCTGTGAGTTATGATGCCATGGCATTTTACCCAGTGTGATAGAGTGAGATTCGTAAAAATAAAACTATAAACATTAAAAAAACAAAACAAAACATGGTTGTTGACTACTAGCGAGTACGCATTCTCTGTGCAGGTGTGTAGTGCTGTCCTGGTAAGGGATGACTGAAAGCCTCATGCATAGGACTGACCTGCTTTCCAGTGGTACATTACTGCCAAGGACCCAGCTGTCCTGCAGCTGGACGGACTCGGGTGTGGTTTGCAGCTCGGCGGGCAAAGCAGCCGGCGGGGCCGGACTCTGGTTCCTTCTATTGGTCAGGGAGTTTCTGTTGAGAGAAGTGATGGATGGATGATGCTGGGCAGAGTGCTGCTTGTGGGAAGGTGGCAAAGGCTGCAAGGTAGACTGGCCTTGATTGTTTGCAGGTTGCTCTGGAAAAAAAAAAGGAAACACATTATAAACATGTATGTGTACATACATATTTATATATATTACCAATTTCTGGGGAATCCACTGCGAAGGAATTAGAATTAAAAACTGCATGTAACTCCACCATTTAATAAATTTGCATATTATTCTATTAAGCCGGTGTTCAGTGTGACATTCTCTAAGAGCAAGTTTACCCTTGATACACAAAGTTCTAATTAATATACAACAGATGGCAAAATTGCTTTTGGTTTTAATTTGTTTCAGATTTTTTTTTTCATCTGGTTTTATTAACACCTACAGAAAACAGCATCTGACAGCTCCCCTAATGTGCCTTTAGATTTTAGCTTTTTTTAACAAACCAACCCTGAAATTAAATGGGTAATTTCAGTAGAACACAAAGGTTTTCGAAATGCATATAATCCCTATAATTATTTAATGGAGTTTTTTTAAGCTTTATTTAACTACAATAAATTATTACAAGATAGTTGCTGAACAGCAGTAGACTACTCTAGTTTAGTGCATTTCAAATAAGGCAGATTTGCACTACGATCGGCTAATAGATGCTAAGTATTCTTTAGCAGAAGGTCACTCTGAGAAGCAGATGTTGTTTCATGGATACTTAACAGACTGAATCACATCTGATTACAACGTCAGAAGACTCATATACTTAATGACCGTTACATCCATTAGAACACTCACAGAACAGATTTTCCAATTTCACAGTATGTAGTAGAACCACATTTTGGAGTAAGTCATAGGTGGCCAGAGAGATGTATGCCCCTATGTCTGTGGTATAAATATTTTGTTTGAAACCAGAATCATAAAGAATCCAGCAACTTCAAAATATAAACATGATACTGTGTGGTAACTGCTGAAAAATTCCCTACAGCTAATGAGCTACAAGTTAAAATTTACAAATTAATGTAACACCTGAGACCTACTTTTCAGTCTCATTACCTCACTTTGGACATGCTAGAATTTACAAAGACTACATTTTACCAACTAGATAGACGACTCCTTAATTTAATGCCAAATTTATTATGGTTCCACACACATAAGGTGTCAATTTTTTACTAAATGCAGTGTAAAATGCAATATAATTTTCAAGTGATGTATTAAATCATAGCATGAACAAAAACGCGCATATTACAGAGAACAAGAAACATGTACTACCTTTCAGCTACAATGTGAACTGTGGCAGTGATTGGTAAGCCAAATAACCGTAATTGTGATGTCAGACTATTGAGTGAAATGAATAGTGTATGTAATTGTGTGAATATGTGTCATTAATTATGTAAATATATATCATCAAAACTCTTTACAGGATACAATGATAAAATAACTCCTCCCAGTATGGCATGTTTCTAATGGTCTCTAATAATCTGTACCACACAATTTAACAACTAATAATTTCTCACTCTTGAAATAAAGGGTAGAGATAATACGAAATATATGAAAATACTGCTACTTCCTTGTGGCTTCTGGTATGGAAAACATCAGAAGTAGAGGATCTCTATTCTTTAATAGATAAAGCCTCTCCTCTTGAAGTTCCCAGCGCTTCAGTGTTGTCTAAATCTGATTAAAATAAGCTTTTGAGGAAACAAAAGGGCTAAAATAGCACCTATAGCAGTAATTGTCGGGAAAAAAAGAAACCAACAGTTTAAAATTCATGAAAGATTTCTTATTCAGGTATCATATAATATGAGAAACAGTACCATCCCACCTAGGTCTTAAATCAAGTCTAAGGATTCAGTGAAATCCATTCACTCATTCACACTAAGCCATTCATTCCACCATTTACCTACGTTCTAGGATATGCTAAGTCAACAATAGGTGAAAGCACGGCATAAAGGGTAAAATAAAGCATTATGGACATCAAATCAAAAGTTCATTTTAAGATCCATTGTCATCACATTTCAGCTGAATGTTTTAAATTCTTACATTAAAACATAACCCATGGGAAAATCTTCCATAAAGTTTTCAAAAATATGTCACTGTGGCTCTCCCTCATTACTGTGGCTCTCCCACTCTCTCATTACTCAAGTTATTTATTGAGGACCTGAAATGTACAAGATGCCCTAAGTAGATTCACGCTCTTTCCCATGGTCTACACTGGCTATTGTGCTCTGTCTGCTGGAACCTCTTTTGATTTGTCTACATAATCAAGTGTCCTGCCAATAAATCAAAGTTAGATGATGAAAGCAAAGTTCAATCTAAAATTTGGTGGAACACAAAAAAATACAGAGTCTGAGTGAGACGGGGTGGGAGGTAAGAAATTTATCTATTTTGAGACAGAGGCTTACTCTGTCACCTTGGGGAGAGTGCCAGGGCATTAGCCAAGCTCACAGTAACCTCAAACTCTTGGGCTCCAGCGATTGTTCTGTTTCAGCCTCCTAAATAGCTGGGACTACGCACTATGTCTGACTAGTTTTTCTGTCTTTAGTAGAGACAGGGTCTTGCTCTAGCTCAGGCTGGTCTCCAATTCCTGAGATCAAGGGATTCTCCTGCCTCAGCCTCCCAGAGTGCTGGGATTACCGGTGTGAGGCATTGCACCCATCCTGGTAAGAAATTTAAACTCTGCAACAGACTACAAACAGAAGCAAAAATCTGTTAGGGTCAGTTCTAGTTCCAGAGATCTGCACCTAAAGGATATAAGTGGCTAGAGTATGTATCTACACCAACTTATTCAAGGTACAATGTCAGTATATAAAGCAAAACAAGATAAAAACGATGTTTAACACGGCCAGAAAGAAAGTTAGAATCGAAGTACAATCTGGGGAAATAAAAGCCTCCTGCATACTTCTATACATTTTTAAAGAGGGATACAAGTCTGGCTCTAAATAATCTGGCTGCCAACATAAAGAGGGAAACATACTAGCTGTATGATTTGGGATTTTTTATATTTCAGATTAATATGAGTGCACAGATGAAGATTACATTGTTTACATTTGTGAGTTATGTCCAAGTTTTAGTTGAGCCCTTCATCCAGAAGGTGTGCCATATACTCCTGCATCATGCCTGTTAATTGGGAGCACATGGATCCTCCTCTCTCCTCCCCTCACTTGATTTTAATTATGTTTTTCTCTCATGTAGTTGTTCACCCACTGGTATCATATTCATATTGAGTACATTGGATACTTGTTTTTCCATTCTTGTGATACTTTACTGAGGACAATGCTCTTCAACTCCATCCAGGTTAATATGAAAAATGTAAGGTCTTCATCTTCCTTTCTGGCTGGTATAGAAGAAAGATTATTAAAAAAGGAAACTGGAAGTACAGGATTGAGTACTTGCTCACACTGAACATAATGACATCTAAATCAATTAACTTCTGAGCTTTAGTTTTTGCCTCTAAATTGGGAAGAAAGTAGGATAGAGGTCATGTAATAAAGTTTAAAATGTTTCAGTTTTAAAATTATATGTTAGGTAATACATGATAAACTCTTGAAATGTATTAGGTTATGAGTATTAAAAAAATTAAAACAATGGAAAACCCTATGATATTGTTATACATATAAAACACTTAAAGGATGTACAGTAAATCACTTTACATCAAATGTGAATATTACGAAAATCCTACCATATTAACTCATGTCATAAATATGTCGCCATATATCTTACATTATAAATATTAAAAATAATACTTTTATTTTTAAAATAAATTCCTGCATGGTATCTTAAGTTGTAACTATTAACATCTTAAGGTACTTTATATCAAACTTTGAATTTATATCAGATTTTAATGTTAAAACTTGTAAAACAAATTTCATTTAACTGTACTTACTTCCTCAGAGGTCCCATCTCCAAATATATTTCAATATAAAAAATTAGAGCTTCAACATATAAATTTGGGGGGACACAAGTATTCATTCCATAATATTACATAACTGGCTTTTAAGCTCCTTTTCAAAAACTTGGTAACCAGGGGGGTAATAGTCACTCCTATATATAAAATTGTGAGAATTAAGAGATTTAACAAAAAATTTTAAAAACTGTCTAGTGCTATTTCAATGTAAGGTATTCATTCCTAGGCTTTCCCCATTTATTCCAATAAATAAGAAAAGTAAGAAATAAGAGTTTTTTTTACCATTTTCTTTTTCATAAGCAAAATAATATGTTTATGTACTAGTATGCCTATAAAATAAAATAATTTCTTTCTATAGGAAGGACTTTAAAAACCTTCTATTTTCACTTCTAAATTTGTAAAGGCAAATATATACTTAATTATATTTTAAAAATATTTCTTCATATCATATTAGGCTGTTCATTTCATATATCACTGGCATAAATGAAAAAAATGTGCATCATTCTACGATAATAGTATGTAGGGTGTACTGTCCAAAATTTGCTTCAACCCTGTCTACTTACCTCACGCTGTTAAACACTGAATTTGTATTCTTTGCATTTAAGCAACACACTAGAAAATGGTGTTGCCACCAAAACATGTGAACATGTGAAGATGAATGAAACAACTTCATATTTTATGGTGCTAACTTTGAAAATCTGATTAAGATAGATGCCTTTAGCTCGTAATTCTTCAATGTCACATTGTCATAGTTCCCATCGGTGAGATGTTTTAAAGGCTTTCGATTAATATTGCATGCCAGAACTGAAATTACATCCTTTGTCGTTTAGTTCTTAATGGTGCAAGTGATATCTATCAAGTAGTGTTTTATGAAGCATGTGTGATTTTTATTGCAGGCTGTTTTCACAAATCTTTCAGGTTTCAGAATAGACTGCTTAGGGTTTACAATAAATAAGCTCTTCTGTTGAAAATCTTCTTAAAACTGAAGTGAAACTTACATTATTAAAAATTTGCTTATTGACAAAATCATCTATTTGAACTTGCTGCATTCCCATTTACATGCAGTCTTGAAACTACAGTATTTGCTTTAACCCAAAGCAAATAATACTATTATAATACATGCAAAATAAGTGATAAATATACAAAGGCTTCATCAGTAGCCTGTACATTATCTGTTTAGTAAGGAAAATATAACTTGACATAGTTTCTACAGTACTAACCATTGAATGACAACTGGGTTTATGCAGCAGAGGGGATGTTTCAAGTGGGGAGTGGTGGCAGGCACCTACATCATAGCTATTTGGGGGGCAGGAGGATGCTTGAGCCCAGCAGTTTGAGGCTCCTGTGAGCTACAACACAACAGCACTATACCCAGTACTACGGAGTGAGACTGTCCTCCCTCCCCCACAAAAATAGTATATGTTTCATTATTAAAATATAATTACTAATTTGTTTTTAAAACAATCTAGTGTTCTAACATTAATTTCAAAAATTCTAAAACTCAAACACTTAAAATCCAAGTAATTTTCACATATTAAAGATCCCAAATTGGAACCTTATATATAAAAATTAGGGAGCTATAAGAGAAAACAAAAAAAGACAATTCTTATATTTGTCTTTTTCTTTTTTACTCTGAACATAAATCAACACATTCAGGTTCCAATTCCATCACTAATACATTCTAGTCCCAGTTCCTTTTATTAGGGGGAAAGGTAATAATTTCTAAGGTCTTTATTCCCAATTGAAAAAAAAAATTCTTAATTCTTTAGTGCTTTAGAGAAAACACACAGAGTTTAAAGCTGCTAAGTTTCATATCCTGTCATGCTTTATCACTTTATAAAATATCAATTTAGTCAAGATAAAACAAGTGATTAAAAACACTGTAAAGGGCAATGGCAAAGGACTTATTCTGGGCTGTGTCTCCCTTGGGCAGTATCTCCACAGCTGAGGGAAGATAAGGTTGGCGACCCTCTCCCAAGTAAGCTGTGGTCTCTAAAGATCTCACAGACATGTGGCTTTTGTCAACTATGTCTATTATATAAGAGAATAAAAATATGAACATTCAGATCAACATTCTTCTCCAGCTCCGCCCTGCACATTTAACATTAGAGGCTCCGTTTCTGGCTCCAGACATCAGGGGATAACACACATGCGGGAGGTTCTTCAAACTCAATTCCCCACGGCAACTCACGGCCATTCTCAGTACTTCCATAGGGAAGAGCTTGTCTCTCCTTCCATGTTTACTTGCGTTTTTTCCCTGCCGTGTGTGGCTTACTGAAGGAATGGCAATAGTTCACTTTTAAAACATTCTCTCCATTAGCTAGAATTGATTTTTTAAAGCATTCCAACATTTCTGAAACAATTCCTTTAACCCTTGATACTCAAAAATACTAGAGGCTTAAAAGATAATTCTCTTCAGTTTTGAGATTTTGTGATGTGGGTGTGGATGTGGAGAGAAGGGAACACTTTTACACTGCTGGTGGGACTGCAAACTAGTACAACCTTTCTGGAAGGAAGTATGGAGAAACCTCAAAGCACTCAAGCTAGACCTCCCATTTGATCCTGCAATCCCATTACTGGGCATCTACCCAGAAGGAAAGAAATCCTTTTATCATAAGGACACTTGTACTGGACTGCTTATTGCAGCTCAATTTACAATCGCCAAAATGTGGAGACAGCCTAAATGCCCACCAACCCAGGAATGGATTAGCAAGCTGTGGTATATGTACACCATGGAATACTATTCAGCCATTAAAAAAATGGAGACTTTATATCCTTCGTATTAACCTGGATGGAAGTGGAAGACATTATTCTTAGTAAAGCATCACAAGAATGGAGAAGCATGAATCCTATGTACTCAATCTTGATATGAGGACAATTAATGACAATTAAGGTTATGGGGGGGGAGCAGAAAGAGGGAAGGAGGGAGGTGGGTGGGGCCTTGGTGTGTGTCACACTTTATGGGGGCAAGACATGATTGCAAGAGGGACTTTACCTAACAATTGCAATCAGTGTAACTGGCTTATTGTACCCTCAATGAATCCCCAACAATAAAAAAAAAAAAAAAAAGATAATTCTCTTTACCTAAAAACACACAAAAAAGAGACATATTTTCTTCCATTTTAAGTGTTTTTTTGCTGTTATCTCCTATAAGTAAACTAATTGCATATTAACTCCAAAAAGGATTTATTAAAAATCAATATAATTATATAGGTCCTAAGTGTAAAACACTGGGGGTACGTGGGTGTGGAATCTACAAAAGAAATTAACACTCAACTGAAACTTATTAAACTCATTATGCTGTGTGCCCAACATACATCACCTTATTTAATCTCACTGCCACCTTAAGCTGTAGATACTTATTCCTATTTCACAAGTGGGGAGAAAGTACAGAGAAATGAAGAAATCGGCAATGGTCACAGAATATGACTCCAAAGCTTTCCACACTGGCCCAGCGTAGTGGCTATAAACCCAACACTCTGGGAGGCCAAGGTGGGAGGATCCTTTGAGTTCAGGAGTTGGAGACCAGCCTGAGCAAGAGCGAGACCCCGTCTCTACTAAAAATAGAAAAACTAGCTGGGTGTTGTATTGGACACCTGTAGTCCCAGCTACTCAGGAGGCTGATGCAGGAGGATCACTTGAGCCCATGAGTTTGAGGTTGCTGTGAGCTAGGCTGAGGCCTCAGCATTCTAGCATGGGCAACAGTGAGACTCTGTCTAAAAACAAAACAAAACAACCTTTCAATACTAATTTATAAAGGAATAATTATTTTGTGTCGGTTTTGTTTCAGGCATCTTGTCAAGAGGAAAATCAAGAAGAAATGTTAGCTTTACGAGAGTACTGCAGAAATCCAATTTTAAATGGAAGAAATGCTTGCCTTATTTAGAGTCTGGGGTCAGAGTACTATCTAATAGTCAGCGCTGCCTGAAATCCCCCACACAGCAATGGTAACAGGATTATTCTTCTACTACTGGGACACTAAACTGCACTGCCTCTTAAACAGGGAAACACAGATGAAAAAATAATCTGGATGTTATTTTCCACTTTTGTAAAGAGTTCAATCCCTTTTTTAGTACATGTACAGTATTTTGTCTTGTTTTTTAATTTTCTACAGAAAAGTACATCTATTTCACATGCTAACACACAAAAATATAATTGGCTAAAAAAAAAAATCTCTAAAAGTAATGATTAAAAAAAAGTTTAAGACCCTAGATGTCATTCCTTTTCTTCTTGTCCTCACAGTACACCTTGGAGTGGGCAGGTTATTTTATAAACTCACAATGGTTGCTAATGTCAGCAAAAGACATTTTTAACATTCTTAAGGGATTATTAGAGTTATCAAATCAAACAGTACTACAAAGCACAATCCCACAGGCTCATCTCTGATTGTCACCACAAGTTACTGACAAATCTTTGAGACAGCATTATTAAAACTTAGTGGCCTTCTGGCTTATAAAGAAGTGTTCTGTACTCTTACACTTCTTACTTTGATATATTACTGTCACCTTTATACTGCTGTGAGGTCATCAAAAGAAAGTCACACAATTTAATAGTTGATATTGAAAAAAATCCGTTCCGTTATTTCCTACTTATCTGTTACGTCAAAAAAAATTGAGTAATTTAAAAATTTTAACCTTATACATGTCATAAAAATCAAGTATTAGAAAAAGATTCAAAGTTTAATTTATACATGTATTAACATGTTTAGTAATCCACTTTTTGTATGTCAGCACAATTGTAAGTAGCACACCATAAATTTATAATTTGACTTAAAATACTCACTCAAATCAAAAGTAACAGATGCAATTAAATGATTATTTGAGCAAGATGGAAAATGAGCTAACAACAAATTACTAATTAACTTTCAAACAATGAATATTGTGAGATCCAAGCTATACCCCAACACATTTCTATCCCAATAAAAATAAAAATCGACGTCAGAAACATTGTTTCAATTCGAAAATGCACCACACATAATTGGCAGTCAAAGCTCTGATGGTCGGGCTTAGCAGGGAATATTTTTCCCTTGCACTGAGTGAAAACAGGTTAAGTTTGGGACAGGGCTCTGATGTCTGCTGTGCTCCATTCATGCCAGTTGCTCACCAAAACTAGCATAACAAAAACACCTTTGGATTTCAAGGCAAGGCAGAAATATGAAGATTTATAACCTGGCAGGTCTAATGGAGCTGTCAAAAAGGAAAGTTACACTCACAATGAAATGGTCACATCACAACCTGGTTTTCATCCTAATGGGGGGAAAAATCCTTGTGCAGAACCCTGCAAATGTTTTCGGTACAACTGACTCACAATTAAACAGGAAGGGGAAGAAATAATAGAGCAGGGAAAGAAAAAATAGAGCCAAGAAGAGGTATTTCTTCAAAGAATTACACCAGCACAGGAGAGGACAGTGAATTTAGTAACGCATCTCCCTGTAAATGCATTATTCCCCTTTTATTTAGAATAGAGAAAAAAATCAGAAGAAGACAAAAGAACCAAACTTCTAAAGTAGCACTCACTCCATTATTAACAGTGTCCCACTGAGAGAAATGACAGCTCTCAAAAGAGTTACTTTTGTCTCCACTTACTTTAATTAAACTTCCTAGGCTATAGCGTGATATAAAAAAAATTCAGATGGATTCAGATTTAATTTCTTTCCTCTACTGGTACCCAAGGTTAGGTATATGCTACTTAAAACAGAAACAGTCGCAGCAAAACAAACCTCAATAGCCTGCAATTTTCTTGAAAGAACCAAGATTTGAACCAAGATTTCATCCTCTGCCTTCTCACAGTTCCCAGTGTGTCCTGCCCTCCATAGCAGGCACCAATTCTCATTTAAATTTGAAGTGGGGTATGTTTTTCATTCTTCAGATACTGTTACTAAACTGAATGTGTTTCAACTCCATTCAGGTAAACACAAAAGATGCAAAGTCTCCATCATTTTTTATAGCTGGATAGTGCTCCACAGTCAATTCATCATGGGTTCATGGGCACTTGGGTTGCTTCCATATCTTGGAAATTTTGACTCAAACTACAACAAACGTTTTGCTGCAAATGTCTTCATGGTAGAATTATTTTTGTAAAAAACTGCCAATGTACTCAATACTAATATGAAACCAATATATAAACAACTACAGGCTCACACAAATATAGTCTAGTGACTGGGAGGGGAGAAGAGAGAGAAAGTGACTAACAGGAGCTCACCTTCCGTACACCCCTGGGTGAAGGGCTCAACTACAACTTGAACTTTACCCTTAGAAGTGAGAACAATGCAACCTAAAAATTTGTACCCTCATATTATTTTGGAAAAAATTTTTGAAATGAGATTTCTAACAGAATTACATGAGTACGAATGTTTCTGTTAATTTTCCTTACAGCAGAGCATTGTAACAACCTTGCTTTAAAATAAACTATTGAGTTTTTTTTTTTTTTTTGCGACAGAGTCTCAAGCTGTTGCCCTGGGTAGAGTGCTGTAGCATCACAGCTCACAGCAACCTCAAACTCTTGGGCTTAAGCAATTCTGTTGCCTCAGCCTCCCAAGCAGCTGGGACTTTAGGTGCCTGCCACAACGCCCGGCTATTTTTTGGTTATAGTTGTCGTTGTTTGGCAGGCCCAGGCTGGATTTGAATTTGAACCCACCAGCTCCAGTGTATGTGGCTGGTGCCTTAGCCACTGAGCTACAGGTATCGAGCCAAACTACTGAGATTTTTAAAGTTCAGTGCAAAGTAGGATCTGTGAAAATTCATCTAGATGGCCTATCCATATTGGGAGGAAAAAGAGAAGTTTTCAAATACACAGATACAATTTAAAAAATCCTTTTATAGCCAATGTAATATCATTATTCTTATTCTAAAAAATGTTAAAGGAACGTGTATCTTCTCTCTGTGCATTACCAGTCTTTCCTAAATAAAACGTATCATTCTTCTTTTACCCTCTGCCCAACCCAATCTCCTCCTTCTCAGCTATTATCACTTTTCCATTGAGATCACCACTTGCTACTCAATAGTTTGATGACATTGTGACTCTTTGATGCTTTATGTCTAAATAATATGTTTGTTATGTTAGTTTATTGAAAATATTCTTTAAATATGTCCCTGCCTCTGTACTCCCAATACCCCATCTAAACATTATCCCTCCCTCTCTCCCCTTTATTAAATTAAGTAAAAATCATTGTTAACGAGATCTGAGCCTTGTGAAAAACTGTATACTGACATCTCTGCCTATGACTCTCTCCACTGTGACCTATCCTGTACTCAACTAACATTTCATTTTCATAACTTATTACCTGTCCTGAAGCAATAATGGTTCACTGCTGCCAAGCCAGCAGTTCAAATTTTAGTTCCCAGTAGCATTTAAGTACTATGGATATACGAAAAGCAGCAAGTTGACTGGCCTACAGGAGCTTAGGCCCTAACTGTGGAGACAGGACTTCCAAACTTGAAGCAGCTAAAACACAAACCTCAGGCAGGTGTAAAATAACATTTGAACTACACATAGAAGGTGAATAAGGAGGCATTTGCTTCATGCTGGGTTTGGTATGCAGGTCTTAAAATGAAGGGTGACATTTAGTTCAACTTTGAAGGGAAAAGCTAAGAGATGGCAAAGTCAAAGCAGCATTTTAAGGAAGACGGGATATCAGTGACAGTGCTTGACAAAGGAGCTCAGAGAAAGCTCTGGACAGGTATAGCAGGGCCAACTGATAACTTTAAACTCCAAGTGAAAGGAGTGTATTTGACTTGGTAAGACACACTGAGATTCCTTGGAAAGGATTTATTATGAGAAAAGAAGTCAGAGGGAGATTAACCTGAGTGCTCTGCCAGGGTACAGGGACCACGTGACAGCAATTAGGCTGTAAAATGATGACCTTCTTTGTAAGCATGTGGGCTGGGAGACTCCTTTGGTAACAGCTCATCACCCTTCACTTACCCAGACGCAACACAAAGCGTTCTCTCTCTCTCCCTCACACACATACACACATGTACACCCCACACACCCAGTCTCCAATCTGCTGCTAATCTTCATAAAATTCATCTCTGACCTTGTCGTTCATGCTTGTAACCAGTCCCTTTTGCAAGGCATGCTGAGAACATAAACGAAAGCCTTGGCAATGGGGATGAAGATGTTGGGCTAGATTCCAGAGATAATTAAGAGGTAGAATAAACTGATGCTGAAAAGAGGGTCAAGTGTAAAATTTCCAAAAACATTCACTGTGCAGATGTACAGCACATCCTGCGTCAAGGTCACAATTGCAACTTAGACTTTACCTTATAAATGCAAACAATGATAACCTAATTATATGTACCTTTTTATTAATTGGAAGTAAAAAAGAAATATCTTTTATCTTTCACGGTTATGTAACATCACAAGATTACATCATTATGGGTCCACCCAAGTCTCAACATTTAGGGAATCTGCATGAGATAAGCTTATGTTTCCCTTAAGCTGCAGTTATTGGACGATTTCTTTTTCTCTCACTAGTGCACTGAAGTGTTTATGAACTTTTTTCTTTTAGCCAGAAATGTAAGTCCACTTTGGTTTGTAAGAGCCCACATCACTAAGACATAAAACTAAGACATTTCAAAGACTAGAAAGAGGCAGATGAAAGAGGGTAAGTTTCTAGCTGCATACAACCAAACTAAAATTGTCTAGTTTATTTTAATAAAAAATTCTAGGACTTTGGATCAATCATGAGAAAATATTTTAAGCCATGAATGGAGTCGGCTTGTTCAAGAATTTAAGTCTTTTTTTTGAATTAAAATACTTCTGTGTTTGAAATGCAGTGGGAAATACTTAAAGCTAAATGCCTTTAAGAAGGGTTTATTTTAGTATTTTGTATTTTACAGTACTCTATTTTTATTCCTGAACAATAAAACACCTTTCTTTCTTTTCTTTTTTATACTCTGTTTAAGAGGTTTTCCTACAGTCATATTAAAAACAGATGGAAGCAGCAAAAGAGAAGAGAACCATACTAGGAGAAGAAACTTGTTACTGATGGGAAACTTTATTTAACCTGCTCCTTATGTCTCAGGGCGGGGAGGAAGCAAAAGTCAACAACAACAAAATAGACTGAAAAAAGAAGTTATGCAGTGAATTTTCTTGACACTGCCTGAACATAAGCTTGAGAGCACTCTCACTTAAAGCTGAACTCTGTTTAAGGCAAAGCTTTATCATACCCTGAAAATGAAAATAACTAAATACAACAGGACATTTAACTCTGGAACACAATAAATAAAAATGAGGCAAAGCACAGAAAATGACTATTTCAACTTACAACCTTACTCTTTGATTCTTATTCCTGTTTAGGGATAAAAATCTTAAGATTAAAATTCCATGGTATTTCTTGGTTTAATACAGGCTCTGTCCAAGAAGAATTTCGTACTTTTCTACAACAAGTAATTTTAAATTAACTTATTTGGATTTCCCAAAATAGAGAAGCATAATACTACCATAGCGTTTTCTAGAATTAAACAAGTATTATTTTTTATGCCTAAATACTCATGCAATACTCAAGCAAGTTAAGAAAATTATAAGTACAAAAAAATAAGCTGCAAATAACAGCATTATAAATACATAATTAGCTTTTGTTATCTTTTCCTTGAAGGAAGTCACAGATGAATATTAAAAGCTTGTGTTTCTATTTAAACCAGAGGTCAGAACTACACTCCACTGCCACCTGTTTTGTAAATACGGTTTCCTAAGAACACAGCTCCATCCCCTCATTTATGTATTGCCTGCTTTCATGCTATGAACTGAAGGATTTGGGCAGTTTCCATCTCATGACCCTGAAAAAGCCTCTAATATTTATCCGAGTCTTTAAGAAAAAGTTTGTCAGCCAGATTTTTTTCTGGCAAACTTTTTGAGACAACTGTAGACACACATTTCAATGTTAAGTTTTAAGAAATAATACAAAGAGATCCCTGTAGCTTTTGCAGAGTTCTTCCCAATGGTATCATTTTGCAAAGTACCAGAAAGACAATGGTAATATTCCCTGCCCCAGTTTAACTTGTATTCCTGGTATGTGCGTGTGTGTGTTCTAGGCAATTTTACTGTGTGTCTATGCTGACCAGTTTTAAACAAATTTGTCAATTGCTTCCTTAATAAAGAATTTTTCTTATCCTTTGTTATAAATTAGATATAAAGCCCAAAATGATAAAGTTGGTATTTGCCTCAAGTTTAGCAAAAGTTGGGGAGATGGCCCAATAGACACAGCCAAATTTAAGGCTTTTCTGTAAAAGTCATTTAAGAAAAAGGCAACATCTGGCTCTATGTCTGTGAGTAGAATAAAATGCAATTCTGGAGTAGAATAAATCATCCATAATTGCACAGTAAAGTTTTTTCTTTTTTTTTTTTAATAAATTTTACTGAGAAGTTTACCTTATTACAACCAAATCTTATGGGGAAGGAGGATTTACAACAGGACAGTGAGTGGCACGTTAGGGGAAGAGACAAATGAAAAAAAGAGTAACCAATTTTAGATGTATTAAAAGGTGATTTACCATTTAAAATTAAAGGTTTATCTATAAATCTAAAATTTGAAATTGCTATCAGAAAGGCAAAGATAACATATTTTAATGTGTTGGAGTTAAAATAGATATATAGATAAGGTCTATAAATGGCTCAATGAAATGCTTTAACATTTTAAATAATTCTTGATTTAAAGGAGAGTTCATTTGCTTAAGCTGCCTCCTTCATTTCTAAAGCAAGGAACCAATAAAAGAGAAGTTTCACAAATACAGTTTAGTAGAGGTGGCAATAAATAAATGCATGAAGTAATGCATACCGAATGACAACAATCTATAAGTAAGCCCTGCCTAGAGTATCCTTTCTGGAAGGAAAATAAATTAATGAATAAATAAATAATAAATAATAAAGCCCTGGCAAATTGCAATTCTGATAAGTGTAGAAATCCACATGTCATGGGGATCAATGTGACATGACTAGTCATTTTAAAGTTTGGAAAGAGGCAGGTGAAGGAATATAAGTTTCTAGCTTCATATAACCAAACTAGATTGTCAAGTTTATTGTAATAAAAAATTATAGGACTTTGGATCAATTATGAGAAAACATTTTAAGCCTTGAATGGAGGAGGTGGCCTATTTAAGAAGCCTTTTTTGAATTAAAATACTTTTCTAAGTTTGAAATGCAATGGAAAACACTTTTAGCTAAATTCCTTTAAGAACAGTTTTAAGGCCAGGAGCGATGGCTCATGCCTGTATCCTAGCACTCTGGGAGCCTGAGGCGAGTGGATTGCTTGACCAGCATGAGCCAGAGCAAGACACTGTCTTAAAAAAAAAAAAAAAAAAAAAATAGCCAGGCTTTGTGGCAGGTGCCTATGATTCCTAGCTACTTGGGAGGCTGAGCCAAGAGAATTGCTTGTGCCCAGGAGTTTGAGGTTGCTGTGAGCTATGATGCCACAGCACTTTACCAGAGTGTGACAAAGTAGACTCTGTCTCAAAAAAAAAAAAAAAAATAATTTTAGTTTTTGTATTTTATCATACTCTATTTTTTTTCCTGAACAACAAAACAACTATTTTCTTCTCTAAAAAAAGCAGCAATAGGGCGGCGCCTGTGGCTCAGTCAGTAAGGCGCAGGCCCCATATGCCAAGGGTGGCGGGTTCAAACCCGGCCCCGGCCAAACTGCAACAAAAAAATAGCTGGGTGTTGTGGTGGGCGCCTATAGTCCCAGCTACTTGGGAGGCTAAGGCAAGAGAATCACCTAAGCCCAGGAGTTGGAGGTTGCTGTGAGCTGTGTGATGCCATGGCACTCTACCATGGGTGATAAAGTGAGATTCTGGCTCTACAAAAAAAAAAAAAAAAAAAGCAGCAATAATAACCACTGTGAAAAGAATTTCTGCTTAAGTACAATTGTTTCAATAATGTGTCAAATATGAATCTCAGTATTTTTATTAATAAATAAAACATAACATTTTCTGGCACAAGGCTTCAATACTGTTTCCTATATTTGTTTCTCTAGCATCCATTTGCAAATCCTTTAGAAAATATTCAGAAATTTTAACTGATACACTGCTATGAAGTCCTAAATATTTGCTAAATTCATTCAGTATGGGAAACTAGGCTAAAATACAAATTTACTGAATTTTCTACGTTTCTTATTATATCACTGCCTTTATAAATAGGCATTTCTGATGGTATCACACAGAATTTCACCACTATAAGAGTGTGATGCTATCCTAAATATATCATTGAAGGATTTGATTCTTGTGTCAAAACACTTATTTAAGTATTGTTCTCAGGAATATAACTTGAATATTTTGAAAAGAAATGACAGAAACCCTTCAAAATTAATATTTTAAATTAATTTGATAAATTTATGTTAATATCTCTATTTCATAAGAGTATAATCTCTCTATTTCATAAGAGTATATACATGCAAATTATTGGCTATATTCCAACAAGTGTCATCATTCAAGTAAGTCCTCCTCAAACACCAGCAATGCTGAGAGATAAAAAGTAAGCCCTGTCTGGGGAGTCTGGCACGCTTGCCTTCGAAATTCTCAGCCTCATTTTTTTAATGTAGAAAATGTGAATTAACAACTACTACTTCTGGAGGTTAAAGGAGGATGAAATTCATTGACATAATATCTAACACAATTTGTAATCAATAATATATGATTAATAAATGAGACTTTAAAAATAACTGTTTGACCTAAGCAGAACCAGCAAAAAACAGAGCTGGACTCTGAGAATCTCTCATAACTTCCCCTCCCATTGACTCACTGACCTCCTCCCTTAAGTATCATTAATCTTTATGGCACTCTCGGCCCCTAACAAGATCCTGAAAATTACTCAAAACCCTAAATCATACAGCCACCAACAATGAAGTTGAGATGCTATGTGAACTCAAGCCTCTTTATCAAATCTTAGGGCAACCGTTTCTACTGCCCTTCATAGGCTGAAAATAGGTGCAAATGAGTGGGCATCTGAACATAAACCACGCTATCATTAAGATCAATTCAGCTGTGGAATTATCTCAGGATACTGCATTTCTGCAGGTACCGCTAATTAAATCCAGACCTGTGCCACGGATTAGCATGGAAGTACTTTAATAAGTAACTCAGTACACTAAAGTATTATATTGTTATTTTTGGCATTTAAATATCTCCCTTCAAAGTGATAGCCACTTAAGTTTGGCTGAAAAGACAAATGTGTTTGATGAGCAATTGTCTTTACAACAATGTTTTCATTGCAAGACTAATGTTTGGCTTTTAGCTGTACATAAAACACGCAACTCACTCAAGAGTCAGTCCAAACACTGTGTTTTATTTTTTATTTTATTTTTTTCAAACACTGTGTTTTAAAAAGGGCCATAAAGACCATTAATTGCTGAGTGCCAGAATGGACTTCGGTTTTTGGTTCATAGAAATTAATAATTAAGCTACATTGTTTGAAATTTTGCTATTTTGTTTGTTAATTATGTACATGGGAAGGGAATAAACCTTCTAAAACATTCACATCAAGCAATGGTTGAGCCACAGGTGCCACCCTAACATAATTACTTTTTTAGCAGAAATTTATATTGTTTGAAACATATTATAAAAATGTATTACCAGGAAAATCTAAACCAACTAGAATTCTCAATTAACTGGAATCTTCCCCACCCTTCATGTCTTAAAAGACAAGAGAACACAAAGAAAAAGTATACTTGTAAAGAAATATTTTTAAAGCACACCTGCACGTGTCCTCACTGTAATCTGTGCCTTTACACTTCTAAGACAGTAAGAACAATGGCTGTTACTTATTGTGTTTACCCTGGGCACTGTCCTTTTCCTCTTCTTTATTTGGAGTTGTCTGGATGAAAGGTACAGATTTTGTCATCTACCACTGAGCTCAGAATCATCAAAATGAAATCTCGCCTTTTCTGCTTACCCTGTGCCAGATCAGCCTGGCAGCTGTCACGGCAATCTATAATTTGGGCACAGACGCTCTCATAATGGGACTCAGGACACATACACACAATTGCTACCTGTAGAACCCAAACTGCTGTTTGCTCATCAGCCCTTTCCAACTTTTAAAATCATTTACGATCACCGCTGACGTGGGTTTGAATCCTAGCTCTACCACTTTCTAGCTGACTGATCTTCGACGGAGCTAAACACGGAGTCTGCATTTCTTACACTACACAGACATTAAAATGATTTAATTGTGACAAGTGCCTGGGATTTAATACCTGGTGTTACTCTTTCTGCCCTATCCTGGCAAACCTGCTGCTTCTTTCCTGTGCTTTCTCTAATGTGGCACATGAATATGGCATCCCTGCCCAGTCAAAATTACCTAAGTTATTATAGACGACTTGGCGCGGTTTTTGATGTGTCCTGCTCTATAAGCCTTCCCCTGCCAAATGTCTCCATTCACCTACGCCAGTCAATTCTCTCCTGGGACATCTCTCCTGAATTTTCCTGCTCCTCTTTATCCCTACTGCCGCTGTCCTAGTCAAGGACCCAGCATCTTTGCCTCAATTATGTCAACAGCTTATCTCTACGCCTCAAGGCCAGCACTGTTCAAAAGAAATTCATTGTGAGGCACACATGGAATTAGAAATTTTACTAGCAGCCAAGTTAAAGAAAATAAAAAGAAACAGAGTTAATTTTAATAATGCATTTGATTTAATCCAATATATCCTAGCTGCACTTTCCACCTAGGAAAATTCAACTTATTCTTTAAGGCACAGTTCAAACTTCATTTTTCGGAGAAGGCTTCCAGAAAAACACAAATACCCTAGACTCTAACTGTCTGACTTCCTAATTAGCAGCTAACATGTTTATTTGCCTGTAATCACAAAATTACGTTGACTGTTGGCACAGTGGCACAGTCATAACTGTCTGCTTCATCTGGGTCCCACTTCTGTTCATTAATACTTCAGTTTTCTACTGTTGACTTGCTGTCCTTTTTTTGTTTTTTTTTTTTTTTGAGACACAGTCTCACTATGTCACCCTCGGTAGAATGCCGTTGCGTCATAGCTCACAGCAACGTCAAACTCTTGGGCTCAAACGATTCTCTTACCTCAGTCTCCCAAGTAGCTGGGACTACAGGTGTCTGCCACAATGGCTATTTTTTTATTGCAGTTGTCATTGTTTATCAGGCCTGGGCTGGCTTCGAACCCGCCTGCCTCGGTGTATATGGCCGGCACCCTAACCACTGAGGTATGGGCGCTGAGCCAGTATCACATTTCTTAAAGTAGCTCCTCTCAGTTTTTTCTCATCCTCCTATCCAGTCACTCATGTATCAAGCTCAGGAAATTATTTTGGTATTCTACTTTGCTAAGATTTGGGCCATTGGGTTTGAGTTATCACATTTTCTTTCCTGTTTATCTCAGAATTTCATGATATGTGCTCATAGACCTTAAAAGTTCAGTTAGACAAATTTGGTAATTGTGTACATCTGTCTCACAACCATCCCAAACAAGGTAAGGAACATTTCCTTCACCCAAAGAGTCCCCTGTGCCCATGTGCAGATGACTCCCTCCTCCTCCTCCACACCAGAGAGTACTCACTGACGTCAGTGTGTGCAGGTGCATGTGTATGAGATGTAACCGGAATCACACAGTAACTATTTTGAAATTAATGAAAGAGTTTATTAATAGCCGGGCGTGGTGGAGGGCGCCTGTAGTCCCAGCTGCTCGGGAGGCTGAGGCAAGAGAGTCGCGTAAGGCCAAGAGTTAGAGGTTGCTCTGAGCCATGTGATGCCATGGCACTCTACCGAGGGCGGTACAGTGAGACTCTGTCTCTACAAAAAAAAAAAAAAAAAAAAAAGAAAGAGTTTATTTTGCTTAACATGTTTTTGAGATGCATTCATATTATGCATAGCATTTGTGCTTTTTATTACTTATTATTATTCTGTTGTATAAATATATCATAATCTATTCTGCTGTTGATGGGCATTAGAGTTGTTTCCAGTTTTAGGTTATTATGAATAAGCTGCATAACATGTGGTTTTATATCTTTTTGATAAATACTTAAGAGTGTAATCACTGGGTCATGGGACAAATGTTTGACTTTATAAACAACTGTCCAATACTTCTCCAAAGTGCTTGCTTATACCATACCAAATCCTTATGCATCATTCTAATGGTGGTAAAATTACTCACTTTCTTGATCTTATGCCATTCCCCCCAAATTCTAAAGAAAAGGCAGCCTTGCTCCTTCTCATTCTATTTTTATTGAGATAAGCTTCTCCAACCTCCTTTCAGATGCCTCTTCATTAATTATTCCTTCTCTTCTGCATCTTCCCTGGATCCTTGCCTCCCAACTCACTGTGTTGAGCTGAAGGTGTGTGAGGGGTAAGGGGACACCACGGTAATAACCCAGGAGAGAGATCAGTATGGTTTGTGTGCGTGACCAGGGCAGAGGTGGTGAAAAGTAATAAATTTTGAACGTAGTTTGATGGTGGAGTGGGATAAATTAGACGCACACGACTCCCTTCAGTATAAAGCCCTATCCTCTTTCCAAAGCTCTACTGCTTGTTTCTGAAATTCAACAGATCTGTACTGAATTCTTATCTTCCCCATAAAACCAACTGTCTAACTTTACCAGTCCTTTTGATCCCATGTATTGTCTGAAGGAACACATTTTGAGCACTTAGGATGTACGTGTATGTGCCAGGCATGGTTCTAGATGTTTGGGTTACCTCTGTGAAAAAACCCAAGCCTATTTATGTGTGTGATTTTTTTTTTTGAGGATTATATTCTATTGGGTGAAAGCAGTAAATAATTTTTACAGAATATATGGCAACATGGTAAACAAGTGCTTTAGGAAAAAAAGATACAGTAGAGGAAATCTCTGAGTGTGGACTGGGGGCTATGATTATAAACAGGGACATCAAGGTAGCCTCACTGGGCGAAGCCTCCGTGAAGTAGATGAGAGTTCCACAGGGGGAAAGGGGGCTGGAGAGTACTCCACGTAAGGGACTGACCAGCACACAGGCCTAGGCAAGACTGCACATTGTGCGTGGGACATTCTAGAAACAGTGAGAAGTAGGAGAGGCGGTTCAGAGGTGTAAGATCTTGACAACTTTCCCTTTCACTCAGAGTGAAATGGGCAGATACGGGCAAGTTATGAAGAAATAAGTGACATAACATACGTTAAAGGAATCATTCTGGCCACTATGTAGAGAGCAGATGGGGTAGGTGTGGGAGGAAAGGAAGGGCGCCAAGGGGGAAAGCAGACAGCCTGGAGAGGATGCTGCTGCGGAAGTCCAGGTGAGAGACAGCGATGGCTGACACTAGCAGGAGAGACAGGAATTAAACTTACTTTGACAACAGAGACAGTGAAATTAAAAATCTTAACACAATATATCCTATTTCCATCATGAAAAAGTGAACAAAAAAAATTATTATTATTATTATTTTTGAGACAGATTCTCACTCTGTTGCCCTGGGTAGAGTGCTGTGGTTATATCTCACAGCAACCTCCAACTCTTGGGCTCAAGAGATCTTCCTGCCTCAGCCTGCAGAGTAGCTGGACTACAGGTGCCTACCACAATGCCTCGCTAGTTAAAAGTGAACAAATTCTAAAAAGCAAACTCTGTTTTGAGCTCTATTACCTAAATTTAAATTTCCAGGAAATCAACTAGATTGTGTCTTTATATTTACTTTTTTATTTAGCACTTGTTTTTTTCTCCATTTCCCAATCCACATATACTTTCTAGGATGTGAGTAGCACATGCTTCTTTCTTCAATATATTTTTTTGGGGGAAATGTCATCATAGTAAAGAAGAATATGGCCTTCTTTATATAACAATTATATAACTTATATAATAAGTTTGTAGACACGTCACTATATAGACACCAGTAAATGTAATCTTGAAAGTAAGGAAATACTACAGATAAGAACAGTGTCCTGGGTACACAGTACATCATATATCTGCCCTGAAGAGAGTTCAAAGAGATTCTGATATCTAATACTTGGGAAAGCAGCTTTGGATCCAAAAACTTGTTAATTATACAGACATGATGCTACCCGAGGAAGAGGGTCCGGCCACCTTTCACTGTCCAGCCAATAAGCAGAGATGGGAACTGGTCCAATGAGCTTTATGATCAGAAGGCCAGTGATTCTGTAGAAGGACTAGAGAAGTCTCTCCGAAACTGTTCTGCCCTTCCATTTCCAAAACCACAGTTTTATACATAAAAATTCAACGTAAAAACCATGTTAACCCTCATCTTAAACAATTAACCCTTATCTTAAACAATAATCGACATAACCCATGACACCTAGCAAATAATAATTAGCATAACCCATGACCCCAAACAGCATTTCTAATTCAAAAGTTAATCCTCTTAATCAGTGGTCCTAAACTTCTCTAGATATACACTTTTAGGGTGAAAGCTGAATTTACAGAACAAGGATGGAAGTCAGGAAGGTCACATAGGACCGAGACCAGCCAGACCAGCTGTGTCGTGTGAAGCCCTAGCCTGCCTGACTCCACTCCGTAAATTCAAATTGATACTCAGTTGGTAGCCTCAACACAAAGGCAGAGCACCCATTCTGCCAAATACAAGAGCTCCCTGGACAGCTGAGCCATTCGCCCATTTGATACAGTGCTTTACAGTTTAGAAGTAAGGAACAAACAACACAAGCATGGTAATTCTGTATTTGATCTATCTGGAAACAGTAAAAATTTTACTTTTGTATTCAGTCATTCTTACTGTTGCCTGTGGAAGGGCCAAAATTCTGTGCACTAGCTTAGCTTTGTTCAGTCCCTGGCCTGCATGTTATGCCAGGTTATGATTTTATTCCACGGTTGCAAAAGCAGTCATGAAGCCAACAACAAGGAAACCCTCATAATGAATTAAAGCCTTGGATTGGCATGCCTACCTCATGGCGGATGTATTTCTGGGTAACACTAGCAAATCATATTAAAACAGAGAAAATCTGTTCATTTTGCTGAATTTGTTTTTCGCTGATGCCAAATATCATATGAACGTTAAAACACCTTTGGCTCAGCAATGTAAGTGACAAAAGCAAACACGCACTAAAGCCAAGGGAAAGCAGCCCCGGGGTATCTTATCGGTCATCCCAGCAACACATAATTGGTAGCAGAGGTTATTCTCAGAGGCATGATGAAATCAGAGAAAGCCACCCTGTCTGACCTTCTAACAGTCAAATAAGGAATTCTTTCAGTAACAATGGGGTACAAAGTAAATCAGTGCCCTTTGATCAGAGTGGTGGGACAAGGTAACTAAATCCTTAGCAGTCTACTGAAATACGCAATAATTAAGGGGCCCTTCAAGTATATTCACCAGCTGCTGTTAGGTTGGAAAAAGAAGAATTCAGTCCTACATGCTAATAATTACTCAACAGATGGGGAAATCCCACTGTTTCTCTCTCCCCCCTCTCAAAGAATGTCAAGAAAAGTTTTCTTTAAAGCAGAATAGTATAGACATCTAATCCATTTATGCGTACATAACACAGAAATGTGTTTTACTTATTAGAGAGTCATCTGGATGCTTAACGGGCACTCTAAAAATACACTGTGATCTAAGGTTGAAAACATACTGATAAATGACAAGTGGTATGAGGGACACTGATTTCAAAGGTGCACAGTAATTTAATATACTCTTAGAGAGGACTTGAAATAGCTGCTCTGAACCACAATTGTAAGAAATTCCATGACAGAAAATTCTTGATTATTCATAGTAACCATGTGTGGATGTAACTAAAATCTACATCTAATTTTGTATATATCCTCAATCTTCATGAAACCAGAAAACACTGATTTATTACTTTCTCAACTTTTTTGATCCTATTATCTTAGAGGTCAGAAAAAACTCTAAGGGATAGATGAATAAACAAAAATAGATAGTAATTAAGACTATGGTTTCATCAGGAACATCTTTTATAATTCCGTCCTTTTCCAGCAGGATGAGCATGTTATAAACTGCAATACAAGTATGGTGTCTACACTAACGAAATGTCCAAGCATATTAATAAAGTCTTATTGTTTTATTCTAATATTGGCCAAATTATATGTGAATACTCATGCCAACTGCGACTTTTTTGCATGTTGTGGGTACAAACACAAAACAAAATGGGCCATGTGTCAACCACAGGAGATAAACAGGACTGCACATATTCATTTAAGACATTTATACTAAAATGTGCTGTTCAGAAACAACAGATATGAAAGCAAGGGGAGAAAATAAACTCGTATATTTCAAAATTACCCTGGCAGAGAAGTATTTGACATTTCTGGGAACCTAAAAGAGGAGAGAAACAGATGTTATGTCATTGCTGGAGTGACTGCTGATCACCTGCCAGATGGAGGACATGCTTTGGTGCTTTCCTTTACAGATTATGAAACCGGAACCAAAGCAATGCTGTAATGATAAGGCACTTTAACCATTCATTAATCCACAAAACAAATATGCATTAAATATTTACTCTGCACCAGGAACCGTGGTAGTCCTAGGGATACCAGAACAAATAAGACAAGGAAGGAAGTGGGGCTGTTCATTCAGCCTCACGAAGAGGAGAACTGAGGTTGTGAAGACATGTATTCTTCTATTTGCTGAAAGGCTGAAAGACTGTCATTTAGAAGAAAGACTAGACTTGTTTCTTAGAGAAGTGAAAGGGAGGGATTCAGAAGACCAACAAGGAGGAACTTTCCAATACTTTAAGCTGGCTAAAAAATCAAAACAAGCTGCCTCATCAAGTAGCTCATCCCCATCCCATGGTTTAAAAAAAAAGATCAGAAAATTTTACACCAGAGGTCCTCTAGAAAAGATTTCTGAGGATAAGACAGACCCCATTTAAGGTTCTTTTCATCATAAGGCCCTTATGTTTATATAACCCACACGATGTTTAGTACAATCAGTTGAGGTGAAGAACATATTGGAGCAGGAACGGACAGCAGAAGGAAGCCATGAACACCTGCAAGAAGGAGATGCTTCCGGTAAGGAAAGGATGGAGCCCAACCATTTCAAGGGAATAATCAATAAAAATAGTACTTCATGCTATTGAAAATGTGTTTGATCAATGAGGGCTTAGAGAAACGTTAGGCATGATAAAGGTATTTTTATTTTTTTATTTTTTAAGGTCAAGCAGCAAGTTTTTATTTTTGGAGAAAGAGTTTTACTTTATAGTCCTTAGTAGAGTACCATGGTATCACAGCTCACAGCAACCTCTGACTCTTGGGCTCAAGTGATTTTCTTGCCTCTGCCTCCCAAGTAGCTGGGACTACAGGTGCCCACCAAAACACCCGCTATTCTTATAGATGGGGGTCTTGCTGTGGCTCAGGCTGGGCTAGAACTAGTGAGCTCAGGCAAGTGTGAGTGCTGGGGTTACAGGCATGAGCCACTGGCCCAGCTGCTAAGCAGCAGGTTTTATTTCTTTTTTCTTTTAAATTATTTTTTTTTCAATCGTAAGTTTGTACATTGATGCATTTATGGGGTTCAGGGTACTGCTTCAATATACAATGTGAAATGCTTACATTGAACTAAGTAACACGTTCATCACATTTATACTCATTTGTTAATAGTTTTGAAATGTACCACTGCATCATGCACATTAGGTGAGGTCCCCCGCAAAACTCCCCCTCCTCCCATGTTCCCCCTCCCTTCCCCCCCTCTCCTCTTCCCTTCTACTTTCTGGACTATAGTTATGTTTTGCCATTCATATGAGTGTGTAGGTGATTATATATTGATTTCATAGTAATATTGAGTACACTGGATACTTTTCCCCCCATTCTTGAGATACTTTACTAAGAAGAATATGTTCCAGCTCCATCCAGGTAAACATAAAAGATGTGAAGTCTCCATCTTTTTATGGCTGCATAGTATTCCATGGTGTACATATACCACAATTTGTTAATCCATTCATGGGTCAATGGGCACTTGGACTGTTTCTATGTCTTGGCTATTATGAATTGGGCTGCAATAAACATTCTGGTGCAAATGTCTTTCTTGTAAAATAATTTTTGATCACCTGGGTATATACCTAGTAGAGGAAATTGCAGGATTGAACAGTAGGTCTACTTTTAGTTCCTTGAGTGTTCTCCAAACTACTTTCCAAAAATGTATTACCTTGCATTCCCACCAGCAGTGTGGAAGCGTTCCCTTCTCTCCGCATCCATGCCTACATCTGTAGTTTTGGGATTTTGTGACATGGGCTAATCTTAACTGGAGTTAGATGATATCTCAAAGTGGTTTTAATTTGCATTTCTCTGATGATTAAGAATGACGAGCATTTTTTCATGTATTTGTAGGCCATGTACCTGTCTTCATCAGAGAAGTTTCTGTTCAAGTCTCTTGCCCATGTAAAAATGGGGTTTTTGCTCTTTTCTTATTAATTAGTTTGAGTTCTCTGTAGATTCTAGTTATGCTTTGTGGAAAGCATAACCTGCAAAAATCTTCTCCCATTCTGAAGGTTGTCTGTTTGCTTTACTTACTGTGTTCTTGGCTGTGCAAAAGCTTTTTAGTTTGATCAGATTCTAGTAATGTATTTTTGGTGTTGCTTGAATTGCCCAGGTGTGTGTGTGGGGGGGTCCTCCTCAAAAAATATTCCCCCAGGCAAATATCTTCAAGTGTTTTCTTTGCACTCTCTTCTAGTATTTTTATAGTTTCATGTCTTAAGTTTAAATCTTTTATCTAGTGAGAATCAATTTTTATTAATGGTGAAAGGTGGGGGTGCAATCTCATTCTTCTACAGGTTGCCAGCCAGTTCACCCAGCACCATTTGTTAAACAGGGAGTCTTTCCCCCACTGAATATTTTTGATAGGCTTGTTGAAGATCAAATGATAAGTAGCTGGGTTCATCTCTTGGTTCTCTATTCTGTTCCGTAAATCTCCCGTGCTGTTTTTGTGCCAGTACCATGCTGTTTTGATCACTATAGATTTATAGTATAGCCCGAAGTCTGATAATATGATACCTCCTGATTTGTTCTTACTTTTGAGTAATGTATTTGCTATTCAAGGTGTTTTCTGATTCCATATAAAAAGAAGTACTATTTTTTCAAGTTCTTTAAAGTATGACAATGGTACTTTAATAGGGATTGCATTAAATCTGTAGATTGCTTTGGGTAGTATGGACATTTTAACAATGTTGATTCTTCCCAGCCATGAGCATGGTATGTTTTTCCATTTGTTAACCTGTTCAGCTATTTCTTTTCTCAGAGTTTCATAGTTTTCTTTATAAAGCTCTTTCATGTCCTTTGTTAGGTAAATTCCCAGATAGTTCATCTTCTTTGGCACTACTGTAAAAGGAATAGAGTCCTTGATTGTTTTTTCAGCTTGACTATTATTAGTATATATAAAAGCTACTGACTGATAAGTATTGATTTTGTATCCTGAGATGCTGCTATATTCCTTGATCACTTCTAAGAGTTTTGAAGTTGAGCCTCTGGGATTTTCCAGGTATAGTATCATATCATCAGCGAAGAGTGAGAGTTTGATCTCCTCTGACCCTATTTGGATACCATTGATTGCCTTCTCTTGCCTGATTGTGATGGCTAAGACTTCCATTTCTATGTTGAATAGCAGTGGAGACAGTGGGCATCCTTGCCTCGTTCCTGATCTGAGTGGAAATGTTTTCAATTTTACATCATTCAATATGATATTGGCTGTGGGTTTGCTGTAGATGACCTCTATCAGTTTAACAAATGTCCCTTCTATGCCTATTTTCTTAAGAGTTCTGATCATGAAAGGATGCTAGATATTATCAAAGGTTTTTTCTGCATCAATTTAGAGAATCATATGGTCTTTTTTATTTTATTGATGTGATGTATTATATTTATAGATTTGTATATGTTGAACCAACCCTGTAACCCTGGAATAAAACCAACTTCATCATGGTGTATAATTTTTTTGATGTGTTGTTGAATTCTGTTTGCTAATATCTCATTGAATATTTTTGCATTCATATTCATTAATGATATTGGTCTATAATTTTCTTTGTTGGATTCTTTTCTGGTTTGGGTATCAGGGTGATACTTGCTTCATAGAATGTGTTGGGAAGTATTCCTTCTTTTTCTATGCTTTGGAAAAAGTTGTATAATACAGGTACTAGTTCCTCTTGAATGGTTTGATACAATTCGGATATTAAGCCATCTGATCCCTGACTTTTCTTTTTTGGAAGATTTCATATTGATGATGCTATTTCAGTGATTGATATAGGTATATTCAAGATATCTAATTCTTTCTGGTTGAGTTTAGGAAGGTTGTGTACTTCCAGGTATTAGTCCATTTCCTTCAGATTTTCATATTTCTGGGAATAGAGATTTTTGTAGCAATCATTGAGGATTTTTTTAATTTCTGAAGTGTCTGTTGTCATTTCTCCTTTATCGTTTCTGATCTATGATATTAGAGATTTTACTTTTCTATTTCTATTGGTTAGGTTGTTTTTTTTTTCTTTTGTTAATGTTTTCAAAAAACCAACTTTTTGTTTTGTTGATCTTCTGAATGATTCTTTTGTTTTCAATTTCACTTAATTTTGTCCTAATTTTGGCTATTTCTTTTCTTCTGCTGGGTTTGGGGTTGGAATGTTCTTCCTTTTCCAGTTGCTTGAGATGATCCATTAAGTTGTGGCTTCCTCTTTCTATTTTCTTAACGAAGGCTTCCAATGCTATAAACTTCCCTCTTAGGGCTGCCTTTGCAGTATCACACAGTTTTTTTTTTTGTGTGTGTAGAGACAGAGTCTCACTTTCTGGCCCTTGGTAGAGCTGTGACCTCACACAGCTCACAGCAACCTCCAACTCCTGGGCTTAAGCGATTCTCTTGCCTCAGCCTCCCGAGTAGCTGGGACTACAGGCACCCGCCACAATGCCCGGCTATTTTTTGGTTGCAGTTTGGCTGGGGCCGGGTTTGAACCCGCCACCCTCAGTATATGGGGCCGGCACCTTACCGACTGAGCCACAGGCGCCGCCCATAATTACACAGGTTTTGATAATTTGTGTCTTCATTATCATTTTGTTCCAAAAATTTGGTGATTTCTTTCTTAATCTTGTCTTTGACCCAGCTGTCATTCAGCCTAAGATTATTTAGTTTCCATGACTTTGTTTGAGTATAAGGTTTCCTGTTGCTATTGAGTTCAACTTTTATTCCATGGTGGTCCGAGAAGATACAAGGAATGATTTCTATACTTTTAAATTTGCTGAGGTTAGACTTATGTCCTAGGTATGATCTATTTTGGAGGATGACCCATGGGCTAATGAGAAGAATGTATATTCAGTTTTATTAGGGTGAAATGTTCTGTAGGGGTCTGTAAAGTCCATTTGTTCTAGGGTCAAGTTTAAGTCTAATACTTCTTTTTTTTTTTTTTTATTTACATTTTAAGACTAACTTTAATCTCAAAATCACATCTCCATACACCTATTTCCTTTTTGTTGACTTCACTTAAACTTAAATGCAGGGTTTGTTAAACGAAGACTGTAAACAAATATTTACCATGTCTGTTACATGTAACACACAGGAACAGCTCTTAACAGAAACTCATCACCCCCCCCACCAACATTTTATTATAAATACAGGTATCAAAACAATCCTGAACATATTTTTCATACTACTAGTAGTCAGCACCCACACTGCTTCAAAAATTAACACAATTTGCGACAATATTCATTATACCTGCTACTTTAAACAATTTCAACTGCAGCTCTTTCACTAAGCAAGATGGATAAAGCATGCCATTTCTGTTTTTCCTTCTGGAGATTTTTTACTTTTCAGAAACACACATGCTTCCACTGCCATCTGATACCCCTCTTCACACTTTCATCTTGTAAACCTGAATTCTATTTAGAGTATATTCCAGGTTTATGTTTAAATGACAGTGCCTTAATAAGAGAAAAAAAATGTGCTGCATTTTTCCTCTTGTTACCTGAAAACATACTGGGTGTACATATATTAAATATATTCTTACAAATGTCCAGGTCATGTTTACCAGGTGAAATTCCTTTACTTAATGTGTGGGTATTTTGCATTGTGATGTTTAATCAAGACATTAACATGAGTAAAAGGTTGTTGATTTAAGACAAGTTTGAGATCCACTAAAATTAATTGTTGTATGTTTGTCCTTCTGGTGGCTGTGGAAGCTTCATATTTTCTTTGGACATCATTAGACGTCTTAGCTCTTGAAGTACAACTTTAATGCTATATGAATTTTGCCATTTTGCTAAAACTGGTATGCTACGTGCATCCACCATGCCACTGGAATTATTTATTCCATTCATATTAATTTTTGTTACAAATCTAACTGACGGAGGAGCTTCTGGGTATTTAGGTCCACATTCTTCTTTCAAGCTATATATTCTGTTTTCATAATTTGTCCTTGGTGGCCCAATAATCATGCCTGTCCACCTTGTAAGCGTCATATCTTCGTCATCTTCAAGGCCCCAGCTAACTGTACCATCACCTACTCCTTTTTGTCCTTCTTCAAGTTCTTCCAACAAGTGAAAATTACGAGGAACTTTAACTCCTGTGGAGACCGCCATCTTATCCTGCAGGCCCTCTAATACTTCTTTGTTTAGTTTCTTCTTGGAGGAGCTATCAAAAACTGTCAAAGGGGTGTTAAAATCTCCAACTAGACAGCTGCATGGCCTATAGACATATGAAAAAATGCTCATCATCCTTAATCATCAGAGAAATGCAAATCAAAACTACTTTGAGGTATCATCTAACTCCGGTAAGATTAGCCCATATTGGCCAGGCATGGTGGCTCACACCTGTAGTCCCAGCGCTGTGGGAGGCCGAGGCAGGTGGATTGCCTGAGCTCAGAGGTTCAAAACCCAAATGACCAGCAGTCAGCCAGAGTAAGACCCCGTCTCTACTAACAACATCAAAAACAGCCAGCACCGCAGGAGAAAGAAGAAAATCAACAAAAAGGGAGTACTTCAAACAAAGAAGAATGAACAAGCACACTGAAATTAAAAAAAAAAAAAAAAAGATTAGCCCATATCACAAAATCTCAAGACCAGAGATGTTGATGTGGATGTGGAGAAAAGGGAACACTTCTACACTGCTGGTGGGAATGCAAACTAATACATTCCTTTTGGAAAGATGTTTGGAGAACACTTAGAGATCTAAAAATAGACCTGCCCTTTGATACTACAATTCCTCTACTAGGTATATACCCAGAAGACCAAAAATCACATTGTAACAAAGGTATTTGTACAAGAATGTTTATTGCAGCCCAATTCATAATTGTTAAGTCACGGAAGAAGCCCAAGTACCCATCGATCCATGAATGGATTAATAAATTGTGGTATATGTACACCATGAAATATTATGCAGCCTTAAAGAAAGATGGAGACTTACTTCTTTCATGTTTACATGGATGGAGCTGAACATATTCTTCTTAGTAAAGTATCTCAAAAATGGAAGAAAAAGTATCTAATGTACTCAGCCCTACTATAAAAGTAATTTATAGATTTCGTATGAAAGCTATAACCCAATTATAACCTAAGAATATGGGGAAGGGGGAAGGGAGGGGAGGGGAGGAGGGAGGATGGGCGGAGGGAGGGTGATTGGTGGAATTACACCTGCGGCGCATCTTACAAGGGTACATGTGAAACTTAGTAAATGTAGAATATAAATGTCTTAACACAATAACTAAGAAAATGCCAGGAAGGCTACATTAACCAGTGTGATGAAAATATGTCAAATGGTATATAAAAGCAGTGTATGGTGCCCCATGATTGTATTAACGTATACAGCTATGATTTAATAATAAAAGAATAAATTAAAAAAAACTCTATTATAGTGCAGGAAGATATCAAGTTGTTCATATCCATTAGGGTCTCCTCTATGAATCGAGGGGCATTCTGGTAGGGTGCATAAATGTCAATTATTGAAATCTCTTCATGTTGGGTGCTTCCCTTGACAAAATATGTAATGACCTTGATAAAGGCATTTTTAATAGCTTTTTTCCTAGCATATGCCTTACACAATGACTGCTCTCATCACACGTGACCTCCCACTTTTTCTTACTTAGATCAAAAGACACTTGTAACTTGTATGAGTAACTTCGTTCCTTATCTGTTAAAATACAGATAATAGTAACTGCCCTAGCTACATCACAGGGTGTTAATAAGGACTGAGTGATATGAAACTTGATTTGTTTCTATTGTCCATGTAGTACTTTATCTTTAACATATACATAACTATTTCCATAGGATTCATCCAGACAAATGAAATACTGAGTCAGAGCTTATTCACATAAACAATCTTGACAGGAATGTCTATTAAAAAATTTTCATATTTTCATCATAAAGATATTATTTCATTTGGTATGAAAACTCAGAAATACAGAAATAAAAAAAAACTGGGAAAAGAGGAAAACAAAACCATCTATAATCCATGTATTTTGTTTTTAATATATACAAATACAGTCATAATTAAGATCATAATGTGTAGGTTTGGTTTGTATTTTCTCTATATCACTGGCCTGAGTGTTTTCCTATACATTTGAGAGCATTTTTTAAACTGTAAAAAGCTATAAAGATATGGGTTAATTTTTCAAACACTATTAGTTAGATATGATTTATATACTATAAAATTTGTAATTCTGAAATTTGAATTCATAAATTCAACAATTTTTAATGCTTCTACCTGATCTACTTTTATAAATTTCCATCAACGTTGAGTCTGCCTCCTTAAGTTCCATTTTTTAAATTATTAATTCTAATTATAAATTGAATCCCTTTGGCTTCTAAAGTTGCCTACCACTTTTCTTCCCATTTGTAGATAGAGCAAAGGCCAAAAGTTAGAACCACTTGGTAGTGTCTTTCAGATTAAACTCCGCCTTCTTTATCAGGATCTGTTCTTGACACCCAGAGACCAATGGGTGTCCCCATCCTATACTACTTGTAAAATGTGACACCAAGTGAAGACATTACCTCTAAACCATTGTCTTTTAGAACAAGGTGTATCTTTGCCATTTATTTTTCCTCTGTAATTGTTGTTATTTGATATTTTCTTTTCCCTTCCTCTTTCACTCAAGCTGCACTGCTGCCTTGCTTCCCTGTGGTACCATCACAACTGCTGCTGGATATGCCGAGCTGTCCCATGGAACTGGGGAGCAGCAGGAAATAGATGTGATACTTGTTGGTTTTACTCCTACCACACCTGAAGTGGGGGGTCCTTTGTTGGAGATCTGGGCAGGCATGACCACCCACTATGACATTAACCGGAGGAAAGAACAAGTGAAAATCTCCCTTCCGCAACCACCTTAGCGTCACTCCGTTGCTTCTGCTGGCATTTCTGGGGAATCACTGTTTATAGGGGAAGCAGTGAGGTAGAATTGAACTCTAGGCATTAATCAAAGTTCTATAATATTACATGGCTAATCACTTTCAGAATGGAATCTATTCTCAATTTAATGCTAAAAAATAAATTTGAGAAAAAAATTGTAAAACATCTATTATGTTCCAGTTGCCTTTTTATATTTCAGTTTTTTAGCTCTTCTATTTTTTAATGAATACAAGTGTGAGTGTGTTTGCATTAAATTACTTTTGGAATCTTAATTAAAATAATTTACACCTTTGTACTGCACTGTTGCTAGGAGAAAGGGGTGTGGGGGGGGGATAGAGAAAGGGAGTCAGGGAGAGGTACTGTATTGTGAGGACAGTTACTCTTGATGATGAGTACATGACGATTACCAAGTCTCTATTTCTCGAATCAAATTTCTGTGAAAGCATGACATTTTAAGAAATTCTGAGTAAAATAAAGCTAAACGTGACTCTTGAAGTGAAAAAATTTATAGAAAACAGCAAACCTTGGACATCAAAAATCAACAAAAAAACTCAAAGCTTATTAGAAATGATCTGTACAAGGTGCAGTTTCTTCTTAACTCGGGTTATCAGGCTGCCATCTTCTGACTTTGCTGTTAAAAAGTCACCATAGAAAGACAGGTAAGTATGTTCAGGAGAAGGAAAATTTGAATCCTAACAAGAACAAAGACTCTTCTGATTAATAGTTACTATTTAATGTAATTAAACAAAACAACATGATTTGACTAAGGACCAAAGAACAAGGAACCCTTCACTTGTATAGAAACAAGAAAAATTACTCCTTTCAGAGATTTTACGGAGCTCTTTCCATTATACCAACTTTGGACAAATTTAAATAATTCCCTCCTATGTACTGTTTATTCTCAGGATTAACATATATATAAATAAACTGCTTTTAAAATGAAAGTTAAAATAAGCATTACAAGATATTTTGGCTGGATTGACACAGAGAGGGTTGATTTTCAAAACACAAGCTAAAGAAGAAAAAAAAAAGAACTAAATAGAAAATGCAAAAACTAAGGTGAAAGGATAATTTAACTGGGTTGGAGACTTAGTGGTCACAGCTGACACCGTGCAGAATTATGATGCCAACTGAATTGCATTAAATTCCAACCCTCATTGATTATACCTTAAATAACCATAAGGGCAGATCAGCATGGGCATTTGGATTATTCTTTTACATTATAATTTTGGATATGATACTTTTCTCCAGTGAAACTATCAATTTTACCCTGTTTAGAATTATAACATCTCAAATAAGGAAACATTAGGCTTTAAAGCTTTTCTGGAAGAAGCATAAAAACTGATCTATATTTAATGACAAATTAGGACAAAGGGTCTCAGCGTTGATGCTATGGAAATATACAATTATTGTTTACATTAGGAGAAATACTTTAATGTGTGCCATTTTGTACTATATTATAATGAGATTAAAACTATAATCTTTTCTGTTTTGTTGGACAGATGAGATTAACACCAACTGTCTCTCCTAAAGAACGGCTACTGAAGCTTCTTACGTATTTACAACCCCAATCTACTCCCTCTTACTCAATTGATGTACAGTATCTTTTAAGGAGCAGCATCTTTCAACTTTGCCACTTTTATCGCTTTCATCTAGAGTAGCCTGCTGGCAAACCAGCAGAGTGTCAGAAAGGGGTGCAGAACATGAAGATATACACAAGTGTGAATTTCATGAAGCCCGATGCTCCTACCATGCCATGTATTTTTGGCTACCAAAACACTACAAGCACTTAGCTTCAATACCCCATGTTGGGCATCTCATCCCAGTAGCAATTACAGCTCCAGTCCAGCTGTAAAAACCCGATGGCGGTGCTGTGCAGATTCACAGAACCAACAGCACAATTCACGAGGGGCACTTCACTTGTTTTCTGAAGCATTTTTGCTAAAGGCATGAGCTGCCAGGGGAGGGTCACGCTCATTCTTTCCTCTTGCACACCCCATGGAGGGAAAACTACTGCAAAGTAACCCAGAAATTCAAGATTATCTCCGAGGCTATTTAAACCCTTCCTTAATACAATTAAAGGGCAATGAGATTGTAGCCACAGATGAAAGCATGGCAAGTCATAGGCACAGCCTACTTAGCCTCTTCACAAGGTCTCTCAGTTTCTAATAATCAGGAGAAACCACATCACAATCAGATCAAGCCAGAGTAAACTAGGATTACGACTGAGGAATAGGCAGGTTAGACATTTTGAAAGTTATATATATTTATTCTGAAAGAAATAAACGTAAAATGTGTACGAATGGTTACAGAAGTGTTTTCAATGCACATAAAGGTTTTATATGTCCAAACATCTCTCAGGGACAGAATCACACCAGAAGTGATTCCGATTCTCCGCTGGGGACAGAGCAGCTGTGGGGAAGAAAATGAGTCTGTACCTGTCTGCCTTGGGGTACAGAGAGTTGTGGGCTGCAGAAAGAGAGACTGGGTAGATTGACCTCCAACTACAAAACACTGGCTTCTCTTTGAGCAGCTCTGGATAGAAATGATACACAGATTAAACAGAGCAGGGGCCAAATTAATCAATGAGGAAGGCTATTAACACAGATTAAAAGGGCTTTGCTTAGGGTTCCTTGGGAATGATGGCTCATTTGTTAGTTTATGTAAGACCCTAGTCCTTTTTGGAAAGAAATGAGAATTTGAAAAAAAAAAAAAACCTGATTATGAGCTGAGCCCTAATGTATTTAACAAAAGTGTGAAAAATAAACATAATTATAGAAATTCAAGTGCATTATAATTCACTTGTGGACATTAATGAAGCTCAGAGGGCATAGCTCACAAAACAAGTGATTAGAGTTGCGTATGAACAATAAATAGGGTCCCGGTTAATAAATGTGCTGATCATTGTGTACAGTTTTAATACTATCCAGTTTGATCAGACTGGTACAAGCATGAGTGGTTTATAAACACATAATACTTAGATATGATGTTAAGTAGAAATGAGGAAAGTCATTTCATTCTGATGTTACATGAGACTTTATAATTTTGTTTTAAGGTTCTTCCAAAAAAAAAAAAACAAAAACCCCTCGAAACAAAAAACTCACAAGAAACCAGACACAGTACTCAGGTCAATCCTATAGAAAGGAGAAAACATCTGGTTTTCTAAATATGGTTATATTTAGACTAGTTCTTAGCACATATCAGATGTATCATCTTAAAAAATTGCCAAAAGCATGAACGAATCATTGATTAAATGAACACTGCTTCCAGGCAAAACCTCTTGCCTTCCCGTGCTGTCTTCCAGAGATTCTGCAATGTTTTCGTGTCTGCCAGTTATGATTCTCTCTGCCTATGATAGCCGCTATGATAACAGGAGGTCGGTGTGGCCAAGTGCCTTATTTGACAGGTCACTTCAATGTTGGCCTTACGATGTAATGTGGGTGCTTTTATTGTGAACTAAATAAAATCTTCAGGTTCCCCCCTCAGCAACTAACTGGAGCCATTCTTGGCTAAGGGGATCCCTAAAACTGAATGCTAGCTGTGAGAAAGGAGATCAGACATACCTCATCATGCCCTGTCCCCTTCCTAGAGAGGTCCTCTGTGACTAACAGGCCTAAGACGCTGAAGACACACCTGCAGGTCCTCAAAATACACAACAAACCCCTTGAGTCTGTGGGCACTTTGTCTCTAATTAACAGCCACTTTATTTTAAGCATTCTTTTTCTTGTATTAGACAGAGTCTAACTCATTTAGCCAACTGTCCCCTAAAGAATGTTTAAACCCACCTATCACCCGTAAGCTCCCCCTTCCAGATGTCCCACTTTTTAGGACCAAACTAATGTATGTTTTCCACATATTGATTTATGACTTCACCTGTAATCCCTGTCTCCCTAAAATGCACAGAACCAAACTGTCACTCCACCACTGCAAGCCCACTGGCTCAAGGCTTTTGGGGTGTGGCTCCGAGTCATGGCCCTCAAATTTGGCTCAGAACAAACCTCCCTAAGTTATTTTACAGAGTATAGCTTCTCTTCTGTTGACATTATGATTTCCTAAATTAATTCAACATTAATTAAAATATTGGCTACAGGAGAGTGAGAAGGAATGCCAATTTTGTAAATGGGTGACCTTAAGTTTCCATACTTGAATAAGTAAAACTTTTAAGAAATAAGTTACCATTCTCTAACTATAGAGATCTCAGTGATTCTTTAGAAAATAAAAATTTTACTTTTTAAACTGGACCATTCCTTTTTATAAAATCTAATGACCAAATGATTTCACTAATTACTTTAGAATTCAATTTTGGAATAGTTTGCATAGTTGAGTTTGCAATGCAATAAACTATGCCTGGATGATCTGTTTACACCACTGCAAGTTACAAGAAAAAACGCTTTCTCCTTAGAGGACTTTTCTCTTTGAAAGCACAAAGTGGCAAAAAGCCAAGGGAAGCTGGTGCTTAAGCAACCAGGAATGAGCAGAGCCTGTGTGCATTTCAATCTCAGCCAACCGAAGTAAATGTTATTGGAGCTTTTGTGCTGTCAAATTGCTGCTTTCATGCCCACTGCATCCCACAATAGGAATCCTTGGTCTACAAGGAAGCAGAAAGGTTGCTGTGCCTTCAGGCTGGATTTCTTCATTCCTATGCAAAGGGCAGGGGAGTGGGATAAGAAATGCTGCTGTAGTTCATGGGCTAGGGACAGAGAGACTCCGGTGGGTCATTTGGACAAAGAAAGAGACAAAATAGAAGAAAAACTATTACCATTACTTTTTGCGTTAAACATTCAGACCTGGGATAACTTTCTGTAAGACAAATTCTGGAGAGTAATGGATTTAAGTTTTTAAAAATTATAAACACATACTGTACAAACCATAAAATCAAGATCAATAAAAATACAATTTTATTCTGAAGGGCAACAATTTGAAAGACGTATGTTGTGTTTTAGTTAACATCTGCCTTTTTCTTGAGATACTGGATTTTCCTTGATGTGGTATTTTCTTGTATGAATGTTTAGTTTGTTATTATATTTATTTAATGCTCATGTTTTGAGCACTTACTATGAACCAGGTACAAAATTTCATTTCTAATGTTGCATTTTAAAGTCCCAAATTTAAGCCTAAGCCCAAGCCATACAAATTTTTTTCTTTAAATATACTGAAATATATATATTTTTAAAGCATCCACTGTTACTATCAGGCAAATATATATATATTTTTTTCTTTAAATATACTGAAATACATATATTTTTAAAGCATCCACTGTTACTATCAGGCAAATATATATATATATATATTTATATATATATATTTATTTATTATTTTTTTTTTTGCAGTTTTTGGCCAGGGCTGGGTTTGAACCTGCCACCTCTGATATATGGGGCTGGTGCCCTACTCCTTTGAGCCACAGGCGCCACCTGCAATTACATTTTTTTAAGACTTATGCTACCATAATGTCTACCATATAAGCACAATTTCTTAAGACAAACAGCATTATAGTTAATGGGAGAGCAAGAGTCAAACAGTATTTTTTGATCACAAAAACAAACTTTTACAGCACACAGTTAAATGTATACCTGATATCAAAAAAAGAATTGTACTGAATGATACAGAAAGATTTGGAGTCATGTGCTTTTAGAATGGTTTGCTATGCTAATTATGGTCTTACTTCCCATTCACCATACATTTTCAGCAGGCACTCACATGGCCATGAACTTGACCTTAGCAAGTTAACAGGTTTGCTGATTTTTTTTTTTAAGACATGGAATATGACTACGTTGTATGAGTGAGGCATAAAAAATACAGATATTAGCTTACCTCCTTATTCCCTCTTTTCCTTAACCTTTCAAGCAGACACTGTTTTGGGTTTAGAAAGAGTAAAGAAAAAGAGGATGTTCACCATGCAGAAGAATAAAAAAGAAGTTTTTAAAAAGAAAAGGAAAAGAGGGCAGCACCTGTGGCTCAAAGGGGTAGGGCGCTGGTCCCATATGCTGGAGGTGGTGGGTTCAAACCCAGCCCTGGCCAAAAACCACAAAAAAAAAAAAAAAAAAAAAAAAAGAAAGAAAAGGAAAGAAATAGAACATTAAAGCCACACAGAAACAAGTTAGACATTGCGCCCTCTCCTAAGTACTCATGATATGATGACGTGTGTTTTATTTCAGAATTCTTTGGATTATTTTTTCTATGGGTTTTAAATAAATTTGCTTTTGAACTGCCACACTTAATAATCCTATGACCTTGGGTCAGTTATTTAACCTTTCCATGCCAGATACTTTTCAGCTGTGTAACAGAGTTGATCATACCAAAGCCTCAGGGCTATGAACATTAAAATCAACATCTGGGGGGAGTGTGTGTGTGTCCTGGCATACTGGCTCCTGCATGGTAGGTGCTCAATAAATATTAGTTTCATTGCCTTCTTTTCCTAATGCATTTACATTATCTACACATAAGTCAGCACAGCTAAATGGAACAGATATATACACACAAAATAGCAAGCCTCAGATTTCTCAAATCAATAATGTTTTTAAATAATTCAACTCAAAGAGTAAAGAAATTACTCATTGAGTAAAGTAAATTAAAATTAATCATCATTTTGAGTGTTTAAGTGTTAGAGTAAGAATTAAGTTGGCCTTTCTTGTTTAACCACTCTAATTATTGAGGTTTCTGAATTTTATTTTTTTACTGCATGTGATACTTTTTAATTGCACATTTCAAAGGAACTCAAAACACAAAGGGGGGGGGAGAGCAGTACATTTAACTTCAACTAGCCACTGTGTAGTGGGGGTGACCAACCTTTTTGTCCCCTCTGCTGCACACTGAAAAACAAGAAATGTCTTGGACCACACATTAAATATACAAATGCTGATTAGCAAAAAAAAAAAAAAGTCTGTCCATACATTTTGTGATATCCCACACCACAGATGAACAAAAAAAGTCCTCATAAAATCAGTACTCGACCTATGGGGCACAGATTGGCCCCGATAGAGCTCTCTGGGACCAAGTTTCTGCCAATCTAATACATATTTGGAGATAATTTTGTTCTTTAAGCACTGCTTTTTAAAATTTTGAGTGGATGTGTCTTCGACTCACGAATCATGCCCCTTCCAGATTCTTTTCCATCTCACATTTTCCCATCACCATGTCTGACCAGGACTGTGGCTTCGGTAGATATCCTCACGGCTATACCATGTTACACTTTGACAGGTCGACCTGTCTGGGAGACAGTCTTGCTGTGGAAATGAACCATCTGTCATTTCAAACCCCTGGATTTGTGAACAGTTTGCAATTGTTTAGAGAATGCAGTGAATGACAGAGGACATTTTTCTCTGCAAGCTGAGGTGCCTGCTTTCAGACCATATATAATTGCTTCTGTCTCTAACATTAAGAGAAAAAAGGTAGAAAACTACAATTCTTGGAAAAATATGAATGCCCAGGGGAGTGCAGTTCTACTAATTGCTCAACCACACTGTAACACTTGATTTTGGCAACTCAATGGTCAGATGGGATGCAGACAGTTAATCACCTCTTAGCAAAAGTTGGAATATTTAATACTTAAACTGAGCAAGCCTGTAGTTTTCATTTGCTACAAGAACAGTACAAACAGAGCTTTGGCACTGCAACTAAGGAATAAAAACAACCCCCCCCAAAGATCAATCAGATCAGAGATGAAGAAGAGATAAAAATCAGCTGGTTGCCAGAAAACCTTTAAAAATATTTAAAATATTTTTCTACTCTCCCAAAGCATGAGGAGGGGAAAAGGGTGTAAGGGGATTTCACCTTCTCAGGCTAATTTTTCGTGAGATACCACATATGTACATACATTCATTTAAAGACTGGCCATAAGTAACATGACACAGAAAGTCTTTCTCAGGAAAAAAATTGAGACACCTTCCTAAGCGTATTTTTGAATGTTAGATTCAGAGGCTGCATGGTGAGGGAATCAACATAAAATTGTTCATTTGGCAGAGAGGAGAGAAGGAGTTAAGGTCTTGTGCTTTGAAGAAATTTGGCACCTGAAGTAAAAACGGCTTAAAAATCAGAGGCTTTGAAAAAAAATTAAAGCACAAAGCAGATGGACTCTAATTCTCCACTTTCTTTGAAGGTTTAGATCCTAACCTATGTTATCAAGCTGTTGTGGTTTGGAAGAATGTTGTAAAAGCTAACAGCAAGAATACTTTTCAAAGTTAAGAGAGAAGACATTAATTCTTAGCATCCATCTTCCTCAGCAATATGTTGTTTCTTCATGCTAGTTCACTTAGGTGAGCATGAATTTATTATTTCTTTATGCAGTTTACATAGTTGTCCCATTGCCTCAAGTATTAAATTTTTATAAAAATTATTAGCATGGACTGAACATTAAATATGTAGACTCCCAAATTAGAGAACAGATTAGCTCTGTAAAAGAAATAGCTTTCTCATCCCTGTCTTATCATGGGGGGAAGGAGGTATAATTATATATATTGTATAAAGATTATTGTAACAGAAACCACTCAAACCGTCTCCCAACTGGCTTTCTCCCTGAAGCACTGGCTTTCGCCCCTTCAGCAGAAGTTGAAATGAACATCTTTCCTTCCCAGCCCAACACCTCAGGACATGTTTTCATTCAACAAACACTCAGGAACTGCTGTGTTAAGTGTTATATGAAGTACTGTATGAAGTATTGGAGTTACAAAAATAGACAGCCTTTATTTTAACCTCAAGTACTTCCCACTGAGAGAGGATGGATTTATAGTGATAGAAGATCTATCCCTAGAACTATTAATAATTTGTCTCTAGTGATAAAACCCAGGAAATTTGGAAGAAACATTTTAAACAAGCTTAAGGCTAACCAAGTCAGAATGAGGTTTCATAGAACAAAGTCAAGATCAAGTCGAGCACCCCCCCCATGTTGAAATTAACACTGGCAAAAGATGTTTTAATCTGAGTGAGAGATTTGTTACCATTTGAGAGAAAAGACACAGATTTATTAGAGCAGGAAAGTGAGACTAAGAGAAAAGAGGTCACTTCAGGGAGTTTAGTCTTAGTAAATAGAAGGTGCAGGGTATTAATGTATGAAATTATTATGTAGATTAGATCTTAAATATGTCTATAAGCATAGCTACTTTTCATTTATTTTATGAATCAAAGTAGATTCTAATTCTTAAATTCTGTATTTAAATTTATAAATCCATTCACATACACACACATACTTATGACTCCGTTAGCTATTTTAGAAACTGCTATTTTCTGTTCTGAATCCTATGTTAACAGTTGATGCTGACTTTTTTTTGAGACAGTCTTACTATGTGGCCCTCACGGTAGAGTACTGTGGCATCACAGCTCACAGCAACCTCAAACTCTTGGGCTTAAGTGATTCTCTTGCCTCAGCTGGGACTGGGGTGCCAGCCAAAGGCCCAGCTATTTGTTGTTGCTGTTGTTATTGTTGTCGTTGCTTTGCAGGCCCAGGCCGGGTTCAAATCCACCAGCCCTGGTGAATGTGGCCGGTGCCCTAACCACTGTGTATAATAGGCACCGAGCCTGACTTCTTTTTTTTTTTTTGTAGAGACAGAGTTTTACTTTATTGCCCTCGGTAGAGTGCCGTGGCGTCACACAGCTCACAGCAACCTCCAACTCCTGGGCTTAGGCGATTCTCTTGCCTCAGCCTCCAAAGTAGCTGGGACTACAGGTGCCCACCACAACGCCTGGCTATTTTTTTGTTGCAGTTTGGCCGGGGCTGGGTTTGAACCTGCCACCCTCAGCATATGGGGCCGGTGCCCTGCTCACTGAGCCACAGGCGCCACCCGAGCCTGACTTCTTTGAAACTTAAAATTTCCAAGTAATTTTATAATCATCTTGAGCTAATTTTTAAAAGTTACTCTTTGTGAGCTTGTAATCCCAGCACTCCGGGAGGCTGAGGTGGGAGGATCCCTTGAGATCAGAACTTGAGACCACTCTGAGCAAGAGTGAGCCCCCATCTTTACTAAAAATAGAAAAATTAGCCAGGCATTGTGGTGGGCGCCTATAGTCGCACCTACTCAGGAGGATCACCTGAACCCAGGAGTTGGAGGTTGCTGTGAGCAATAAGGCCACACACTCTACCAGGGCCACATAGGCTCACTCTCTGTGTGCAATAACAGGTATTAGTTTTGAGCAGAACTTTTATTAGAACTTTAACTATTTTCATACACAAGTAGGATTCTAGTACATGACTGACTGTAAGGCCAAAGAAAGATTTCCATTTTTATTTCCCATTACATAGTAAAAGTTGCAATTTCTTAATGAAATCACAATCTCTTCTTTGCTAGACGTGTTCTCTAGTCAGACCAGATTAAAAGGTGAACAAAAGCAGATTTATAATTAGACTGCAAAACCTCTTTCAGAACCCTCATTCTGCCCATCCTTAATGGCCCTATGCTCTCAGCCATACTTGACAGAATACAAGTATCCTTCGTTTCTTTGTATTATATGAAAGACTAATTCTTCCAGAGAAGAATGCCTAATATTTTAAAAGGAAAGATTTTGGAAAGGACCTCAAAGGTGAGGAAAATTAAGCAAAGAAAATAACTTCAAAAGCAGCCTTCTTGGGTGGCGCCTGTGGCTCAAAGGAGTAGGGTGCTGGCCCCATATACCAGAGGTAGTGGGTTCAAACCCAGCCTGGCCAAAAAATGGAAAAAAAAAAAAAAAAAGGCAGGCTTCTTAGTGAAAGTGCTGAGGTCTGGAAGTGTGACTGAAACAAGGGGTGGACCACGTCTCTGGTCTTCAGGTGCTGACAAGCCTCATATTTGCCTTTGATCCTCCACAAAAACTCATCCACCACACACCCCTAACCCCAAAACTACCACAGGCTAAGCACTTAAAGACCTCTGAAATCCCATCCCAGGTTGAGCTGGAAAACTCAAACAACACACTCCTTATCCAGGGGATTTTTATGTTATTATAGATTTCATCTTTGAATAGTAACTACTCCACCCATCCTTTATTGGAAAGGAACTTTACAATTTGAGTTTCAAAATCATGAATTTGTTTTTGAACAGGATTCGTTCTTTGAGGTGAACTCTTTTGGTTTGTAATTACTGCAATGACATTTTACTTGACTGTCTTGTCGCATCCACTGGTGTGTGCATGCACACACACACACACACAGCCCCACAGAACATTATTTTCTGTAATGTCACCAGCCACATTAGAATTATATCTGGGACAGACTTTAAAATTCTACCTTACCTTACATACTCTACTGCTCATTTAGTTAAGTTATTGCTGGATTACAAAGTAAAAGAGAAAAATCACTGTGTCATCTCGGCTTTCCATTTTGTAAAAGCAAATGACAGGTCCCTTTTGAAAATACCACAAAGCAATATGAAAACAAGAGTCTAGTTGCTATGGTAGGGCACAGGGAGAGGGCAGCACAAGAACAGAATAAAAATAACTTACAAGGATTTCAGGGAGAGTGATGATTCCTTTTTAACACAAGATTGGCAACTGGTAGTGAGGGCTGGGTTAAGAAAGATTCCGAGGCTACCTTTTCACTGGAAGGAAACACTGCCATGACCCATCACTGGTATCTGTTGGAAGTACTAGTGGGGGGACAGCTGACGTATGTGCCACACACTTACCATCTCTGAAGTAGAACATCCAAATCAGGTGACTAACCAACAAATCCTAGGGTCAAAAGGCCCATCTGTCCTTGGAGTCCTGGAAGTGTTCCTTTCTCCCAGCAGAGCTGCAGAAGCATAGTCCATGCACTCCTTTTTCATTCTGAAGTTTCAACAATCTATATTGGAGTCATTAAAGTCTGTGTTCTAAATAGGGGAACTCCTCAAGTTCCCAAAATTTGTGTGCCGCCTGTGAATACTATGCATTGGAAGGTATCATTTTCCTAAAGCAAGGAAAATTTGGGTTTTGAATGGATAGTCTCTTTTTCTATTCCAATTAGATATGGGAAAATATCCTTGCACACAAACTTTATGTCCACCCTGTGTGTGTGAAGTGTGTGTGTATACATTTTTTCCATTTTTGAGGGAGATGGCAAATGATTGGGTTGGAAAAACAAAACCATTTATGTGGCTACTGTAAAGTAGTTATTTCTTCTCTGTGCCTTAATATCTGTAATAATAAATATTCCTAAGAAATTTAATTTAATTAATTTTTTTTTTTTTGAGACACAGTCTTGCTCTGTCACCCTGGGTAGAGTGCTGTTGGCATTACAGCTCACAGCAAATTCCAACTCCTGGGATCAAGCGATCCTCCTGCCTCAGCCTCCTGAGTAGCTGGGACTACAGGTGCCCACCACCAAGCCCAGCTAGTTTTTCTGTTTTTAGTGGAGGCAGGGTCTCTTTCTTGCTCAGGCAATCCACCTGCCTTGGCCTCCCAGTCCTAGGAAATTTTAAATAAAGACTGATCAAGTATCAAATTTGATTTCGGTGAAAGCGAGAAGCTGTCATCTTCGTTCCAGGGAATGGGACACAAATGGGAACTGTACCAGCGCATACTGGATAGGGCCGGAAGCGCACTAAGCATCTGGCACCAAAACAGCCTGGGTGAAATCAGCACTTAGGAACCATCTCTGATTGTCATGGATGTTGGATGGAGGTGGACGGGAATGTGTATGTTCAATAACTGATGGACCAGATTAAAAAACTGACATCAAAGAAACTAAGGGGAAAAAAACTAAAAAATTAAAATACAGATTAGGACATTATAGAAGCAAAAGTGTATAGGGTTACTGTTTTATTTTGACGTCTTTAATAGTGATTTATTCAGATTCATGACAGCATACAAACAGTTCATTAAATAGCTAAAAAGTGCAGTGAGAAAAAGCAACCTATAATGCAGTTTGGAAACAAATCGTAAAACATTGTACTCTGTATTCTGTTAATAACAAACACAAGAAAAATTGAAAGTAAGAGCTTGTAAGGTGTTCTGGACTGAGAAGGGAAAGAGATTTATAAAGCAAACACACACACCCCACTTTGTTTTACATAAATTTTCTCTTTTACTAAATAAACAGGCAGATACAAGTAGCTACAGGTCAAGATGCCTGACTACTCAGGAGAATTAATCACAGGAGGTAGGTACATCAAGAAATGGAAGAGGAGATGTTTGTTGTGGAAAAATATGCATATTCAAGATTTAGAAAAGTAACACAAGATTAATCCAGCAGCGTTCATGCAGATTAGATTCTACAAACACAACATGCTGTAAACTGTCAGTTAGAGACTTCAGTCTTCTGGGCTCTGTGGCTCTCACCTGTAATCCCAGCACTCTGGGAGGACAAGATAGAAAGACTGCTTGAGATCAGGAGTTCGAGACCCACCTGAACAAGATTGAGACCCTGTGTCTACTAAAAATAGAAAAACTAGTCAGGCATGGTGGTGGGTGCCTGTAGTCCCAGCTACTTGGGAGGCTGAGGCTGGAGGATCACTTGAGCCCAGGAGTTGGAGGTTGCTGTGAGCTATTATCAGGCCACTGCACTCCAGCCTGCACAATCATGCCCTGACAGAAGGATTACACTGATTAAATTATCTTAAGTTGTTATTCCAAAGAGTATAATAAGGTCTCATAAAGAAAATTACTTCTATAATGACTTCTGGCTGGGCACAGTGGCTCATGCCTATTATCCTAGTGCTTTGGTAGGCCAAGGTAGCAGGACTGGCAGAGCCCAGAAGTTCAAGGCTGCACTCAGCTATGATGATGCCAATGCTCTCCAGCCTAGACATCAGGGTGAGACCCTGCCTCCACAAAAGCAAACCAAAAAATATTCCTATCTTATTATCCCTTAGTGACAGTATGTAAAGCACTTAGAGTAGTTGATAAAAACAAAAATAAAATATTTCACTGGAATATTATCCTTCCTATAGATGGAGAACTGCAGAAAAACACATACAAATACTGTATATATCGCAAGTTCTATTTGATTTTTTATGTTTTTTGGGGGGACGATGAAACTGTAAAGATCTTTAGTTTTTAGGGATGAGGGAATAGAGGCTAGATAAGGCCTCAGTAAGGTTAGAGGTTACTGCAGGTCTCCTTGTGTCCCTTCCCTTTATAATATACTTTATGCATCAACTAAGAGGTAATAAATCTAAGGTTTTTGAAGATACATGTAACCTTCAAATAGAAGCACTGGCCCCGCCAGACGCAGCAGCATAATTGCACGGACCTCCTGACATACAGCCTTTTCTCTTCCTCCCATTGAACTTGCTTAAATAAATAATGCTTTGTGAGTTTATGCTTTCTATTGCTGCCTGTTTCTTCTCCTGGTCTGCAGGTTGACAGACTTCTTTTTCTTCCATCCATCCGTCTGTCTATTCATTATTCATTACTGGTGTGTTTTATTCCTTCTAGTAGGAATGTAACAGGCCCATCATAAACTAGATTCGTGTAGGAATCAACATCAACACTGAAGTCATGTCACCAACATTTGGTAGGTTTCTTAAAGTTAGACTGCTTGGGATCAGACTCTTGCAATTCATACTGGCTGTATAAGCTCAGACGAGTCACACAAGCCTCTTTAAGCTTTGCATTCTTCCCATCTACTAACGGAGTTGTCCTGAGGATTAATCAGTTTAATGCATGGTCAAAAGTTACAACTTTCATTTATAGCAATACGCCAAATTAGGGCCCCTCAACGGCTCTCCTACTAAAATTAAATAAAAATAAAAATATAAGATTTAAAAAAGTATTTTAAAATCATTTTTTAAAACCTGTCACTTACAAACCGAGTTTGTAAAAAAGTAAGGGATACTAAGGAGGCCAAAAAAAGTAGGTGAACCAAAAATTGACCTTGAGTTTCAACATGAAAGAGATAGGGAACCCTTGAGTGAAGATGAAGCCTGGGGCCTGTCCCTTTGAAAGCAGAAAGTTTAATAACAAAACCTTCCATAAAGCAGGGCTCCCAAAGAACTGACTCTCAGTGCAAGGGAGGCTATGATAAACCAGCTCTCATATGAAATCACACAAAGGAACTTGCCTGCCTTGACCTTGGGTCTAGGTGGAAAAAGAAAAACACATCCTTTGAGAATTTATGACCAGGAGGTAGCCCTGAAATGGGTTTGCCCACCAAATTTAGATCACCTGGGTCTGAAAACCTTAAACTGAGGAATTCAAGTGTCCCAGATAAGACATGCCTCGGGTGCCAGGCAGAAAGAAAAGGAAATCCTCTGTTGAAAAATATACCTATAGCTAGGCCTCAAAGAATTTCCAGAGATAAGTTCCAACAAACATGATCTTACAGCAAGAACATAACAGAAAGACCTTAGCCTGATGTGAGGCACATAAAAAACACCCAATTTTACAAAAAGAAGAGACTTATAAAATGTTTGGTTGTGGTTTCAGTATCACACCCTCAAATCAAGTAAGTGCTCAACAAACGAGACTTGCTCTTTGTGGGTGCTGTTACTACTTTTTTAATGATAGCTTATCAATCAACCAGATTTCTCTATTGAGTTTGTGGGCTGTTGGCAATTCAGATCTATTTTCTAATCCTATCACATTAGACACCAAATTGTTAGTAAAGTACTCCCTAGAATGAAACTACAGCTTACTCTTCATGACGTACATGTGTATTACACAAGACACATATAAGCCACTAGAAAAATTCCGGGAAAAAAACATGGCATTCATAAAAGTTAGTTCTTGTCTAATTTTTTCCTCCTTGACCAATAGCATGATTGAAAATGTTTATACTATTCTACAATTTTAAAAAAAGGTTAATTCTGAATACTGTCAGATAGCTTTGTTTTTTAAAGAGACTTGTGTGCACAAATGGCAGATTTCCTTTGCATTCTGCTATTGAGGTTTTAAGGAAATGAAGGGAGTTTAAAAATAAATAGGTTTTGTTATTAAACTTTCTGCTTTTTCTACACACACAAACACCATTTAAAACCTTGAATTACTTTTCTATGGTCTTTAGGATAAAATCCAAAACTGCTAACCCATAAAATGTGATATTGCTCCAGGGAGTCCTCTGACCTTGCCCTGTTAAAATGGTAGATGTTTCTCAGAATTTCAAAAACACCTTTTTGGAGATGTAAACAAAGGTTAAGAACATAACGTGTGAAGTCAGACTTCTGGGTTAGAATCCTGGGAAGAACCACTTACCAACTGTTTGAATTAGAGAAGTTATTTACACTCTTAATTGTAGTTTTCTCACTTGCAACATGGATTTGTAACAGAACCTATCTCGATGATACAATGCCAACTGTGCTAGGCACACACTAAGTGTTCAGTAAACACGAACCTTACTACCATTCTCCCTGACAGGATCTCTGTGTCTTTCACAGGAGAACAAAACACTGACTCCTCTAGGAAATCTTCCCTGATCCAAACTAGGTTAGTTTCTTCTGTCATGAGCCCTGTTAGCATATACAGTTCCCCTTCATGGCCTTTTGCCAAATCATCAAGGTCAAGGAGAGCAGGAGTCATGTATGTATATGCATAGGTCTCTTTTATTAATTCTTCAGGATATGCCAACTCCTAGCCCAGTTATTGGCATGAAGTACGTTCAATAAATACTGCTGATATAATTCTATCATCCTGTTTTCTTATTCCTTGGTGAGAGATGTGGGATCACTGGATATCTTTTTTAAGTGAAATTTTCTTTGGTGGAAACAAACATTCATTTAACCTTTTCTTTTTGTTCTGTCCAGCATCTTGTATTGTAGCCCTCTGGTCCCCAAACCCCATGGCTTCATGAAAACGTATGGAGGCAAGGCTAGAGGTCGGAAGGCAGCTCAAACAAATAAGTAGCACTAATGTTGCAAAGGTTTCAATCTACACCAGACTTTCTCATCAACCTTTGATTTATTCTTTTCTATATTTTATTATGGTTCCACCCTGGTCCCAAAAAAAGTGAGTTATCAATTAAGATGATTTCTCTGTGAGTATTATGAATAGCCCTCAAGTCTAGTTCTATAACATTTCATTGTATATAATCCAAAGAAGACTTCCACAAGCAAGAGAAATATTCTGAGGTTAAAACAGAGCCACTGCTATCTTCTAACCTACCAATGCAACACTGACGCAGGATACATATTAGATTGGTGGAATATTTATTCTATGAGGTTTATAATTTGATTTGTTTTAAAATTTAATTTAAATGAACTAGCCCTCTATTCTCTAACACAGCATGGACACATGATCTACATATATGATTCTGCTCAAATATTTATTCAACATTGTTTAAAGTGTTCTGTATCATCCTCATCTTGGAATTCTACTGATGTGAATTTAGGGAGCAGCTTATCCTCTCATCAATTTTAAGGGAGAATTTTTGTACAGTATGAATTTTGTACAGTGAGAATTTTTGTACATACCTAAATTCCTAAAATTTGTATAAAATAAATGAAATAAAGCCAAAAAGGTAGTCTTGGCCTAATTATAGGTATATGTACTTTAATAAGAATCTTAGCACTGAATAATTTCTCTATTATTTCTTGAAAGTCCTTTAGTAATGTTTTCCATATTTTGATATATTTTTGTTTTTTTAAAATTCTTCATTAAAGGCTGCATACTTATTAGATAAAAATCATATTCATTAATTCATTCTTCAAATACTGACTGGTACATAACATGCTCTAGATCTTGCGGATACAAGGGTAGAAAGACTGTAGCTGCTGCCTGGCGGCTGCTGTGCTGGAGCTTCTCCATCAGTGCCCCTGACATCCACCCACAGGTGTCTGGAAGACACTGGACATGGACAAACCAGCCTCTTTGTTTTTCTCCCACACCCAACCGCACCCATAGCAAATCTTCTCTATTTCAGTAAATATTCATAATTATATTCCCAGAATCTAGAACAGCCACATGCAGAAGGCACTCTATCAATATTTGTTTAATAAATAAATTTAGTTAATGGTTGTGCTTACCGGAGAAATTTTAATGCTATATGAAAATTTAATATCGTTTGAATGACCTTAACTTTTGTTGATAATCACAAACTTGGCTGGGGGCAGTGGCTGACATCTGTAATCCTAGCACTCTGGGAGGCCACAGTGAGAGAATTGCTTGAGCTTAGGAGTTTAAGATCAGCCCGAGCAAGAGTGAGACTTATCTCTACTAAAAATAGAAATACTAGCTGGGTGTGGCGGTGGGGTCCTATAGTCCCAGCTGCTGAGGAGGCCGAGGCAGGAGGATCACTTGAGCCCAGGAATTTGAGGTTGCTGTGAGCTGTGACAGGACAACACTCTACCCAGGGTGACAGGGTGAGACTCCAACAACAACAACAAAAAAAGATAATGGCAAAGGTGCTTTACACATCCAGTATCCTTCTCTCTACTTCCTCCGAGTAGCACCTAAGCATGCTCAATTCTCTTAAAAAAAAAGAAAAAAAAATTCCCGGACCACACATGCAGCTGCCACATTCTGCCTCTCTTCTCTCTTCACAACTGAAGTTTTTTTTTTCTTTGCAGTTTTTGGCTGGGGCTGGGTTTGAACCCACCACTTCCGGCATTTGGGGCTGGCGCCCTACTCCTGTGAGCCACAGGCGCTGCCCCACAATTGCAGTTTTTTTCTCACTGTATCCATTTCCTCACCTGCCACTCACTCCTCAGTAATCCATTCTACTGTAGAACTCTGGCTCCCATTCCCACAGACTCCATGGGAACAAATCAAGTAGGTATTTTTAATTTTTCCTCTTTCTTGACATCTCGACAGCTTTCTGCACCATTGATTACATCCTTCTTGAAACGCTCCTTCCCTTGCTTTCAGGGACACCACATTCTTCATCTCTCCCTGTTTCCCCCTGGCCTCTCTGTCCCTACCTCTCAGTCTATTACGCAGGCTCTGGCCTCCACACTGGGCCCTTAAAATACAGAATCACTCAGGGCTCTGTTCTCCTCTCACTCTTTTGTCTTAAGCAATCTCCTCTTCACCCACAGCTTCAATTATCATCTATATAATGATCACTCTGAAATTTGTATCCATAGTCCTTACATTTCCCTGGAGCTACTGAGCCATTCATCTAGCTGCCTACTTGATATCACCACTTAGATACTGCAAAATCCTCAAATGCAGTATGTTCCAAGACAGAACTAAGAGTCTTCGCTCAACCCTCAAACCTGGCTTTTTATTACTCCCTATTCAGAAAACGGCACCACCATCCATCCTTCTCATGCAAATCACAAATGTGGGTCCTCTTGGAAACCCTTCCCCGTACTCTTGTATTCAAAGTACAGTGTCATCTCGTAAGGATCTTCCAGCGCTCACTGCCACCTCCTCGCAGGCTCCAATCTGTTCTATGTTATAATCAAAGTAACATCTGGGCATGTCCATCTAATGCCAAGCATTCTTTACTGACCTTTGCCTAAAGATTTCAACCCTAGCATATAGCTTACCTTTGGAGTATCTTCCTTAGCTCTCTGCTCCAGCAACACTTACCTTCCCTCAATCCCTCAAACATGTTACATCCCTCCTGCTGCTCTGGCAGAGACACCACCCCTTTCCTTTAATCCCCTTCCTTGCACCCTCCTCTGTCCCCAGGTGCATCCTGCTCATCCTTCAAATCTCTTCTTGACTCACTGTGCCTTGAGTAAGCACCATGTCAGTGGTAGCTTGACATTTATTTGTATCATCATTTCATGAACGTGCCTGGTTAGACTGCAAACTCCCTAAGGTGTGAGGAGCCTGGATTTGCTTACTCTTGTAATCTCACCATTTAGCAAAATGCCTTGTGCTTCTAGGAATCTCATAAATACTGTTAATGAAATTGTTTCCCCAAACTCTTCCTGGGTACATTTTTGGCAAAACAGCTATCTTTCTGTCCACTGCAGTGTATTGCTCTCATTTGCTAAGTAAAAGATATGCATCTACCTGTCTGAGAGGTGAACTTAAAAAAATACTATTTAAAAGTTTACCCTGGACAAATTCATTCCCACATTCAAGCATTCAACTGTCAGGTACCACCAGTATTTTTACTATTGTTCAAAAATAACACCCCATAGCAAATGGAAAGTACTTAAAAAGCTTCACTTAATGAAAAATAGCTAAATCACTGGGAAGATTACAAACAATGCATTCCCCAAAATAACTCTCAGTGAGCAGCAAGATGAGTCAATTATCTTCCATAGACAAACACATTTCAGTTTGCACAGGTACCCATTCACAGAACACTGTGCTGGGACGGGAACCAGTACAACCATCACCATAACAGAGACTGGTGCACAATCATATCCACAGTATCCACAGCCAATATAAAACTCGGTAACTAGTCACGGCGACATAATTAAACACATAATTAAACACATGGAAACTGTATCATCATAGAGGCAATGAGATTATACACAGATGCTATCATACTGAAGAAAAGTTTTGAACAAAGGTAAAAAGGGCTTTTATGGTGAGAAGAAAGGAGGGCATTCTATTTGGCAGTAGAAAGGGTTTGCAAGAACCGAGGCCAAGAAACAGAAAGCAAATTGCCTGAGTGTGCAATGGTGAAGGGTTGACTTGACTCGAGTTGAGATTTTAGTTTAGGGAGTAAACGGACCCTAGATAAAATAGCTGGTGCAAACAACTGCCAAAAGACTTCACAGCACCTAATTAGAAGACCACACTAGATAAGAGAGAGATCTTACACAAAAGAGAAAAATAACCAAGGATATTTAAAAAGTGACAACTTATATCCTGCCATTACAGATTTTGGTTCATGATGAACTAAATTACATGCATGAGCTGGTTATTTTGAAAACTGATTTAAGAAACCACCCCACTTGGATTTATGTAAGAGTTTAACAGGATGCTGAGAGAATGCAAAAAGGATGAAAACAGAAGAATGTCTAGAAACTCCACAAGATATTCTTAAAGAAATGGCAGATGAGTACAGACGGGTATCAGATTTTCCAAACACTTTATTAACACTACACTTTCTATAATCCTTACTTCTTCCTAACTGAAAGGCACAGTTAACTGTATTTATGTCTTATATTCTTCTGGACACTCCTTCAAAGTTCCTAGCATACTGATATCCTGCCAAGTCTTAAACTTGAAGTGAAAAACCATTTAATGCAAGAAAAGCAAACATGTAAGTGGAAAAATAGGTTCCCTGACAGTGAAAAAATAAGATATTCCACCTGACAAAGAAATGAAATATCTAATAGTTACAAGAGTTAAACCTAAGCTTTCTGATTCCATGAGAGGCAACAGATGAAATTTTCATGGATAGGAAATAAGAACTAGTGACTTCACTGGTATTTCCACCATGAGCTAGCAGAAACAGGCTGCACACTGAGAACGGAGCCTCCAACAATGTAAAATATTAATGCGCGCCCAGGATTCTTCTGAGCCATCAAAGCGGGAAGACATGGGGGCCTCCTGGCCTGAAGATGAACAGCACTCACTTCTGCTTATTTTCTCCAGCAAGTCAGTGCTTATTTTTCTTGGCAGAAAGCAAAAAAGAGTGTACTTTTCCTGGCAGCCAGGATGGGATGTTCTGACCCACTTGTGAACTGTCACCAGCCAAGGAAACCTCACAAGATTTCTAGCCAGAATTTCACTGAAGCTGAAAAGAGTGGCATTGCCTATTGGCAGCTATTTTGCTCAGATGTCCAATAGAGGCCTTAGGTGTGACATTCTTTTTTTTTTTCTTTTGGTTTTTTTTTTTTTTTGGCCAGGGCTGGGTTTGAACCCGCCACCTCTGGCATATGGGACTGGCGCCCTACTCCTTGAGCCACAGGCGCCGCCCAGGTGTGACATTCTTATTCAACAGTCTTGCAGTCTTACTGCTAGAACAAGGCCACACTGATAGAAGACATACTTGAGAAGCTATTTGGATATTAATTTTATAAGAAAGGCTTATACATGTCAACCAATTTTTCTTGGACAGGGCCAGATGACACTGGTCACCCTGGTAATTACAAGTTACAAACTTGCTCTACCCGGAAGAAAGACTTGCTGTAAATAGAAAATAATAGTAGTAATAGGAATAATAACATGGTAACCTGTGCACATCTAATGTAAACTAAAGCACATCTTATTACAATTTGGAGTTCCTACATACTGGATGGAAATGCTCATTGTTAAAGTCAACATACTATTTTAGAAAAACAGATAATAACGAATGCCAGGCAGGGTTCTAAATGTTTCACACATGTTAACGTATCTTTGCTCATTTAATTCTCATGTTAATTCTGAAAGGCAAGTACTATTATTTTTAACATGTAATAATGTATATCCCAATTCATTATGAATTAAATGTCATTACAATAAAAGTTGTTTATGAAAAAATATAAAGACATATAAGCATAAATCTTTGGCCTATACAGACAAAGAAATGTTTGCTAAAATGAAGTAAAACAGCAAATACAATAAGTAACAGCCACTTGGGATATTGTTGCAATAACATAAGAGTCCTCTGTCCAAATCCTGACCTACCAAGTATTCCAGTTTTGCTACAGAATCTGTGAGTAGAATACAATAATCATAATAGTTCTTTTTTCAAAAAGAACTACCAATAAGTATTTTAGGACATACCAAATTCACCAAAATATGTATATAAGAGACAGAGTTTGAAGTATCCCTAGTCTCACTAAGCTTTATTTTCCATGAGAAAGGTGGAAGCTTTTCTATTTGAAACTCTCCACAGGATCTCCGCAGGCAGCACTATTAATCCCAGGAAGATGTGCAGCACAGGGATGGTTCTCCTATCACACTGCATGCTGCCTATTTAATCTCTGTCCTGGCTAATGTGAGGAAGAGGAGGAAGCCACTAGGCCCGAGGAGGCCTCACTCTGCCAGAAAGGTTGCTGTAATACAGAAATCACCCACCAGATTTCAGCTGGCTTAGACAAGTGAATAGCATGTTTATACCAGGAGGATAACACATCTCTAAGAAGAAACTGTTGTGAAGACATCGATTGTCCTCATTTTTTGTTCTCCTTAATTCAATTACAATTAGAAAACATAACCTGGTCTCACTTTCCAAATCAACATTTCAAGAACTTCCCCAATTATCTCCTCTCCTGCAACTGGTACCCAGAAACCCAGTTTCTGTACAAGCTCTATACCGAGGGGGAACCCCCTAATGTACTGTCCGCACTGGACAGCTTCTGAGAGTGAAAGATGGTTTTGTCAGTAACTCCACTGGTGTCCCACGGAGTCAATGGATTGTGCTTCCTCACTCTGTCCCTGAGGTGCACACACACCTGTCCTCCTCCAAGAGCCCAGGTTCTCCGTCCCCTTTCTGCCTTCCAAGTAAACTGCACCTATTTTCAATACTGTCCTCATGCACAGAGGTAACATTTGAACTGAATACCTGCTCAGCACCAACCAGTCCTGGGCAAGAGCTTCACTCTCCCTGCAAGTTTGTGTCCTAGATTTATGCAGATTTGAATTCTGCCCCATTGTTTATTCTCTCTGATTCTTTGGGTAATTTACTTAATGTATCTAAACAGCAAGCTTTTCCTCTACAAAATGTGGGAAACACTACTGCTTTGTTCATGGGTTTGGGGTAAGAATATAGAAAATAATGAACTCCAGTGACCAAGTGTTTACGTAAGTACATTATGTTCTTTTTTCTAATTAGGTTTAAAAACCCAGAAATTTAAACCATGGTATATCCTTGATTTGATGGCTCGTATTTATCCAGTCTTGCTTTCTGCTTTACACATGAGATCAACAACAAGAAAGCAGCATATGCCGGGTGTGAGTGCCGTGGCTCACACCTGTAATCCAGTCTGGGAGGCTGAAGCAGATGGATCATCTGAGCTCAGGAGTTCAATACTAGCTTGAGCATCAGTTAGACCTTGTCTCTACTAAAAACAGTAAAACTAGCCAGGCGTTGTGGCCGGCGCCTGTAATCCCAGCTACTTGGGAGGCTGAGGCAGGGGGATCCCTTGAACTCAGGAATTCAAGACCAGCCTCAGCAAGAGTAAGACCCTGTCTCTACTTAAAATAGAAAAACTAGCCAGGCATGGTGGCGAAAACCTGTAGTCCCAGCTACTCAGAAGGCTGAGGCAGGAGGATTACTTGAGCCCAGGAGTTTGAGGTTGCTGTGAGCTATGATGGCACAGCCTTGTACCCAGAGTGACAGAGTGAGACTCTCTCTCTGTCTCTCACACCCCCCCCAAAAACAAACAAACAAACAAAAAAACCTGCTATGGCACTGCCCTTTCCCCTCATCCTTTTTCTCAACTTTGTGCCTTTATATTGGCCTCTGTGGTAGAAATAAATGCCTATTTTCCATAGATGACTCTTGTTTATCCTACAAGGGTCAGCTCAGCTTTATCTCCTGGAGGTAAATCTCCGTAACTTCTTCATTCTGGGTTAGATCTCCCTCTCTAATATCCTCAAGTAGGGAATATATTCCTGTGTTCATACTCTCAGAGAGGCTATGATGTCATTAACCACTCCCTTAGCAGACTTCAAGTTCTCTGGTGTTTTTAAGTCATCTTTGTATCTTGTACATACATACTCTAGCACACAGCACATGGATCTCTCAATAAGCATCTACTGAATACATGACTGAGCAAGCCAGTCACATATTAGTTTTCTATCACTCAAGGAACTTAACAATGTTACATCCAGTGACAACTCAGCCAACACTCAGTGGCTCACAAATACTCAAGACTATACCATACCAATGAAAAGACAACCTTTTGCAAAAACTACTAATATAGGATGCAAATACTCTTTTCAAGAATATGGCAATAAGTTTCCCAGGCAACCTGGAAAATATTTGAACTAGAGGTGTAATTTTAAGAAGAGAATGCAGGGCCCTCATCATAAAGGAAGGGTCACTTCTGAACAATTAAAAGTTGCATTAGAATCAGCAGTAAAAACGTATCCACAGGAGGACTGATAACTTTTATACTGTAAAAGGCAAGATTCTAGCCTGCATGGAAGTTTACCTGCCACAACACCATGAGACAGGGTTCTCGTCAGTGCTCAAGCACTTAGGGAGACATATTAATACGACTCCACGGTATCAAGACCATAATTGGAGAATCACTTGCACCCTTGGGAAATAATGCCCTTCGTATGGACCATGGAAGATGCACTCACTACCCCCATCAGTTTTATTTTTTATATTATACAGCAAATACCAATACCTTAAGTCCCCTTAGAAAACATGTGAGTGAACGCCACATACTTTTCATGGAGCTTATAAAATCTATTAAAAATAAATAACTGTATCTAATATTTCAGTTTTGTAAGGAAAATGACAATTATAGGAAGGGAAACATTTAAAATAATGAAACTGATCTAATAGCAAGAAGGTAGTAAAGTGTTCAGACTGCTGGTGCATTATTAACTCTTTCTGGTCACTGGGGTGACATCTGCAGTACTGTACTAAAAGAGGTAATTTACTAAATGGTACCCTAAGGGCCAGAAAGAGTTAATGTGGTAATCAAAAATGAGCAATTTACGTCTCATCAACTAATCAAGCTTGGCAAAATTTTTTATTAAAATGCCTCTGATACTGTTCAACTGAAATTCTAATTGAAAAACTGAAAGCCATTTAGCTGAAAATACAGGAGGGTGGATATTACAACCAATTAATCCAAGAAAAGTAATGGCGAGTCTAAGTAAAGAAAGATAATAATAAAACAACTAACACTGCAATTATTAACCCAATGCCAATGCCACTGCTTTTTGGGAGTATCTATCATCTGGCAGTTACTCCAGGTATTGTATATATTTATCACTGATCTTCAATAATGGTAGGTTTTATCACTAGAGATGGAGCTGTAGAGGGATAATAAGCTGCTGAGCCGGGACTAGAAGCCAGATTTGTCAGGTAAGAAACACAGTATGTGATTATTTTATTATATGCTAGACTTCCTCCCAATACACAGAAACAAAAATTTTAGTTTACCAGCTAAATGATTTAGAATATGTTGGAAAAGGTTTATTAATCAAATGCCCATTCCAGAAAAATTCTGATTTAGTCTTACTGTCAGCAATGCTTGTATTTTTCCTGGGCTTTGGGCTGTGTATTAAAAAAAAGTGAACACGGCAGGCCTGAGATGGCTTAGAGAGGCCTCGACAGGCTGGCCCATGACTGGCATTTGGGAACCCAGATTTTAGGAGAATCTCTGTCACTTTCATACTCGTGAGAGTGGCTCACCGTGTTTAAACTGTTTCTAAGAGTAGTGCGGTTAATGCCCAACTTGCATAAACCACAGGAGCCTAGAGCTTTGGTACATGCCAGGCAGAAGGTGGCTACATGACCAGCCCCCGCTACAACTCTGAGCAATGTGTCTGTAATGAGCCCCCTTAGCAGACACCACCTCGCACATGTGGTCGTAACTCACTATTATGGGAACTGAGTGTTGGGAGCGATGCCACCAGGAGAGGTGTCGTGAGAAGCCTGCGCCTGGGGCCCTCTGGACTTGACTTGCACCTGCCTTTCCCTTCGCTGACATTGCTTTTGCTCTGGGCCTTCTCACCGTCGTGATGAATTTTACTGTGAATCCTCCTAGCACATCATCTAACCCGGGTGTGGCCTTGGAGATCCTGATACTGTTTTTACTTTCCAATCATTACAAACATTTACGTGACTGACATTGCCTTTTATAAAAAACTTCTAGAATGTGAACAGCCAACATTTGTAGCACACCTAAGCAAGGGTGTCTTAAGTTCATTCCACAGCCTGTTTTATGTCTCTGTCACTGTCTTTTTACTTGCTTTTGGACCTAGTTTTATGACAGGTAAAAATAATTTCAGTTATTTATAATAAAATAATAACATTTCTTACTGAATGTCTTCAGAGCATTTAGCACAAGTGAACTCTCCTCCTTGACGCACTGCCCTGTCTTGGTTTCCAGTATTCCAGCCCCCTTGATTTCTCCTTCCTCAGCCTCCTGCACTGCCCCACTCTCCTCTAATCAGTCCCAGAGCCTGATTTCAAGGTCACTTCTTTCTCTCTGTCTACACCTGCTCCATGGGTGTTCTTCATTACTCCAATTGCTATCACAAATTCTCCCTTGCATACCAGACTCAATGCACCTTTACTCATTTGACATCCCTTTTGGATTTAAATCTGGTAAATCAAAATAAATCTAAAGTCTTTGGTTTCTATGATCTCATCCCAAATTTGCCTCCAGACCCCCAGGGATACATGAAATATTGAGAGTTATTTTTGGTTGCCATGACTGGGAGGCAGCTACCGACATCCCGTAGGTAGAGATCAGAAATGCTGCTAAATACCCTAAAACGCGCAGAACAGGCCCATGATAAATACTCCTGGTTACATCCCTTTGTAGTAGATTATGATACACATGAAGAAAGTAAATACCTTATAGACACCTTATATTTACATGACATCATAAAAGAATTAAAATGCCTTGTTTCTGTTCTCTCCAATTATCCACTGTCTCTCACTGCAAGAATTTTTTGCTGTAATTTTCAACAGTGCAACAGAGGGTAGAATGTGTTGCCATGCTATGCTACGCCATGTCACAACATGACATGACAATTGTCTTCTCAGACATAGACAGGGGATGGAAGGGAGGCCCTGCCCGTTGACTGGTCTGAAAAGGTTACAAATGGCCAAGATAATGGAGAACAAAGCAAAAATAATTAGTTGATTAACAAGGTGAAGGCAGAAAGGAGAAACGCTAACTCCTGATCAGAATTATAGCTTGTGACAAAACCATTTTCACTTTGATTTATAGATCAGGTCCACATTGGGATTAGAAGTATCATTTAAATCTTACCTTAAAACACACCTCCCTATAGCGAAACAACCCCAAATAATCCAATTTTAAAATGGAGAAAACAAAAGACCTGAATAGACATTTCTCAAAAGATGACATAGAAATGCCTGACAGGTATATGAAAAAATGTTTAACATCACTAATCATCAGGAAATGCAAATCAAAACATTTATGAGATACCACTTCACTCCGGTTACAATAACTGTTATCAAAAAGACAAAAAAGAAACGATGCTGGTGAGGATGTGGAGAAAGGGAACCCTCCCACACCGTCAGGGAGAAGGTAAACAAGCACAGCCATGGCGAAACACAGTGTGGAGGTTCCTTGAAAAACCGAATGTAACATGATCTAGCAATCCAGCTGCTGGGTGTATATATAAAAGAAAGGAGATCAGTAAAGGGCAGAGATCCCTGCACTCCAGAGCTTACTGCAGCACTGGTCATGACAGCCAAGATACGGAATCAGCCTCAGTGTCTATCAGTCAATAGGGAAATGCAAAAAGTCAAGGTTGTAAGGAATAACTCAGCCCTAAAAAACAGCAAAACCCTGTCATTTGTAACAACATGGATAAAACTGGAGATCATTAAGTGAAATAAGCTGGGCACAGAAAGACAACTACCACATGTTCTTATACACATGTGGGACTGAAAAAAGTGTATCACGTGAAGATGGAGAGCAGAATGATGGCTACGGATGGTGGTTACCAGAGGCTGGCAGGGAAAGAGGGGGAGGGATCAAGAGAGGTTGGTTAATGGGTCTAAACATACAGTTAGATAAAAGGAAGAAGTTCTAGTATTTGATAGTGGGGAAAGCATATGAGGTCTGACAATTAAGTTCATGAACTAAATCTAGGAAAAGCGCTTTGAAGGGCAGACCAGGCACTGGTATCAAAGCACAGCTTTCCAATGGGAGGACTTCCAAGGTGACTTGAAAGAGTGATATTCAGCAATGAGGTATATAGCATTTCTTCTAGAATGAGTCTGCCAACTTCAATTGTCTGACCTTGTAGTTAAAAATTTATTACATATCTTAAAAGAACTAGAAGAATTGCAATGTTACAACACAAAGAAAAGATGCGTTTGAGGTGCCGAGTGTCTCAGTTATCCTGCTATGATCATTCACATTATAGACACATATCAAAACATATGTTCCTCAAAAATAAGCACAACTATGACATATCAATAAAAAATACAAAAAACAGACAAAGAACAAAATTTACCTAAAATTGGGATAGTAGGGTCAGTGAATAAATAATACAAAAGTAATTTCATTTTTTCTCTTGCTTAATATATTCCTAACCACTGGTTCTTAACAGCTAAACTGAGAACTTCATGTAAGTCTCTTTTCTGAGTGACTTTTCCTAGAGAGTAAATTAAGACTATGCTCTCTTTGATTTAGGTCATTTTATAAGAAAAATTCTTTTGTGAATGTGGAAGGCTCTAAGGAATCAGAGAAAAACAAGAAAAATGATAAATCTTTATGGATTATAATTTTCCTGGTTAAGAATTATCATTGGAGGCTGGGTGCAGTGGGTGGTTCACACCTATAAGCCCAGCACTTTGTAAGGCTGAGGTGGGAGGCTCCCTTGAGCTCAGGAGTTCGAGATTGGCCTGAGCAAAAGCAAGACCCCATCTCCACTAAAAAACATAGAAAAACAGCACCTGTGGCTCAAAGGAGTAGGGCACCGGCCCCAGATGCTGGAGGTGGCAGGTTCAAACCCAAAAACTGTAAAAAAAAAAAAAAGAAAGAAAGAAAGAAAGAAAATTAAAGAAAAACTAGGCTCAGCAGCTAGGGCATCAGCCACATACACTGGAACTGGTGGGTTCGAACCTAGCCTGGGCCAGCCAAACAGCAATGACAACTACACCCAAAAAATAACTGGGTGTTGTGGCAGGCACCTGTAGTCCCAGCTACTTGGGAGGCAGGAGGACCACTTGAGCCCAGAAATTTGAGGTTGCTGTGAGCTATGATGATACCACAGCACTCCACCAGGGTGACAGCATAAAACTCTCTAAAAAAAAAAAAAAATTATTATTAAAGATCTTAGAAAAAAAATGTGCTGACGTTAAAAAAATAAAAAAAAAATATGGAGGCAGCATTCAAGATACTTTTAAAAGCCATTAAAAGGAAAAGGAATTATTAAAAAATAAGTGAACACTTATTTTCAAATATTTTTATATTATTCATTAAATTAGAAAGAAGTGATTATTATGCTTTTAATTCCAAGTGCATTTGATATTCCTGACCCCCTGTTTGCTACCCCACCTGTATGACTTGGCACTGGCATTTATCTCTCGGCTGGAAATTTAGCCTTCTGCAGCCAACCTGTGGTGACAGTTATATCTTAATTAAAACTCTACATGCAAATATAGCAGTATGAGAAAGCATTATTATAAAAGCACATAAAAAGCATAATAATTTATAACTGTACAATCCTTTTCATCTAATGTTTTAATACCAAAGACAACTACCAACGTCAGTGTGAAACTTTCCCCCAGGAAATATCTGCACAGACGATTCTTTATACAAACATTAAAAAGCAAGACAGGATAGATCTTCCTATCACCAGGTCACTTCTCTGAAGAAGAATGGTGACTTGTGTTTCCTAATAGCAGATAACACTTTGAAATATGTGGAACCTTCTTTCAGAGTGCATCATACTTCCATTCATAACTGATGATGACTCATTTAACCTTGAATGGTGAAATATATTTTCTAAGTTTTAGATACTTAAAGTGCTAATGAACTGTCCTTACCTTTCTGATGCAAATCTGAAATAAAAAATGAAAGCCACCTTTAACAGGCTTCTGTACAAAGTTATTATTTATGTACAGAAGGAACACATCACTGTGACATATATTTGAATTTGGAGGTGTTTCTATTATTCCCAAGAAAGCTAAGAGAAAAAAAAATTCTATAAAGCTGTAACAGCACAGGAATTCACCTGGTTATCAATTACCACTAGAAAAAATAATTAGAACTATGGCCCATGAGAGAAAGAAAGCGCTGATGTATGAATTTCCATATGGCACTATAATTATTTTTCTTTTTTGGCCATTTTGTTACAAAAATAACAAATCATATACTCTCCAGAAGATACTAGCTTATACTAAATTATCCAAAACTGATTCATAAAGAAGAAATTTACTTCTGGGGGAGAAAAGCTTTTGTTTGTTTTGAAACACCAACATCTGTTGTGCAGTAAATAGCACGGAACTGCTATTGCGGCTCCCACACTGAAGCAAGAAGGATTTCATGCATTACTTTGTTGTGTTTGTTTTTGTAAATGCTAATACATTAAACAAGTTACTCTCAGTTAAATTCAGAAACAAATAGTCAAACTGAGTAATATACATTCTGAAACCAAAGCAATATGAAATCTTTAATTGAGGTTAAACACCCTAGATACGTACACGTCTACGGCATTGTCTAGACACCAAAGGACGGCATCTGCTTGTGGCGGAAACGAACTTCCAATCCACAGACTGCTTCTGCCAACAGGGATTTGCAGGGGCTTACAAGAATACAGAATATATAATTAGATTAGAACACTAGAAGAAATTGTTGCAAAAGGAGGCATCATGGTTAAGACAATACTATAAGGAAAGGTGATACACAGAAACACCTGATCCCCTACAATTACTGGCCAATAGCTCAGCCCCGCACTTCTTGTTGGTAGAACAATTAAGGAAGTATCATTGATTGTAAGATTCACTTATCCATAACATAATTAAATACTGAACTGATGCGAGAAACAATATGTGTAAGAGAATTTAAGAGCATAGGATTACCAATGAGAACTGGAATAACCAGGAAACTAATCAGTCCTTGAGGTTAATCCTTAAAGGATAAAGAGGATTTCAAAACTAAGGATTATAGTGAAAAATGGGATATGACATAATCATATTGGGAAGGGACTAGCTGAAGTAAAGGGGTCTGTCTTTAGAGTAGAGAAAATAAGGCTGAAGAAATTGAAAGGAATTAGACGAAAAAGCCTTGGACAGAGGAGGGAGGAAAGACAGTGCTTTCGTAGTTTTCTATGCAAAATAGTGACTGATAAAGTCATATACACTAATCTGACTTTCTCATTAGAAAAATAAAAAAATAATCCAACTGGAAGGGACCTGAACTATTCTAGAAGCAATAAATTGGAGATTAAAAGGTGGTGAGGAGAAATATATATTTTTTAAATGTTACAGGATTTGGTAAAAACACAACTAAGACCTGTTAACTGGCGGGTTTATATTTTTGGTTTCAAATGTTTATGTCCTCTGGTTCAGGCCCAGAACTAATCTTAGATCCGAATTACAAACAATATACCTGTACCTTCCTAAGTTTTTTATTTTCTATCCCCCCCCATTGATTTAATTCTATCATTGTTTCAGACATGGCATTTGTTCATAAAAGATACTCAATTCTCCTGATGAAATTATTGAAATTAATGACATGTGCGAAAATAAAATTCTCAGTAACATTTTCCTCACAATATCTTAGAAAACAGGGGAATAATTATTTACGAGTTCAGTTTGCATATAATTGCTTGAGCATCAAATAACTATGCAATAATAATGAAAAGACTATCAATGAAGTAAGGCAAGCATCCTACAGTGCTTATTTTGTTGCTGTTGTTGTTATTGTTAAGAAAGCAAAACAGCTTAAAATGAATCTTGGAAATCCCATAAAAATCTATACCTAGAAATTATAAACAAAAAAGGTGGCGCCACAGAAATGGAATTAAACACAATCGAGGATGCAGTGATGGGTGAGACTCGGGCTTATTGGCAGTAGAGGTAATTGTCATTCAGTTCAGTGAGAAATACATCTGTCCTAGACTGCAGGACGGGTGCCTGAACGCCTCACTAACACACAAAGGATCCTGCTACATTACCACAGTCACAGTTATCCTTGTGCAACAGAGTATGTCAAATAACTGATAACTGTTCAATTCTGTCACCTCACCATTTCATGTGCATCAGAAGCCAGCATTAGGGAATTAACAATAAATAATTACTGACACTCACTTCACACTGCAACATTTTTATAAGCAAAAGAAAATTTACTGGATGGTGATGTCTCATTATACCTGGCATGCAATTTATTTCTCGGTTGGAGTTGAGTTTATCAACTGTTTCTGGCCATGCAGAGAAAATGTTCCTGCCTAAGAAACCAATACAAGAACACAGGTAGGAAGCTGGAAAGCTTAATTGAAAGTCTAAGTTAGGTTGTCACTTTGATTCAAGGAAAAGAAGAAAGGACCTCATTTCATCATTTCTTATTTAATTGCACAGAATCTTTCTTATTCAACAGCACAAAATCTGACATTTAACCATGTACTGATGTATCATTATACAGCATATCAGAATATACTAACACACAACATATCAGAAGATAGGGACCCCGTTATTACTCAACTATGTCTTACCTAAAGTAAATCATACTGATTAGCTATAAAGAAAAATACAAATATTTCATGAAATTCACACAGTAATTATAACCATACTGATTACTAAAGAGTCTTTCAGTAGTTGTTGACAGTGGGTCATTTCAGGTAGTTTTGCCTTAACTATTATATTATCGGTGCTCAGTTAATTGCCAAATGAGTTTTATGCCATCAAAATCGCAATAGAGAAAACTCTAGGAAGAACAATAGTTTAATGAAAACTATATGGCTGGGAATTGTGGCTCACACCAGTAAAGCTAGCACACTGGGAGGGTAAGGCGGGAGGGCTGCTTGAGGCCAGGAGTTGAAAACCAGTAAGAGCAACACCCCTATCTCCACAAAATGTTATAAATATTTGCCAGGCATGGTGGTGCATGCCTCTAGTCCCAGCTACTTTTGGGAGGCTGAGGAAGGAGGCTCTCTTGAGCCCAGGAGTTTGAGGTAACAGTGAGCTATGATGACACAATTCATTCTAGCCCAGGCAACAGAGTGAGACCCTGTCTCAGAAAAAGAAAGAATGCAAGCTATGTATGTACTACTTTGGAAATCCCCCAAATGAAAGAAGTATTCATTGTGAATATCTGAAACCAAGGTTCATAGACTCCATGAAATATTTGTAATTTAGAAAATGTAAGCTTTTCAAAGACCATCAATAACAATAATGATGGGGCATTTACTGTAAGCCAGGCATTGTCAACATTACATATGGTATCTTGTCCTCTTAACAGGCCAACAAAGTAAGTATATTAATCCCCATTTTACACAGACAATACTGAGGCCTATTTATTGAGGTTAAATAAAACTGTTTCAGACTACCCAGCTCATTAGTGATTAGAACTAGGCCCAGAAAATCTGATGCCACAGCTAGAGTATTAACCACCCCAGAGATAGATGCCATCTGCTCCAAGACCCAGGAAAGCAGAATTCTCTATGACTAAAGTGGAATTTAAGATACAAATATAGTCATAACTTAAATATATGAAATTATTTGTAGACACTATAAAGATATTAATATTAAGGCATTATGCTTCAGATGTTATAGATCTTTTTGCCATAACTTGCCAAAGGAAGAAACATCTATTCAGAAGGCATTTGAAGAAATGCATTTGGAATCCATTTTTAAAGTGAAAGTTTCTAAGATACTTGATTAAATCTCTTGCAGAAAGTATCCTTCCCCAAATTGAAAATGTTTAAACCTCTACTTCCAGAACTTCTCCCACAGAAAGAGTACACACTGCTAATTCACTGTGTTCTCTCTTCCATGGAAAAATATTCTTTTAACTTCATGCTTTAACAGCTTCCTGGACAGGACTAAATGAAGAAAACACAAGGCATACACACCGATTTATAGAAAAAGCTGATTCAGTTGCCTAAGAGAGCCCGACCCCTGCACACTCCAATTGAGGGGGGATGATTCTGCCCTGAAATACCTAGGTCCACAGAAACTGATTTTTTAAAGACACTTGTAATGAGTTTCTGACAACAGAAAAAAAGGGTACGTGGACTGGGGCTAGAGAGAAAAAGCCAACAGTAACACTGATCAATTCTCACAGATCATGAGACTTAATGTTATTTAAACTAACTTCAATCTTTAGACAGATTGATGGAAGAAAAAAAAGACAAAAGACAAATTTCAGCATTCTTTCTATAGTCTTTACATTTGAATCACTCAGGCTTCCTTTACTTCATCTAATTTTGGTGTGCTTTTTTTCCCTTAGTGATAACCTAAAAACTTAATACGAATGGAGAATAGCTTTTCAATTTCAGATGTTGATTTCTGTGTCTCTCTCTTAGGACTGTGACCTACTTTACAGCTCCACTTTTTTGCAAAATGCAACCTGACTTCAAAAGAGCCTTTGCTGGATCATGAATATGACAGATAAAGATGTTCTACAGTATTTGCCTAGAAGACAGAACATGGGCAACCTCAGCATGCCTGTATTCACTTCCATAAGGATAATAAAGGCCAGTTGTCTGTAAGTTATTAAGAACCATCAAACTAACCAATTAAGAACCATCCAACACAGTTAAGAAGTTCAGAAAGATGTCTGAGCTCTTTCATGGAAAGTTTTGGGTGGCTTTCATGTCTATAATCCCAGCACTCTGAGAGGCTGAGGCAGGAGGATCACCTGAGTTCAGGAGTTCAAGACCAGCCTGAGAAAGAGTAAGACCCTCTCTTTATTAAAAATAGAAAAAACAGCAAGGCAGTGTGGTGTACACCTCTAGTCCCAGCCACTTGGGAGGCTCAGGCAGGAGGACTGCTTGAGCCCGTGAGTTTGAGGGACTATGGCAGCATGGCATTCTACCCAGGGTGACACAGTGAGACTCTGTCTCAAAAAAAAAAAAAAAAAAAAAAATCCAACTTTACCTCCTCCATAAGTCCTTAAACCTGACCATTCTTTTACTTTCATCTTATATGTGCGGTATCTGTTAGTTCATTTAATAAAACATACTTTGTAAATATCCTTGGAGTACATGTACTTACATTATATCCCAACCAGAGTTTAAAATACTTGAATCAAGCATTCTGCTTTTAATTATTTTTCATTTCAACACAGCATATAAGATCAAGATATGTTAAGTTATAATACAGACACAGCAGACAAATCTCATTACATAATGAAGAAAGCAGAAAGGAATAGCTTAACATTTTTTAATCACCAACCATGTGCCAGGCTAGTGTGTGAAATTTTTGAGTCATTACATACATTATTTCCATGTATCACTATTTAACTGTTATTTATATATTACTACACCCATTTTACAGACAGAGAAATTTAGCTTTAGGTAAAGACAAGACTGAACTTTAGGTTTTCTGACTCCCCAGCGTGCGCTTTCAATCATAATCATTATCTCTAAATACTGAAAATTTTTCAAAAGTAGCAGGCATATTAATAAAAAAAAAAAAAAACTACCAAAGGGTCTCACAGCTCATCAACAGTTTTGGGGTCATGTGCACAGGGCCAAAGCGAAGGTGATGCTGGCTGACTGGTAAGCCATAAGCTAACTAAATGCTCAGTCAGAATTTTTCCTTGGCTCTTTTGCTGAGGTCTTAATTTCTGTCTTACTAGATCAGAGCTGTTGTGTTTACCCTCAGCAATCATCTTTGGTCCATTCCACTTACAATACCTTGAAATTTTACCATGTAATAGATTATCTTTTAAGTTTATTCCATGCTCAACATCTACCTTTCCTCAGAGAAAATGAATGCTTTGGTTTAATGAGAAGAACCCTGAAACCTGTCCTGTCATGGGAGGCACATTTCAGTAAGCACACCGTGACAGTGTCCGCAAGGAAGACATCATGAAGAAACCGAAAGTGAGATTTGGGGTTTAAAAAAAAGAGAGATAGCAATAAGAGGTACAGCAGTAAGAGAAAGAACTTTTAGAAAAGTAAATGTACAATGATTTAGATAGACATTTAGATGAAGTACTTTCTTTCCAAAGTAAGCACTCTGAAACGCTATCTGGCAGTTTTGAGATATATATATATCATTTATTTATTTATTATGTATGTGTGTGTGTGTGTGTGTAACACACACATGTATCACATTTAGGGGATACAGATTTTCATCTTTGCAGAATGCAGTTTATTTTTAGAAATAAACACATTTGAAGTAAAAACTGCTAGGATATGAAGATAGTCAACCTAAATTTAACATTGCCTAATTAAAAACAAAAGTCTGGTACATAATAATGAGACTGTTACAATGCGGCATGCAAGCTGACACTAAAGGTAATTCTACAGGAAGACTTTCAAAATGTTTTCATCAATATTGATGATATTGATATGTTTATGGCTTCCTGAGGGTGCTGCTGTTGTCTGTCAACAGATCAGTATTATGACATTATAAAATATTGAAAATAAATTTCATCAATTTCACAGATGAAAAACAGTGATGAGATTAGTTTAACAATGTTAACACGAGGAGTTTGCCAAAGAATACAGACATCAAGATGCCCGAGCATCAGTTACACAGTTGACTTAGGCTGGGAAGGGTATAAGTTCTGTGAGCAGAAAACAATGCAGGAACAATTCCCTAAAACAGTCTAGGCAGTGATTTTCAATCAAGGTGCCACAGCACACTGATTTCCACCTGAGAGAGGATCTCAAGTGTGCCGTGAAAATTTTTAAAGCTCATTCATTAAATTATTTTCAAAAGACGTTCAAAACACAGTAAGTATATTCTTTGTTTTACTTTTTTTTTTTGATCAGCATAATTTAACTGTGCTATAGGTCCAGTGTGCTGTGTGATGAAACAACACTGTTCTAGGGCAACAATGAAGAACTGATGGGAACGTAGCTGACAGGAAAAGCTGTGTGCACAGCTACAAGAAGTGGAGCTGCTTTTTTCACTTAAAGGTTAGAAGCCATGGCCCAAATAGCAATCAGGTCCTTTTGACACAAATGACAAAAGTCCTAAGTATTCAGCATAGAAATGCCTGTGATTCAACACAGGCCCCTCATTCACACCAGCATAAGAACTAATTCATTTTCAAGTAGGTTGACTGCGTTTCTTTCTTGTCTTTTCTTTTTTGCAGTTTTTGGCCGGGGCTGGGTTTGAACCCACCACCTCCGGCATACGGGGCCGGCGTCCTACCCCTTTGAGCCACAGGTGTTGCCCGACTGCGATTCTTTTTAAAATGCAGCACAAACAAGAATCACCTGTTCACAGAGGGTGACATCACCAGCCACTGTGTATCTTGTAATAGTTATTATGCTAAGCAACTTATTTATTCCAACATCTACAGAGGGCCTAACTCTAGGTAACTTTTATTTTTGGGAGGGGAGACAGAGTCTCACTCAGTTGCCCTGGGGTTGAGTGCCATGGCATCACAGCTCACAGCCATCTCAAACTCTTGGGCTCAGGTGATCCTCCTGCCTCAGCCTCCCAAGTAGCTGGGACTACAGGTGCTCACTACAATGCTTGGCTATTTTGTATGGATGGGGTCTTGCTCTTGCTCAGGCTGGTCTCTAACAATTACCCACCTCAGCCTCCCAGAGTGCTGGCATTATAGGCATGAGCCACTACGCCTGGTCCAGGTAACTTTTACCTTTTAAAAGCGTATAAGTTCTGTGAGCAGAAAACAATGGCATTATAGGCATGAGCCTTACTATTTTTCCACTTACTAGTTTGTATGAAATCTAGTACATTGACCAAGAGTCTTTCCTTAATTAGTATTCAAGAAGTCCAATTGCTTGTTAAGAATGGCTAACTTAAGAAAAAGTATTTACCTCCTCTCTCTCCCCCCACACTTTAAAATCATAGTGAAAGGAATAAATCACAAAGTGAAGAGAATGGAAGCAGGAACACCAAATGGGGAGTGATTTCGATACCTGTCAAACAATGGAAATCAGCAGGAGACGCTGTAAAAGATTTATAAGGATGGAGGAAGTGCCCAAGTAAAGAAAGCTATTCTGAGTATTTTCCCCTGTATTAGGCACTGTTTTTAGTACTAAGTAAACAGTAATAAACAAATAGAAAATTTCTGCTTTCATGAGGCTCACCAATATACTAGTTGGAGAAGACAGCTAATTAAAAAGTAAAATATAAATTAGATAAAACATCAGACAGTATAAAGTGTTATATAGAAAAATAAAACAGGGAAGGGCAACAGGAAATGGAGAGAATAAAGCGTAGGGTGGAGTTAGGGAAGGCATCACAGAGACTTGAAGGAAGAGACGGTAAGATACGGGTATCTGGGATGCAGCAGACTGGATCATGAATTACTTGCTCACAATTATTTCTTTCTTTCTGGCCTCTACATATCCCCCCAATTCTGACTTTGCGCTTCGCTATCTGCCTTGCTGTGACCTGTGGCGTATCAACTAATGTGTGGCGTGTCCCACATAAGCAGAAGTTTTCAAAGCACTTGCTGGGTCAGACTGTTTCCCCTTGAGTTTTTGTCCTCCTCAAGGAAAACTACACACTCCAGACAGAAAACAATACTCTAAAAAATAAGCTAACTTACTCATGCAAAAGCTCCAATAATTACATTACCCGCCAGATAGTTATAAAGTCTGGGTAATGTACCCTGGTAAGGTACCTAAGATGTCGCGTAATGTAAGATTAATTGCAGAGGAAAATCTTCTACTTTTAGACATAGCTTTTACTGTTGTTTTATCTCAATAGCACACTCAAGCTCTGAATTTTTCTCTCTTCATTCTACATTTTTTCATTGTCGATTTATTAACTGATTTAATGTTGATTATCTCTACTAAACATAGAAGGTGACACTCTTGAACCTGTATTGTTTGGTTCTTACTACTCAAGGAATACGAGTATTTGATATGTTTCTGAGGATAAGAATGAATTAAATCATCTGATGACTAATTCTGCAAAGCTCTTCACTTTTTACATATACAAATAATACATGCTCGTGATTCCAGGAAGTTAGAAGAGTCCAAAGTATCAGAAGACAAAATAAATAAGTAAAATCTCCTGAACTCCCAGAAATACCACGATGTGCTCTTTCAGGCTTTTTCCATTCAAATGTACACTGAATGTATAGGGATATACTATATGTGTTCTTCTATAAACTATTTTTCCACTTACTAGATATGAAATTCTTTTTAATTATTAGAGAGCATGTAAATCTAAATCAGTACTTTTAAAGAATGCTATGTGAAACTATGCACTTCATTTAATCAGCCCTCCCATTGCATTGGCCAGTGACAATGATTTTCTTTGCAATTACAAACAAAACTGATAAATGTTCTTGTGTATTTGCTCATATGCACTTTCCACGCTCATGCCTGTCTCTCACTACATACACCAACAAAGACACATATACACACACTCTCAATCCTTAGAATGCTAAAGTCAGAAATCAAATTATAGATGCTTGCTTTAAAAAAATTTAAACATATATTGCTAAATTTTGCTCCTTAAAGGGGTCACCAGTTAACACTCTCACCTGAAGTGTAGGGCAGCGACATCAACAATTGTTTAAAATCTTTGCCAACGTGAGAAATGAAATATATCTCACTGCTGCTTTGTTTCAATCTCAATTACTACTAATAATGCTGGTTTCTTTTGTTTGTTTGTTTGTTTTTAATGGTTCTTAACTGCCCGCGTCTCTTTTATAAATTTCCATTTTCCTGTTCTATCTTTTTGAATTTACTGATTGGTAACAGCTCTTATACATTATGACTATCAACCCTCTGACATACTTAGAAACAATTCATTTAATTTGCCTCTTTCTAAAGCTTTTTCTAAAGATTTCATCTCGGGTGGTGCCTGTGGCTCAATGGGTAGGGCACTATTATATATGGAGGGTGGCAGGTTCAAACTCGGCCCTGGCCAAACTGCAACAAAAAAATAGCCGGGTGTTCTGGCGGGTGCCTGCAGTCCCAGCTACTCGGGAGGCTGAGGCAAGAGAATCGCCTAAGCCCAGGAGTTGGAGGTTGCTGTGAGCTGTGTGACGCCACGGCACTCTACTGAGGGCGATAAAGTGAGACTCTGTCTCTACAATAAATAAATAAATAAATAAATAAATAAATAAATAAATAAAGATTTCATCTCTCTAAAGTTACTATGTACCTTCTTGGTATTTATCCAATTAATAATTCATTGATAAAACTACAAAAATTCAGTTGAGCTCATTGTGTCTCAGCTACTCAAGTATTTGCTTCTTAGATCCTATGCTTCTTACAGCAGCTTCAGATGGAGACCAGAACTTGTAACACTTAAGGAGCAATATTTTGATGGCATTATTTCTTAAAAAATTATTTTTCATTCTTTTCAATTTTGGCCCTGTTGTTATTTCAAGAAGTACTTGTTGGAGATAGCTCTTCTAAGTTTCCCTTTAAAAATACATTTTTAAAGTGTATTTACAATACAGTAACATTACCCATTTACACACTGTATTAATATAGTCTGTAAAAGTTAATTTTAACTTAATTTTTATTAAATCATAACTGTATACATTTGTGGGGTATAATGTGATATGTGATACACAATGTGGAAAGCCTAACTAAAACTGATTAACATAACCATCACCTCACTTACTTATTTTTTGTGGCAAGACATTTATAATACACTCTTACTTGCTTTGAAATGTGCCCTTGCATTGTGCACATTAGGTGAGGTTCCATCAAATGCCCTCCCTCCACTCATCCTCCCCTCCTCTTTCCCTCCTTCCCCTCCCCTCCTTCTTTCTGGACTATGCTTGTGTTTTATCATTCATATGAATGTGTAAGTGATTATATATTTGTTTCATAATAGTATTGAGTACATTGGATACATTTTTTTCCCCATTCTTGAAATACTTTACTAAGAAGAAGATGTTCCAGCTCCATCCAGGTAAACATAAAGGAAGTAAAGTCTCCATTTGTTGTGGCTGCATAGTATTCCATGGTATAAGTATACCACAATTTGTTAAACCATTTATGGGTTGATGTTCATTTGGGCTGCTTCCACAACTTGGCAATTATAAATTGGGATGCAATAAACATTTTGGTACAAATGTCTTTGTTGTAAAATGGTTTCTGGCTAGCCTAACCAGAAACAGAAAAGTAAGATCTCTAATAACATCAATCAGAAACGATAAAGAAATAACAACAGGTACCATAGCAATTAAAAAAAAAATCCTGTGATTACTATAAAAAACTCTATTCCAGAAATATGAAAATCTGGAGGAAATGCACCAGTATCTGGAAGCACACCACCTTCCTAGACTCAACCAGAAAATAGCATCAACTATACAAAATCTCCCCAAAAAGAAAAGTCCAGGACCAGATAACTTCACATCAGAATTCTACCACACCTTCAAAGAGGAACTAGTACCTATCTTATATAACCTTTTTCACAACAGAAAAAGAAGGAATCCTCCCCCAACATATTCTCTGAAGCAAATATCACTTTGATCCTTAACCCAGGAAAGGACCCCACAAAGAAAGAAAACTATAGCTCGATATCATTAATGAATATTGATGCAAAAATATTCAATAAGATCCTAGCAAACAGAGTTCAAAGACATATCAAAAAAAATTATACCAACATATCAACAATCTAGTTGGTTTTACCGCAGGGTTACAAGGTTAGTTCAACACATGTAAATCTGTAAATATAATCCACCACATAAATAAAATAAAAAACAAAGCCAATATGATTCTATCAATTGATGCAAAAAAAGCTTTTGATAATATCCAGCATCCTTTCATGATGAGAACACTTAAGAAAACAGGTTTAGATGTGGTATTTTTTAAACAGATAGAGGCCATTTACAGCAAACTCACAGCCAATAGCATATTGTATGGGGTAAAATCAAAAACATTTCCACTCAGACCTAGAACTAGAAAAGGATGCCCACTGTCACCACTGCTATTCGACATAGTAATGGAATTCCCAGCCATAGCAATCAGGTAAGAGAACGGGATCAAGGGTATTCAGATGGGGTCAGAAGAGGTCAAACTCTCACTCTTTGTGAACGACATGATCTCATACCTGGAAAACCCCAGGGACTCAACTACACAGTTCTTAGAAGTGATCAAGGAATACAGCAGCATCTCTGGATAAAAACATCAATACTTACAAATCAGTAGGTTTTATATATACCAACAGTAGTCAAGCAGAAAATACAGACAAGGACTCTATTCCTTTTACAGTTATAAAAGATTAAAAAAATAATAACAACATGTTGGGCCTGGCGTGGTAGCTCATGCCTGTAATTCTAGTACTTTGGGAGGCTGAGGCAGGTGGATCTCTTGAGCTCATGAGTTCGAGACTCAGAAGAACAAGACGTCCCGTCTCTACTAAAAATAGAAAAACTGAGAGAAGAGGATCACTTGAGCCCAAGTTGGAGGTTGCTGTGAACTATGATGCCATGGTACTTACTCAGGGTGACAGCTTGAGACCCTGTCTCAAAAAAAAAAAAAAAGTTTTGGGGGAAGGGTTGTAAGAATTTTAGTAGCTGGGAATCTGACCCGTGCTGGGGATTATACAATCTGCAGTCTGTCAGTCAGTAAACCCTATTAAACCACACACCCTGGCGGCGCCTGTGGCTCAAGGAGTAGGGCGCTGGCCCCATATGCCAGAGGTGGTGGGTTCAAGCCCAGCCCTGGCCAAAAAAACCCCCAAAAACCATAAAATAAATAAATAAATAAAATAAACCACACACCCTGTCATCAGTTGCTAAGTGCTTTGAGCCATGGCAGTTCTAGAATTTATTAGTGGGGGTTTAAGGAATTGTTTTGAAGATGCATTTGTACTGTAAACTCACTTATTATTAATACTATTTATTTACTATGACTTTGGGACAAGTAATAATGATTATGAGAGAAGAATATGGTAATGGGCTGTGCTGAAAGAGACTTACAAAAAGGGAACACGGGAAGAGACAGGAGGGCAAAGGTTTCCCTTCTTAATATTTCTTTGTACTGACAGCCAAAGCCATGGGCCATAAACATTAACAGTATAATAGGCAGCTTGTCATGGAAAGCCTTTGGAGTGACACAGACCAAGGCTCAAACACCAGACAGTTTCCCCATCAGTTCTGTGATGCTGAGAAAGCCATCAGTTTGTGGGAACTCCCGCAAGAGTCAGTTGTGCCATCTGAACAGTGGGACCAACCTAGAGGGTAAACATGAAAATTAAATGTTCCGGTATCTTTTGCAACCAAGGCTGTAATTTACTTTCTTCTTTGACACCCTATACATTAAGATCGAATTCTTTAGCCTCCACTTTTAGTGACATTGTTCAGATCATGTTGGTTTAAATAATCCCAGTCCTTATCACCAGAGGAATGGTTTCATTACCGAGTCATCCACTCCCATCACCTTCCGTGTACACCAAACAACCACAGATTATGCAAAGTAAAAACTCCATAGTTTATTTTCAGGCTTTGACCAGTATCATACTATCAAGCACCTACCTGTTCTGGTAAATGCTGATATAACTTAAGATGGGACTATGCAGCTCTTTGAAGAGACTTCCCAATGGCAAGGTTTATACAAATGCTGCATTATAAACTAGCCCGTACCTTATATATGAAATCCAGAATGTTTAAAAAACGCCTTTCAATAAGGTCCTGAGAAAACAACTTGTAATGAAGTTGGAGGGTGTAAAGGAAGCCACTGGAAAACTAAAACGAGAGAAGTGTTCACTAGACTTGGCACAATCTGGTGCCATCTCAATGAAACCCAGTTAGAGTGACGAGAAGGGATCACGATTCTATGAACTGCACAGAGAGAGCAGCATAAATAAAGGCAGTCCTTGGGTTACAAACGAGACAGGTTCTGCGGGTTTGTTCTTTTTTTTTTTTTTTTTTTGTAGAGACAAGAGTCTCACTTTGTCACCCTTGGTAGAGTGCCATGACGTTACACGGCTCACCACAACCTCCAGCTCTTGGGCTTCTGCGATTCTCTTGCCTCAGCCTCCCGAGCAGCTGGGACTACAGGCGCCCGCCACAACGCCCGGCTATTTTTTTGTTGCAGTTTGGCCGGGACTGGTTTGAACCTGCCACCCTCGGTAGTTGACTCTGTTACATAAGCTGGAACAGATACACTTATCTATTACTCTTACAGCCCCCATTCATAAGGGCGAGTTGTACATCAGGCGGGTGTTTGTAACTTGGGGACTGCCTGTATTCCACGATGTATGAAATATTCTAAAGAAGTGAGGGTGATGAGGAGCTGTTTTCCTAATAGGCCTTAGTTTATGAGCTAACGTTAATGTGTGCCAATTATCATCAGCAGCATGAAAACCACTCACATGCAGGGTGCTTCAGTAGATGTTACGGGAAGACAGTACCTGAGTTCGTACCGTCCTGCTGAGAGAACTATGTCTTCCTTATATTTTGGTCCCATAAACTCTGGACTGAAAGGACAACTATGAGGTGTCATGTGCTTATGAAGACAGCCAAACCCCTCCACACCCTGACAAAAACCTTTATTTAATTTTGAGTAGGAAAAGCATAATATGCATGATGCCTAGATTAACTTCAAACCATTGTCTCTTTACTTTTCATAATCCTGGTTTCATTGCTCAACAACTGACATAGAATAGTATCCTTACCCAGATTCCTTTTCCAGAGGAGTTCTGTGTACAGGGATCTTTGAAATTTCTATCTAATCTTTTAACATTATTGCTTATTTATGTGTGTGCGTATATACACCATGAATGTGTCATGCATACCTATGTTTAAATGTATACTTGATTGCTTTTCTATGAATAAAAATAATAAGACTTAACAGCTAATGAAATAATACAAACAGGAACTTTGTCTCTGATTGTTATCAGAGGCAATAAAATCTGTTTTTTAAAGTTAGGTTGCCTATTCTTAATCCTCTAGTATTAGAAACGCAATCTCATTTTTAGATTTCTAAATGTTTTCCAAACATCTTTCCAAAAGGAACGTTATTAGTTTGCATTCTTAACACAATAACTAAGAAAATACCATGAAGGCTATGTTAACCAGTTTGATGAAAACATTTCAAATTATATATAAAACCAGCACATTTTACCCATGATTGCATTAATGGACACAGCTACGATTTAATTAAAAAAAAAAAAAGAAGAAGAAGAAGAAGAGCACCAATGCTTTAAAAAAAGTAAAATATTACCATTTGGGAGACTTGTAAAGAATTAGACTGATGTTGACATGAAGTGTTAAGGGAATTTAACTTTGTGAAACTTCATTTTACTACAACTGTAAATACTAATTTATGCAAACCAATGCTGTGACCCTGATTTTTTTTAATTTTTAAGTCAATTCCTAGTTGTATTAAAATTTCAACTGCAAAACAAACAAACAAACGCAATCTCAGAGTTCAATGCCTGTTTGAATTCATCAGGAAATTGGCACGTGTAAACATTCAATTTTCTACCTGTAACCACAATAACAGCAATGTGAGGCTCCGTATTTTTAAAAACAAGTTGTAAAAGGTATTAAGAGACACACTATATGGAAACTCAAATGTTCTAGAATTTTTCTTTCGTTATTTAGTATACCACACTAAAAGTACATTTCTAAAATTTAGTCTGGTTAAAAATATTTGTAAATAGCTCTAAGTATATTGCTCCCAAGGAATAACACAGAATTTCTTTTGAAAAACCCAGAGCACAAAATCACTTACTATTTAATATTACTAAGTCTTTATTTTTCCTGTTATTCTCATGTATTCCACAACATATCTCATTCAAAAATCCAGAAAACACTCAGGATGTGTTTTTATCCAAGTCTCAAAATTAGTCCTTTTACCTACTTATTTTACATAATAAAAATCTCATCTAGTGATCCCAGGAATTGCTTCCCATCCTAACATATCCATCCTCAATTTGTCCTGTCTTACAGGTTTTCATGATAAATTGTAAAGCACACTCAGCAGGTGCTGTTCTGTGAAAATAAGTAGTTATGCTTCCATTTTTAAGAGTTTCCACTGTGAATAGATGGACAGATTTTTAATGAAGCTGCAATTGAGAAATAAAACGAAGTAAATAAAAAGTAAATAGGGACGCATGGCACTAAAATTCACAGTGACTACGACAAGCAGAGATCAATCAAAGCTCTCACCAGAACAATCTCTATTTTCTTACAAAGTACAAAATCACTTGAGCTAAACAGACAACAAATACTAACCCAAGACACACACATTTAACACACATTAAAGGCCAATATTACACAACAGGGGAAAAAGAGTCCTGTTTATGGATGTCTAAAGGCATTTTTTTCCCCTTTCAGGAAAATGTGCTCTTATAGTGGTTTGAATAAATTCTTGCATATCACTTAGGTAAAAGGGAAGGGAGGTAGGCAAAATAAATAGCCTAGCCCCTAAATAAATAAGCTCTGTTTAAAAGGGCAAGACTAATTCACTACTTTAATAGTGGTTTCCATTAAGCTGGGATGGTAATATTAAACCACTTCAAACTACCGACAGAATACAAGTAAACCAAGAACAGTGTGACTGGCCCCTTTAAAAAGGGAGTCTGGACATATACACAAACTTTAATTCTAACATGCAATAAGAAATGCTGAATAAATTAACTTTTTCAAAGGGCCATTATACCTTAGTTCCTCATTGCAGATTTCACTACAGTCTTTATAATGCTCACCTAACAATATCCTGTAAAATGCTTAGCTTCTAAGGTCAGTCTAAATAAGAGAACAATTCTCCTATCTATCGCAGAGGATGAACTTTTCTCATTTAGATGTTTAAGCAGCTCACCCCTGAGTTTAATGTAATTAGGGAAGGGATATTCAATTTACAGTATCCACAAGTAATGATAATTAAATTGATCCAAAAAAGCTGTTGGTAAGCATAAGATACCTTTGTAATTACATCCGTTTTCAAAATGACTTTAGGACTGTGAACTTGAAGCATTTCAGCAAATGAAGGCCAATACACATAAAATGAAAACTACAGTAGCTTAAAAGCTAGACTGTTTAACATAATGAGCTGCACTACCAGAGGGAAATCTTAAAAACATTCTATAACTCACCACGACAGCCTATGCTCTCTTCTTTCCTCTCACAAACATCCATTAAAAATAGGCAAGATGGTCCTCATTTTTCACCATAAAGTAAATTCTTCATTAATAGTCACTTTTTTTTTTTTCACTTTTAAGGAAACTGAAGAACCAGGTCTCCTTATTTTTTCTCTTATAAAAGTGGCTGGTCACAAGCTTCGGTCTTGTATTTATTCGAAAGAACAGATGAGAGATATGAAACCATTTTCCCCTGTGAGTCCTGAAGATTAGCTAGGTCAGCATTCCACTAGGACCAGGGTGAAAAATAAACAAATAACAGTGTTCACAGCAGCTGCAGCGATCAGTCTCTGGAAAATTATTCAGGCATTATGAGAAAGACGGTACTAAATGCTGCCACTCGCAGCTTCACGGCTCTCTGAATATTCGCATCAGAAGAGTGTGAGCACTTAAGGGGTATCATCAGACAGCTCTCCCATCTGAGTGTCTTCCATTAAGTTTTTGTCTTAAAGGAGAAAGGCGGGAACCTCTGCCTGACAGGCAAAAGGCTTGTCATAATTCATTAACATCACAGCTTTAGCTCAGGTTTCCTTCAATGAGCCAGGCAAGAAGCCTGTGAAAAAGCACTGAGTGTACATCTTCTCCAAAGATGCCGCCACTGTAATGAACTTGGTACCACTTGGTCTTACTGCACTGGGGGCTAAAGACCTTCACAGCACTGCCCCTGGGAGAGGTGACCATCATCCCTCAGTTGTGTAAACTGATCATTTCTGTCTCAAATTCCAAAATAAGAGGCAGAAGAAATAATTTTAAACACTGGTAAGATACTCAAGTTTAGAAGTTGTTAGTACTACAAAGGCAAGTGATACCTTCAAGTACAACAGAAATTTAAAGTAATAAATGGAGGGAAAAATTATTGGTCTTTAAAAAAATAACAACTCTTAAATAACATTTCTACACTGATGTTTTCTTTTGACAAACAAAATGAATTCAAGGGATCATAAAGAAAGATCAATTCTACAGGATTTCAATTAAATGAGCAATTTAACATAAAATGACTACAACAGCTCCCTCTTATGCACACCTTCCAAGACTTCCAGGGACGTCCAGATAGTACTGAAATCTACTTATCAATACTGTGTTTTTTCTATTAGGTTTAATTTATAAAGTAGGCACAGGAAGTGATTAACAATAATAATAGAATAGGACAATTATCAACATAGTGTACACAAAAACTATGATTGTGGTATCTCTCTCTCTAAAAATATTTTACTATACGGTATTCATTTTCTGACAATGGCTGACTGTGGGTAACAAATTGTGGAAAGGGAAGAGGAGGGACTATTTATGTAACAAAAGCCATTTAGTCACTAGCAATATTCACCTGTTACCAGAAGAGAATATCATATACTGAAGTCTTTTCATAAAGAAATAGGAATCTGATTAGGTATTTACACTTTGTTTTCATTTCCATGGCAAAAAATAGGAAATTAGATCACTGAAGAGTCATAGACCCATCTGCAACTAAGCGTAACATAGGAAAACTAGTTATAAAAACAGTAGCATTAACAGGGGAATATTATATAGGCCTGCATTTCAGTTTTATTCATTTTGCTTTATTATAAAAAAATCACTTATCTGTTCTATTCTACAAACAGTAAACTGAAGATTAGCGGTTACAAATTTTTCAACACCAATAACATTTTTACAATTCTAGGTAAACATGTTCTTGGGTTAGTAAAACAGCTACAGAATTTCCTTTTCATAATTGTTATTAACTTTATTTTAAACTCTACATATGATAATATCTGTGTTTAAAGTGCATGAAATCAAGACTTAGTATTACTGCATATAATGATCATTAAATGAAGGTAAAATCTAACTGGCTGAACAGAAATCAATAATGGTATTTAATGACTTCATGAGAAAAATAAATGACCCTCGCACTCTTAATGGATTAATGTCAGTTATGAGCAACACAACATCCCAGAATGCTGACCCAGCCTCACTCAAAGTGCTATCACTTTTCATAGGAGTGCCGTAAAGCCTTATCAAAGGAAATGGGGTTTTAATGCTATTTTGGGTGTCATTTTTGAGAGGATTTTTGCAATCCCATTTCATAAGGCATAAAGCATGCTCTGAATTGTTACAAGGAGCTTTTGTCATTGGCTCATGTACCAGGTCACTCTTTGAAAGCTTTCCAACAAAATGAAATCCTCAATATATAAAGGATAACAATTTATAATATTACTCAAACAACTCGTTTATTGTAGCTTGTCTTCTTTGAATACATATTCCCTTAATGTTCCTTAGAATGTTCCTTTTTTTCCTAGATAAGCCCATGCTTTATATATGCACTGCAGCCAGTTCCACAACATGAAACATATGTGCTTCAAATACACTTATGAAATGCTCAATAATCAAAGCACACACAAAAGAGGGCCTCAGCAAATAAGTTGATTGCAGCCACTAATTTGTAAAGTCATTAAATTTTCCAGTAAGTTTACACAAAGATGAATTTTTTCTTTACTTTTAGTAACTATTCTTCTGAAGAAGGAAAATGTCCTATCTCTTCTCCTTAGGACATTAACATTATAGGAAAGCAGACCACTCCCTTCTTTCGCTTCTTGAAAAGATGCTAAAATACTGAGCCTTAAGATACAGCATCATTTGCATATAGCTTGGCTTTTGACTCTAAAAAAATGCTGACTATGACTAAATACAAATTTAGTAACTACATCATACTTTTGACTTTTAGTTCCCATCAAGTATGTGACACCAGTATCAATAGAAATAGTATCTTGATGCTATCGGTTTATTTTCTCCAGTATAATGTAAAGTTAATTTCTGAGTGATTCACCAGTCATTGAACAAAATGTCCAGTAACCTCTCTGAAGATCTGGCACAGACAAGAGGTTCAGAATAGGAACAAATGTGCAATGATGTACAGAAGCCACTACTGTTATTTCTAAAAATAGCAGGTTTCAGGCTTTCAGGGGCTTAGGATTCTCATGAAATGAAACTGAAAAATTCTTAAGATAGAACCAGGAAACTGTAGCTAAAGATTCCTGACTGACATGAATATTACTTCCTTTATCCCAAAGGATAGAATAACTTCTCGAGCAAATGTAGCATCATAATTAGTTATAATTGACTTTGTCTTTTAATTTTTAAGGCAATCTATAAATTATGGATTGTTGTGTCAACTGGAAGACAGTTTTTGACACCACACCGTATATCTCATTACAGTGATCAAAACCAAGTTCCTTATCAGGATAACTTTGCAGGCTGCTGGAAAATCACTTCAGGAAATGTTAGCTTATATTACTGAACCATGGTGCATGATTTTAACATATGCTGTCATAATTCTAGCACAGCTTCAAATAGTATAAAAATTTGTAGTGGCACTAGGAATTAAGGGAGGATTACTAAAAATGCAAGCTTATAAGGAGCAATCCTGCCCTTATTGTCTATTTTGAGAGCCACCCCCTCTGGGCTAGCTCTTTTCTGCTGTGTCCATGTTCCCCTGTCAGCTCAGCACACCTGCTGGGTAGATGCAGTCCACTGACATCCCTCTGAAATTAATGGAGTTCTGGCATGTACCTGTTCTCAGCCACTCAGCAGGTGCACTTTACCTGGAACATTGGGAATCAGTGAAGCAACTGAAAGGGAAGGATTTATTTCTCTCTTTCCAATTACTGTTTTGCATCTCAATCCCTTCCTTCTTACTTTACACCAATGTCCATGGCAGCACCTGCTGACAGCGTAATGTGACCTCCCCCACATCAAAAGTGAATTCTGTGGGGGACCCACATTAACATCTATGGTGAGCAGTTTAAAGCTCCTAAAAAGTACTCTCTTGAGATGTCTAATAATCAGCAGAATATAACTCACCTTTAAAAGAAAAAGTTAGAGAGGATAACCCTTTCCGGACTCCTTCCACTGTATTGGAAGCTTTATTTCCTATTGTCCATAAACTATGGCTTTTCCTTTAAAAAGAAAAAAAAAAAAAAAAACTGGAGAAAAGATAACACAGTTTTCACTGACGTGTTTCATAAATTTCAATACAATCCTTGAACGTATTTCAAAACACTTCCTCTACCACTGCCATTTTAACATTAAAAATAAACTGGTGAAGCTAGAAACACAAATTTCCACATACTCCAAACTAACAGAGTACCATGTTTATAAAAATTATTAAAAATATTTATAGCTAGTAAGTTTTAATAACCTTTCCAGAGAAATACATATGCTTAAATACATAAATTTCACTGCAAATTTTTACAGTAATGAAATTAAGCAGTACTGTTTAACAATATTCAGTGACATAAAATTCATCCACTCCCAGACAAATGTTCCACGTGCCACAAAGTGAACCATGATTAATAAATGTCTCCTAAGGTTTACATATCTTGTAATGATATTGTGAAGGTAATTTTTTATCTTAAAGTTTACTTTGTAAATTAAAAAAAAATACCTATCACATTGCATTCAAAGAAAAACCTCATTATATCTTTATTTGCAAAGCAGTATTTAAAAGCCAAAAGCAAGCTTACTAGCCTCAAAACCAAGGTTATTAAAATCTGAAATTCTTATTGATTTGCTAGAATATTGGGAAATAGTAGGTATGAAGTCCTACGTAAGTCTACATATGTTAAATCCTCTTCTCTTCCTCAAAATTGTTCCTGTATGAATTTCCCTTGCTATACTGGGAACTCCAGAGGAAAGATGAGAAAAACACCAGCAGGCATGAAGCAGACACTGCAGTGGGTGGGGACAGTGAAAATCATAATGAAATTATGTTTGCAGCTCAGCATCAATTTTGGGTGTTTGTGCCCCAAAGCTGAGAGCTAGCAAGTTAAAGCTTCACATGATGCCTAAGAGACTTCCAAAGCTGCCAAGTACCTGTATTTTGTACTATATGTACCCAGGAACAATTTCAGAAACCCCATAATTCCCAAATCATATTAAATGTTTTTGAAGCAATTTTTGGTATAACTAAAATAGATAACAGGGATATTTAACCTCATACAACACTTTGAGCACACCTTGTCCTATTTACTTTGCCATGTAATAAAAATTATAATCAGAGTACACTAGGCTGTTTGTTTTTAATTTTTGACACAGAGTCTCACTCTGTTAACCTAGGTAGAGTGCTGTGGTGTCGTAGCTCATAACAACCTCAAAATCTTGGGCTCCACGGATCCTCCTGCTTCCGCCTCTTGAGTAGCTGGTGCTATAGGCACCCACCACCAAGCCCAGCTAGTTTTTCTATTTTGAGTAGACACAGGGTCTCTCGCTCTTGCTCAGGCTGGTCTCCAACTTCTGAGTTTCCCACCTTGGCCTCCCAGAGTGCTAGGATTATAGGTGTGAGCCACGGCAGCCGGCTGAGACCACACCAGTTTTTCCTCCTCAATCTGACATTTGTATATATCAACTACAGTGTGACTTTTTGGTTGGTGAGCTCTTGAATCTCATGGCCCTACAGAGGACAGCACTGGGGATCCTATTACCTGGCACTGTTCCTCATTGACACAGAAAAGGAAAAGAACAGAATTCTAAAGATAACACAAAATATTTCACGTGAGTGAAGTTACAGAAATTAATCTCTGTGCAACCCAACTAACTTTTTACAACCTCCTGTGGTTATCGTGGCTACATGAATGTGACAAAAATGAAACTATGTATCTTTGAGAACCAGAATGTTATATTTTAATGAGAGTAATTGGGTTACAAATCCCTGTCTTCTAAATAAAGAAAAGAAAAAAAAAAAACAGAGAAAGGAAAAGAAAACAGAGAAAGTAGGAAGAGGAAGGAGAAAAGAAAAAAGGGGAAAGAAAAAAGAAACATGGCAGAGGAAAAAAGATGAGATTTACTCACAACGAAGACCTTTTTTTTGAGGCAGAGCACAGCAACCTCCAACTCTTGGGCTTAAGCCAGTGGTTCTCAACCTTCCTAATGCTGTCAACCTTTAGTACAGTCCAAAGAGGTAGTGACCTACAGGTGGAGAACCACTGGCTTATGTGATTCTCTTGCCTCAGCCTCCCAAGTAGCTAGGACTACAGGCATCTGCCACAACGCCCGGCTATTTTTTGTTGCAGTTGTCATTGTTGATTTTAGCTGGCCAGGGCTGGGTTCGAATGCGCAGCCTTGGTGTATGTGGCCGGTGCCCTACCCACTTTTTACAGGTGCCACCAGTGAAGACCATTGCTAATTGTGCTCACCCTATTCTCTATTCTGCAGTGGGAAAAATATATTTGGAATCTTCATCCAGCTAGCATCGTAGACTTGCTGTTAGAAAAGTGTACCAACAACAACAAAAAGAAAAAAAGAGAGAACAGTATAACAACAGATAAGGACACACAAAGCTAGGGGAAGGGCAATAAAGACCCCTACAAGGACCTTACCTGACAATGCTCTGGGCAGATTTTCTACATAAACCAATTTGTTGTAAGGACCAGGACTTTGAAAAACACCTAATAGGAATTTTGTGGTATTTGTTATACTGGAAAGTACCTATATAGGTAACAGGTTAGTAACAAAGTTTAAAATAACAAGGACCTGCCAAAGCTGCAAGTCTGACTTCCTCATTTCACAGAAGATAAAGTCAAGACAAGCAAAGCTTGCCCCAAGGTGCAAAATCAGTTAGAGGCAAGGTCAAAACCCACCACAGTGAATTTTACACAGAGATTCCAAATTAATTGACATCTGTGAGATACTGCTACAATTAACTTCTTCTACTGTTACAATGGCACCCCACTGCTTACGGGGAAGTTCAAGTTCTTATTACTGACTTCAAGGCTCAAACTTATTTTGCACTAAGTTCAAGCCAAACCCCTGCCCCTTCCCTTTCTTCTAGGTGCTTCATCTTTTTTTTTGAAATACCCTTTTCTCTTTTTGAGATACCTAACTCATTCATACCTTTGAAATACTAAGGCCCCTTAGGCTCTTCCTAAGAGTTAGGGCAATCTCAGAGTATTTATTCTTCTACAGTTTAGCACTTTCTGCCTTGTCTACATGTTTTGAGCTTCCTATTAGACTGTAACTTTTGTTAAGGCAACATTCAGTTTCTACCCATGATTAAACTTGTAAACAGACAAATCAGACCAGACCATATCATTCCCTGTTTAAAGCCAACCGCTCCCAGAGCATTTAACATTCTCCATGATTTACCCTCTGCACCTCCCCACCTCTCCCTGCACGTTTAGGCCCTGCTCCCTGCTCTGCAGTAGCACGCGCCTCCACACAGTTTTGGCAGTGCAGAACCCTTTCCTCTTTCCAGGCTTTTACACCTTACGCCCTCCTACTCTGAATCACCGGGCCCTTCTCTACTTTCAGGTCAAATGTCACATCCCTAGAGAAGCACCCCTAACCACACTATCCAAAGACAATGCCTTCATTGCTCTTGTTATCTTGGTTTATTATTTCTTTATTAGCTGATTTCTCCTATAGAATAAAAGTCCCGCTATGGTAGGAACTTCCTCTGTCTCGTTGGCTCATTAACCAAATAACTAGCACAAAGTATAGACTGATGAATAAATGCATTTCTACGTTTTGCTATTTCTCTCCACTCTTGGCATTGTGTTTCACATATATCAGTGCTGAAAATAAAGTGTTTATGTAAGGAAGGAGGAAGAGACAGTCAATCTAATGTCCTATCTTCCACTATAATGCGGTTTCATTATGCATAGTTTCTTTCCTATAAAACAGTTAATGATAAAAAGCATTTTCAAATTGTATTTCTTTTTTTTTTTTTGAGACAGAGTCTTACTATGTCACACTCAGTAGAGTGCTACAGCATCACAGCTCAGAGCAACCTCAAACTCTTGGGCTTAAGCGATTCTCTTGTCTCAGCCTCCCAAGTAGCTGAGACTACAGGCGCCCGCCACAACACCCGGCCACAATGCACCACCCTGGGTGTACATGGCTGGCGCCCTAACCACTGTGATACGGGTGCCGAGCCTCAAATTGTATTCTTAAGGATTTTTACAAACACAAAGATGTAAAAGAAAGAAAAAATTTTAAACTCCAAAGTTAGAAAGAAAAGTAGGAAGCAAGGAGGGAAAGGAGGAGAAAAGGAAAAAGTAAGGCAATGTTTTGGTTAGGGGGCATATACTGTTAGCTTGACTGCGAAAGACTCGGGTAATTTGTAAGGGGTAAACAAAGGTTTTGTGAAATTATGTTAGTCTGTTACATGTGACCAGAAAACCATCCATCATTGCAACAGTATGGTGTTCTTACTCACACTTAACTCAATGAAGGCTGGTTTTTCTATTAGTCTGAATATTTCACACATGCCCACTATGTGACTGGCATGTTCCCCCCCACTCCTGTAAATCCCATAAACACTGAATTTTTAATTTGCTACTAAAATAACCAAAGGTTATTTCACAGTTCCTCAGGCAAAAAAACAAAAACAAAAAGACACGGTAATACTGGTTTGGAAATTTCTACTCTAAACCACTTTATATCACAGTAATGTTTATTTGGTAAAAATAATTATGTATATGTAGCTTTGGAGAAAACACATACATAAAAATTAAAGAGTAAACAAAAGTATTTTGAAAGAATAGATTTTGCCTTTTTATTATTTGAGCACATCAAAAAATGTATTATCTTTCCTAAGACTTCAGCCTTTCAAAATAAAAAAACTATGGCTCCAAAAGTCAATTTAACATTTTTTTTTAAAAAGTATAAAACAAAAATGTATTTTCAGCACTGCATGTCTCACCGCATTCTTTACCCCCACTATCCTGTCCTTATATGTGCTGGTGTATTAGCAAGTGCGTGCACCACACACACGTATGTAGACGCGCAGTGCAATGATGCTTACACGCTCCCTTTATGAGCATAAATACAGCATGTAACATACATTCTTGTACACCTTGCTTTTTTCAATTGAAAATACATCCTGGGGATTTCCCACTGATAATATGCACAGAATTTCCTCATTCTCTTTTATGAATTTAATGTTTACTTACCAATCTTGGAGTTGCCCTTGACCTTAAAGATAAAACAGTTTCCACGGTACTAATCAAAAATGGGCAAGAATTCCAAATACATCCAGTCCATGAAAGCATGCATACTTTCAAGAGTATATAATCACTTTGCAAAAATAATTCATGTATCCCTTAAAAATAAAAAAAAGTGGGCAGCACCCTACTCAGTGGGGGGGCGCCAGCCACATGCACGGAGGCTGGTGGGTTTGAACCCAGCCCAGGCCAGCTAAACAACAACTGCAACGAAAAAAATAGCCAGCCGTTGTGCTGGACGCCTGTAGTCCCAGCTACTTGGGAGGCTGAGGCAAGAGAATCGCTTAAGCCCAGGAATTTGAGGTTGCTGTAAGCTGTGACGTCACAGCACTCTACTGAGGGTGACATAGTGAGACTTTGTCTCAAAGTAAATAAATAAATAATCTTTTAACTGTCAAATATAATTTATGTAACTGGAGTCATTTAACAATGAAAATGACAATTTTTGTCTCGCAGCTGAAAATTACTACTAGGCCCAGGTCCTTCACTTCCTCACCACTCTCCACCTCTGTCTGCCCCCTGCCCCCTACTTGCTGACACTGGCTTCTGTCCCAGCTCTCTTTAGAACTTTAAATTACTAATACTTTATGGTTTTATATACATATGTAAACTATATAATTTTCTGGAATTCAAATTCCATCTCCACAATTGACTACTGTGAGTCAGTTATTCAATCTCTTTTTAAATTTCAGTTTCTTATAAAATGCACAATGGAAATATTAAATGGTACCTATCATATGGGGATGAGGTAAGTATTAAATATATTAATCTGTGCAGAGTACTTACAAAGTGCCTGCTACTTTATGTCTTTCCTATTACCATCACTTATTTTCTATTAATACTGTGTAACAGACATTGTCATAAATGCTAGAAATAAAGTGATAACAAGAAAAGCATGACCCCTACTCTTCTGAACTTGACATACCAATGGATATGACAACATTTTTATATTACTGTGCCTCTCTGAGCATACCTTACTGTCGAGATCTGCAGGATGATGCACTGTTCCTTTTGTCAGTAGTAGTTCCAGCTCTAATTTCTAGAAGCAATGGTCAAATGACTTCTGGGAAAACTCTAGCATAAGAGTTACTGAGTTGCTTGATCATTGAGGCTTATTACATTATCTACATAAAAACCAATTGGCATCAAGTAGTCAGTTTGCAACTGTGCTACAGCATTAAATAAAAGCTCTGGAAAATTGTACTGCTACACACACACACACACACACACACACACACACGTGCACAGCTACTATTTATTCTTACCATCTACTCTTTCCACTGCAGAGACATGTTTATAATGTTGTATACAGACAACCACAATACTATCACAGTATCACAATACGATCACAGCTAAAATTAGACAAAGCAAGTAAACGATTTTGTATTTCTGCCAATAGACAGCATTCATTAATGAGTCCTGCTTTAAGACTTGCATATGAAATTGTGGTACTGTACTCATTCATAAAGAAAAAAATATTTGAAAAGCCAAGTACTTTTTCTTTTTCTGTTTGTATTCCTAAAATAACATGAGAATTTGGGTAATATTCTTAGTGTCAGTGAAAACTAAGTATATGAAGGTAGAAAACTAAAATAAATCTAAAAATATTGACTTCAGAGATGAATCTGAGATCCTAAATTAACTCATATATTTAAATCTGCACTAGTAACTGCTTCCTGGGATCCTTTTTATTCCAATATAACGACCTCTTTTAAGTACTCTGTAATATGTGACAAAGAAGACATTCTAAGGGAAACGACCCTAAAAATAGACCGTATTCCCATGGAATGTCTACTTTTGGTTTCTGAAAAGAACTGACATGAATGCATACTTATCAAATAATGCAGTGTCTCAACAACAAAGCTATCCTGCTATATACAAGAAAATGACTATGCGTAGAAATCTTCACAGGAAAATGAAAACCATATCAGAAATTGCAAGGGGTTAAGAAGAAATTTTCTTATTTCTTTTAATTTTTTCTTTATTTCCTCTTATTCCAACCTAAAGTGCAGCGAAGATTCTGTTGTGCAAAGCAAAAATTGAATCATATTGACATATTCAACAATAATATTTGCAGGATTAGGCTGAAGGGTAGTATTTTTTTAAATCAAAGTTAATGGGGCTACTGTTTGCATTAAATTCTGCCTATGTTATTGCAAAGGACAGAAAATCAATGTGTGTATTACATTGTTCATAGAACATACAAGTCTACAATATGGATATAAGCAAATTAATAAATGGGGTTACTTTCTCATTATTTGAAAAAAAAAACCCATAAACTCAAAGCATTATTGTAATTGAATCACATGTATTTATAGTAAAGTAACAGTTATAGTCCAAACCTATTTTTCAATGAATGCTTCTAGTTCAGTAAGTTGAAATGAAATCTAATTTATATCATTCTTATAAGATATAGATATATTCTATAGGTATATTCTGCTAATTCAAGCCTTATGTTTAATATATTAATTGTATAATTGATGGTTTTTATCTTTAGGTTACTAAGTAAATACAACAGTGTAAGTTTAAGTCACATTGCATTTAAATGTATTCAATTAAGATGTAGTATGTGAAATTTCGATAAGGTTGAGCATTGTACTAGAGAAAAATTACTTATTTGGTTTATTGCATTTTTCCTATTAAAATAACCAGGGATGAAAGAAAATGAACAAAAGCAAATACTGCCTCTTAAATTTTGATGTAAGGTAAAAAAAAAAAAAATCATTGAATTATTTAAATTATAATTGTATATTATAATAGCATAAATTATCATTAAAAAAAATCCCTCAACGTAAGTATAAAGTTGAGGATTTACCCAGACTAAATCTTTAAGCACAAAAATTTATTTAAAGACTACAGAAAACAAACATGAACTGCACCTATTTTATAAGAATTTCAGAGAAGTCAAGGTAAAGAAAAAGAAAAATGAGATGTCTTCTTTATTGTTAAAAAGTGCAAGATAATATGAAGCTATTTAAATTTTAGGTAAATTTTAGGTATATATATGGATTTTTTGTATTTTTTAAAAATACATTTAAATCTTAAAGTAGAAAATCTTAGCCTCTCTTTTAATTATTTTTCAGAGTCTGTGCTATAAATTCTCAATTTGGCAAAGTAAAATTTCTCAACTTCAAACGCAAAGAAATAGATACGACTATATTTTTTAAAAAACAAACAAAAATGACTTTTCAGATTAATATTTTGTGGAAAGAAAAAGGAAATTCTCTCAACTATTTGTGCCTTTCAAAATCAATAAAGTGACTCAATATCCATCTCAAAATCACTCCCTGAATACCCAATTCTCTCTTCCCTGAAATAATCACATAAAAATATGTCAGCTGGGATCTGACATATTAAAATCATACTTAGTCATTGATCAAAAATTCATTTTGCATCTGGAAATCCAGCACATAAATTTAGAGTTAAAATATAAGAAGCCTAAGAAAATTTCATAAAATGTTCTAATTTTTCAAAAATGTAAAAATATAAATGATACAACCAGTGGTTCAGCAAATAGCTTCCTGTTTTAAAACAAATTACCAAATATATTTTGAATCCAGGCTTTTGACTTTTCATCTTTACTAACATACTCTTTTAAATATGTATATTGTATACATACACATGTAATGTATTTGAAACAAATTGGTTAATATATTCTTAATATATGGAGTTACTAAACTCATATACCATGTTTCAAAAATACTTCCTATCATACTTTGGAAAAAGGAAATTGTGATTTTGAAAAATATTATTAGAACTGATGTATTTCTAGGAAATTTTAGTAAATAATTTTTACTGTTGCAAAAAAGATTCATTTTGAGAGACTGGGAGAGTAAAAACTTGGGATGTTTTAAAAAATTACTGTAAAACTCTAGACTCCACACACAATTTTATTGTTAAATCAAGCTATTATTAGTGGTTTTTGTTTTATTTTTGGTACCAATTTCACTAGAGAAGCTTAGCTTGACCTAAATAAGTGAATCTTCCACACAGCCCAGAGAATAAAAGAACAAAAATGTAATGTCTTGAAAACCATTTTTAAAAGTCTGCAATAGAGATTATAACTTTCAAAGCAGAATAAATGTTGATCGGATATTTTTAAAAAAACACATATATTGAAATACTTCCTGTTGCTATCAATCATATCAAAGAAGAGTACAATACAGATTCCATTACAAACCACTACTTGCTTTTATCTCTATTTATCTTCTAACTGTGCAGGCAGAACTTCAAGGAAAAAGACATTTTATTATTCTATCTATTCTTTTAAAAAATTATTATCAATAGCAGCATAAAAAGGTTCGTATGTATCAGAAATCCTAAATCCATACATTAGTATTTTCATCACAAAAAAAGATACACCATTTAAAGATCAAAAATCTTTACTTCTAATTTTGAAGTTATGTAGAATTCCCCATAGAATGGAAAAATCACAAAAAAATAATTTATCACTAGATCCTGTGTTTGTTTCAGAAGAATTAGAGTTCTGTGAAAATAATATTTTCAATACTACAAATGAGGACTATTACCTCAATTTCTGAAGAAATGCCTCCCTTAATGCCTTCTTCAAACACTCAAATCCCAGCTTAATAAAAACAAATGGCATTCCTCATTTCTTCAAAATTGCACATTCAATATCATAAGCCTTGCTTTTTTAACGAGACAGTAACGCTTTCATATTTAGTAATTAAGTATTCGTAAGCCTGAGTTTAGGCTGTAGTGTTCTAGGGATGATGGATCATGATAAATATAACTTTCAAATTAATGAATTTAAATATATAAAATTTTTTAAAAATTAAAAAGCTAAGTTATAATAACATAAAATCAGAGCTGACTAATCCCTAAAACTGGTGTTTGGTATTTCATAACAAAACTAAATAAATTACAAATGTGAATAGTATTAGAGTTTTTTTTAACACTTCTATCTCCCAGTAATTCTATCCACTTTTGAAAATTAGACAGACTTTTACTTGCCAACCTAAGAGAGCATATTTTACGTTTCCTCTTAGGAAAGTAAACCAAACATTCCCTATATTGTTAATGAAAACTATGTGTAAGTATTGGGCTCAAAATTATTTTCCTTAACCTTTTAGTTTCCAATTCTGATTTTCAATAAAATTGGAAAACATTTTCAAGGACAGATATTCCTTCAAGTAAAATATGATAACAAAATGTTCCAAATAAGAATCTATTCCCTCCAATAAAATTTAGCCAACAACCGTAAGATTCTTCTATTCCAAAATAATCACCAACTTAATAAAACAAAATAAGTATTTTTAATCACAAATTTCTAGAAATTGTGCATGATTAAATATTTTGTCTCCAATCATTACTAGTTCAATATAAGTAACAAAAAAATAAAGAGTTTAAATCAGAATCCACATAGATTTGAAGAGAAATTTTACTCAGGTGTGTATTTTTCTGGTCAAAGAGTAAACATCTAGATAAACTTTTCAGGGCCATATTCTAGAACAGCATCACAAAAGCCTAAAAAAAAAAAAAAGCTACAATGTTACATGTATTGTCATCAATTTTTTCACTGCCCTCTAGTGGCCAAGCATCAAGTCACTGTAAGAAGGTGGAAGCCTGTGATCACAAAGACACAAGATGAAGGCTGCAAAAAGATCCTGAAAAACAGAACAGTGAAATTGTATGCCACACTTCTTTAAAGGAGATTACTAAACAAAAGAAAACTCTATATGTAGAAAACAAATCTTATTGCCTAATTTGTATGTCAATCATTCGATACATTAAATGGCACTAAAATAGCAGGTCAGAAATGAAAACTGCAGTAATTTTGTCCACATAAAATTTGAAACCATTTAAGTAATTCTCTAGGTTTCCTGGACTAGTTACTTTTACCGTATATTTAAAAAGAATGCTATTACTATAAAAACATTATTTTCAACAAATGAGAATTATTACCTCAATTACAAAGGTTATTTTTAATGTTCTTTAAAATTCAAAATTATAAATATAATGTTTAAATTCCACAAAAACAAATAATCTAATACTCAGACCTATTCATAAAAGATATTTTACAAAATACATTTCTGGAAAAGTTATTAATTACGTGAAAAATTTACAGTTGATGCCTCAGAAATGTATATATAACTTGTAACTTTTGTTCTGCTTTGTAACAGATTAGTCACGGGTTCTCTCCAGGTATTTTCTAGCGCTCCTGCATAATTTTATTCATGATTTTTTGCATTATTTTTCAATATTTATCTTTGATGATTAGAAATAATGATTTTAGGACACAAAATACTATTTATGATGAATAGAAATTGGTATTAAAATAAAGTAGTAAACAGTTGCTTGTCTATCTCAGATGGGATCTGTTGCATCTCAGATATAAAATGTAATAAACAGCTTGTGCTGTATAAGAAAAGGAAAATCTTTGAAACATATAATTTATTCACATAGCTTGTCTTCAGGGAAAATCACAGAATTTAACAGAAAAATAATCCAAAGAAGAAAAGACTTACAAACCTTGCCAACAGAGTCACTGTAGGAGGGTTTCAGGAGGCAGGTGGGAAGGCCCAAAGCAGACCATCATTTTCACTTGTTAACCTCTTTTGTAATTCTTGATACAAAATAAATTGTGCGCTTGGTATTTTTGTGTATTTTTACATAGTGTAAACAGTACTTGCAAAGTATGGCTACCAGGGTCTTCTTCCTAGGGATCTCAATAAATATGAAGGCTGATTAAGTCAAAAGGTGGGAGACACTGTCCTCACACTTCCCTTCTGGCCAAAACTGGTACCACGGTCACCTGGGATGTTCTCTAGGGCTCTTTCTACACACAAGGTGGCACGATCCCCATATGCCTATCTCGTCATTTCAAAGGTTAATCCAGACTGCAAAGTGCTTAAAAGTTTTCAGCAAATCAAAAATTCTGAAGAAAATGGACATTTATAACCACTGCTTTGAGCAACTGTATCAATAAACACAGCAGTTTAATTAATAAAAACAAATAAGAGAATATATAAACTATAGCACAACCCTTGAAATTAATAACTAAAGTAAAAAAAATCATGCAGAAATATTTCTGCCTCATCTTGGTTTCAGTATAGCTAGTGGATGTCCTCTGGTATGAAGAGCCTTATAGACAGTTTTGAACATGGAGTCATTCCAACAGAATTTGGATACATGTTTAGAAATAAAACAAGCCAGTTTTTTAAAAATCATTTTCATGTTGCAAAATTTCTAAGAGAGTTTTTGGAATTGAGAAATTATTAGGACAACTATTACACAGCTCTATAGCAACTAACTTATTTATAATTAGTCACTGAGAATAAACATTAAAAAGCAGTTATCAATCAAATCCAGAGAACAAAGAAAGATTAACGAAAGGAAGTGAAATCAAGAATAAGTAGCTGAAAGAGAAAAGCCTATCAAGGACAACTGTGCACTCTTTACACAAACGCTGGCAAAATAATTTAATTTTAGTCATAAATTCACTTTGTAAGGTGCAGTATATATTAAATTAAAAAGAATTTTTAAATGAGGATCTCTCACCTCTTTCTCCTTATTTTTAAAGTTTCTTTGTTATAATGAAAAAAAATACAAAATTAAAATGAAATTACTGCTGAGACTGTCTTGTTAACAGTTTCATTGTCCCAACATTAAATGTACCTCATAATCAGACACATAAAAAAATATATATTTTGCTAATGTATTTTCTCCTAAATCTTACACTAATTAAATGCATAAACTCATAAATATGACACTTGAAGAAAAGCAGCTTTAGAAACAGTGCCTATTTTATGAAACAGATTTTTAAAAAGACATCAGTAACATTTAGGAAGATTCAGATGCCAAAACTCATGTCAGCAACAACCTATTGCAAGCTTCTATCAAGAATAAATTCTTGTAACAATTAGATCTTCAAGACCACAGTTTTTCCTTGAAAGCATTGTCAGCTCACTGTCAGACCTCAAAGTCCACGTCTGCAGTTCGTACAGAAGTTCTTAAGGAGTGCAAGAGTAAATTCCAGACCATGATTCAGCAAGATAAACACTCAAAAAATTAAATGTATGCATCTGTATATATAACACATATATATTTGTGTAGTTCATAAATCTTGAAAAAACTCAGTACACTGCTGAAATTTTATATTCTTAATATTCTACACTTTAAAAATCAACATTTCATTTTCTAACTCAAAATTTTAATGAAAATATACCTTCCTTCATTAATGATCAAGAAATAATAAATAATCAAGACAGTCTTGAAACACTTTATTTCATCATTCTTCTCCTCACCAACTCCAAACGGTTAAACTTACAATCACACACATGCGCCGTTACATCATCTGTCTGTCTTTTTCTTACCAGAGATGAAAAAAGAAATACATCTGTTCTTTAAATGTGGAGACAGAGGAACAGTAAAGGTTTGGTACAAACTAAAACAGCTTTAGGTATAGACATTCATTTTAAGCACCCACTAAAACTCAGGGAGTTTCAACTATCAGATGAGACTTCAGTTAATCAAACTTAGGTCATTCTTGAAAGAGCCAAGACCACCAGGGGCTTATTTTGGAATGGTAAATGCCATTTTTAGAAGCAAAGAGGATACACTTTGGGCTCCTCCACGAAATCTATTCTAAGACACAAAATAGCATCTTCCTATGTATTTCACTTCAGCTGGGATGTATTTGAAGATAGTAGAGACTGTAAAAGAGATCGAATTTTGAATAGGATGGTACCTACAAATCCAATTATCACAGTCACCTGAGAGATACTGAATTATTATTTACCCAATAAAAATGGAGATGGACACATCTGAGTGACTGTTCAATAGAGACAGATATTAAAACCATCTGTGACTATAGAAAGGAAAAGTGTATGATGAATTAGTCAGCGAAGATTAAATCCCCGGGTGCAAGCTTGCTACTACTTGTCATTTTCACAAGTTAAATTTATGAACTGAATAAAATATGTGTATGTATGTAGAGAGACAACGGGGTTTCTAATAACATAAGCCACTAAAGTGGCTTTTAAGAACTACAAAATGCTTTCTAAATGTTCTTTAGTGCTAGGGCATTTCAGTCTAATGTTAAGCATATGAAAACACATCCCCTACCACAAAGGACACAATTAGGATACTGCCACGAAGTAATTCTGTTAATTAAACTTTCATAAACCTAACCTAAAGCAAAATCATGACCAGTGTTTAAAAAGTAGTAAGTAGTACACATACCCATTCTTTATCCCATCGCCCAGGATTTTATATTTATATAATTTGAAAATCACTAAGATACTAAAAAGAATAAATTCTTAAAATAACCACCTTTCCAATAAGATGGTAACTGAAGCACAGGCATTAACAATTGTCCCTTCTCCTAATATGAACGTAAATGAACAAACGTTATAAAAGCAGGAGACAACCCACCACTAACAGATCCCATCATATTCCAAAAACAGTGAATCCATTTCTGCTAGATGCACTGTAGTTGTGACCAGTTGGAAGAACGGTAACTCCGATGACCTTGCACTGGCCCATCCTGAGACACCTTGGCAGTGTTAAAGACTTACAGAGTGAAATCCTAATGAAGCATGACTCACTCCACCTCTTTTGAAGAACTCAAGTGTGTAGATGGGGAAAGGTCTAAGAGAGATGGGGAAAAGTGACTTGAAAAGCATTATGCACAAAAGAACTGATAGCATCAGGAAGCACTTATAACGGAAAGGTGAAAAGTAAAGCTAGAGGCACAAAAAAACCAGGCAAATTCAATTAAAAAGAAAGCAGGGGATATAATATTAATATCAAATAAAGTACAATTTATGATATAAAAAGTATTAAATTGGGAAAAAAGGATTAAGGTTACAGATACAATGAAGATATAATAGGCATGAACTCTATGTATCGATAAAGAAAAAAATGGTAACAAACTTACCCTTCCCCCACAAAAACAGAAACAAAACAACAGTAGAAGACTTTAACGATTTAACCCATCTTTGAAATCTCTGAAAAAGCACACAGGGTGAAAAGGGCATCAGAGATTCAAATCCATGACTCTCCATCTGGGACAGTTTTGTCTGCCTGAGAATTAGCGAAAATGGGGAAGGGTATGGGGAGGGGTTTGGGTTACCACAATGTGAGCTAGCAAAGATACATCTGGCATCTAAAGGGCAGGAGTCGGAGATGCTAATTATTCTAGAAGACAAGCAACAGTTTCTCAAGAAGAGGAATTACCCCATCCAACACTAAATAGTACCCGAGTTGACTTATACCCACTCATCTAAATAATTAAAAAATTTAAATTCAGTTTAATGGATACATAGCAAGTGCTGAGACCTACAAATAAAAATGTACTTTTTAAATGTATTAATAATCAAAAAAACACTAAAGATCATTTCTAAAAATGTACCATCATCTATTAGACCAGTGGTCTTCTGCTGTAGCATCTATAATGTTGGGAGTAAGGAAAAATTTTCTAAGGGGCATGCAAAGCTTGAATGGTTGCAAAGGAATCAATTTCCAGCCTCAATACTGACTGGCCAGAAATGGTAACTACAGAAAAGATTTTCCTTTCTTATCGTCACTCTAAAAAAGAAAGACTATCTAGAAATTTGCCATAAGGCAATTCCCCACGTTAGGGCAACAAACCAAAGAGTGATGAACAAATAAACTGTTTGCCAATTAAGCCAATACGAACAACTACCATTTTGAAAAGAATTTTATTTTTTATGGTCAATTTTTTTTACTAGAATGTACATATTTGTTTTGGAATCAAGTGTATACTGATTATAGTTGTATTTAAAATTCAAAGCAGAACATCTATTTCTATTCTTAGAACCCTGTAGCAGGACATTATATGTCAGCGTTTGCTGCATCGGAGTACACAATATGTTGAATAAAGGATTTTCAAGAACACAGACATACTACATTAAAATAAAATATATTTTTTGCTTTATGACAGTTTTTTTTTTTATTATTGTTGGGGATTCATTCATTAAGGGTACAATAAGCCAGGTTACACTGATTGCATCTGTTTGGTAAAGTCCTTCTTGCAATCCTGTCTTGCCCCCAAAAGGTGTGGCACTCACCAAGGCCCCACTCCCCTCCCTCCTTCCCTCTCTCTGCTCTTCCTTTCCCCACCTCTCTCTCCATCTTTCTCTCTCTCCCCTTCCCCCACCTTAATTGTCATTAATTGTCCTCGTATCAAAATTGAGTACATAGGATTCATGCTTCTCCATTCTTGTGATTCTTTACTAAGAATAATGTCTTCCACTTCCATCCAGGTTACAAAAGATGTAAAGTCTCCATTTTTTTTAATGGCTGAATAGTATTCCATGGTGTACATATAGCACAGCTTGCTAATCCATTCCTGGGTTGGTAGGCATTTAGGCTGTTCCCACATTTTGGCAATTGTAAATTGAGCTGCAATAAACAGTCTAATACAAGTGTCCTTATGACAAGAGGATTTTTTTCCTTCTGGGTAGATGCCCAGTAATGGGATTGCAGGATCAAATGGGAGGTCTAGCTTGAGTGCTTTGAGGTTTCTCCATACTTCCTTCCAGAAAGGTTGTACTAGTTTGCAGTCCCACGAGCACTGGAAAAGTGTTCCTTTCTCTCCACATCCACGCCAGCATCTGCAGTTTTGAGATTTTGTGATATGGACCATTCTTGCTGGGCTTAGATGATATCTCAGGGTGATTTTAATTTGCATTTCTCTAATAGATAGGGATGATGAACATTTTTTCATGTTTGTTAGCCATTCGTCTGTCTTATTCAGAGAAGTTTCTATTCATGTCTCTTGCCCATTGATATATGGGATTGTTGGCTTTTTTCATGTGGATTAACTTGAGTTCTCTAAAGATCCTAGTTATCAAGCTTTTGTCTGATTCAAAATATGCAAATATCCTTTCCCATTGTGTAGGTTATCTATTTGTTTGGTTGTTGTCTCCTTAGCTGTACAGAAGCTTTTCAGTTTAATGAAGTCCCATTCGTTTATTTTTGTTGTTGTTGCAATTGCCATGGCAGTCTTCTTTATGAAGTCTTTCCCCAGGCCAATATCTTCCAGTGTTTTTCCTATGCTTTATATGAGGATTTTTATTGTTTCATGCCTTAAATTTAAGTCCTTTATCCATCTTGAATCAATTTTTGTGAGTGGGGAATGGTGTAGGTCCAGTTTCAGTCTTTAACATGTGGATATTCAGTTCTCCCAACACCATTTATTGAATAGGGAGTCTTTCCCCCAAGGTATGTTCTTGTTTGGTTTATCGAAGATTAGGTGGTTGTAAGATGTTAGTTTCATTTCCTGGTTTTCTATTCCATTCCTCGTGTCTATATGTTTCTATTTTTGTGCCAATACCATGCTGTCTTAACCACTATGGCTTTGTAGTACAGCCTAAAATCTGGTATGGTGATGCCCCCAGCTTTATTTTTGTTACTAAGAACTGCCTTAGCTATACGGGGTTTTTTCTGGTTCCATACAAAATGCAGAATCATTTTTTCCAAATCTTGGAAGTATGATGTTGGTATTTTAATAGGAATGTCATTGAATAGGTAGACTGCTTTGGGAAGTACAGACATTTTAACAATGTTGATTCTTCCCATCCATGAGCATGGTATGTTCTTCCATTTGTTAATATCCTCTGCAATTTCCTTTCTGAGAATTTCATAATTTTCTTTATAGACGTCCTTCACCTCCTTCGTTAGGTATATTCCTAGGTATTTCATTTTCTTTGAAACTATGGTGAAGGGAGTTGTGTCCTTAATTAGCTTCTCATGTTGACTGTTATTGACATATACAAAGGCTACTGACTTATGGCCATTGATTTTATATCCTGAAACATTACTGTATTTTTTGATGACTTCTAGGAGTCTTGTGGTTGAGTCTTTGGGGTTCTCTAAGTATAAGATCATGTCGTCAGCAAAGAGGGAGAGTTTGACCTCCTCTGCTCCCATTTGGACTCCCTTTATTTCCTTGCCTTGCCTAATTGTATTGGCTAGAACTTCCAGCACTATGTTGAATAGTAAAGGTGACAGAGGACAACCTTGTCTGGTTCCAGTTTTAAGTGGAAAAGCTTTCAGTTTTACTCCATTCAGTAAAATACTAGCTGTGGGTTTGTCATAGATAGTTTCAATCAGTTTTAGAAATGTGCCACCTATGCTTATACTATTCAGTGTTCTAATTAGAGAAGGATTCTGGATTTTATCAAATGCTTTTTCTGCATCTATTGAGAGGATCATATGATCTCCATTTTTGCCTCTGTTAATACGGTGGATAACGTTTATGGACTTGCATATGTTAAACCAGTCTTGCATCCCTGGGATGAAACCTACTTGATCATGATGAATGACTTTTTTGATGATAAGCTGTAATCTATTGGCTAGGATTTTGTTGAGAATTTTTGCATCTATATTCATGAGTGAAATTGGTCTGAAATTCTCCTTTTTGATTGGGTCTTTTCCTGGTTTTGGTATCAGGGTGATGTTTTCTTCATAGAACGTGTTGGGGAAGATTACTTCCTCCTCAACTTTTTGGAATAATTTCTGCAGTACAGGAATAAGCCCTTCCTTGAAGGTTTGATAGAATTCTGGTGCGAAGCCATCTGGACCAGGGCATGTTTTGGTTGGAAGATTTTTTATTGTTTCTTTAATCTCAGTGCTCGAAATTGGTCTGTTCAGGAGATCTATTTCTTCCTGGCTAAGTCTAGGGAGAGGGTGTGATTCCAAATATTGATCCATTTCCTTCACATTGTCAAATTTCTGGGCATAGAGTATTTGGTAGTATTCAGAGATAATCTCTTGTATCTTTGTGGGATCAGTTGTTACTTCCCCTTTATCATTTCTGATCGAGGTTGCCAGAAATTTTACTTTCCTATTTCTAGTTAATCTGGCCAATGGTTTATCTATTTTATTTATTTTTTCAAAAAACCAACTCCTTGTTTCATTAATTTTCTGAATGAGTCTTTTGTTTTCAATTTCATTGATCTCTGATTTGACTTTGGACATTTCTTTTCTTCTACTAGGGTTAGACTTAGATTGTTCTTCTTTTTACAATTCTATAAGATGGCTTGTGAGTTTGTTGATGCGCTCTCTTTCTGTTTTTCGAATGTAGGCATCTAAAGCGACAAATTCTCCTCTCAAAACTGCTTTTGCAGTATCCCACAGGTTTTGGTAGCTTGTGTTGTCGTCGTTGTTTATGCTCAAGGAAGTTAGTGATTTCCTGTTTTATTTCTTCCTGCACCCAAGTGTCATTCAACAGAAGGTTGTTTAACTTCCATGCCTTTGTGTGGGTTAGATGGTTTTTGTTAGAGTTGAGTTCCACCTTTAGAGACTTGTGGTCTGAGAAGATACAGGGTAAAATTTCAATTATTTTTATTCTGTTGAAATTTGTTTTGTGTCCCAGAATATGATCAATTTTGGAGAATGTTCCATGGGGTGATGAGAAGAATGTATTTTCTTTATCTTTGGGATGAAGTGTTCTATACGTGTCTATCAAGCACAGTTGTTCTAGGGTCTCATTTAATTCTCTTATAGCTTTGTTTAATTTCTATTTAGAGGATTTGTCCAGCTCTGTAAGAGGAGTGTTAAAGTCCCCTGTTATTATGATATTATAGGATATCATATTGTTCAGACTGAGTAAGGTCTGTTTCAAGAATCTGGGAGCATTTGAATTAGGTGCATAAATATTTAGAATTGAAACATCTTCTTGTTGTATTTTTTCCTTCACCAATATAAAGTGATCATCTTTGTCTTTTTTGACTTTAGTTGCTTTAAATCCACATGTATCTGAAAATAAGATTGCAACTCCTCTTTTCTTCTGAATTCCATTTGCCTGAAAAATTGTCTTCCAACCCTTGACTCAGAGCTTAAATTTGTCTTTTGAAGCCAGGTGTTTCTTGCAGACAGCAAATGGATGGCTTGTGTTTTTTAATCCAGTCAGACAATCTATGTCTCTTCAGTGGGGAATTCAAGCCGTCCATCTTATTTTGTGAGAGAACATTGCTTAGTTTTATCTTTTGCATCAGTGTGGAAGTTAGGTTCTGTCCTTTAATTTCTGAGTTCTTACTTTGCTGCTGATCCATTATGATGGTCAGTGTGTAGAACAGGTTGAAATATTTCCTGTAGAGCTGGTCTTGTTGTGGCGAATTTCCTCAATGTTTATATATCCGTAAATGATTTGATTTCTCCGTCAATTTTAAAGATTAGTTTAGCAGGGTATAGAATTCTGGGCTGCAAATTATTCTGTTTAAGTAGATTAAAGGTAGATGACCATTGTCTTCTTGCTTGGAAAGTTTCATTAGAGAAGTCTGCGGTCACTCTGATGGATTTGCCCCTGTAGGTCAACTGGCGCTTACTCCTGGCAGCTTGCAGAATCTTTTCTTTTGTCTTGAGTTTGGACAGGTTCATCAGAATGTGTCCTGGAGAAGCCTGGTTAGAGTTGAGGCGACCTGGGATCCGATATCCCCCTAAAAGCAGTGTGTCAGAGTCTTTGGTAATATTTGGGAAATTTTCATTTATAATATTCTCTAGTATGGCTTCCATTCCTCTGGGACATTCTTCTTCCCCTTCTGGGATTCCTATAACTCGTATGTTGGAACGCTTCATAAAGTCCCATAATTCTGACAGTGAACGTTCTGCTTTCTCTCTCTTCTTTTCTGCCTCTTTAACTATCTGAGTTATCTCAAGAACTTTGTCCTTTACCTCCAAAATTCTTTCTTCTGCATGGTCTAACCTGTAGCTGATACTTTCCATTGCATCTTTAAGTTCCCTAATTGACTGTTTCAGTTCCTTCAGCTCTGCTATATCCTTTCTATATTCTTCATATCGTTCATCTCTTATTTGATTCTGTTTTTGGATTTCCTTTTGGTCATTTTTCCACTTTATTAGCAGTTTCCTTCATTGTTTCCATCATTTCCTTCATTGTTTTCATCATGTGTATTCTAAATTCCCTTTCTGTCATTCCTAACATTTCTTTATTGGTGGAATCCTCTACAGTAGCTACCTCTTGGTCCCTAGGAGGGGTTGCTCTGGACTGGTTCTTCATGTTGCCAGGGGTTTTCTGCTGATTCTTTCTCATGAGTGATTTCTTTTATCTGTTTCCTTGCCCTAGTTTTCCTTTCACCACTTCTTGCTTTTTAAGTTCCCGTGCCTGTGGACTAAGGTTTGGATGAGTCCTTTTGATATATGACCAGAAGGATGAGAAGGTTGAAGAGCAAGAAAGGATAAAAGAAAGAAAAAGAAAGAATGAAAAGAAAATAGAGAAAGGAGAGGGGGTGAGTAAAAGGGAATATTGACAAAAAGAAGAGAGGCACAGAAAGAGGGAGGCAGAGCAATATAGCTGTATAGAAGGGTACTTTGACACAATCTTAAAAAACCCCAACCTCTGTGGGTGCCCAGTTGGGGGGTTCCCTTGAGGTCAGCAGCTCTTTGCTAACCTGATCGGACACAGTACCCCACCTCCACCAAGTAGAGAGGAAAGACAAAAACGCTATAAATCAAACCAAAACAAGCAAACAGAAAACTTTACAGGATAAAATTGGGTGAAAAACAAAATAATAGGGGTAGAAACACTACCAAAAATGAAGTTCTAATTATTGAAAAAGGCAGCAATGGGAAACTGTATTTAAAGTAGAAAAATGGAGAAAGAAAACAAAGAAAAAAAAAAGAAAAGAAAAATATCTGTACGGAAAAGGTTGAAATTAAAAAACAACAACAACAAAATAAACAAAAAAATACACAAATGACAACAACAAAAAAACAACAACCCAAAACAAAGCAGTACATACATCTTGTTGAATATTGTCTGGGCAACAGGTGGTCTTCTGGGGTATATGATGATAATCACAGTGCTGATACGACTGGAGGCCTCCACTGATTTCTCAAACCCCACGGGGTGGAGACCCTAAATCTCTCCTCAGCCCTCTTAAAAGGCACTTTAAACTTCTAAATTTGGCCTAGCAGAAGCTTTCCCAGGAAAGTGCTTGTTGGTGGAATCACTGCTGAAGTGGCTATCCACGTACCCAGTGTGCCAAAACCGGTCTCACTCTGCCCGAGGGTTAAGGCTGTAAGGCAGCTCAGTCCCCGCCTTTAGGCTGCTCAGTCACTAGGTTACTAGCTCCTGCCCGATCCTTGCTCTGTGACACTGAGGGTGGAGTCTGCTGGGGCAGTTCTCTCACAATGGCTCCCTGCGGCCCACAGCCAAACGCTATTAGCTCCGTCTGGCTCAGTGGCTCAGTCTCGGGCCCTAGACAGTACCCAGAGTTCTCCGCACTCCTGCTCAAGCTCTCCCAAGGCAGTTCAACTCAGTGCCAAGTCCAACAACACCAAAACAGCTCACAGGTAAAGTCTTTTCTGTTTGCAGTCTTGGTGCTGCTGTACTTACAGCTGTTGGCGGGATTAGACTCATCAAACACACGCAACCACTTGCCAGTTTTCCAATGTTTTTATCCTCCTCTTGGGGTCCAGAAGTCTCTCGCTGACTCCCTGTATCCTCAAAGGGATATTATAGGTAGATCCCACCAGCCAGAGATGCCTGGAGTCTTATCTCCCCAGACTCACAGTGCCCAGTTGCACAGAAGCTGTTATTCGGCCGCCATCTTGCTCCTCTAAAATAAAATATTCTTACCTCATTTACAAGTGACATATGTTTGTAATTTCCCCTTTATAATAATATATTTTCTTCAATTTTAATATCAGGTATACCCAGATCAAGTAGAATGATTTTGAAGTATTTCTTCTTTTTCTATTGTCTATAAGATTTGGCGTGATCTGTTTTTGGAAGTTATCTATTACTTTTATTTATAAATATTAGTTGTCTATTTTTTGAGACTTAAAAAAAATAATAATTTACCTGATGACTCCATACTGAACCTCAGAGTCAAAGCATTCTACAATAGACATAATCTTATTTCACAATGTGAATGTTACTTTCTTTGCATTATTATTATTATTGCTTAATATTTCGATGTAGCAATTGTCTGATTCCTTTTCTGACTGTATTTATGTTCATTCATTCTTTACAAGATTTTTGTTTCTAGTCCTTAAACATTGTTATTGTTATTAAAATTTAAGCCTTTTTAATTTTGTGAAGAAAAAAATGGAAACCTAATAAACACATGTATATGTAAAAAATATTCTTAAAAAGTAGGATAAAAATTCAAAGAAGAAAAAATATAAAATATTTTAGTGTCAAAGAATTTCTTCGTTTATTTCTAAGTAAATAAAGGTGAGCATCAAATGCCAAGCAGTTAATACTATTTATCATTATTAATGAACTTTTAAAATTGTGATGTAACAGTTTATTCACAATGTCAATTTTTGTCATACATTGGAAATTAATCCTTTACAACTATTTTTATTTGTGATTCAAAGTATTAGATTTCAATAAAAAAATGTGTAAGAGGTTAGTTTATTAAAATTCTTTCAGTGAGTATGCAGGCAAAAATTTTGAAGGCCACTCTGTAAGATTCAAAGAACCTCAATAAATCCTTAAAAAGCTAACATTTATAAGTCACATTTTCTGACTTCAATGAATCAAATCTGGAAATTTTAAACAGTAAAAATCAATATGTCTAGAATAAAATATTCAGTCACAAAATGTACACAGAATGATTTAAATAGAACACCCACATATGGAATGGGACAAAGCCGTATTTACCAGCATATTTGTAGCCCAAGAAAAACAAGCAAAAGGGAATTAATAAAGATTAGAGGCTGGGCATAGATCTCATTGCTTTGGGAGGCCAAGTCAAGAGGACTGCTTGAGGCCAGGAGTTCAAGACCAGCCTGGGCAACATAGCAAGGCCTCATCTCTTAAAAATTTTTTTTTTAAATTAGCGAGGCATGTGCTTGTAGTACCTGCTCCTCAGGCAGCTGAGGTGTGAGGATTGCTAGGGCCCCACAGCTACAGTGAGCTATGATCATACCACTGCACTCCAGTCTGGGCTGAAGAGTGAGACCCTGTCTCTTAAAAAAAGAAAAAAAGAAAGACAGACAGATTATGAATTAAAAGACAGAAAGTCTCTATATTTCAACAAGGAAATATAGAGAACATAAATATGCAGACCTTAAGATGAGAAACAGGCAGTTACAATTAGGCAGAAGAACATAAAAAGTTCGAGGTGCTAGAAAGAATGGAGAACTAGGCTATACCTGTACTCGAATTTACTCACAAGACAAAAATCCCTTGAAATCCAAGAGTCCACTAAAGGAATTTCCCCAAGGGTATCTTTAGTAATTAAAATAAACTACTCTTCTAACTTTTAGAGAAAGTTTAATTGGAAACAGCAATAGAGAAGAAGAGTCCAGAGAAATGTATTTTACTAAAATGAAATGTGACTATCTTAATTATCTCTGGTTACAAAAAAGATTTAATGAGGTTTTAAAATAAAGTCAACTTCCAAATGTAAGTTTTAAGAAAAGGGGTGAATAAGACATGATACACCGTGACATCAAAAGGAATAGTCTTTGTATAATCTATTTCTCTGTGACTACCTCTCAACTAAATTTCATAAGACATATTACATACATATACACAATCATGTGTCATAAGGATGTGTCTGTCAATGGTGGACTCTGTATGCAGTGATCCCGTAAGATTGTAATACACTATTTTTAGTGTTTCTATGTTTAGATACACAAATACTTAGCACTGTGTTCCAATGCCTACAGTATTCCATACAGTTAAGAGTACAGTTTTATACCCTGGGTGTGTAGTAGGTCTTACCAGTTTCCTGAAGCATATTCTGTGACGTTTACACTATGATGAAATCGCCTAATGACATGTTTCTCAATGTACCCAAATCATCAGGCAACACATGACTGTCTAAGACAGTCTATCTAAATGCTTTTAGATAATCTGAATGTTCTTGCATTATCCCTACTATAGTTAAGTTTTCATTATATGAAGGATAATTAAGCATGTTTTAGATTATCTTTATTTTCCTCCCCCTGGCTGTCTAGCTTTTGGTCATTTCACTGCTCATTAAAATGTCCACAAGAAAAAAAAAGTCTGCAAGAAAATAGGTGGAGAAACACAAAAAAAATTCAAGGCAAGTATAATTGCATTCATATTGACAGATATAGGAAATTCTGTTACTGGAAGATTTCTGTACTAATAAATACTACCAATTTGCAATTCAATCACTTAAAATATCATCTCAAATCTAATTTACTTAAGACCTTGGGATTGTTTTATTCAAATGGAAGAGTTTCAGACCTATGCAACTAAATGTGCTACAAGTTTTGGTGTTATGAGGAAATACTTTCTGAGATCTAAACAATCCTTTAAAATACAGATTTACATAAGTTGGGGGATGCCTTTAACTGATTGCTTGATCATCAAATTTACAACAAAGTATTTAGAAATTATTCTCACAAGCTAAAAAACGATAGAATAGTCAGGGGGCCAGCATGAAACCGGTTTCTACATTATATAAAAAACTTCCGTACTTTTTAATGATGACCTTACCCAAGGGACAAGTTAATATTCATGGTCACTTGAGATTCTTTCTAGGATTCCATTACTCATTTCTAAAAATGGCCCTGTCCCAGCTGGATATTTTGTAATTAAAAAAATTAAATTTATAGGAACTTTTTCAAATGTCCTGGGATATCTAAGACAATAGAACAAAAAACGTTATTAAAATCATTTCTTTATATTTATGTTATAAAACGGGATTTATGTGTGTGTGTATATATGTACATACACAGAGCACAGACTAGAAAGACAGCTCTTTTGCTTTCTCTAAGGAAGATGACATTATTTTAAACAAAATGATGGAGAGAAATCTGGGTAAAAATCCAAGAAACTGGCTTCTAGTTCTCCTTCTACCAATACCCAACAATGTCCATAGTCCAATTCTTCAATTCTTTTCTTTTTTTTTTGCAGTTTTTTGGTTGGGGCCGGGCTTGACCCCACCATATCCAGTATATGGGGCTGGCGCCCTACTCCTTGAGCCACAGGTGCTGCCCAATTCTTCAATTCTTTGGGTCTTAATTTCCTCATAATCTTGATAAGTTCTTCTTTATCTAGAGTTACATAATTATTCTGAACATTAACTCATAAAGTATGAATTATGTGAATTGAAAATGTGATATTCCTTTAATAGTTACTCTAAAATTGGGAAGACATAATAGCAGAGATTAAGACTAAAAACATATGAAATCTCCGTTGGTTTCTTTATTCTAGTGTTTTAAGTTCATTTTTGCTGAAATTCAGATGCTTATCAATGACATTCAAATATAAAAAATAAATAATCACAAGTGGTGCTTCCATTAGAGATACATAGATCTAGATAAACTAGATAAACATAACTTTTAAAAACCAGTTGGTGACTCTCCTGGCTATGTAAAAGAACTCCTAAAAACATCTCATCATCACTGATTGATTTTGTTTTATACCACTTATTTTAGACATCCATATTGAGTTTTTTTTTTTTAACTCAAGAACAAATGGCCAGTAGTTCAAAATGTAGATTAGTTATTAGTACAGGAAACAAAGAAAATGTAATGTTAATAGCTTAGTTAACATACACATACAGAATTTTTTATTTTCATTAATTATTTAAGAAATAATCAAAGAACTTACAGGTACAGAGCCTAATTAAGAGTATTGAAAGAAAATCTCCAAAAATTAATATGGTGCCAAGTTGGGTTACACACTCTTAAACAAATCAACAGAAAAAAGTAGATCATAAAAAAGGAATGATGGAGACAATTTTTACACAGTGATAGACAACAAACACAATCCTAGGTCAATCCTGATAGAAACTTGAAAATTGGGGATATCAAAGGCATCAGTTTAAATGAAAGTGTAATAGCAAAATTTCAGAAGTAAAAAACATCTGCCAGGTGTAGTTGCTCACACCTGTAATCCCAGCACTCTGGGAGGCCGAGGCAGGAGGATGGCTTGAGCTTAAGAGTTTGATACCAGCCTGAGAAAGAACAAGACCCAAAATAGAAAAACAAGCCAGGTCAGATGGGCATCTGCAGTCCCAGCTACTCAGGAGGCTGAGGCAGGGGATCGTTTGAGCCCAGGAGTTTGAGGTTGCTATGAGCTATGACACCACAGCACTACCCACGGTGACAGAGTGAGACTGTGTCTCAAAATAAAAAATAAAAAAAAATAAATCTGAGATCTTCTATTCCAAATCATTGCTTTTAAAAGTCTTTTGAGGCATCTGTTAGGATTCTCTTCTCCAGCCCAAGCCAGGCAGCTGGCAGCAGAGGACAGATTAGAACTCACATTCCCTGGCACCCAGTGAAGCATATAAACCTTGTCCTTAAACCACAGTCTCATGTAAAGCAGAAATGTGACCTCTGTTAGATATCCCAATTGTGCAGGAAAATAAGTTAACAAAGTAGCTTCGTTTTTCAGAGAAATACGAGAAAGTAGGAATTTAATGCCTTCAAATTTGTTGCCTCTGCTCAAAACATTTCTAAACTGGCAAATGTTTTTCATAAATTTAAGGACCATTAATCTCATATGAATGTAAGTTTTTTTTTTTTTGTAGAGACAGAGTCTCACTGTATCGCCCTCGGGTAGAGTGCCGTGGCCTCACACAGCTCACAGCAACCTCCAACTCCTGGGCCTACGCAATTCTCTTGCCTCAGCCTCCCGAGCAGCCGGGACCACAAGCGCCGGCCACAACGCCCGGCTATTTTTTTTTTTGTTGTTGTTGTTGCAGTTTGGCCGGGGCTGGGTTTGAACCCGCCACCCTCGGCATATGGGGCTGGCGCCCCACTCACTGAGCCACAGGCGCCGCCCTATGAATGTAAGTTTTATAGGTAACATCATCATCTCCTTCTTCCTTCTCTGCCTCCTACTGGGCAATGTGAGGTCCAAAGTGGACAGTCCGAATCAGAAATCTGCCGGAATCAGAAATTTCTGTAGACCTACACATTAACATCACACATGGGGAGTCTCTGATTCGGAACCCCTGTCCCTTTCTCCATCTCTACCCCACTCTTCTAAAAAGGCACAGACCACTCTGACACTCACAGACGGTATCAGGGTAAGTGTTCAGAGAGAGAGGTTTCAACTGCATTCTACATTATTGTAATTCACAGACAGACGCCTTTACTGGCAGGGGCGAGCCAAAGCAGAATGGTAAGCCAGGTACAGTGTGTGCCTGAGGCTTTCCTCTTGCCTGGCTTCTCCTTAGTCTACAAAGGCCTGCAAGGTCCCCTCCCGTATCTAATTAACCCACAGCCACTCTCAGGAAAGGACCTCATCCATCACTCCTCGGGAACGTAACACTTTATATTTCAGTGTATCATTTATTGTCTTGAAAGATGATGATAAATCTCTTGAAATTCCTGGCTCTACATATCTATTCATTCTCACAGAGAAATATTTCATGTATTTATTAAAATGTAGTTGATTTTTAAAAACTATTTTCTGGCATATATGATATTTCAGTTTTGTTACTTAAAACTGAAAGCTAAGGATAATTTTTAAGAAAGATTAAAAAAACATAACAACATAAACTGATTACAAATAAGCTTTGTTAATGATCATAAAGTTCACTTACCATACCACTTATTTTTTACATTAAAGAACTGTTTCCCAGCTGGGCCCAGTGGCTCATGCTTATTATCTCAGGGCTTTGGGAAGCCAAGGCAGGAAGAACGCATGAGGCCAGGAGATAAAGACCAGGACGAGCAACACAGTGAGACCCCATCTCTACCAAAAAGTAAAAAAATTAGCTGAGTGTAGTCATACACAGTTACAGCCCTAGCTACTCCCGATTGCTTGAGCTCAGGAGTTTGAAATTGCAGTGAGCTATGATGACATCACTGTATACTAGCACAGGCAACAGAGAGAGAGAGAGACCTTATCGCCAAGAAAAAAAATAGTTTACAAGTTTTAAACTTATACCATACTCACATAGTTCATCATAATTAATGACTACGACATACTCTAAAATGCTCAGTTTACAAGGGAGGTTTATCATGATGTTCTCTGGATGCTTTACCTATTGTATGGCAGTTGCAATAATTTGTTTCTTTCTAGTTTTTCAAATTCTGAAATATAAAAAAGCATAAAAACTAAATTTTAATTTCGTCTATGATTAAACAGCAAACATTCACAATTCTAGGGCTCTGAGCAGAATTTCACATAATTTCACAATCTTAGGAGAAAAGAAATGTAAGTTAGTTTTGGCAGATAAAATATCTTAAAAATTATAGGAACATGAAGGCACGAATGTTCAATCCTAACTCATCTAAACCCACTAAAGAACAGCAAAGCAAAAAGCTGAGGACAGCAAAGAAAATGTTTTCCTTTTTTCTATGATCTTTCCTTTTTTACTGAGTGGACTGAAATGTATGCCCCCAAGTTTGTATCCACCCAGCACCTTAGGACATGACCTTACAGGAAACAGGGTCTTTGCAGAGATCATTAGTTGAGGTTGTACTGGATTAGGGTAGGCCCTAAATCCAACGTGTGGTGCCCTTATAAGATGAAGTAAGATGAAGAAAGGATATACAGAGACATGGAGGGAGGAAGTCCATGTGGAGATGGAGGCCAAGACGGGAATGATGCAGAACGTCTGGGCCACAGGAGTCTACAACAGGCAGGGAAGAAGTCTTTGCTAGAGTCTTCAGAGAGCTCTGACCTGCTGACACCTTAATTTTGGATGTGTAGCCTCCACAACTGTGAGAGAAGTATGTTTCTTTTGGTTTAAGCCATTCAATGCGTAACAATTTATCACAGCAGCCCTAGGGGACAGGTACATCCTTAAATGCAGGGGGAAAAAGCTAAAAGGATCACATCTTTCTTGGGTCCACACAGTATTGTTTTGTTTTCATGTATTCTTTTAAACTAAGCCATCAGCTTAACGGCCTAATACTATTACTCAAAACCACGCTGCATTTTTGTTTCAGCCTTCAAAAAAGATTTAGCTTTACGTTTAGCAAAGTTTTATATGCAAATGAGACCTGGCTCTACCTTTGGCTTCTAATATAAGAAACAGAATAAAACATTCTCAATAGAAATTTTAAAAATAAAAAAGCTTTAAAAACATTTTATTCTTATAAGCAACTGGGCAATATTTATAAAATATTACTTTCTTTACACCGTATACTTAGTAAATTCTTGTATCTTATATTAATAAAGAGCTGATGTCAAATACACAGTAGGTGCTCAATAAATATTTATTAAAGTGCACTGAATAGCAGTGTGCTCTTGGTATAAACAGCTGGGGAGAGCAATTTTTAAATCTCTAGGACTTTGGCAAAAATATTTATTTACCCTGTATTTTAATCTGTTCAGGTTGCTCCAACAAAATACCATAAACTGGGTAGGTTACAAAGAAAAATTTATACTGCATAGTTCTGAAGACTGGTTTCTCTTCCCACAGTCGAGGTGTGGTGCAGGCCTGCTTTCAGACAAAGCCATGCTCTCATTGTGTTCTCCCAGCGGAGGGACAGGAGAGCACTTACCCTGTTCCTGGGGGCTCCATCTGCATGACCTAATCACTTCCCAAGGGTCATACCTCCAAATATGCTCACAATGGGGATGTTTCCACATATGAAATTACAGGGGACACACAGTCCAGAATACCCTGCAAAAACATTTTAGTGCTTTTAGATATTTACCTGAAACTACTGCAAATATTTTATGCTCAAATTCTTTCCTTAAGAAAGACTTAACTGCTAGAAAATAACTTCAATGGGTTGAGGAGATATTCTACTTAACTCTAATTAAAGTTATTTAATCAATATACCCTGCCCACTATCCAAAAAACCTTAACGACATTATCACAGAAATTCTGTCTGTAATATGCCAAAGGACCTTCAAAGACTAAAGTATCTTTAATTCAGGGAATAAGCATCAAAAGAATAAACACACTTAGGCAGAGAATACTCATCATTTTGGGGAAGAGAAAAGGAATATTTAAAAAGCTTCTAACTGAATAAACAAAAAAGCATATTAATCTTATATATAAAAATAACATGAAGTGTGTATAAAGTAATCAGGTAAAAACTAGTAAAATATAGAACTATGGTTCTCACAGATTCTGTACAAAACCATAAATATATTTCTCTGATATCACCTCTTTCTGCCACATGGACAGCCTAAAATTCTTTATCCTGTAATTTAATAACTTACACTAAATTAATACCTGGTAGAACTATGTATTACTGTCATATTTAACATAAGCCTAATTCATACTTCAGTGCTTTTAATTCACTTTGAGATGAAATAAATTGCAGTATTTTTAAAAATTTTAACTCTACAAAGGTATCGTAATATCAAGACTGACTCATAGATAAATATTTCATAGTTTGGAGAAACTCATTATTTCACAAATACAGTGTTTGTAGCTTTTCTCCTTTCAACACTGAGGGAAATATCTAAAAATCTAAATTTAAAGGTTAATGATTCACTAACAATTGTACGTTTATAAAAGTGTGGTAATTTCTTGGTCTATTTAAGGACATTTAAATAATATTATTAATTATAAATAAATAAAATATTATATTGTTAATATAATAATATTCCTTATTATTAATCTAAAAAGAGCCTGTTATACTTAATAACTTTTTTTCCCAAGGAAAGAAATTATATCAGAATATACACAGAAGAATGAAAGCTTATACCCAACTATAGCCCCAGATGAAGGGGAAAGAGGAGGGGGAGGGTAGGGGAGGGTAACTGCTGGGACCACACTTATGGTGCATTTTACAAGGGTACATGTTAAATACTAAGGGTTGAATATAAATATCTTAACACAATAACTAAGAAAATGCGGTGAAGGCTATGTTAACCAGTTTGATGAAAGTATTTCAAATTGTATCCAAAACCAGAACATTGTACCCCATAATTACATTAATGTACACAGCTATGATTTGATAAAGACCCAGAAGAGATGTTTAAGTGGATTACAGTGCTTTACCAACACTAAACTAAAGCAATATGGCCGGGCGCAGTGGCTCACACCTGTAATCCAGCACTCTGGGAGGCTGAAGCTGGAGGATCCCTTGAGCTCAGGAGTTCAAGACCAGCCTGAGTAAGAGTGAGACCCTGTCTCTACTCTAAATAGAAAAACTAGCTGGATTTGGTGGCTGGGGCCTATAGTCCCAAACTATTCGGGAGGCTGAGGCAGGAGATCAATAGAGCCCAAAAGTTTGAGGTTGCTGTGAGCTACGATACCACAGTACTCTACCCAGGGTGACAGAGTGAGACTCTGTCTCAAAGAATAATAACAATAAAAATGAAACAATATATTGATAGTAGATTGAAAATGACTAATAGTCTTACTGAGTAAAATCCAGACAATGACAACAGTGGGTCATCATAGTTTTTGCAATGGTTTCCCACAATAGTTCTCTTTATGTGGCCATCACACTTAAAGGGGATCTCCCTCAATCCAACAGGGTGACACACTGCATTTTTTTCTTTTCCTTTTAATTGCAAAATGATAAACTACTTGTTTAAATTTACAAGACTATAAGCTAGCCCCAGGTTATTAAGGAGGAAGGTTTGTTCTTAAGCTGAATTTGTATGTAAGCTATAACAGTTATATTTGTATGTATAATCTATAATAGATTCTACTGGCAAGTCTAAGTTGGACATCAGTCAGATGTTTGTAACTTGAGGACTTACCGTAATAGTCTCTGTTCGTAATTGTGAGTTATATCTAAGTCAGATATTAGTAAATCAGGGGTGGCCTACTTTCAGTAAAAAGCAAAAATCATTCTTCTACTTGTTGTAACAACCCTTGAACAACACAGGTAAAAACTGTGTGGTCCACTTACACATGAATTTTTTTTTCCCTCGCCCAAACTCCTATGGAAAATACAGTATTTGGGGAATGCAGATCTTGCATGAGGGGTGCCCAGTTTTTGTACAGGCAGGTTCCACAGGGTCATGTGGAACTTCAGTGGGTGTGGATTTTGGTTTATGGTCCAGGAGCCTGTCCCTGTGTATAATGAAGAATGACTATATTTAAAAATACTAAGAAAATATTAAGTGCTCTTTGCCAATCTAACAGAAGTAATTCTAACTGGGTGTCTGTAACTTCTTAAGAACTTGAAGTAAGACGAGTAGGAGGCTGCGCAGTCAATAAAGCTTCTGTGTTCAAAAGCATCCTGAACACAGTTGTTCTGAGAGGAAGGAGGGTGACAAATAAAACAAGCAAACAAAAGCCCAGTGAGAAGACATGTCTCTAACCTGGGATTTACCAGCCAAAAAAAAAAAAAAACTGAGAAGAAATAACCCAGTATATGTATATGTGAAAGCAACCTATTAGGAGCGCAAAGAGGCTGTAATGAGAATATAAAAGAAGAGGGAGTTTGCAATCACTTCTATAAGAAATGTGCTAAGTATTGAGAAGAATTTAAGATAAAAGTTAATGAGGAGGAAAGAAAAAGGCACACTGATGGGAATGACCTGTATGAAAGCCTTATAAACACCAAACCAGGATCTGTCACTGTTTTAGCTGCGCAAACTCAAAAAGGTCACTTGATCTTTGAACGCTGGTATACCCATTAATCCAATTCAAGCCGGACACGGTGGCTCTGGGCCCAGCACTCTGGGAGGCAGAGGCAGGTGGATTACCTGAGCTCAGGAGTTCGAGACCAGCCTGAGCAAGAGCGAGACCCCATCCCTACTAAAAATAGAAAAACTAGCCGGGCATGGTAGTGGGCGCCTGTAGTCCCAGCTACTTGGAAGGCTAAGGCAGGAGGACTGCCTGAGCCCATGAGTTTAAGGTTGCTGTGAGCTTTCATGTCATGGCACTTTACTCAGGGTGACACAGTGAGACTCTGTCTCAAAAAGAAAAATAAAATCACATTGTAACAAAGTTATTTGTACCAGAATGTTTATTGCAGCCCAGTTCATAATTGCTAAGTCATGGAAGAAGCCCAAGTGTCCATTGACCCACAAATGGATTAATAAATTATGGTATATGTACACCATGGAATATTATGCAGCCTTAAAGAAAGATGGAGACTTTATCTCTTTCATGTTTACATGGATGGAGCTGGAACATAATCTTCTTAGCAAAGTATCTCAGGAATGGAAGAAAAAGTATCCAATGTACTCAGCCCTACCATAGCTTTCATATGAAAGCTATAACCCAGTTACAGCCCAAGAATATGGGGAAAGGGGATAAGGAGGGAAGGGGAGGGCTAAGGATGGGTGGAGGGAGGATAATTGGTGGGACCACACCTACGGTGCATCTTACAAGGGTACATGTAAAATTTACTAAATGTAGAATATAAATGTCTTAACACAGTAACTAAGAAAATGCCATGAAGGCTATATGAACCAGTTTGATAAAAATATTTCAAATTATATATAAAACCCGCACATTGTACCCGATGATTGCATTAATATAGACAGCTATGATTTAATTAAAAAAAAAAAGAAAAAAAGAAAAATTAAAAAATGCAATTCAACAGGCATCACTGAGCACCAACCACGTGCCAAGGAAGCGTTGCAGGCTCTGAAGAACAGAAGTTCCTACCTTTGTGAAGCTCACACTCACATAAAGTGTAAAACTTAAGAAATGTAAGAGGAAGTCATGAATTGAAAGTCATAGCAGGAAAAGCCCAGCATTGGTTTCTCTACTTCTACTGTCTCCCCTTCATAATTCATCTACCAGCGTCAACCAGAGCTCTCCAGAAAACACTATCATGTGGCTGTGGTCTGTGCCAAATCCCCAGGGGTCCCCCCAAGGAACATTCAAACCCTCTAATCTGAGATTCTTGGCCTGCCTTGGCTTCAACCAACTTTTTTAGCCTTATCTTTCAAAATTCTCTTTTATGAATTTCACGTTCAAAGTAGGTTAGTTGATATTTCCTCATATATACTCCATACATTCCACCTTTTAAAATTTGGTCATGCACCTCCCTCTGCCTGAAAGGCCTTCCTTCTGTCACTTTCTCCAAAATCGTGCCCCCAAATCTGTCAGGCTCAATTATTTTTTTAATGTGACACTGATTTCCTAAGCAAGAGAGAGATACGACCATGGAAATGCCCAAGAAAACAAATTGTTTTCTGGATTAAAGAGGAAGGGTTAAGGCAGAGAAACCAGTGAGGAGGACAGTATAAAATGTGACTCTGTATTGTAACAAGTAGATCCAAAAAAATATTGCTTTGTAGAATCAGCATTTCTTGATTACTGAGTATATATAAATGGAAAACATTAGTTTAAATGGACTCAAAATTATGTAATTATGAATAGGAAAATAAAGAATTTACTAGGTGTATAGTAGGTTCTAAAAAAATGCTAAGTAAACTTCCTTTTTAAAATTATTGATTTTCCTTGAGAAATTAGTAAACTCCTAGAAAAGACTATTGGTTAAATATTATCAGTATATATTGATTTCTAATCTTATAGAAAAATACTTGCTGCAGTAATTATGAGTAAGTACCATAACTTAAATCAGGGATCACGGGGGTAAATATCATTGTAAAAAGAAGCCAGGTTCAATACTAATTAAAAACTTCAAAGAGATATATAAAATGGGTCTGATCTTACCTTTAAGTAAAGTGGAGATTGTGTGATAATCAGTATACACAGAATAATGTCACAAATGGTTTATGTTCAATATCCTGCTTTATTTGACATAAAGTATTAGACCCAGCTAAAGATCACTATCACTCCTCCCTTTCCTTCCTGAAACGGGAACCACTAATGTGTGGCTGGTGTGTATCCCTTTCATGGACAGGAGTCTATACTGTGCTGTGGACTTGAGCTTGCCACCGCAGGTATTTTCGCCCCTGGTAGCCGCAGACTTATTTTCAGGGCTGATGTATATTTTGGTAATGTGAATCAGGCTCTGAGACACTGACATTTCATCAGATTATAGATGACTAAATCATAAAAAAAAAAAAAAATTGTCCTAAACAGAACAGTCTAATTTTACACATATATATTCTTGGTGAATTTAAGAAATAGAGAAATGCTTCCATATGTTATTTCAAATTTACCTGTATTCAACTTTAAGTTGCTCTGTCCGGGGTACTGGGGTAATGGTAAGGATCTATCATATTTTTGGAACTCAGACCTGGTTATTTTGTTTCAGAGTGTTTCCACTTTCACAGGGCAGAGACTAATGAAATCTTCAAGTGGTCCTCTTCCAACAAGGTACCTCATTAGAGTTTAAAGTACACCCTAGGCATTTAGAACCAGACATCCTGTTTATAGCTAATTGAAATAGTCCTGGAAACAGAGGCTATAGATGAATTTTACAAAATATACACAAGGAGACATTTTTTAACTGAAAAGATGCTATCAGCTTTCTCCAGAAAACACTGAATACTTAATTCTACTCATGTTCTGTGTCAACAGAGGTTAAAGGAATATTGTAAATTCTCAATTCTAACGATTAGCTTGAGACTGAAATATTGAGTGTTAATAACTAATATTAATAAATTAGAAAGCATGTGAATAAATCACATGTTTATACCTGAGCTTGAAAGCAAATTACTTTTTTTTCCCAATTTATGAAAGATACTGCAACTTGAATTCCCTCTTCCCAACTGGAAGCATAAAAGTGCTTTGCTTTGTGTTTGAAATGTAATATGCATGGAATTTAAATATACTTTAAAGAAATCAAACATATTACCATATGCTCACAGACCTTAGTAGTTTACAAAAGGGCTGAGTCTTATTTGAAATAAACGACTATACATTAGAAATAACTACTAAGATTTTAGAATCTGAATTTTGAAACTTAACGATTTTCTCCATTAAAGACCCCATTCCAGGTAGGTACTTATTTTGGCATGTAAAAGGGGCTACACTGCACTGTCACTCCCCTCTTAAAAAGACGACAACTCGGCGGGGCCTGTGGCTCAGAGAGTAGGGCGCTGGCCCCATATGCCGAGGGTGATGGGTTCAAACCCAGCCCAGCCAAACTGCAACCAAAAAATAGCCGGGCGTTGTGGTGGGCGCCTGTAGTCCCAGCTGCTCGGGAGGCTGAGGCAACAGAATGGCGTAAGCCCAAGAGTTAGAGGTTGCTGTGAGCCATGTGACGCCATGGCACTCTACCGAGGGCGGTACAGTGAGACTCTGTCTCTACAAAAAAAAAAAAAAAAAAAGATGACAACTCACCCAAATGGTCACCATTGCCTTCAAAGCAGCCAGCTCAGAAGTTACTGCCTTTTTCATATGATGCAATAATTTCTCAATACAGTATCGAAATTTCTCTCTTGAAAAAAGGCTTCACAGACTTTTAGCATTATTTTTTCAGAATATAATTAACTACGGTAAATATTCTCTTTTGAGAATCGATTTAGTTCTTTGAAAGAGCCAAATATTGGTTAGTCAGGCCTGTGAAGGAAAGTATGTACTCAAACTAGTTAAGTGGGTATTTCATCAAATTGAGGCATGACTACAGTTAAGTATTTTTATCTATGTTTAAAAATAAACTCAATTTCAAAGGCTAGTTTTAAAAAAGTTTTGGTTAATGATACTACAATGAACATGTGACTAGTAAGCATCCGTTCGTAATTAGGACAGCGCCCTTCATTTTCAGATCTTCTATTTCAACAGAAGACCAAATACAGCAAGCAGATAGAAGGCACAGCCTAACTCGTAAGCTGGTAACAGCGCTCCTTTCCAGGGGTGCTCTGCAGAGGATATTTTCATTCTTACTCCTTAGGCAAGCTGAATTAACAAAAATGCCAGCATAAGAGGGGCCCGCACTTCCTTTACCAGTGACCACATCACACAAAGTACAAACACATGCACAGAGAAAATAGGACATACATGTAAAAATGCACTAAATCAATAGCACAACATAAACTCGTATCATATATTTTATTTGTTCATCTTCAGTTTGATTTTCTTTTTCAAAATTTTGAATCAAACAATTGAAGAAACTCTACAGAACTACTACAAGAAACTATATCGTTTGATGGCAATGAGCTGGCTTAGTTCCCTCCTTTTACAGGTACAATCCAAGAAAAGCCAAGGGACTTTTCCAAAGACACACCACCAGATAACAGTTTTATAATTTACTTGACTTCCTAAGCAGAAGGTTTTAGCTGACCAAAACTATAAAAAACAAGACCACTAATAAATTAGCTTTAGGCACAAAGGAGCAAACACAAACCTAATTTATCATTTTGCCAGGTTCAATAAAAAGCATTTTGATGTGTTAATAGCCTTTAATAGTAAAAACATTAGCCATCAATTAAATAAACAAGCCATTAAGTGGGGAATGGAAGTGTCAATACAGGCATCATCTATTAATTTTCTAATCGATGACACTAATCACTGCTGTATATTAATCAGGGAATGGACATTAGAAATACCATAGATGATCCTGCCTCATTATTTAAAAAAACAAAAACTAAAGAAGATTGAAAACAATAATAAAACATTTTTTCCCTCAGTAAGTGCTTGTTGATAAATTATTTGCTTGAGGAAATATGGAAATCTTTGCAACACCCAATGGTTATAATGTTGATGAAAAGCTGTATACTGGCATCCTATTTCTATTCTCCAATAGTAAACAGAACTCACAGTCAAAACAAAATCTAATTTGATGGCTGCAAAGAAGATAGAAATTTGAGATTAGCCCAAACCTGAGTTCCTAATCTCACTGTGTAATTCAGTAGTTCAATAACCTTACCCAAGTTACCTAATCTCTTTAAGCCTCAGTTTTCTCATCTTCCCAAGTGATCTTCTACTTCCACAGCTACCCCTGTGGTCTTCAGTCATTCCCAAGAAAGGAAGGAGCTCAGTTTAGTTACAGGCATGTCTGGGTCCAACTGGGTTTACCATGACTCAGTTTCTCTATCTTTACAATGGAAATGAAGATAGAATTTAATTCCATGAGTTTTGAAATGAGATTAGATAACAATATATAAAGGGTTTAGCATAGAAGCTTTGTCTTCAATACTTCATAAATACTTCATGGAATTTTAGCATAATTTTTTCTAACTCAAACTGTTATGATTCATTGAAGTTCTTTTATCTTTTTTTTTTTTTTGTAGAGACAGAGTCTCACTGTACCGCCCTCAGGTAGAGTGCCGTGGCGTCACACGGCTCACAGCAACCTCTAACTCTTGGGCTTACGCGATTCTCTTGCCTCAGCCTCCCAAGCAGCTGGGACAACAGGCGCCCGCCACAACGCCCGGCTATTTTTCTGTTGCAGTTTGGCCGGGGCTGGGTTTGAACCTGCCACCCTCGGCATATGGGGCCGGCGCCCTACTCACTGAGCCACAGGCGCCGCCCCATTGAAGTTCTTTTAAACGTCTTTAATTGTAGAAATTATAATAACATTTTCCTGCACCTAAACAAATACCTAACACCTACTACCCAAAAATATCTCCTGATCAAAAATGCAAAGAAATAGAGGCATCAGGCCAAAAAGGTTTCTGAGAAGCCAAAACCAATAAGGTGAATATTAGCTCTAAGGTCTCGAAAATGAGCGATACTAGCAGTACCAGGCATTGTCATATGGGGTTATTTAGTCCTCAACAGCTCCTGAGCAAACTATTATATTTTTATACAGAACAATACAATAACTGATTTTCATAATGATTACCTTTAGTCACCGAGAAATTATATTACATTTGATATACTCATTTAATGAGCATCAATAAGCATTTACTAAACTAAATACTATTTTCTCAGCACGTGCTTAGGGGCTGGTATGTCCTGATGATTAAGACAGAACTGTGACCTGAAAGAACTTGTCCCCATAGTGGGGGAGGGAGAAATATAAACAAATGGATATAGTATGATGTGACAGAAATATGCATCAGGTGCTATGGAAGCAGAGGAGGAGGAGCAGCCAGCTTTGCCACAGTCAGGAGGGGCTTCAGAGAAGAAGCGCCAGGCAGGTCGCTTCTCATAGCACAGACAAAGCGAACAAACTGCAGCACAGGTGGAAAGGTGGGCGCAGAAAACAGCAATGGAGGGTGAGGTAGGATCACAGAGGGTCTAAGAAAACCTATCCAGAATGACAACTGTGACAGCAACAGGGAGGCTGGAATAAAGAGGCAGAAGATGACAGGGCAACCAGGTGGGAAAGCTCAGAAAATACTGAAAAGAGCCCAAATTTAGGGCCTGACAGTGGGAAACACAGCAGGAATGACTGAGTATACAATTCGTTTTAGATGTATTTCAATCTAATCCATTTGTTTTTTAAATAAAAGGCTCTTAAAGGAATACGTCCTTTGTGATCAAGAAAATGTGACTATCCTGAGGAACTATTTTTGGTGATAGTGAGTTCCCGAGATTTTAGTGTTACATAATTCATAGCAGGATAGGGAGATAGCACTGACAGAAGTTTGAAATAATCCTTTTAGGTTATTTTGATAATGGGCCAATCTTTTTCTTTATATAAGATTTGTACTTAGTTTCAATTAATTGTAATAAAAAAGGATTCAGTAAGAAGTAAAGTGTAAGCTAAACTCCAATCAGTAATGTTTGACAGCTTTGTTTAGAAAAACAAAATCTGTGTATGCACCACTTAATTTGCTTTAACTGGAGTGTCCACAAAGGTTAGATCTTGTACTGTGTTTAATACAACTCTTCAAGAATTCCATTTTACTGGAGATGATATAAGATACATCATGAGGAAAATATCAGCCATAAAGTTAAGAAACATAAACTATAAATCTTTCGGTTTTGTTTCAATTTAAGGGAAGTGATGACCCCAGAACAGCAGCATTAGAGCTACTAAAACTTGAATACCTTTCAAGTAAACATACTCAGGCACTTGTTAAAACAAACATCATTCCCACTGCTAAAATTGAACTTGGCAAGTCTCTGGTCTTAATAGCTTAAAAACAATTGCAAAAGTAGTAGAACAGCAGCTTCTTTGCAAAGAGACTAATCATCATCATTAAAAGACCCTTAAAAGCAAACACAGAATGGTCAGCCAGCCTGCTCCTGTTAATTTTTAATGAAGGGAGATTTTCATATACATCAATGTATAAAGTAAATTTATGAAGGAAAACTTACTCTTATTAAAAAGAAACTCATTTTAATTTTCACCTTTACTCTGATGATCCACAATCAGAGGTAGTAGTATTTGAAAAAACCAAAAAAAGAAAGAACTATGATAAAGCAGTATGTAAAATTCTGTAAGGGATAAAACGAGCAGGGGTGGCTATCATGAAATAGCCAAATGGCTTTTCCCACCTCCATCAAGGTCACTTTACTGATGATGGGCTCAATAAGATGATAATGCATTTAACCACTTTCCCTGCGTCTGACTCCGACCTCACAAATCCAAATGGCCTTGTTTAACTACCCTGGCCTTTCAGCATTTCCCTGAACAAAGATAATTAAGGAGATGAACTGCCCCTACTATCACAGGAATTGAAAGACAAATAAACTTTTAAGAGCCCACTAATGTACAACTTTTAAGCAGGAGGTAAAACAGGATAATGTTTAAATAATTATAAAAGGTTAACATTAAATTTGTTATATAAAGTAATTTTGTTTTTTACTTAAAAGAAAAGGTAGGAAAAAAGAGTTCCAGACTACATTTTACAGGTCTCTGGACAGTAGGTCCTCTCTTTAAAGTTTAAGACTTAAAAAAAAAAAAAGGTGCTGTGCACAAACCTACCTTAAAAAAACTTCACTGAAACTTCTACCCATCATTTAATTTTTTTTTAAATTGTAGGTTAATATCAGAAAATACTGAAGTATTTTTTGTTCTCTATTAGTCATCCTCATATGCTTTATATTACATTCTGCCTTTGTATAAAACATTTATGTCAAACATTATTTAATATTAAGGAGTGAAACATAAGAGTGAAACTCTGACTATAGTATGTGATTTCCCAAATCTAACTATTGATGTGCCCTCAAATATTTGTGTGTACTTTTCAATTATCCTTTCCCTTGTAAAATGAATTTACCATCACTAATATCTATGACATAAATTGTTTCTGGGATACCAAGGAGATAGTTGTTTTCAAACTCATACTGTAAAAAGTAAAGAGTAGAAATTTCAGAACTGAAATACATAGGATGTATAACTGAACAGCAGGGTTTGTAACTAAAATCAATGTATAAACAATTATGAAACATTTTGATTCTTAAATATTAAGACACATATTCAAATCTGCTAAATATATGTATACATAAAATCAAATAACCTCTACATATTATGTTATTCTATATAGGGAAAACCCAACTTTGACATGTTAAAAGACAACACGTTCCAAACATGTAACATGAGAACTCAATTCAGGTTAAAAGGCCTTAGAAATGAGTATTACAGTAACTTTTCATTTAGACCAAACCCCAACAAGAGTATACAAATTTTTGCTACATTATCTACTTCTAGAGAAATCTGTAATGCCAACCTGATAAATCTAATAAATTTGTAATGTAAAATATTTCTTTTAGAAGGGTGTTACTTTGTCTTTAAAACAGTCGATGTTTAAGGATATGGAATCACTTCACACATGATTAGAACCAAAATAGCACTTATGATTGAGAACTTAAAACCTAGGTAAATATTCTACAAACACCTTACTAATTACACTAACCTGAACCTCTGTTATACCTCTCTTCTCTTCTCCTCTCTTCTATACCTCTACAGCCCTTATCCTTCCATTCATTTCTCTCTAAAAGGGAGTTCTCCAGCTTTTGCTTGTCACAGCTGAGCACCAGGTCACTCTGGAAGATTCAGGGGTCTTCAAACTTTTTAAACAGGAGGCCAGTTCACTGTCCCTCAGACGGTTGGAGGGGCGGACTATAGTTTAAAAAAAAAAAACAAAACTATAAACAAATTCCTATGCACATTGCACATATCTTATTTTGAAGTAAAAAAACAAAACGGGAACAAATACAATCACATCGCCTCATGTGGCCTGCGGGCCGCAGTTTGAGGACTCCTAATAGCCCCCAGACTATTTAGAAGTTGTGGTCTGGTCTAACCCAGTTTAGTATAGTTTACTGTTGGGGGGGGAACCAAACTACTATTTACTTTCTTACTGCAACACATTAATATTTATGGTAGCATTTTAATAATGTCCAAAAATCCTATGTAGAGAATACATACCTATTTCTCAAATGTTAAGTGCACATGATAAAACATAATAATTATGGGCATCCTTAAACTACATATGTCTGTAGTACACACATATATTTGCACTGAGTTATGAAATCCATAGTAAAGTAGTAATACACCATTAGTGTAAAATTTAAACAACTTTTTTAAATGAGGAAAAGTTAACATAAAAATAACTCATTTAGATAAAAATTTAAAACAAATATACTGTCCTGTATTTAGTATTTACGTCTGGATTTCTAGAAAGGTAGGTTGTTAAAAAATCTTTATCCACAATTGTTTAAAGCCTGAAAAACAAAATAAATTATAAACATAAAGAACTGATATTCTAAAGCCCAATTCTTAATCACCGATCACAGCTGAAAATACATCATTCACCGCCCCCCCACCCCACTAATTGAATGAGTGTTGTTAAATCTTTTGAAATGCACTTTAGAAAATCCAAGAATACAGCTTAGAACAGGTTCTTTAATTTGGGTCATTTTCTGTTACTTGCAGTAGTGATGGGTGCTTAGCAACGCTGTTCTGGTGGCCCTTTTAAGGAAATGAATACCTGGAATACAGCATTTTAATCTATTTTACAGCATTAATTATCAAGATCACTGTATTTAGACAGGGCCTCCTTTGCCACTCTCCTACATAGCGAAAGAAAGGAATCCCAAGATAAATTGAATGTATTATTCCAGATGACAGGCAATCCCGTACACCCCCTTACCGTAAAAAAAATTTAAGGATAGTAAAACTAACATCAAATAGAAGCCACAAAAAGGGTCAGTTTAAATATTTAGACAAGGATATCACACTGAAAAATTAGTGTTCAGACATCACTTTAAAAAGTCCATGTTAAAGTTGTTTTTCTTTTACTAAAATTACTTTAAGAATTAAATTCCATCGTGCCCTACACTAGGCCACTGATATCTAAGAAACATGATACAACACTGCCAAAATTTAGTAAGATTCTATTTTGTAGTTAAAGATTTGCTGAATGTTTTAAGTATCTTTTTATGAAAGAGAACTTTTCCATTAGAAATAACAAGAATATCATTTAAATCATGACTACGTCGTTCACTTCATATTTATTATAATGTGCTCAAGGATAAATATGAATAAGACAGGGAGACAAAGTCAAATAATAGGGAGCTATTAAGGAGTTTCTAAGAAATCAAACTGCCAAATCATATTCTATAGAGAGTCCATTCACACGCTAGTAATCAATACAACAGTTAAGAAATCAGTAATTGAAAACATTCGGAATACTCCATTCTTTCCTGATCTCAACTGTCATGGTTAAAAGCATGACTCTTTTAACTTTTTCCTAGTAATCACACAATTCATTTTAGATATCGTACCCTGAAGGAGGAAGGTGAGGCTCTGAACACGATTATTCTCAATGCTCACAGCGAATAAGAGATCAAGTGACTCCGTCTTTGTCTAGATGTATTTCCTCATTTCAGCCTTTCATATCCAATATTTAAAGCTTTTTAGCATTTCACCCCCAAAGACGAGAAAGAAACCCGATTAACAAACTGCAATCATTTAAATTTTCACTCTATCAGTTAATGCGCACTCTCTTTAAACACACTTTATAATACGAGATTTCAAATGTATCAAGAATTTCAAATGTATCATCAAAATTGTGTAAATCACACTATAAAATGGGATAACACCAAAATTTCTCAAGTTTTTTTAACCTCTTCTGCCAGACAGACGCGGCTTGGAGTTTGTTGTTTTGAACCTCAGAGTTGCATCTGCACTTTTGGGAAGGAGCAGAAATTAACAAAACGTGGGGCACAGACAGTGCCACCCTAAGACAACCTCCTACAGAGAGGAAGGCTTCCCAAGTTAGATGTTTGGCTAAAAAACGCCTTCCCTGGGTCTTTTCAGTCCTTTCCTAAAGACTACTCCAACAATTAGCACACACAGGTCTCCGGATGGCTCTGAAACATTTAAAACCAGAGAACAAAAGGTTTATTTAAAAAATGAAAACCTTGGCTTGTACAACTCCAGACGTGAATCTGCTTTCAATTACTGCAAGTATTTCCACTTTAGTGGAAGGGGATCAAATCTTCAACTACACCCGCTGAAGGCACTGAATTTGATTATATTTGGCTTTCAGAAGACAGAATGACTTTGTGACACAGGCACATTTATATCTTGTATGTATCATTTATAAGATATTCCAGCTAGACGGAGATGGTAGCAGCCGAGAGGGAGGGAATGGGACCTTATCTTTCTGAAAACTGCCCCAGATCTTTGTTGTATTAAATTACACATAGAAATGGTACAATGATTTTTTTCTTGAATAAACACAGCACAAGTTTCTCCAAGCCATTCTCGACTCTTTTTCTACAAGAGTAACCTGCATCGAAGCACGACTGCAAAGTTCAATTTCTTTTACAGACTCTGCTCTCTGAAACCTGACAAAAAATCCCACTCTAAGTATTTCCCGGGCTCTTTTAATTAGCAAGATGATTTTGTCCCTTCCTTCTCCCCCTACCCCATGAAGCAATTAGTTTGCTGGATTTTGAGTTAAAAGAACCAAAGGACTGGTTAATTGAAGCTCAACACAGATTTCTAAGTATTTCAGACATACATGACCCAAAAGCACGAAAGCTAAGATTTGCTCCCAACGAATTCGCAAAAGTCACAGAATGCAAGCAAGAAGAAAGAAAAGAAAAAAAAAACAAAACGGAGAGCTTTACCTCCACGATTAGGACAGCAGACTACTTAGAGGAAAAAAAAAAAAAAAACGAAAAATAAAATCCAGCTAATTAAAAATACCGGGAACAAAAGACTCCATTCTCCCCGCGGCTACCTGTACCACTCAGGGTGACGAAGAGTAATCGAGAAAGTTCAGCCTCCACCTCGGCTCGATCCTTAAATGTGGTCCCTCAGGGGTTAAAAAAGCCACCTCGTCTCGGGCGCTACAGTCGCCTCCGCTCCGGCTCCAACCCGCGCCGAGAATCCGCCCGCCCCGACCCCGCCGGGAGCAGCAGCGGAGCCGCTGCGGGCCCCGCACGCCCCCGCCGCGCCGGGAGCCGCCCGGGGAGCCGCGCGCCGCCGCCCGCCGCCCTCCGCCCGCCCCGGCCCGGCCCGGCCGCTCACCCGCCTCGCCGCGGCGCGCCCTCGCTGTGGCGGTGCGGAGCCGAGCCCGGCGCAGCCAAGTTGCCTCGGTCTGGCGCGGATCGTGTTACGGCGCGGGGCGCGCGCGGCAGCCCGACCTGATAGGCTGAGCCGTGTTTACCCCGCGCCCGGGCCGCCGCGCTTAACCCCTTCGCGCCGGGCAGCCCCGCCGCCCCCCGCGCGGCCCGGGGCATTTGCGCAGCTGCGCCCCGGCCGGAGAGCGCGGGAACTGCGCCCCGAAGGGCTTTAAAGCCTGCGGGGGGCCGCCTCCTCCCCGCACGCACGCGCGCCGGCCTCTTACAGCGTCCCGCTCCCCGCAGCGCTTCCCGGCGGGCGCGGGTTTCTCCGCATGGCCTTTCTCTCTGGTCGCGCCACTTGGCTGTGTGTTCGCAGCAGCAGCTCGGGAAGGGACCGCGGCCCCGCAGCCGCCCGGCTCCGCGTCACGCTAAGCGCTCGCGCTCGGGGTACGCGGGGGCGGCCGCAGGGCCCGGTGTCGCCTGCGAGCGAGCGCGCGCTGGGACAGGCTCAGCCCGCGCTCGCCCCTTGGTCTCCTCGCGACTCGGCCACTGCATCGGCCCGGGGAAGGACCTGGCCCGGGGCGGGGACCGCTCTGCGCCCTGATCCCCACCCCCGTCACTGGCCCCCAGCGACGCCGACTGCTCGTTCTGCACGAAGCAGGTCCCCGGGCTGAAGGCGCCTGTTCCAGTGGCCTGAGTGACTCTAAATGATGTGCGGGGGACCGTCTGCCCTGATCTGCGATAGCTAAGTGGGGCTCCAGCTAGCTTTCCTGTTTAATAAAAGATGCTTCTATATTGCAGCACTTACATTTTCTTTTAAAAATTCCTTCCCCCTCCAGATCCCCTATTACTATTTTTGCGTTGCTTCCAGTCTGCCGTCCCTCTTTCCTTTAATTTTTCTTTCTTCTAGAACATTCCATCCTTTTCAGCCCCTTCCTCCATTAAACTGACTTAGACTTGAATGAGTGTTCACGATTTTTAGTTTCACTGGTGTTTTCTTATAATTCCTTCAAACCCTTCAACAATTTTTATAAATAAAGAAGGATACACTTCATATCTTTCTCAGCTCCTGTTCCACATTTTAACTATATTCTAAATATAGACTTAAACCAAAAAATGAATACCGTAAGGAACGGTAAGTGTTCTCACTTCATTTATCAATAAGATCAGAAGATTACAATGAGAATTTCTCTTTTTTCCCCTACCCTCTTTTCTCAGTGAAGACTAAATCCTTTACTCATTCCCGTAACAGTAATTTATCTTCTTTAGCATATTACGATTACCCTGACTTTACTCATTTTTTATATCAAATGCTATTATAGAAATACAGCTTTTCTATCTCTTTGGGGATATTTTTCCACCTCAGTTTAACTGTATCATCACACAGGGAAATATCTGATACTACTCAGGTTTCAAGCAAAGGCTCTGGGTCAACACCTTAACTGTTCTCTTTCAGTAATTCTGGCTCTTCTAAAATCGAGACTAACACACTATCACAACATTATTATCACAGCCAGCCTGTCCATTCTTCCCTTAATGATAAATATATTCATCCTTTAACTGACATTAAGATATCACAAAAATTATTGAAACACATGGCATATATTTAAAATGTAGACATTCCTTTGACATGGTCCGAAATGCATTCAGAAATTCTCTTTAGTAAAACTGGGCCAAGAAATAGAACAATAGATATTTTGTGAGACACTGAAAGACTTCTAGGCTTTTAAATATATTCCTGAGTCATATTCTGAAAAGGGTCATTTCATGATTGCTGTAATGCACCTGACTCTTCGTGGATGGAGGAAGCCTGCAGTAATTGCAAGTAAACATTATCCCACTATGTAGGACAGAATACGAAGGTGGTGTTCAATTAAAATCTTAGGAGAATTAAGTAGGCAAAATCTTGCTTGGTTAAAATCTACCAGGACACCAAGCGGCTCATATACATTTCAGAAATATGCTCCTTGATTTGCGATTTTTTTTTTTTTTTTGCAGTTTTTGGCTGGGGCTGGGTTTGAACCCGCCACCTCTGGTATTTGGGTCCAGTGCCCTACTCCTTTGAGCCACAGGCACCACCCTGATTTGTGATTTTTGACAACCACAAGTTAGCAGATCTGGACTTGGACTGCTATATTAGAACCTAGAAAGATGAACATTGTAATGGAAGAATGAAAGGTTTTTAAGATCTTAGATAAATCACTATTTGGGTCAAGATGAATCTCAAGAAGACTGATCCTTGGCATGCCTATTTCCCCAGATAAATGCTATGTAAATTGGTCACTGATTGATAGCATTTATTAAAATTCCCATTTAGAATGCTAATTAGACAATGCCCATCTATAAATAACAGAATATAGGTTAGGCAAAGTTTTACATTGGACTACATTGGAATGTTCTACATGTTTAGCTAGTTATATGTTTACTGAACACAAAACTAATTATGTATTTTCAAATTGGACAAAGACAATATCCCTTGAGAATAATCAAGGATTTACTTTGAAGAAAGCTGAGCAGTAGCAGTAGCAGCTCAGGGGAAAGAGGCAGGGGAAAAGAGATGGCTTTAAACAGTTTCCACTGCTGAAAAGTGAAGAATGGTTCACACATATATCTTCCCAAGAAAAGACATTCAGGCTGTGGCCACACCCATCCATACATTAAATCACTGCCATCTTTTAAATACAGGCATCCACCAAAGAGTTCCACGGACACATGTAATAAGGCGCACATTTAATTTCTATTTTCTTCTACTATAGTTGGTCATATCAATGATGTAAAGAATAATTAGCATTATAGATACTTCCTTCTATAACCTAAGCATTTCTTGTCTAAGATCTGCAGAATTCCCTGCAGTTCCGTGAGCAGACACTATCAAATATGTTGAATTACGTGTATTTTATGTTTTGAATGAATAACCATGTGAAATTATACTTGCAATATTAAGTCAATTTTACTTATAACTGCATTCCATTCTTAAGGCATAAAAGCCTAATACCTGTATATTACAAGGAAATTTAAAAAAATGCATGAAGCAAATCAAATCAAAGCAAATTGTATTTAAAAAAAATAAAAAAGAAAAAGTCCATCAATGAGCTGTTACTTCAAACTGGCACCAACTTAGCCTCATGTTAAGAGCACCTCTGACCTCTCTCTGCTTAGGCCAAAAATCTTGAAGAAAAATCAGTGTTTAACCCAAACTAAGATGATTATATTTCCTGTTCATTATTAAGCACAAATTCATATTGTCAGTGATGCTAATACAAAATTAAACACTCACAGCTATACTAATGTTAGGCAATTAGCTATATTTCAGCAGGGCGGATGACAGATATGGTTGGGCTATTTTGTACAGTTTTGGATCAGGCTGACCTGAACTATTATGGAAATGAGACTAATTAAGACCTTTCAGGTGCGTTGTTTTGAGAACAGAATTAACACCCTGGGAGACCCACAAGAAGCGGGTGATACTCCTCAAAGTTATGTATAAAACCCCAAACTGTACTTTCCACACAGTCTTCGATCATTAGGACAGGGCCCAGCTTGCTGTGCAGGTCTTAATAAACTTCCTCTCTTTTTTTTTTGTTTTTATTGAGACAGTCTCACTTTGTCACCCTAGATAGAGTGGCATAGCATCACAGCTCACAGCAATCTCAACCCCCTGGGCTCAAGCAATCCTCCTGCCTCAGCCTTCCAAGAAGCTAGGATTAGAGGCGCCCACCACAATGCCTGCCTAGTTTTTCTATTTTTAGTAGAGACAGGGTTTTGCTCTTGTTCAGGCTGGTCTTGAAGTCCTGAGCTCAACAGATCCACCCACCTCAGCCTCCCAGAGTGCTGGGATTATAGGTGTGAGCCACTGCACCTGGCCTATAAACTTCCTTTCTCTTGCTAAAACTTTACATGCTCTTTTGAATTAATCTGGGACTACGTCAAGCTATTGTGCTGCTCTACACTCCTATGACTATGATAAAAGCTAACACTGAGCATCTCTGTGGCTCAAAGGGGTAGAGCGCCGGTCCCATATGCCGGAGGTGGCGGGTTCAAACCCAGCCCCGGCCAAAAACTGCACCAAAAAAAAAAAAAAACAAAAAAACAAAAAAAAAACGCTAACACTGAGCATCTCATAAAATGACTGGCATCACAGTGAACATTTGATACATATCATTTGTATTTAAATCTCTAAGAATCACCATGAGAAAGTAATATTATTATCCCATTTTACAGAGGAGGAACTGGAGCTTAAAGAGGTGAATAATGTGTCCATCTAGTTATAGAGTGCCAGGGCCAAATCTCAGTGCTAGGTTTGACCAGCCCCTGAGTCTGACACTTAACCATTTTGCTAAATATTTAAGCAGTATCAACTTAGCGGTTAAAACTGGTTATGAGGAGTGTAATTCACTTTCTAAATTCAAATTTATCAAGATAAGCCACAGCAAAGATTTGAAAATACAGTATTCCATTTTAAAAATTGATAATTTGAAGATGGGTACCATGGCTCATGCCTGTAATCCCAGCACTCTGGGAGGCCAAGGCAAGAAGATCCTCTGAGCTCAGGAGTTTGAGACCAGCCTGAGCAAGAGCAAAACCCCATCTCTACTAAAAATACAAAAACTAGCCAAAGATGGTGGTGGGTGCCTGTAGTCCCAGCTACTCAGGAGGCTGAAGCAGGAGGATTGCTTGAGCTCAAGAGTTTGAGGTTGCTGGGAGCCACAGCACTCTACCCGGGGTAATAGAGTGATTTCTGTCTCAGAAAAGTAAAAATAAAAATAAAAATCGATAAATTTGTGAATTTGAGAGGGAGAGAAAAAGGCACAGCACTTGATTTCTCCTGGGTTTTGAAGCTATCTCAAGAGGTAAGGTAACAGTGCCAATATTAGTATTCTCTGCACGACAGAATCTTCTAGAGGAATTAAATGGTTAATAAGCATTTCTATACACCTGACTTAGGGATTAGCATAGGTTAGTATGTCTGTCACTACAATCTACTTTGTTTAGATGGACTATGTTAAAAATTATACACTTTTTCTTTTTTAAACTAAATATGACAAAGAAACCGTTTGTTACCAAAATTACAGTGTCCTGATGTCGATTGTTAATAGCAAATGTACAATTACTTTAGTTAGATCCTGTGAATAAAATTTTAGATTTTATCTCATGTTCTGCAATGTGTTATTCTATCCCTAGCACGGAACTTTCCAACAGCTTTGTGCACTCTGTTTTGAACAGACATGAAAATATTTAAAATCATATTTCTGGGTCCTTTTTCCAATGAAGTTCGATTATCATTTATTCTGGAACAGAAATAAAGGTTTAAAAACAAACTCTTTTTTTTTTTTACTTAGAGAGAGAGTCTCACTTTGTCACCCTCGGTAGAGTGCTGTGGCATCACAGCTCATGGCAACCTCCAGCTCTTGGGTTTAGGTGATTCTCTTGCCCCAGCCTCCCGAGTAGCTGGGACTACAGGTGCCCGCTACAACGCCTGGCTATATTTTTATTGCAGTTTGGCTGGGGCTGGGTTCGAACCTGCCACCCTCGTTATATGGGGCTGGCGCCCTACTCACTGAGCCACAGGTGCTGCCCTAAAAACAACCTCTTATAATAAAGGCCTACTCATAATTTTTCACAGATGTCTACAGTAAATCCATGAGGCCAGTGTAATATCTAGGTGATTCTTTTTTTGTTATCCTTCAGAAAAATCCACCCACAGCATATGTATTTATTTCACAGCTATCTGAAATGACCCACATACGAAATCATTTTTAAAAGGTAAATTCTCTTCTTTATTTTTAAAGGTGTTAAATTATTTCACACACACAAAAATACCCCAAATGCATAAAGTCTGGTATATAGTGAAGACCCAACACTCTTTCTTTCCATATCCACTTGTGTTTGCTGTGTGCCAGAAGAATGGTCCTTATTTTTGTCCTAATTCAGATGACCTTGGGCAGGAGCCTGCTGGGTTCTCCACAGCCTGGGCAGGCAGAGAGGAGGAAGCAGCACTGGGGTACATGTGATGAGGTCTGGACTCCTCACAGGGGGCAATCAAGCACAGTGCTGCGTCCACAAGGCTTAGGGAGCTGCAGCCCTGTCCTGGCAACCGCCCAAGCAGGAGAGAAGGAGATGAGGCAAGGACATTATTCCTACCTGGGTGGTGAGAGAAGGACAGGAGCAGGAGGGCAGAGCTTCAAGAGAAATCCAGATGGCAAGTAAGAGTCAGTGGGAGATACAGATGCCAGGAACTAAGGGCATGGCCTGAGCGGAGTGCCCACATCAAGCCCCTAGGTGTCCAGAGGCGAGGCAAGCAGGCAGCCTACAGCACACAGAAGTATACACAAGCCTCCTTCTATCAGCAGCCTCCATAACTGGGAAATACCTGCGGGGCCAAACCAGAGGGCACACAGGATACAGGGGCCACGGGAAGCAAGGCCAATTCCTAGGCCCACCCAGGGAAGGCAGTGTGTGTCTGTGCTTGGCAACCTATTGTTTTGACATAGGAATACATTTTAAGGAGTGTTTTGAGTATATTCAGTCCAAGTTTAAAGAAAAATGTAAATGTGATAAAAATGATTGAATTGTCTCAATTAGGTGGCAATTTCTTCAACCCAGATTATGTGTTTTCTACTCACCCAGCCCTAAAACATTTGCATTGGTTCTCAAAAACCATTTTTAGTTAAATGTCAAAAGGCTAGGCCACGTATCTTTAAAGCTAAATATTTTACTGTATGTACTTTGTTTTGTTTCCATACCAAGAGTTATTCTTTGGTGACTAGTGAAGTGATGTCAGGTGGATGAGTTGTCCACAGAAGCAATTGCTATGCACAGGTCAAATTCTGGATGCAGTGGACAGAATTTGGAAATCATCCAAATTTTTAGATTAATCCTTTAAAATTTATAATATCAGAAATTTCAAAAGAACCCACATGTATAAAGATATTTTTGCAAATGTTTTATTTAAAGTGTCTTTATTGACAAACAAATCTGGATAAACAATGTATTCATTTAAGGTGTTCTATGACACAGTCACATAGAATGGGTTTTTAATGATTTTTTTGCTTTATGAATTTAAATTATGGGTATGCACATATTTTTATGCCAGGTTGTATGTATGTAGATGCTTAGTACCTCTACTTTTTACCCAGCCATTTGTAACTTGGCTTAGAAGTCAGGCCTTTCATTAAGTCTTTCCTGGTTCCACAAGAATAGTTTAAGGGTCCCTCTTTTGTGCTCACATGGAGTATTCTGCTGCCTGTCTACCCATATCTAACTCCTTTCAGACCATAAACACGTGAACATAGGGACCATTTAGTTTAGCATTGTGTCCAGCGCAATGGAGACACTAAATAAATACTGGTTTGGGGATGGGTGAATGCACAGATCACTGGTAATAAACAGTTCAGATTGAAGAAACTGCTTGCTAATTACAACAATGCAATCACTAGTACTTGTTACACTGTTTATGTAACCACTGGTTGTCTCCATCTCTGTCTCTCTCTCACACACACATCCTTATCCTAACATGAACTTAGGAGGGCAGAGGAGTAACCTAATGGCCTCTAGCACCATTGATAGTTCAGGGTCACAATGTTTAAAATCTTTAAATAAACACTTTTTCATTATATGCATAAAATCGTAGGATTATAAAACTGGGCCTGAATTTAATACATGATCTAATTTGGTGATGCCTTTCCGAGCCCTCCCGGATATCATCCCATCTAAATTACACCACACACAGATGAATTTATTTTTTTTTTTTTAAGGCTTACCATGCCATTTCTGTTCCAACCAAGTAATATATACAGTGTTACAATGTCTCCCACTGTTGACTGAGGACAATTCTATTTTGAGAGTCTCTAACTTAAATCTCTAAAGCTACAATTTTTGTCTAAATGGTTTCCTTCAATTTTTAGCAGAAACAAGCAGCAGCTGGTCAACATTTTCTCAGTTAAGGCCCTAATAGACTTGAAGATAATTATCACAAATCATCCCTTAAAATCGACATTGTCATTTTAACTTCAGTTATTGTTATTATCATTGTTTTATCCTTACCTCGTGGACCTATCTTACCCCTCTTCCCTTATCTTAATGTCTCTTCCTTGAAATTCTTCTGAAGGACTGGGGCAGAGGTGGCTAAGATCCATGACCTCTGGTCATCAGGCTCTAAACCAGCAGTTCTCAACCTGTGGGTCATGACCCCTTTGTGGGTTAAAAGATCCTTTCACAGGGGTCGCCTAAATATATCCTACATATCAGATATTTACATTACGATGCATAATAGTAGCAAAATGACAGTTATGAAGCAGCAACGGAAATCATTTTATGGTTGGAGGTCACCACAACATGAGGAACTGTATTAAAGGGTCGCAGCATTAGGAAGGTTGAGAACCACTGCTCTAGATTCAGCCATCTAGGGCCATGAAGGGAAGAAAGTTATGCAGAAGACAGATGGCTCAGAGAAAGGAAAGGGAGTTAACATTTAGCTGGATTTCTTTATTTAAGGCACCTGTAAGGAGTGTGGAGCTGGGAAGAGGGGGCGCCGCAATCTTAAGCTGATTTACTACCCCAGTCCCGAAAGGTGATGTTTACGAGCGTAGATGAGATCTCAGAGGCAATGAGGAAACTAAGAAAGCTAAGGAGAGGGCCTGAATCTTGAGGGATGCTGACATACAGGGGTCACAGAGAGGAAGCCCAGCCACTCGGGAGACAGAAAGCACCATCCAGGAAATTAAACAGAATCAGCAGTGGAATGCCACGGAGAAGCCCCGAGGGAGAGATTTTAAGAACTGGGACAGGGAGGCTGAATGGGTGATGGTTAACAAAGCTCTATGTCACAGATTAATACTTGGGATGATTGAAGAAAAGGCCTTGAAATTGGCAGGAAGAAGCAATCTGTGATCCAAAGAGAATAATTTCTGGCAGAGTGATAGAGTGAATGCCAGACTCAGTGGGTGTGGAAAGGCGAGTGGATGGTGGGGAAACGGAGGCAGTGTGTGTATAAACCAGTTTTTTTCTCTAAGTTTTGGGATGTGAATTCCACTCCCAATTATTGAATGCTTATTATGTGCCTTAAACATCTCAGGTCCTTTGACTTGAAATGCCTTCTTTAATCCTCACAGGGCAACACTAGTTTAAAACTAGGGTAGAAACTGCATTTCCGTTACTGGGAAGACTCTAGGGAAAAACACACTGGTTTTTTTAAGGCACATTTCTACCTAGGGTCTGCTTAGGGTCTTACCAGGGACAACTTCAGCAGCATTAGGGAAATCATACTGATATACCGATATACACAGTAAGTACTGTATCAGAAGAAAAAGTTCTCTAAAAATAGGTGGGAAGGGATAAAGTGAAAGACAGACACAGAGGCTGCCAGGTAAGGGAAACTCTCCTTAAGCATCTCGTCCTGGGGGCTTTCAGCTTCTGGGTAATGGCCAATTTTAGGGCAGCTTTTTCTTTTAGCAGAACTGATGCAGAGGAAATTAGGCCTTCAAGAGCCACTTATAGGCAAAATAAGGGCATCTATTTAACGGACGCTGAGCAAGGTCAACGTAACTCCTGAAGTTATGGCAAAACCAAAGATCGTGGCCACTAAGGCAAATGACCAGGTGAAGATTGTGACACCAGACCATGCAGATGTTTCATAGCCTATCATCCTTGATGGCAATTGTCTGAAATAGAAACCACTGTGAAAAATATGTAGAGCGATGTCATTTTTGGCCAAAGGCCTCTGCAAGATTTTCAACAAAAGGTTTGTACAATGTGATCATTCAAATGACTTTTAAAGATTAAGGCAGAACAAGTTAGAGTATTTTAGAATTAATTTCATAATATTACTCATTAGATCAATATATCACGATGTCACTTTAACTATAGAGTCTAAAATAGCTTCGGTTCAGATGATACAAGCAGCCAGTACAAGCAGACAGGCTCTCGGAGTTAGGTACAAATCTGGGTTGTATAACTGCATCTTTTTTGGTTGTATTCCACAGTGGATGTTGGGTAAATTCACCTTCTAGGAATTTCTGGCAGGGTTTCAGAAGGATGGTTAGAATGAGGAATTTTCTACCTGGAAAAGAGCAGTTAGATTAGGTTGTGATTAACAGCAATACATGATTAGTGAGAAAGGTCGAAAATTATTTCTAGGCATCTGTGCCATAAAAAGCTTATTCTATTGCTTGGTGATTATTTCTAATAACTTTAATAAAGACCTGTAGTTTTATAATCAATGTTAGGAAAATTCATGGCTGAAATTCAGATAAGATATTTTTTTGTCCAAGCTTTAGATTACTTAAATAAACATCACTGCTGCTGATGATAAAATGGTCGCACTGCAGAATAAAAAAACCTAAAAGGGCGGCGCCTGTGGCTCAAGGAGTAGGGAGGTGCCGGAGGTGGCGGAGGTGGCGGGTTCAAACCCAGCCCCAGCCAAAAAATAAATAAATAAATAAATAAATAAACCTAAAAGAAACAAAATAGCTTGAATAGTTTGCACATTGAAACAAAATGAGTGAAAAAAAAAAAAACACCACAGCTCACCCTTTAGGGATTTCTCTACTTCTCTAGAAATCAGGAAAGCTTCCAATTTCTTTAATGTCTTTGGATAATTGTCTTCAGTTACTGTATATTTAAGTTTACTTGTTTTCTTAAGTTTTTTTTTTGTTTTCCACTCTGGTTTCCTACCCTCCTGATTATTTTCTTGCCTGCCTCTGAATTTACAGATCAAGGTTGTGTTTATTTGTTTTGAAGAATGAATTAAAGATGCTCACTCAGCCCTTTTCACCTATTAACTTCCTAATGCAGATATGATTTAGAAAACTGCTATTTTTGTCTTTATTCTACTCCATATGTTAACATTCCATGTGTTAAGACAGTAGACACTGTCCAATGCATGTAAGAGATGAGAAGTTGTTTTCTTCCTGAGAATAGCATTGGTGATATTTTAGAAGCTCAGGGAGGTTGCAAGGTGTGCGTAAGCCGTATTACCCTAGGTATGTCATTATGTTTTTGGGGACAGAGTTCTAACCACAGCCTCATCATGTGTGTTTATTCTTCCTCCCTAAATTGTACATATTTTTGCAAGGTCTCTATCTTCTAATGACTGTCAGTTCTGTCAACCACTTCAAGTAAAGTGTTCCACAAATGGGAGGCTCTTTGTACATGGAGTTGGAATACTTTCACCTGTTTCCTTCCTGAAGAGATCACACGATCTCTTCACCAAATGTGAGACCCTGGGAAGAACGTAGGGCCCACTGCTCAACCCGGGCCTGCACACGCGGTGGCTATGAGTGGGACCCAGAGGATAGACAAAGCTGCGGTCTCTGTGAAAATGCCCCTTCCCCAGTGTTCTCCCAGGATACAGAGGATGCAAAGGGTTCTGTTCCTGGAACTGTGTCTACTCATATAAGGGAGACATCTCCCTTACTTGCCAGTGATTCTAAGCACTGCTAACGTGACTCCTCCTCCTACCCCGGAAACAAAGAAGTAAAGAGAGACATTACACAGAGCCTAAATGCGTTTCTGACAGCAGAAGAACTGCTGTCAATCCAAGAGGAGAATCCCTGCGACCTTCACAGCCAAACGTGAAGCTGCCCAGCCCACTCTGGTTAGTGTGAAATTTAATTAATATCATTGTATCTCACGAGGGAAAAAAATCTACTTTTCCTGTGCTTAGATTACAATTTTTATAATATTCTGCTTCCTCTTTTTTATTTCCAAAGAATCAAGAGGCCTTTCCAAAGAGTAAAATACAAATCTATATTCAATTTTCTTCTAATTACGAAGAAATAAACCAACTTCAGGCCCTTCTTGTGTATGGACTAGCTTTGAGTTGGTTGTCATTTTACTCTCGGGAGAGAAGAATGAAGGATCCCTTCCTCTGCAGAGGCAGCAACTACACAGGCCCCAAAAGGGAATATTTGAAAATTCTTAAATTCATTTGTGTGTCTTTTTCCCTATTCTATTTCAAATCAATTTCCTATTTTCTCGCATTCCTCCTGGCTGGCAGCTGGTCCTTCCTCTGGCCCAAGGAAGGCAGGAAGGCAGGCAGGCAGTTGCCTGTTCCGCTGATGGCAGCCCCGCTCCTGAGCTGGAGACAGAATGTCTAATCTCCGTATTATGAGCAGTTTCCAATTGCCCCTATCTTAAAAAAAGCAGCTGAACACTCAGATTCACAGGCTATGATCCCCTTTCTTTTTATTGGGAATTAGAACATTTTTTCTTGGCATAACTCTCACTGAAAAAGAAAAAACAACAACAACCAACTCACAAGTCAAGGCACTAAAGAAAAAAATTCACTTCCAGCATAAGCAGTGAAGATAGAAGTCCTGTAATAGACACTGTTATTTGTGGACTGTCTGAGGCAATGCATTGAAGGGATGGCTTTCTGAAGCAGTCTGGCAGGGAAAAATCAACTCTCCTGAACAAAACCATAACTTCCATAAAACCGTGCAACTGGCAGAGACCACCAGCAAAGAGCATGACAAATACCTCCCTTCGCCCCCAGAAAAGACAGCTGCTTAAGTGGAAATGGCATCGAGCATTCTTGATGTGTTTGACTTTGCATCAGACTCTTCTTGGGAGATATCCAGAATTATATTTTTACAGACTTCAAAGATGCCAGCAAAATAACAACTTGTGTCCTAGCTAGCAATTCCCATGGAAATGTTCCACAGCGCTCCAGCTTCCATTGTCCCGCTGATTCCTGCCCAGGGGATGTGCTCAGACCCTGGGTTCAGCCACGGGCGCTGTCCTCAGCTCCCCACGGTGGTCCAGCCTGGCAACAATGACCACCATCACCCTTGGCAGGGACTGCTGAGTCCTCTCACTTGAGTTGCTTTCCGAATGGATTTCTCAGTGGTTTTTTTTTTTTTTTTTTCTCTTGCCGTGAAAAACAGCGTCTTTAAAAAAGCATCTAAAAGCAAAACAGCATCTGGTCTAACCTTTGGAATATAATTTGATAAACTCAAGAAAAACAGAAAAAAAACCCTTAAAAATAAAATCTACTGATATACTGTCCTTTAATTTTAATCCTATGAAGTACAATAATAAAGCTTTACGTGCAAAGCAGGCTGCCTGTGTCTGCAAACCAGCTCCTTCTTCTGATTTTCTCTTATTCCCAAGGTTACCACCAATCTTCAGCCACCTCCTTCCCCAGTCCTTACCACGGGCAATCAGAACCTGTAATGCTTCTGTTTTCACAATGACCTCCTCCACTCGTGTTTTCTTTTTATTTCTTCTGAAACAGCATATTCCACTTCTAAATCTCATGACCTCTCTCCTAGAGACCTCAGTCACCTTCTACATGGCCTCTGCACTCATACTGCAATCTACATTCCAGTGAAATCCTCCTAATAAATTCTTTGCAAATGCTTCCCCTGTGCTCAGATCCTCACTAGCCCCAGTGACTGCAGAATAACTCCAATTCCTTAGCCGATTATTTCACTCCAGTCTTTTCTTACACTTGCCCATCTCATTTTTCTCAAATATTCCCTTATCCTTTTTCTGCCACTTTGTCCTCCCTCTGACCAGATGCCCTTTCTCTCATCTCTCTTTATTTCTTCATGTCTAACTTCCATAATCATTGTCACCTTCCAAGGCCTGACTCATAAATTATGTTATTCTATGACCTCAATTGCCAGCTAGACTCTTGTCCATTCATTCCCTTACTGCCTTCAATCTCATGTCCCACTAGTGCCTTGAACGCAACATATTCAAATCTAAAATAACCACCTCTTGCAAACTCACCTCTCTCCTTGCATCTCCTGTGTCAGTGAATGCAGCCTCTCTACCACCCACACACTCAAGAACGTTATCTGGATGCCACCCTTAAACCTCTTCTCTACTTGGGAGGCTGGGGCAAGAGCATCATTTGAGACCAAGAGTTTGAGGTTGCTGTGAGCTGTGATGCCGTGGCATTTTTACCCAGAGTCTCACTCTGTCACAAACAAAGAAACACTTCTATTTTATCAGCACTGTCTTCCCCATTCCCCGCATCAAATTAACCCCTTATGCCCTCTATTATATTCACTGTATGAATACCTTTGTTAATGCAATCACTTTTCACTTGCATGTGATAGCACACTCCCTCTAGCCTTACCTTCCTTCCTCCAACACACTGCATTCAGGAAAATCTTTTAAAACCAAATGAACAAACAAACAAGACCATGTTATTCCCTGATGGAAAAATTTCAAATGGCTCCTATTTCCTTTAGGATAACTCTCCAACTCTTTAATAATCCCTGTCACCAAGCCTCCCCTTGCCATTTTGACTTCTGTTGTGGTTTCTAGTGCTTGGCACGGGCTATTTCTCCTCTTTGTCTGGAAAGAAAACTCCAGCAGCCAGCCCTTTTTTGTCCTTCAGGTCACAGCTTGGACATTTCTTCTTCCTGTCCTGAAATCGTTCCTGTCCCCTGATGGTTGGCTACCACTTGGTCATTGCACATGTTTGCTATATTAAGAAACAATAACAATCACGGCACTCATTATACTGCACACATTGTCTTAAAAAAATTACATAGTTAAATATGATGGGATGGACTTAATATTGGTTGAGTGAATAGATTAATTAATATATAGAACATTTACTACAATTACAACCCAATGGAAGGACTTTTTCACATGTTAGAGAACATAATAAAAATATATCAAACCGTATGCAGATTTAGGTACATGTCCAACATTTTGTAAACATAAAACATTTTGAGTTCCAACTTGCCTTGAATGCCTCTTTATTCAACTTTTATATGCAGAAGTTTTATCTACTCTTTTTTGTTGTTGTTTTTGTTTTTGGCCAGAGCCAGGTTTGAACCTGCCACCTCTGGTATACAGGGCCGGCGCCCTACTCCTTTGAGGCACAGGCACTGCCCAGAATTTTTATCTATTCTTTACCATTTGATGTCATCTTCTTTCCAAAGCTTTCCTTGACCAATTAGTCAATATTAATTTCTTCCTCTCTGCATTCCTTTGCTCATTTCAGATTGTATTACGACATAATTTCCAGCACTGACTGTGGCCGACTCATAGGAATTCTAATGCAGCAAGTCCAAAGTCAAATACATTCCACTACACCCTCCCTGCTAGAGCCATGCCCCCTCTCATCTTTGGCCTATCAGTTCACAAAGTTCTCCACCTGGGTGATTAAAGTACAAATTTCAGTTGTCTTTCCTTTCACTCCTACATAAAATCCATCACCATATCACATTGCTGCTGTTTCTTAAATAGCTCTCCCCACCCCTCCTTCTGTATTTATGAAACCACCATGCAGGCTTAGACCCTCCTCCTCTCACATCAGGATCTTTTTTTTTTTTTTTTTGACAGAGTCTCTCTTTGTCACCTTCAGTAGACTGCCATGGTGTCACACTGCTCACAGCAACCTCCAACTCCTGGGCTCAGGCGATTCTCTTGCCTCAGCCTCCCGAGTACCTGGGACTATAGGCGCCCACCACAATGCCTGGCTATTTTTTGAAGCAGTTTGGCCAGGGCTGAGTTTGAACCCGCCACCCTTGGTATATGGGGCCGGTGCCCCACCCACTGAGCCATAGGCGTTGCTCTCACATCAGGATCTTTGTGACGGCATCCTGAATATTCTCTCTCCCCCTTTTCCTCTGCCCCATCAGTTCCTCTTTTCCCTGGCTACCAAATTTATCTTTTGAAAACACAAACATGCTCCGATCCACTTTGTCTCTGACAAAGCCAAATCCAGTCTTCTCAGTAGGACACAGCAGCGTTTACATTCAGGCCTTGCACGTCCTTTTTAACTTCCATATGCTGCCACACTGCAGTCCTTCTTTATAATGTGAGCTACATTTTCCTCTTAAAATATACCCTGCTTCTGTGTAGAGGGCATGGCCTAACAATATTTTTCTCTACATTATTTAGAAAATTCAAATAAATCAAATGTTCCCTCCACCTGCTACCATATGTTACCCTCCAGGCCAACACCCATGGTTGCATCATGTACATCTGTGTTAGCACTGCTTTGAGGCACGATGAAGACTAATGACCATGGACTTGGGAGTCGGAGAGACGTGAGTTCAAATTCTGCCAGTTCCACTTAGATGCCTGCTTTAGGAGAAATGATTTAACTTTTTGAGCCTCAAGTATGACTGTAAAAGAAGAATAATAAAATACCCACACCACTGGATAGTTTTAAATTTAAGTAAATGAAATGAGATAATTCGTGGAATATACCTATGATAGTGGTGAAATATAGTAAGACCTCAAAGGCGGAGTTCACATTGACTTATCGTTCAATCTTGCACAGCACTCAGTCATGGAGGTGCTGTGTAAATGTTGGGAGCTAATCAGAATTTGTGGCAAATTTTGAATTCCCATGATTAATACAACTGTTGCTGTTGTATAATCATTTGATCATATACTAATAAAGACTGGCAAATTTTCCAAACTTCAAAACTAATCATTGGATTTTGATTTGAGTTGTTAGAGCAAAATAGTTTTATTTCTTGGCACTAATGGAAATGTTAAATTCAATTACTCACTTTAGGCAATAAATTATTTAAAAAAACTAATATTGGGGCGGCGCCTGTGGCTCAGTCGGTAGGGCGCCGGCCCCATATACATACCGAGGGTGGCGGGTTCAAACCCGGCCCCGGCCAAACTGCAACCAAAAAATAGCCGGGCGTTGTGGCGGGCGCCTGTAGTCCCAGCTGCTCGGGAGGCTGAGGCAGGAGAATCACTTAAGCCCAAGAGTTGGAGGTTGCTGTGAGCTGTGTGAGGCCACGGCACTGTACTGAGGGCCATAAAAAGAAAAGTGAGACTCTGTCTCTACAAAAAACAAACAAACAAAAAAAACAAAAAAAAAAACTAATATTGGATCTAAAGCATTTAAAATATAGGTGCAATATAAATAATAAGAAATAATAAAGTATTTCTATTTTTATCACATTTGTATCATTCATAAACGGGGCTTATGCAATTTATGTATGTGCAGCAAATAAATTTCACAATCAAATAGTACAATTAAGCATCTATGTAAAAGTTACAAAAATCAAGCGATTTTGATAGCTATGAATAAAAGTTAAATTTAGTTTTTAATATCCAACAATACTAAATAATGCTTAACTGGCCTACAATATTATGGAATTGTAGAAGGATTTAGAGACAGAGGTATCACCATTAATTCTGTCACAATTTGTTGCCATGTGTGAACTGGCAATAACATTCTTTGAATCTGGAAGATGGAAAGATAAGTCTCCTGTTTGTGGAATATCAACAGTCATAAAATCCTCAGATACATTTTACCAAGAAAAATCATGGAGTTAATGGGAATCTTTGGAAAGAAGCTGTCTCAGGATCAGTTGAGTTAATAGATAAAAGAGAATACACTGCCCAGCTCTGGGAAATACTGAACTTTCCCCCTGAATTTCCATATATTTGCACACAAAAAATAGTATATATTCATCACACTTACTGAAATAGGGAGGCACTTAGGCCAACACAATTCCCTTAGTAGGAATCAGTTACCATTAGAGATAGGAAAAATACCAAGAATGCAAATTATTCCCCCTTTAAATTTTGCTTTTGATATTACTTCTTGGAGAAACTAAAATATTGACCTAGGAAAATTTAGCAAAATAAAGTATTTTTAAATATATCATATATATCTCTTGTATATATTTTACTTTTTGTAGAGACAGGTTCTCACTATGTTGCCCAGGCTGGTCTCAGACTCAAATGATCCTCCCATCTCAGCCTCCCAAAGTGCTGGGATTACAGGCCTGAGCCACCACACCCAGGTACACCATATCTATTTTTAAGGGTTTTTTTGTTATTCTAATGCATGCATTTACGGCAAGACATAGAGGCTGCATGCGTCAAACAAAGCCTTCCCAGGGCCTGTCTTTTGGGTTCTCTGCGTGGCACTCCTGTAGCTTCAGTCTTAGTTGTTTGAAGGAATCAGCAGCTGACCCTGAGAAAGCCAACCACTGGCAGGGCTAGCACGCGGACCCTGGTCTGGTGTGATAGCTCCGCCCAACATGAGCACGCTCTACACTGATCAGAGCCTCTTCCTCTGGGAAGCTGGATCTGGAGAGGAAATGAGATGTGAGCAGTGGCGGTGGGAGAAGCCGGAGAAGCAAAGCACACGGGCCCACCAGGTGGCCATCACCAGGCGCCCACAGCACCTCTTCACACTCAGTCCGCTTCCTTGAGACTTGAATGAACAACTGCTGACGTGTCTTGTGTGAAGTAAAAATAAGATCCCAACTGAATGGATCCCTCTCAGCTGACAGGGCCCCAGAAACACCTTCAAACTTGAGTTCCCAGCCATCATGGGATGGGAGAGGCAAAGCACAATTACAAATGATGGAAAACCATGATTTACCTTTATAAATATTCACCACTCCTCCTGTAGCTTGTTGACTATGCATATCTGACCACACCACTCAATGTAAAATCTTGTTCCTTTTGTCTGAGCTTTGAAGCACCCGCGCCTGGCTCTGGCTGGGGCTCAGCTTCCTACCCTGTCCGAATGGCCCACCCAGCTACCATTTATGAAAAATCAAGCTCTCTTTTTTTCCAACATAAAAACCTTGTTAATTTTTTTTTTTTTTAAGTCAACACTTGATCGACATTCATTTCTTCCAAGTCTCTTGAAATTGGTTTCAGGTTTTTTTCTTTCTTTGCCAAGTATCTTTATTCCTATCACCTAGGTAACCTGAGTACCTAAACCCTTCCTTTCCCAAAGCACCTAAGGCCCTATCCATTCACTCTCTGAATCCAAGTTGGTTCTCCCCCAACTTACTTAGTTACTCATAAAACTGACCTTATAAGAACTGTCTCTTTAAAAATATGTTGTATTTATAGCAAATACAGTAGCATGCATTTTCTTTTATTGCCAAAAATGTTTTGAATAATCATCTGTCCATCACATTTTCCTTTTGTGGGAACAGAAAGGTCAGCAAGTTGGCAAAAAAAAAAAAAAAAGAGAAAGAAAGAAAGAAAAAGAAAAAAGTGACAGCACCGGGTAGGGTTTTGGTAGGTAGGATAAAAAGTCAGGGCTCATGTACACAGCTGCAAGTACTGAAGGCAGCATGTTTGAGGTCTGTGCTTGGATCAGTTCCCCTACATTTTAAACTCAACTTTTCTGGCAAGTTTTCTGGGGCCATACTGTGTATGTGTCTGAATTCCTTCAGCCAAAACCTTGTAATACGGAAATTCAGCAGCCTTGCGTTTTGTGTAGATGTCATGACTCAAAACTCTGTTTTGTGTGTCATGTGACTCAAGACTGGCCTCTGTATTACTAAAGGCTTATTTTTAGCACAAAGTGATATTTATCTCTGTCATTTTCTATAGCCATACAGATATAAGATAATGGACAGATCTTACCTTATAGATTCACAGTTTACAAGGAATATAGATGGAAGGAAGGCATTTTTAAGTAAATTAACAGAAAATACATAAAATCCAAGAAAGCCTGTCTTTTACCTTAATGGCTAATAATTCTGTTAGCAGAAAAGAAAGCCAAGAACTTTTATCCTGGGGAATCCAGCTTTCTTTCTCTCTCAAGAGGATAATTTCCTCTTAAAATACGACTATTTCTCCTGAAAACAAACAAAAGCTCCCTCGTGGTTTTGTAAGGTTTTCACTCAGTATTCTGGAATTAAAGTTGTATTTTAAAAAATAAGTTAAAAAAACACAAACATGAGCTCAAGTGTTAATATATTTGAAGGTCCAAGTGTAAAAACAAAACAAAAGTAACAACACAGATTGTGTTTAATGTGGGTGTGAGTAAAAGGTTGAGTATTCTCCCAAGTGGAGAAACAATGACGCTCGGACTATAGTTAAATTTGCAAATCTGACAAGTCTTACTGAGAAGGTCTCCATAAGTCCCTCAGCACATAAAGAATTTGAATATCAAATCCAAACATTAACACAAAAAGATTTTGAAACTAAGCTAGAAATCATGAACAGATGCCTCAGTATGGAAGAAACTTAGAAATACAAATATGCAAAACTGAAAGGCAAATATTTTGGAAACATTATGGGAATTCAATATTTTTCAACAGATAATGAACAGGGGGGAATTATATTTCCTATCTGAAGGACTGGGGATTATTTTATAAATTCAACAATTAATCGTATTTTAAATCGTACTTGTCAAAGTATTAACAGTAGATTCAGGATTATGTAAAGTTTAAAAATACTTCTCAGAGTAGATAATGGAATAATAATGGGATTTTTAGTTAAGGAAGATGATCTGGACCCTAAAGATATAAGGACATGAATAGGCCTAAATATTCTGAAATGCAGCTAGTGCACCACAAAACACATTCATGCTAATTTAATCCCAATTTGATTTTTTAAAAGGATGATGCTAATTGTCCAGGGTCAGGTGACAATACAAGAGAGATGCTTAAAGTATCCTTCACTCAGGTTTTTCTGCATTTGTACGGACAGAGAACCGCATACATAAGGATAGAAGGATAGTTCTCAGTCTTTATTTTCAGAAGACACTTTAATAATCTTTAGTTTATTTCTCTGATTTTGTAATTTTTTTAGGATAGCATCTATATTCTTCATTAGTTTTTCAAAGTCAAAGATTCAAAACCAGATAAACGATGCCTTCTCAAGTGCATGGACGCACCTAATCGATTACTATCTCAAGTAAATCCATTTATTTGTCACTGTAGAATATTGCAAAATAGCCACCAGAACCGAACTATTTAAAGTCAAAAGAGACGTTTATTCCCAAACCAAATTACATTTGGAACATAATGGAAAGAAATGCATAGTAAGCTATTACAGAAATTTTAATACGTTCAATTTCCACTTTGAGTGTTTTTAATTCAACTTCTGGTCACAAATTGAGTTGAGTTCATTCAGCACAAGAAGGCTACGTAATTTGACAGAAAGAATGGAAGCAAAATGCTTCAGAGATTAACCAGGGATCGCTCTGAGCGTGACTAACCATCCTTGTGGGCACTTGGAAACATCTGTGTTTCATCAGGAAGTCTGGTAAATACAGTGCATACTACAATGGAAAAATTTCCTCCAACCCCTCTCCCTTTTTAATGGAAGGTTTTTACCAAGATTTGTTTTATATATCTGACAGAAAATAAATTAGTAAGGTATAAGAGATTATCTGAAGATTTGTGATCCTTACGGAGAAGGTTACTATGAGTTAGTCGAGGATATGTGGGAAATCCGAAAGCTTCCAGTAGTCATCTTAAGCAACTAGAACAATTTGGGTTGCTGGACATTTTTTTTGAGAAATAAAAACTAATACATTGCTCCAGAGACTGTAATCGGGTCCAACATAATCTCCCATAATTACACAAAATGTTATTTATCTTCTGAAGCTATTATGTAAACAGCACAACAACTAGCATGGGTGAAAAATAAAGAATTAATGAGTCTTATGGTTTTTTCCCTTGGATCATTCTCTTCATTAATAAGCCGTATAATGTAAGATAGACATTATCAGACAACCTAAAAGTAAGCATCAAAGTACAGGACTCAATTGTGAGGAGACGTTTCAAAAATCTTTCTGATTTGTATTACGCCATGTCATCAGGAGAACAGTTTTTACATGATATCCCTCTACTCTTTGGGGGTATATCCAGAGAGATCAAATATAATTTTAAGATATCATAATGTCAGCAAAAATTTAATTAGCTCACAAAATGTCATTTTTCTCTATATTACTATTCTTTCTCCCTTTTAATTCCTTTTAACCTCAATTGTTTAGAAAAAACAAATCATTGGTTCAGAGGAAGGAGGATGGTGATCTCCTATCTTGCCCCTAGCAAACGCATGTACTTTCCTAAGACATTAACATAAAAAGAGGTCAATTTAATTTCCTTTAGGCAGATTATATGATTTTGTCCGTGCATTATTTCTTTCAAGGGTGGTAACATGGCAAGATCTGTGCAGAAACCTCATGTTAAATACAGGCTTTAAATATTGTTACAGTAAATTTTGTGGGTCACGTGCATTATTTAAAAAATTAGGGCCATGCTTGAGATGATAACAATTAAACAGTCAAAATGAAAAAAAAATACAGAAATATCAAAACAAACAAGGAAAATAATTTCTTTCTACATTTTCTTTCTAAGGAAAGAAAGAGTGACTTTAACTGAGAGCCTCACATCTGGGAAAAACAAAATACAAATTGTCATGGAAGATTTATTAAGATATTGTAACACTCAAATTTATAAGGAACATTCCTTTCAGATTTTAGCTTTTTCACATTTTCAAAAAGAGTTCTAGTTGAATTGTCACTTTTAACGTGTGTTTTTAAATTTTTAGTTAGCTTTTTAAATTTAATTGGAAATGATTATCACATTGGAACCGAAGAAAATATCGGAAAAATTGGTCTAGTTAAGTATGTGAAGTAGAATTGAATGACTATTCTCAGGGGTTTCCTTTCTTCCCAGGGATTATAACTAAAAACTGCTTTTTTCAAAAATGTATTGTATTTACGGGTTACTGATAGTCCTGCCTTAATTTTTTCCTTGAGTTATAGAACATAGTAAGGTAAAGTGATAGAAGTGTTCCGTTTCTTTTCTTCATTAATTATAATTTGGTAAAATAATGACTAAAATTAATATAAGGCACATATTCAATAGTGAACTTGAGTGAAAGCTAAGAAGCATCTAAATCTATTTTCTCGTGCCTTACAAGAAGCCCATTAGAATATATTAAAACTATTTTAAACCTCAAAATATGGCTTATTAGCAACTGCCAGAAAGATTCTCCCAAAACTAAACATATTACTCTTATAGTTGATAATAACCAGGTGTTCCTTGTTTCTTGTTTTAAAAATAAATTGGCCATCTTGGAGTCTGGGGTATTAACATAGGAAGCTTTGCATATATTTTAGAAAGCAAGAGTATTTTATAGCGGCCTTGTTCTCTCACTTTCCCATTCCACTAGGCTTCTTTGTTCAGTCCATTTTTAAAGTCTTGGAAGTAAACACAATTGCTCAGGATACTACATCCTAACCACAAGACATCACCAACCACCCTGAAAGAGTAATGCAACCACATTAACCACCACTGGGAAAAGTTTTATGATATGGATTTCATATACTCGGAGGTATTTAGGATTCAACTTTAACTTCTATAAATATAAGGTGATCTGGAAGAAAGCATTTCAAAGATGTTGACGGAGTGACAAATATTTTCTTTTCTCCACCAACACCTCTCTTCCCACAGTTCTATTGAGAAAGTATATAACTTGCATAGAACTCTGTAAATAAAATGATAGTGAAGAAATGCTGACAAATTTTGGGAAGTGGAAAGCAAATGAACAAGCAGCAACTAGCTAGACAGAGTCAAGGAAGACTAACCAAGGACAAGGGGCCTTGGACTCTAGGACCTTTTAAGAAAGCCTTGGGAAACACCTGGTGTGCGCAAGATGGATTTTTATCGATCACCATTTGAAAGCCGTCTATCTACCATCTGTTTTGTAAATATAATAAAGAAGAGTTGAGAAACAGAGTTAAGTTGTTGTCACAGTATCATCCCAAAGTTAGAAATGAGACCTCTGGATAGAAACTGACGGCCACCTACCATCGCATCGTGACCTCTACAACTACACCATCTGTGCCTCAGTTGCCTCATCTGTAAAATAGGAGTGACAAGAATAATGCCCACTTTGTAGAATTGCTATAACAGGTACAATTACAATGGTGCCTCATAATTATTAGTTATTATTATTATTTTTGAAAGACTGTCACTCTGGGTAGAGTGCTGAGGAGTCATCACAGCTCACAACAACCTCAAAGTCATGGGCTCAAGCGATCCTCCTGCCTCAGCCTCCCAAGTAGCTGGGAACACAGATGCCTGCCACCACACTTGGCTATTTTTTCTATTTTTAGTAGAGACGGGGTCTTGCTCTTGCTGATCTGAATCCCAGAGTGCTAGGATTACACCATACCCACCTGGTGATTATTTTTTTTTATTATTATTTTTTAATATAACGCTGTGAGAATGGTATAATAAGCAGTAAAAATTTAAAAAAAAATTGTCCGCATATATTTAGCACACTCCTTCCCCGAAAGTGGATCCCAGTATGCAGTGAAATTGAATGACAAGATTCTAATTTCAAGTTCTTCCTCCAGAAGGGACTATTTCCAGGTCCCCTCTAAACCCGGAGAGAATTTTTAAATTGGTTTCTTGGGACCTTCTTGCTCAGTGATGCCCTAATTTACACTTCATAATTTGCAGCCGGCACGTGAGGCATTCTTGAACAGTCTGAACTGAAAAGAAATTCTTATCATAATTAATTTTTAAGGCAGCAGGGACTTGGTTATGAGGTTACTCGACGCCAACAACAGAAGCAGCAGTATCAGTGTGACAACAGGTCAAAACAACGCAGTTCTTCAGTGAAACCACCAGTTAACGGGGTTTGGTTTCAAAAGATGCAACTTCAGTTAATGCTGCCATCCTTAAAGCCCATTGCTTGCTTTGTTTCAGTAGCTTTTAACACTGCAGTTTACCCCTTTTTAAAAGGACTTAAAAATGTATGGCTATCCATTGATAAATGAACACTGTTATTAGATCATAAAAATCTGCAAGGCTTTGGGAGGTGTTTCGTGATAGAGGAATTCATTAGCATTACAAATGGTTTTTACAAAGACAAAAAGGAAGACTGGGCTTGGACAAGGGAGGTATTTTACCAGAAGCATTTAAGAAGCTATCTTAAAACTATTTCTTTCTCAACATAGTGGGATTCTTTTCCCAGGGTGACTGCCTAACAGAGCAGCAAAGTTACAAAGCTGGCCCTTGGACCTGACCTTCAACCAGTGGTAACCCAGAATGATGAGCTGCAGCAGGAACCTGGGAAATCTGAAGGGCCATATGGTGGCTGAGAGGATTTTGGCTAGTTGGTAGGGACTGAGTTAAGCTGCAAATCAAGAACTGAATAGTCCTTGGTGATTAGGAAGAGCTTTGGTTGTTTCTTTCTCTTTCTCTCTTTTTTCAGAGGTCATTTCATTTTCTTTTGTTTTAAAAGAATCTTAAAAGCATAAAAATAGATCTCCATGAATGAGAGACTTTGCTCTCTCTTTGTCACCTTCTGCTTTCCTCCTTGCCCTCACTGCACAAAAGCAGAAGATAGTTTCGGCCAGAGGCTAAGCATTTAGTAGTGGCCTTCTCTTCTGGATTCGTTTGGAAATGCACAGAGTACTTATGAGCAACAAATGGGAATTAAGTTTATACAGTTCCTATTTATTTTACCTTTCAAAGTCATACAGAAGGCAAAGAACAAGGGAAGAAACTTTGATCTAGAGCAGTGTTTTCCAACCTTTTTCATCTCAGGGCACACTGGAACCTATAGTTAAACTTTCCCAGCACACTTAAATTATGTTGATTCAAAAAAAAAGAGTAAAAAAGAGAATATACTTATGGTGCTTTGTGTGTTTTGAAAATAACTGAATTAATGATTTTTAAAAATTTTCAAGGCACACCTAAGATCCTCTCATGGCACACTGGTTTAAAATCACTGGTCTAGGCTGAACACCGTGGCTCATGCCTGTAATCCTAGCATTCTGGGAGGCCAAGGCAGGTGGATTGCCTGAGTTCACAGGTTCAAGACCAGCCTGAGCCAGAGTGAGACGTCGTCTCTAAGAATAGTCGGGCACCTATAGTCCCAGCTACTTAGAAGGCTGAGGCAAGAGAATCGCTTAAGGCCAAGAGTTTGAGGTTGCTGTGAGCTGTGACATCACAGCACTCTACTGAGGGTGACATAGTGAGGCTCTGTCTCAGAAAAAAAAAATAATCACTGGTCTAGAGGGAAGAGTACAATTGTGACAGGCATGGCCACTAGCTTAGGTAAGTGACAGTGGACAAACATTACCCTCTCCAAGCTTTCACTCTGGAGACAGTGCCTTTTCTATCTGCTCTTTCTCAGTGTGCCTGGTAGTAAGGAGACCAGATAATAAAGGGTGATAATGATGAAGATGAAGGTGAAGACGAGGTGTGGATGATGGAGACACAAGGGCTCAGAGAAATCTGGATTTTTACCAGTCTAACAGTGAAACTTTTATCTCAAAAAAAAAAAAAAAAAGTCACTTCTCTGGTGACACTGCATGCATTTCAGGAGCTGTTTTACAAGCTATGCCACAGTGAACCTGCCACCCCACCTCTGGAACAACTAGATTTACTCCTTTGGCCCTCAACTTTTTTTCTTTTCACTTATATCAATTCCTGGCCATCAGAACGTGGTGGAGGCCAAGCAAGTGATTCCCAAAATGGAATAGTGCATGTTCAGGATATAAGCAAGCTACCCACCTCTGAGCATTGAGATGTGTCTTGAAAGCAGGTCAAGTAAAAAATGGAACTTTGAATTGTTGATTTATTACTTTGCTTTATGGCTCCAACCCAGCATGTTTCTATAACAAGCCATTACCCGACATACGTACAGTTTAGTAGATTTCCATTTATCAATGCTCATGTTGTTGCTAGTGGTGAACAGTCACATGCACAGGACTCCATAGCTAAAGTTTGCCTTTAACGGCTCTGAGCCTAATCTCTCTTGACTGATTTATCTAAGCATTACAATAGAATAATCGTAGCAATGCCCTACTTCTTAATTTCATAAAGGCTCTAGAAACTTCAGACAAAACTTGTCATTTCACAGAAGAATCCTGGCAGCCATGCCTGTCAAGTTGGTGGCCACCGTGGCACCAATGTGTGTGCCTGTTAGAGAGAGAGTGACACTATTCTCTATGGATGACAGGGATGGATCAGGTGGTAATCCGAGTGTACTACACCCACTGCAGTCCAGGATTAATTCATTTCCTGTCCACAAACAGTTTAAATTAAATTAAATCAAGTTTTTATTCATCTTATCACCATAGAATATCTGTCTCTCCAAACACCAAATTCACATTAGTGATAACCAGAATCCATTCAAAATAGGAGGCTATGTAGCAGATCGGGCAAGATTATAACTATCAGACAGACTTACTCAAATCCCACTTCTATCACTTACTAGACGGATACAATTGGACACATTTCTTAACCTCAGTTTTCTCCCCTGAAAATAGGGGTGATAACAGTATTAAATGTATAGGGCTTATATACAAGTTAAACAAGATCCTGATGACAAACATTTACTAAAGGGCCAGCACAGTGTATTCGGGAAGGATTTACCTGCTATGATGATTACTAGAAATAATGCCAATATTTTTTTTTTTGAGACAGAGCCTCAAGCTGTCACCCTGGGTAGAGTGCTGTGGCTTCACAGCTCACAGCAACCTCCAACTCCTGGGCTCAAGAGATTCTCCTGCCTCCGCCTCCCAAGTAGCTGGGACTACAGGCACCTGCCACAACACCTGGCTATTCTTTTGGTTGCAGCCGTCATTGATGTTTGGCAGGCTCCGGCTGGATTCGAACCTGCTAGCTCAAGCCTTAGCCGCTTGAGCCACAGGTGCCAAGCCAAATGATGCCAATTTTAAATAATTTCATATATAGAAGGTCTTCATAACTCAGAATTGTCAAATTGATTTGAAGACTAATATTTCAAAACCATGTTTTAGAATCTTCTGTTTATAACCTTGTGATTTCCACGCAGAGCCGTAAGCACCGAATGTGAGGCGGAAATGAGGGCTGTGAGGGTGAGGTTTGGGACCTGTGTTCAGTCTCTATCCAGTTCTCACATTCTCAGTCTTTTCTCCCAGTGAGCCCCAGCACTGCACTAGGATGCAGACTCTTGTCACTGCTCCCCAACAATCACTTACGCTTGATAACTTCTGTGCCTGTGACCCCCTAGCAAATTCCAGAAATCCCTTTTCCAAATAAGCAAAGACATTACAAATTCTGTGGTTAAATAAACGATGCGTACTGGAGACCAGTTTGCAGCTGTTTTCTATCTTCCTTGATTTGTTATCGTGCCTTGTTTTTTTGAAAACAAAAGTGAAACTGCAGCTAAAAGAACTGCTTAGCTTTCTCTCACAGCTTCACTGTCTACAGCAATCTCCAGGTACAATGTATCTGGATGGACATGTTTCCCTATTTTTTTGGCCCGCTTTTTTCTTCACCAATAGTTTCAAAAACATCTGTTTCCAAGACAAATCTTAAAGTTTGCTTTCACTTTTATGCTAGCACCTGTACAGATACATGTTTTGGAAGTAATAATATCATGATTCATTTTTAGCATAATTTAGGGCCAAATTATAGATTTTTTTTCAAAATTAGGAATATTAAAGAAAACATGTATACACAAATCTTCAGATGTAAATTCAACTTCTGAAATTTAAGTCTTCATTTTGGAGAAATGCACAGATAACAGACATTTAGATGAAATATAAAAAATGTTCTCAACCATTTACATTTCCAGAGGGCTATGTTAAAAACAAAGAAAACAACAAAATGATTGACTTTTGTAGGCTTTTCTTTCAGCTTTGTCCTAGAATGTCGATTTTAAGTCTTCACTTAAACACTATAAAAACGTAACTGTCATTTAGGGGAAAAAATTTTGTATTTTTTGTCCTGATACCTATTTTAATCTTTGCTGCTTGACAATATTTTTTCCCCTAAAAGTGTTTTTTAGACCTTAACTGGATACTAAGTATTTCATGGCGTTAATCATTTTTGGCTCTAGAAGACTATATTTTATGAATGCTTATTCTCTCATTACCCTGCAGACTGATGTCAGCAAACTACAAAAAAAACAAAAAGAATGTAAGCAAAAAATAAAGAGAAATTATGTAATATAAGCATATACCATTAATAAGAAGAAAAGGGTTAAATACCTTTTTGCACCAATGATGATAATATGCTTTTGGTTTACCAATATTTTCAAAAACATCTGTTCCTGAGACAAATTTTAAAGAATGCTTTCATTTTTATGCTATTTTCATATATTTAATTATGGAGAAGCTAATAAACTTCAAAAGGTGACACATTACAGAGGCTCAGCCCAGTGATTCACACCTGTGATCCTAATCTTAGCAGTCTGGGAGGCCTAGGAGTGTGGATCATCTGAGCTCAGGAGTTCAAGACCAGCCTGAGCAAGAATGAGACCCCCCATCTCTAAAAAACAGACCGTAGTGGTGGCGGGCGCCTGTAGTCCTGGCTACTCAGGAGGCTGAGGCAGGAGGATAGTGTGAGCCCAGGAGTTTGAGGTTGTTAGGAGCTACTATACTACAGCACTTACCCAAGGCAACAGAGTGAGATTCTGTCTCAAAAAAAAAAAAAAAAAAAAAAAAAAATTTAAAAATTTATAAAAAGGAAAGTAACATATTATAAAGCATTGAGAACTAAAGTCAAAGATTTAGTCACTGTTATTATTTTCCACACACCATATACACGGGGGACATAAAGTTCCAGTGCAACTTAAAATAGTTTTCACATAGTAAATTGCACATGAACATTATGTCCCCCCTGTATATTAGAAATGGAGATTCATTATCTTAGAATTAAGCATTTTGTCATTCATGTGAGTAATATTTGAGTGACAATATTAATCCCAATATTGATACAGACAATGATACACACAGTGTATTACTGTGAGGTGGTTGGGTGTTTCTCCATCAATGAAATCTTCATGCTTTGCATAAAATACAAACAGATTCATTATTTTACAACAAATTCCATCAAGAAATAATTTTGTCACAGCTACTGTGGGAAGCCGGTTGTGACCTTAAGAGTGGTACAGACTTGGTCGCTTGCATATATTCAATGATTGGGTTTAAATCATGAGTTATTAACCCCAACTGAACTCAGGACCAAAATCTCATAAATACCTTGAAAAAAAAATGTAGTGAATCAAAAGAAATGTTAAACTGAAATAAAAACAATCATGAGATAGCCAGATCATGAAAAATTGCTTGACTCAAAGAACTTTTAAAGGTTAGCACTCTATTAGACGTAGTTTTTTTTTTTTTTTAAAGAAAGCTATATGAGGGGAAAGACACAAGGAAAAGAAGATTAATATACTCATTGCCTACTTTTTGTTTTATTATGCTCATTTCTTTGTTAGAGGTTACCATTTTTGCAGCTGGTCAGAAATATCACATTCCTTGATGTCTCAGAAGGTTTTATGTGATGAAGCTTAACCATACTTTAACTTGAATAAGATATTAAACAGCTGTTGAAAATAAAAACACATTATGGATATTTGAACGGAGACACCAACGAGGGGAAAATAACTTCTCTTGGGGTGTGAATTAAGACTACCACTTCCTGTATTATTCAAATTTTCACAAATACACAGCAACTAAACCATGGGGATTCTAAAACATGGGTTCCAGATGCTTTTGAGAGGAGATGATTTCTTGGTACTTCTACAACTATGGTTAAAAGTTTTATTTTTAATTAATTTAACATATGGCATGTTAGGGAAGTAGGGGGATTGGATTTATTATAAGGTGTCTCAAGATGATATTCCATTACAAACAACTTCTTTTAAATGACTACAAGTAGCTTAGCGTAACTGTGCTACCTATAGTAAAAACAAAACAAAACAACAAAAGGATATAGGGTCATGTTTGAGACCATATCTAAATTACATGTCAATTTTCACTCTGAAATGGTATTTTTTAATTTCAAAAACCAAAAATTTAATCTTGATGTATCTTAAATTCTCTGTTGCTTGGCATATTGGCAATTTAGCATAATTAAAATACTGGCACATGACTGGTTAGTGATCTCATATATGAAAACATAGGTAACTCATCCCTCTATGCTAAAGAACCTTACTTCACATTAGTTTAAATTTTTTATATGCAGTTTTTTCCCATCCTCGTCTGCCTCACTTAGCATGCCAAATGAATAAATGAATACATGAAAGTTGATTTCTAGTAAAAAGAACTGTTCGAATCTGGCTGCCAGTCAAAGGGCTAATATACATAATAGATGTATATTAGTCCTTTCTAAATCCAGAACAAAATAATTTCAGAGTACTAATTTTGGTCATAACATTATATATTTCTTAAAGACACAAAAGTCCAACTGACTTCCTTTCTACTGCCAAAAAATCTATAGCACATTTCCGACATTTGAAATGCTACATTCTCTTTTGGAATCAAAGACAACAGTGCCAGAACGATGACAGGACCAGGCACTCCGATGTGCCTTGAGGCTGCAAATCGCTGTGCTCCAAGAGCCTGGTGAAAGAAGCAAAGAAACGCTGACTTCCTTCTCCCTCCCGTTCACCGTCCTTCTACAATCTATGGTTTTAAGGAAAAAGCAGACTTACTGGGCATTAGAATAATTTGACGTGGTATGCTCATTAATAGCGTGTCACCAGTTACCACTGAAGGCAGGAACGTTACCCACTGGTTTAGACAACAAAGGCTGACAACTAACAAAGTGGCACAAGGGAAGTCAGCCAAGTGTCTGAAGAGTGACTTTTTCCATCACAGTCACAGGAGATACAAAATTAAATGCAAAGCTGGTATCTATTTGGTACCTTTTTTCCTCCCCTTAGGAATTCGGGCTCTACATTTATCTTTGTGAGTGTGAGTGGGTGTGGAATTTCTGAATAATTATAGCATTTGTAATTATATGCTATAATTATTCAGCATATAATAAAAGCAAAGCTTTTAAAGAGTCCCACAATAGAGCTCTGAGGTATGTTATGAGCATTTATTTCACACATTTCTTCAGACTAGTTCAATGTTACACATGTTTTAGGTGAACTCCATTTCTGTGCAAGTCTAGAATCAGAATTCCTATTTTAGAGATTTACTTCAAACCATGTCTTCCAACCCAAACCACTATGGCAATTTCTGGAACTATGACTGCAGCTGAGCTTTCTCTTCTCATGCACACACATCACATTACAAATCTTTCTGTAAAGCACAGTATTTTTTTTCTATACTCATTATAGAAATGATAGATTTTCCTTAACTCTCCTTTTAAGAGGAATTAGAGTATCTGCTTCCAAATAGATTTCAATTACTTGGTAAAATTTAACAACACACACAAAGAGGGATAAATTTTGACAGAAGCACAAAGAGCAGAGAACATAAACTGTTAGTGAAATAAATCCTGATTTGATCTAGCATGATATCAAAAAAATCCAAATGGGTGGCGCTTGTGGCTCAAGGAGTAGGGCACCAGCCCCATAGACTGAGAGTGGCAGGTTCAAGCCTGGCCCGGGCCAAAAAAAAAAAAATCAAAATCGCCACAATTAGGCACAAAACTTGACTCAAAATTTCCTAGCAACTATAGCAAAAGTAAAAATGTTAAATTACAGTGTTTCCACTTTCTTTCTTTTTTTTTGAGACAAAGTCTCACTATGCCACCCTCGGTAGAGTGCCGTGCCGTCACAGCTCACAGCAACCTCAAACTATTGGGTTCAAAACAATTCTCTTGCCTCAGCTTCCAAAGTAGCTGGGACTACAGGCGACCACCACAATGCCTGGCTATGTTTTTGTTGCAGTTATCATTGTTGTTTAGCTGACCCAGGCTGGGTTCGAACATGCCAACCTCCATGTATGTGACCAGCACCCTACCCACTGAGCTATGGACTTTGCCCAGCATTTTTACTTTCTCAAGGAAGAAATCAAATTTATGTGCAAGAATAAATTTTTCCAGGAACTAAATTTGGGTACAAATATATTGTAGGAGCTTTGTGTGTATAGGATAATGAAAAATCTTCAACTGAGACCTCATAACTTGTATGATTGCCTCGCTATGCTAAGATAGTCTAATGATAACATGCTTTTGCGCTAACGATTATTGCCTACTTGATTTAAGAAATTTATTATAGTTAGTGTTTACAGATCTGCACTTCCTCAACTGGGTTGAAACCTCCTTTAGGATAGGAACTACCTAGAATCTTCATCCCTTTACACTACTTATTAAATGAAAGATTATTCACCCCCTTCTAATAGGAGCTTGAATAAAATACCTTGGATGGCAGTTTAGCTGGGAATAGAAATGGAGGGTGGCACTTACTTTCTCTCTATACTTCAAAAGCAATTTGAAAAAATCTTCTGTTGTCTATTAATACTCAGGCAGAGACTGCTGTTTTAAGAGTTGTTCCTTTGCAGGTTAATATTTTTCTCTTTATCCCTAATGTTCTTACCAAAGGTGTCTCTTTTTTTTCCTGTTCATCCCTCATTTCTGACAAATTCTTAACCATTGTTCCTTTGTGTGCTGTTCCTCTCTGTTTTGTTCATTTCTCTTGGTGATAGTCATATTGTATCATTTTACCCTCCATGGCTCTTCTTTGCTCTCACTTTTTTCAATCTCATGATTTCTCTACACTCTATTCTGGCTGAATTCCTTAATATTTACTACTTTTCAGGTCCCTAACTTTTCCCAACTATCCTGAATCTAGAGTTTATCTATGTCTGTTTTTAATTTTGAGGACCATATTTTTCAAAAGTTTTAGCAGTACTTTCATATGCTCTGTCCTGGTTTTATTTCTACGTTATTCTCCTAATCGTTTTTTTTTTTTTTCCTGAGACAAAGTCTCACTATGTTGCCATCAGTAGAGTACTGTGACGTCACAGCTCACAGCAACCTCCAACTCTTGGGCTTAAGCGTTTCTCTTGCCTCAGCCTTCCAAGTATCTGGGACTACAGGTGCCCACCACAATGCCCGGCTATTTTTGTTGCTGTTGTCATTGTTGTTTGGCTGGCCCAGGCTGGATTTGAACTGGCCAGCCCTGGTGTATGTGGCTAGCGCCCTAGCTGCAAGCTACAGGTGCCGAGCCTGAGCCATGTTCTCCTAATTTCTGATTCCTGTCCTCATCACTTTTAGGATACTAAACATCCTTATTTCAGACTAATCATTTTCACTTCATAGGCAGTGAACTCATCTTCCAAACATTAATTTTATGGGAGGTCTTCACCATCTTCACAACTGCGGGGGCGACCTATTAACATAATGCATAGTAGGGAAAATGTCTCTTCTTGGAGTCTCATCTTCAGAGGACCAAATGCATGCCCTTCCCCTCCTCTGTTGGCTAAGCCAAGGTTCCCAGAGCACTTGCATTAGAATCAGTTGACACACTCACTCTGGGGAGCCGAGACATGTAGATCACTTGAGCTCAGGAGTTCAAGACCAGCCTGAGAAAGAGCAAGACCCCACCTTTAAAAAAAAAATAGCCAGGTGCTGTGGTGGGCGTCTGGAGTCCCAGCCACCCAGGAGGCTAAGTCAGGAGGATCACTTGCACCCAAGAGTTTGAGGCTGCTGTGAGTTAGGATGCCATAGCACTCTACATGGGGTGACAAAGTGAGACTCTGTCTAAAAAGTAAAAATAAAAAATAAAATGCACTTTCTTGGGCCCCTCTCCAGACTCACCCATCTGTGAATATCTTAGGGGAGAAGCCAGGAGTTTGCATTTTTAACTGCATTTGAACTGTTTCTTTTGCAAACTGAAGTTTCCAGAATCACTGCATACCCAGTAACCTCTTAATTGGAAAATCCTATTTGTAAGAATCTTTTAGGCACTCCCTTACTTAGTTCCAGGAGGAATAGGGAGGGCAGTTAATACAACAATCAGCTAGACTCTTCACTTCATACAGGAAAGTAAACACTTGTAGTCAAAACCCTGCATGAAGGATCTTAAGAGCAAGGAAGTAGGCTTGCCTTGCTAAAAGAGTTATCTCGTTAGTTACTATCGAGAAATGACTTTCTGTGTCACCACCACGGTTCCTCCCTGGTGACTGACAAACCATCACCAGGCCTGAGAGGGAAGGAAACCATGAGGGACAGGCTTTAGATAATGGCTCTTGACCACTGGAGCGGGGCTTAGGGATAAGCCCGAGTATCACCCCACTCCAGCTGAGGCAGCCTCACGCCGGTGGACACTCTGTTCTCACCTCTTCCTTTACATCTGCCGCTGAGCAAGCTCAACCCATGACAAGGGACAAAAGGTGACTCAAACAAAAAAATGCAATGGCAAATGCTTGCTGCATGGACATTAATGCACAAGTTGAATGCTTCTTCTTCTTAAGGAAGAAGAGAAGAAAATGTTCAAAAGCTACTTTACTTCAAATAGAGCAAATGAAATTTTTTTCTCTCTCACCCCAGAGAACTCAAATTAATCCACATGAAAAAAGCCAACAGTCCCTTATATCAATGGGCAAGAGACATGAATAGAACTTTCTCTAAAGACGACAGACGAATGGCTAAAAAACACATGAAAAAATGTTCATCATCTCTATATATTAGAGAAATGCAAATCAAAACAACCCTGAGATATCATCTAACCCCAGTGAGAATGGCCCACGTCACAAAATCTCAAAACTGCAGATGCTGGCGTGGATGTGGAGAGAAGGGAACACTTTTACACTGCTGGTGGGACTTCAAACTAGTACAACCTTTCTGGAAGGAAGTATGGAGAAACCTCAAAGCTAGACCTCCCATTTGATCCTGCAATCCCATTACCGGGCATCTACCCAGAAGGAAAGAAATCCTTTTATCATAAGGACATTTGTACTAGACTGTTTATTGCTGCTCAATTTACAATTGCCAAAATGTGGAAACAGCCTAAATGCCCACCAACCCAGGAATGGATTAACAAGCTGTGGTATATGTATACCATGGAATACTATTCAGCCATTAAAAAAAATGGAGACTTTATATCCTTCGTATTAACCTGGATGGACGTGGAAGACATTATTCTTAGTAAAGCATCACAAGAATGGAGAAGCATGAATCCTATGTACTCAATTTTGATATGAGGACAATTAATGACAATTATGGTTATGTGGGGGGAAACAGAAAGAGGGAAGGAGGGAGGTGGGTGGGGCCTTGGTGTGTGTTACACTTTATGGGGGCAAGACATGATTGCAAGAGGGACTTTACCTAACAATTGCAATCAGTGTAACCTGGCTTATTGTACCCTCAATGAATCCTCAACAATAAATATAGATAGATATATATATATATATATATATATATATATATATATATATATATATATACACCCAATAGGGTGTATCAAAAATAAAGGTGAAGCTTCTATCCAGATATTTTTATAACCCGAGAAAACTTTAATTTGAATTTTTTTCTTTCTTTCTTTCTTTTTTTTTTTTCTTGAGACAGAGTCTCAAATTGTCACCCTGGGTAGAGTGCTGTGGCATCACAGTTCACGGCAACCTCAAACTCTTGAGCTAAAGCGATTCTCTTGCCTCAGCCTCCCAAGTAGCTGGGACTACAGGCGTCTGCCACAATGCCCGGCTATTTTGTTGTTGTAGTTGTCACTGCTGTTTGGCAGACTCAGGCTGGATTTGAACCCACTGGCTCCAGTGTATGTGGCTATTGAGCTATAGGCACCAAGCTGCTGAGCTACAGGCACCAAGCCAATTTGAATTTTTTTCCATCTTTGGTCATGGACTTTTCATTTGTGATCTTCATTGTTAAGACAATCTCATCCTCATCGTTGCTCTGCTATGAGCCCCTCCTTTCTTCTTAGTTTTTATGTGGCGCTGACACTAATGGGGCTTCTCTGTAGAAAGTGAGGCCCATGAGTTACAGCAGTGTGTTGTCACTGAAACTCCCAGCATTATGTTACATGAGGAAAATACCTTTAATTTAATTAATTGATTAATCTTTCTGAGACGGAATCTCACTCCCTGGTACTCCCCTAGGTACCATGCTGTGTCATCATCATAGCTCACAGCAACTTCAAACTCTTGGGCTCAAGTGATCCTCCTGCCTCAGCCTCCCAAGTAGCTGGGACAGGTACCCACCACCACACCTGTCTAGTTTATCAATTTTTAGTAGAGACAGGGGTCTTCCTCTTGCTTAGGCTGGTCTTGAACTCCTGAGCTCAAGCGATCCACTTGCCTCGGCCTCCCAGAGTGCTGGGATTACATGCGTGAGCCACTGCCTGGGCGGGAAAAATGCCTTTTTAAAAATGCCTTAAAAAAAAAAAATCTGTGCAAAGAGAAACACCCGTTTCTCAGAAGCCAGAGGAGAAGCAGGCTGTGCCTCTCAGTGCTCTGCTGCTCTGCTTCCACCCAGACCCTTCCACGGATCTGGTTGCACACTGCCAGGGGACAAGTCTGCCTGAGCCTGCTGCACTGTTTTCAGGACAAGTAACTTAAGGTGTTCCTAGTTACTACACATTTGACTATGTCATCTTCATTGCCGACATTTTCCCAGCAGCCATAGGACATGGGTGTTCTGTGTTAGACACAACAGGGACTTAGAACAGGACAAGATCCTCGTGCACTTAAAATTACAAAAAGTAATCCCAGTGCTCTGGGAGGCTGAGGGGAGAAAATCGCTTGAGGTCAGGAGTTTGAGACCAGCTTGAGCAAGAGTGAGATTCACCCCGCTTCTTTACTAAAAATAGAAAAAATTAGTTGGGCATGGTGGCACACACTTGTAGTCCCAGCTATCCAGGAGGCTGAGGCAGGAGGATCACTGGAGTCCAGAAGTTGGAGGCTGCAGTGAGCTATGATGATGCCACAGCACTCTAGCTGGGATAACAGAGTGAATCAAACAAACAAACAAAAAAGGACCAATACAAAAAAAAAAGAAAAGAGGCAAAAAAAGAAAGAAAAGAAAAAAATAGCAATATGGCAATCACACAGACAAAACGTCAATAACTAAAGAAATGCCCGTTTTTTGCAGATCGTAATATTCTCCTTATGACATTGCCCTCAGGGTGAATTTTAATATATGCAACAAATAAGCCCTCTTCTCATCAGTATCTCCCTGGTCAATCATGCAGGTAAGCAGATAGCTCGGGCAGAGTCCTCCTCCTCCAGTTCTGAAGAACAAGATGTGATTAATGAGTGCCTACCCCACATGAAAAAGGATGCAGCCATTTGTGCTGTGGAGTATCCAGCCCAACCCTAAATCTGCGTCCAACAGGGGAAAATACTGCAGCCAAAGCTCCCGGGGCTATTACAGTTAAAATGAGACCAGGAGGCCTCTGTTCTGGCTGCTGGATGAAAGGAAATATGTTCCCTGTAACTCAGACTGGAATAGGGACTGCATTTGCTCATAGAAAGTGTGTTAGAACAGAAGTGATGCATTTTTCATTTTTCTAGGACCTTGTATTTCTCCTGAGAGATTACCCCAGAGGGATGCCAGGTGTTTCATCAGAAATAAGACAACCTGGGGCGGGGGGTGGGGATGGGTAGAACAAAAATGTCCTGATGCATGCATGGCCTTGACCTGGACAGACAGGGTCTCCAGAAAAGCCCCTACCATGCTGAAATGGATGTTGCTAGGAGCTGCATCTATTTACCCCAGCTCCTTACTTTTTCTTGCTCTCATTTGGTATGTTTACCTCATTTGTCAGAGTGCCACAGCCTGCGTGAAGCAGTTTTTAGTTATCGGAAGCCCCTGCTTGCTGTGTTTATCTGAACCCTTGACTGGCTGTGGTTATCTGGAAGCTGGCTCTTTGATGCTTTGTTGGTTCAGGACAACAAAGCCTGAGGATGCACGTCTTGAAATAATGCTCACACTGTTAAGGTAACAGGAGAGAGGCTGCCACAAGGCACACTAGGGTCACTGCACGGGATACTTTTTGCAGACTGCCCCATGAAGGACTACAGCCAGGAGACCTGGGTCCTTGAGGGAGAATGCTTTTTGAATAAATGGATGAATTCTATTCCATCTGCAAGGAACCCACTGAAGGTTAATGAGAAAAGAGTGTGCTATGAAGGATGACTCTGTATTTTAAGCTCTTCAATCAGGCAAGTTCAATCTGATTTTTTTTTAAAGAGTCAAAGTGTTAGGTGATGTTAACCAATGAGAGCCTGAAGTTTTATCTCTGTTTCCCAGCAGACCCCCACCTTCACCAAGTTCTTAAATCAAGAATTCTTTCATTTTTTTCATCTTCATGGATGGAGCCCATTTAGTTCCCAGAAAACAAATGTTTGCAGTCGGTCCTGAGGTTTTCTCTAGGGAAACATAACTTCCCAGTCAATGAGACTGCCCAGAATATGGTATATATTTCTGCCTGCACTTTATTTATGTTTTACTGTCCACTAAGGAATCTGGATGAAAGGGCCTCTGGGAAGAATGGTTGATCAATTGGCTTCCTTTTTTTTTGTGGAATTTGGGAGAAAAGGTTTAAATACAACTAAGTTAATATTTATCTCTATTTTTGCAATCATTTACTAACAACAGGACCCGAAGAGGAACCCCCCCCAGTCCAATCTCATATTTACTATCATGCCCTGGGGTGCCCCGTGATGACCCTGTTTGCCTTTTTCCAATGGTAAGTTCGTGATTATACTTCTAGATGGCTTGTGCTAAGATAGCCAGTCAGGATTAAAGATGAGACATTATCTAAAACATGAAATGACAGGTACATTTTAACTCAGTAGTTTAGATATTTAAAAATAGGCTAGAGCTACTTGGGAGGCTGAGGCAAGACAATGCTTAAGCTCAAGAATTTGAGGTTGCTGTGAGCTGTGACACCACAGCACTCTACCGAGGGCAACATAGCAAGACTCTGTCTCAAAAAAAAATTAAAAAATTTAAATAAGAACAGGCTGGAATTTTTTATAAACACGAGAAAAATCACAAGATTATTATATGTACAATTGATACTTATAGTATCAACTCTGAAGGGTATTTTCAGTGCATTGGTATAGCCATCTAGTACTTAATATACTTTCTGACAAAATAGAAGAAAAACTTGGGAGCGAAGAATAAATGAATTTCTAAGGTAGCACAAAACAGCAAGATTATGGAAAACCAGGACATTTGCTAATGGTTTATTGAGATGTCTTTTTTAAAGGATACAATATAATTTGAACAAATGTCAATTTCATTATTGCAACTTGTAAAATGCAGAGTCATTCCTTATAGCTTTAATATGTTCATTCAGTCCCCAAGTCTTTATTTTTATTGAAGGTCAGTATGTAACAAAATTAATTCATTCATTCCCTCACTCAACAAATGCTTAAGGTCCCAGGTTCCAACATCAATGTCATTCAGGTTACAATGTTGTAAGAAGTAACAAACAATGTGACATTTTCTTTCTTGTTAGAATGACATTATTTAAAAGATCTGAACTACTTACTATTAGCTTTTTCTTTATAGAGGTTTCAAGGGTCACACTTCCCTATAAGATGTTATTTTGACATATTTTGATAAATGTAGTTGCCGTGAAATGAAGCAGCTGACCCTGAGAATCACTATCCATCTTTCAATGGTTATATCTTGGTTGTATTAAAATTCAATCCAAAAGGGTAAGAGCCAACCTAGAAGTAAAAAAATATGTTTCTAGAATGATAACCCCAAACTTATTTATTCCTTCTCATATTATTGAATTTATTTCACATGAAGAGATTGGTTTTCATGTTCCAACTCTGTCTACTGGAACCAGATTGAGATATCCACGGGTTGAGTATAAAGTGATAAAACTGACTTCCACAGGCCACCTATCAAAAATCAACCTTCTTATTTACAGTCACACCCTAGGTAGAAGGGTCCCCAAATAACTTCTTTATAATTCTAATCAGTAAAAACAGCATTCTGGATGTAAAGGCCACCATTTCTTAGAATTCCACCTCACATCTAAGTTTGTTCGTTTCAATTGCCCTCCTTTAATCTAAAAATTTAAAGATGACAAATCTGCCTTTTAAGAATAGGATGAGAATCAAATGTCTGAAGCCATCATGAAACATCATTTCAGTCTATTTTTGTTAGTGGAAATAGAGGCACACATTAAAATGTTCTGTAGAATGTTCTGTTATGTACAAAGATCTGTAGCACATTATAAATGTTACAGATGGGATGTTATAGATATGAAAGGGAACAGCTACACATGAAGGAGTTAGAGAATTACTAGTTAAGCAAGTGTTAAAAGTGGGGGAGGAAATAGCTTTTGGGGAGAAAGACATACACTATAAACAGCACCTGGACAAGCCCGAAGCCAAACTTGTCCTCGGAACTCCTCAAGCAGCCAGTCCCCTCTCTCAGCACCCTGTTTCTGGCAGCTTACCATCATTGTTCCTAGAGGGTTCCATAAGAAACCCCCTGCTTTTTCTTCTTCTGCATTTACAATCAGTAAACCAAACTGATTAATTCTTCCACTGAAATATTTTATCTTCTGTCCCTTATTTCTAATATCTACTGTCATAAATATAGTCTCCATCCACTCACAATAGTCTAATGTAAAAGCCTTCTGGCTGGAGCAAAATTCTAACTTGTTTGCAGCCCAATTTCTCCTGCACAGTATTGACAGAATTATTGCCCTAACACTCCACTTTTTAAAAAATTATTTTATTTTATTTTATAGAGAGGGGATCTGGCTGTGCTGCCCAGGCTGGACGAAACTTCTGGGCTCAAATGATACTCCCACCTCATCTAGGACTACAGGTGTACACCACTATGCTCAGCTAATTTGAAAAATATTTATTTTAGAGGTGGGGTCTTGCTATGTTGCCCAGGCTGATCACAAACTTCTGCTCTCAAGCAGTCCTCCTGGCCTGGTCTCCCAAAGTGCTGAGATTACAGGCCTGAGTGGCACACCCAGCCTCTAACATCCTGCTGTTTACACCTGTCTTGCACCAGCATCTCCAGTGAGGGTGCATCTTTGGAAACCCAGAAGCTCCCTGCTGACCTCCTCACTATCCTCCAGACTTCCTGCTTTGCCCTCCACACTTCACTGTGTACCATGCTCACAGGAAATATGCCTTCCCTTCCTCCTTTCCAAATCCTGACATATTTCATCAGTATTTCACTTTCTTCAGGGCCTAATACAACAATTCATTCTCCTACATCTGCACTGCTCTCTTGGGGAACCATAAGTACACATGTAGAGCAAGGGCTAAGTCTTACTCACTATGACAGCCCAACACCTGCACCTCGCTGAACCAGTGATAGATAAATACCACCTCAAATTCTTTCTTAATTATCTTTAGTGTATGCCAAGTTCCTTAAGGATAGGACCAATGTTTATTTTCCCTTTTCTAGCACAGTTTCATTCGATTAACATGCACAGCCCCAGACACGCTCTCTCTGGTGCACAAAGGAAAAGGTGATGAGGGAGGACAGGACCAAGTCAGCCCCTGGACTGGCTGCCTTCTTAGGCAGAAGTCACACAGTATCTCTTCTGAGGACATTAAGGAGAGTTGAGAGCAGCGTAGGAGGGAGAGGAGGGAATGTTCCAGAAAGAAGGCTGGGAGCTGATTTTATATTACGGGAGTCCAGGTGGAAGTTACAAGGAAATGGAGATCCACCTAGTGGTGGACCCCACAGCCCCCCTGGTTACCTTCCTCCACTTCGTGTGGTGGGGAGCTATAGATTCTACTCAATGACAAGCTTAGTTGTTGGGATTTCCTAAGCCTTGTTCTATGTGAATACAACAGAAGGCATTAATTAGTGAATGTCCTTCATTTACAAGCCCAGGGTGCGGCCTCCTCTTGAACTCAGAATCCTTATTGAAAAAGCATGAGGTTCCCATTAGCAAAGCCTTAACGTTTTTTTTTTTTTTGTAGAGACAGAGTCTCACTTTATGGCCCTCGGTAGAGTGCCGTGGCCTCACACAGCTCACAGCAACCTCCAACTCCTGGGCTTAAGCGATTCTCTTGCCTCAGCCTCCCAAGTAGCTGGGACTACAGGCGCCCACCACAACGCCCGGCTATTTTTTTTTTTTGGTTGCAGTTTGGCTGGGGCCGGGTTTGAACCCACCACCCTCGGTATATGGGGCCAGCGCCTTACTGACTGAGCCACAGGCGCCGCCCAGCCTTAACGTTTTTAATCAGCCCGCTAGCCTGTCTGCGCACACAGTGTGTCAACAGGAGACAACCTGGAAATGCCGTCTCTGCAGCTTCCTGCTCTCAGCACTCAGCCTCACGCTGTCAACTTCATTTGTACTTGATCCATAAAAAGAGCTACATCGTGATAGTCCCTTCAAAGTCTGGCAAGCTTTATTGATGGCCTAGGTGTGTGAGTTGGTTTGGCTTCTATTAAAAACTCCAAATTTGTTTTTTCAACTGATAAATGACTTCACTTTGTAGGTGTAGTTTTTCATATTCCAAAATAATATTCCTGACCTTGGGGGAGATTTAGATTGAATACTCTGTGTTAACCATTCACAGATTTTTCACATTTAGGTTACACACTGAAAAACTGGTAAGAACTTGATATTAATAGTCTTCCTGACACCATACCGCACTGGGGAAAGTTAAGGATTGTGATTACGCTTATTTTACTGGAAGAGAAGGGGAAGCAACATTCCAGAAATTTTCTTTTTTAATCAAGAGTATGGTGACTGGAAAAACAAACTAGCAAATTCTAAAGCATTCTTATTAAGATAAAGAAAAGAATTTTCATACAAAAAGAACCTGCTCTTAAACTATATGCTGTTTTGCAAGAGTGTCCCATTGTCCCAGGGGGGTAAGAATGTGTCTATTTTAGCACAGATCCATTGCCATGTCTAGAAAAAGAGATAAAAGCTAATTTTCTTCACAGAATAATAGACAATACTTAAACATAATTTAGTCTGATGTTCCAACTCCATTTCACCCTCCTAATCATCAGATAGTATGTCCCTGACTGCCCACAACACTTTAAGATAAAGCATAATATGGGACGTACACTACCCTCGGATTTGTACTCACAGCTACAATCCGGTACATCCAGCCTGTGGCAAGTCACCAGGTACAGCCGTCAGAGGTCTTCCAAAACAGATGCCCAATCTTTTATTTATTACAGACCTTTTTATTGTTACAGCTGTACCATCATTATATTTCAGAATAACTCCTTATGCTCTGTTTGTTTGAACTATGAAAGTATAGTCACCATGCCTTTGTAAAAATGTCTTACTGGAGAAATCTTATTCTTGACCCATCAACCCTAGGACTTAAAGTACATTTCACTTGACTGAACTGCCATCTTTACCGAACAGTGTCTGAATGATAGGAATATTGAACAGCCTCGCTTCAGAAATGCTCAGGATTACACTTGTGCTGTACTTTTGGAAGCAAAGACCTATGTAACCAAAACAAGCTTCTGGAAATCTAAAAACAAAAGATTGAAATAATTAAACTATGGCCAAAAATCTGAGACAAACAGGCTTTAGGACAAAAACATATTTCCATTGTACTTACATACAGCAGAATCTCTGTAAGGTGACCACCCAAGGGACTGTACCAAATTGGTCAACACCAGGAGGTGGTCACCATGAGGAACTAGGCCCACTCTACTGATACATACATTTGGCGCATGTCCAGTCTGCAAAAATTAGGTCAACTTAAGGAGGTAGTCAGTGGAGGGAGGTGGTCAGCTATGGAGGTTCTACTGTATTGTTTTTTATTCTCAAATCAAATTTGTCAGAGAAATACCAAAACATTCTTTCATGGAAGAAAAACTTATGTTTTAAATACACTTCCTATTTTAGGGCTTAATTATCTTTAAAATTATATTCAAATATCATAAAGTTTCTAAAAATTTGAACTGTCACATGAAACATTCATTTGACCCACCAAAATTTATTAATATAATTTCTCTTCTGTCTCTTTGTTTGTGTCATTAATTGTGAAATAAGAAAATCTTAGGCAAGTGTAGCAAACAGGAAGTTTTACTCACATAAAAATCCCAATGAAAACTAAACCAACTCTAAAGAAAAAGAAGTGAAATATATTAAATTTTCTTCTAAGCTCACTGGAAAATTTCATTATGTCCACTTTGATTTATTTTAGGTCATAGATGGGTGCACGTTCATTTCTGCAGCTGGTTGTGTCTACATTGGCCTAGAAAACCGACTACTGTACTAACATTGGTGCAAAAGCACAGTGTTTTGAAGAGAGGCACCCACCTTGTTTTTCCTGTAATAACAGCCACTTAGTATACAAGATCTTGAGGCACGCAGAATGACGGTACAAGTCATCGAGGAAATACACATTTCCCAAAACATTAAAATAACTAAACTGGAAAGGCCTTTCCCCCCTATAGTTTTGAATATTTGAGAATAGCAAAAGGACGGACCCAGGCATTTTAGTATTCCAATAATTTGAGTGGCGTGAGCAGCTACTGAGATCTGCTTTAAGAGACCTGCCCACCACCTGGACTAAGGGCAATGATCAAATCACCCTTCCTGCACCTGTGGGAAGCCAACAGGTGAATAAGAACCACTTTTCACCCTGTCACATGGTTCTGGCTTCTCTTCCATTTATTGCCTCTGACGGTTTGTCTTTGTGAGTTAATATCTGTAAATTCTGTTTAGCACAGATAGGAAGACACATAGAGAAGTGGGCCAGGCAACAGATAAAGTGGTCAAAAATACGTTTGTGTTGTGAATGTTTTTCAAGAGATTCATTTCGAATACATGATTTTGCCATTTATTATGCTTTGTTAGGCTGTTAAAACTGTTTAAAGTTTATTCATCTTCTGAATTTTATTTTTCTCATTCACAAAGCTGCTGTATTTTAAAAATAACTTTAATTTATATGTAATAGGCTAGCTTTACACTATAGACGGATAAAGTGGAGATGGTAGTAATGGACCATGCTGTCTCCTTCTTATCCACTTCCTTCCCCATTCTTTACCAAGTTTTCATGATATTTGTAAGTATAATGGGTAACTAACTTAAGAAAACACTAAGTGTGGGCGATGTCTGTGGCTCAGTGAGAGGGCGCCGGCCCCGTATTCAAACCCGGCCCCGGCCAAACTGCAACAAAAAAATAGTTGGGTGTTGTGGCAGGTGCCTGTAGTCCCAGCTACTCAGGAGGCTGAGGCAAGAGAATAGCCTAAGCCCAGGAGTTGGAGGTTGCTGTGAGCTATGATGCCACAGCACTCTACCAAGGGTGATAAAGTGAGACTCTGTCTCTAAAAAAAAAAAAAAAAAAAACAAAAGAAAAGAAAACACTAAGTGTAAACATGAAATGGGTATCTTTAAAATTTTTACTCCAAAATATCAAAGAAACCAACTCGGTTATGTTCAATCATTAAAGGAAATCTTTAGGTCTCTGGCAATTTATAACAGATAAATGCAAGAGAAATTCACCTTATGAAATAATAAGTGGCACAGCAGCTCACTTAATATTCCCACTCATTTGTGGCCCTGAATAAAAATGTGAAAACCATTTTGACAAAACAGATGTTGAATGGTCTCCGTGGAAAATGACCAGAGGCTTGCACCGTGTAATTATTATAAAATACCACGCATCAGGTACAAAGTTTGGCCTTCTATCAAAAGTCATTTAGGACAAAATGAGCAAGGAGATGAAAGTCTTAGCTTGTATTTTATAGAATGATTTCAACTTTGCTCTCTTTACTAAGTGTAACACATTTCATGACAGAATAGCCAGTCTCTCTAAACCACCAAATAATTAGGACATTAAAACTGAAAAAATGCTATCTATCATTTCAAAGAAAATACAGCAATGTAAAATTGTATAAAGTAACCTGGTTCCATGGGAAAAGTAACCAAAGAACGCAGAAAATTCACAGATGACCTTTTCATTCATGAAAAGGGAAAATTTCAAAGGAACCCTGGACTAACTTGTATATGAGTTTATCACTAACCCATCATCAGGGGAAAAAAAAAATAATAACTATAGTCCAAGAGACTTGTTAATGGGCTGAGAGCCCACTGGGGCAGAAGCAGGAGGGTTCTGGCTATAATATTTCTCCCCATCACCAGAGCCATCTGCCTGTCATGGGTCATATCCGCTTTGTACCATCAGCTCAGGCGTGCTCCAAGTTTATATTTATCAAAAGTCAAATCTTGAGGCTGGTAATGCCTAAAAAGGCCTAAAATAACCTCATAAATAAAAATAACAGGATATCACTACATAACCCTTTCTAAGAAAATATCTCTCGGAGGAAGAAGGGATTATAAAAATGGAAAATAAATTCAGTAATGACGTAACTGTAGTGAGAATGAATAGGAAACCCTAAATTAGAAAAACAGAACTTCAAAAATATGTTTGCATTGTGAATTTTTTTCAAGAGACTCCTTTCAAATACATGATTTTGTATTTATTATACTTTGTTAGGCTGCTAAATTGTTTCAAGTTTATCATCTTCTGAATTTTATTTTTCTCATCCACAAAGATGTTGTATCTTAAAAATAACTTTAATGTTATATGCAATACACTAGCTTTACAATATCAACAGTACTTGGAAATAAATGAAATGAGCTTTATTTAGCCAACATACACTGTTTTATCGATACACAAACAGAAAAAAATGTCATGTAATGAGATGATTAAGAAAAACATGAGCTTTGTGTCTTAAAGGTTATCCATTTTAGGTTACAGTAATTGATCCCAGGCACTTCAAATGTTTAAAACATTCCAAACCCTCAGCCAAATGTTGAAGAAATAACTCTGCCAGAATTTCAGTAGAGAAAATTTTAGAAGGCTGTTCAAATCCAAAGAAAAGGAAAAATATATATTATTGCTCAAAGTCGTACGTGGCGTTCTGCTTTCCAACGAAAGCCATCGCCAAATAAGCTTTCATTAAATTGGAACAAGATGACAAATACTAAAACTGAAAATGCATACAGTAAATTGAAACATTAAACATTACATAAGGTCTCTAAAGTCTAACAAAAAAATTCTGAGACAGAAAATAAAAGAAAAATATTTTCACTATCTCAACAGCTGTCCCCACTTTTCCCAAGACACATAAGTAAACTAGGTAATGGTCTTTGAAATGAAACTTCAATTTTTAGAACAGCAAAGAAGGAATACCAGTTAATTCATAAATTTCACCACCAAGATGCTCCAAAGGTGGGACTATTTACAGTAGTTGCAAGCACAGTCTACCCAGATACCCTTTTACTGTAGTCAGGCGAAGTGACAGCCTGCCAGAGATCCATTTGCCATAAACGTCACCCTCACAACAATAACATGTTGTATATAAAACTGCAAACTGGCAGGCAAGCAGCGATCGTATTGCATGGCAGTTCTGGGTACATTTTTCATCTTCTTGGACGGTTATAACAAAAACCGAACAAGTAGTGCGTTGTACAGCTCAAATGGGCCGTGGCATAATACAGAGATTGCAGGGGAAAACTTGTTTTGTCTTAATCTAGACGAGCAAGCAGAATTGAGAAACTTTCTTCTGACCAGGTAGTTGAAATATCACCAATCACTGATGCAAAGAAAACCCATCACCTAATTTTCACATGCAAAACATATCACCGGAAACAAATTGCAGCTGTTAAGCACACTGATTCAAAGGGACCCACTGCCACCGGCGCCTGCCCACCTGCTTTCAATGTAAGGAAACAGTTAACATGTTTAGGATTTAGGTAGGAAGTTCTCTCTATGAAGAAATTAAGTCTTGGATATTTTAAAGATGAAGGTTTTTTTGACCACTTACATATTCTAAGACAGTGTCTGCACTCATTCCTATCCAAATATTTCACCAAAAATATTTACCCTTATAAACTCAGATTTTAACTAAGGTGTGAACTGGGCATTTGAGGTCTACTAATTCCTTTTGGTGCCAATTAGCTGTAACAGTTCTGTGCAATAATTTATAAGCTGATTAGTCAACGCATCTGAAAGCTGAAATGTTCCCCCTGACATGCCCAGGCACCTCACCAGCCTGACAGAGGCCACATTCATCTTGGAAAGGCCAACTTCATGACTGTGCAGAGTGTAAACATAAGTAGGCAACCTCAGATACTTGGTGGATTATGTCGAGTGATATAATCTAAAGAGTTGATAAGTGTCCCTTCTAATACCCACAGGAAGGTATTGCCAAGTCCAAGCAAACTTTGCTAAATCTTTTCTGATGCTAACATGTTGGTTTCTTTCTTTTTTTTTTTCTGAGACAGAGTCTCACTCTTTCTCCCTGGTTAGAGTGCTGTGGCATCTTAGCTCACAGCAACCTCAAACTCGCGGGCTCAAGTGATCCTTCTGCCTCAGCCTCCAGAGTAGCTTGGACTACGAAGTGCACCCCAGCTGGTTTTTCTATTTTTAGCACAGACAGGTTGGCCTGGAACTCCTGAGCTCAAGCGATCCTCCACAGTGCTGAGATTACAGTTGGGAGCCACTGCAACTGGCTTGTAACGATTCCTTTTTAGCCTAAAGAGAAAACAAAACAAAACAAAAACCCCAAAACAACCAAAACAAGCTTGCTCTTGCCATAATGGTATCTGGTTGGCCCATTGGCTATCAGCTAAATAAAAACTGAAATGTGACATTTTATCTTTCTTCCAGCTTTCCATGCCTTTAATAACTACATTTCAAGTCATTGCCAATCAAGAATATAGACAAGATTTTATTCAGCTCCTATTTGCATGTGGTGCATTCTAGGAACCCAACATAGTGAAGTTAGAAAGACGTTAACTATAAGACACTTTTCACTTCTCTTTGATCCTTCTCTCATATTGAGTCAAGTTGAAGTCAGCTAATAAAGACGGGCAGTTACTCAACAAATACTGAATTTCTACCATGTGCTATCCATATATTAGCACCATGGAGAGAAAGGAATACCTGGAGAGAAGGCTGTGGTATGTTCAGTAACCACAAGAACCCCAGGAGAGGTGTGGGGTGCGTACGTGCGTGTGTGTTCCTCTGTCCCTGTCCCAGCATCCTGCTTCTCCTCAGAGCCAGAGGCATATGACTCATAGCCTGTGCCTGTCGACCCTTAGTCCAAAGGCACTCAATGCGTTCATGTTTAACACAGAAAGCATTCAGGCCCGAGTGCCCCCCTGCTAGAGCCAACCTTGTGTTTCACTTTATAGTAAGTGGCCTTCTGCCCTGCTCCCCAGACAAAGGGTCCTTAGAACTGGAGTTTCTTTATATGGATTTCTACTTTTGTAGGCTGTCCAGGGCACTAATTTCTCTAGGACTTTTAGTACTGGTACAATTCTGTGTTATTAAATGCCAGACTTCCTTAATACAAAGAACCAAAGCCTGCCCACATGGTTCGCCACATGTGAGAACCTGATGAAATCACAGCGGGGCTGGCCAAGGGGTCCATTTGATTATTATTAACCCACAGAACAGGGGGTGTAGAGTGCAATGATTTGGAGCAGCGGTTCTCAAAGTGAAGTTCCCAGACCAGCAGCAGCAGCAGCAGCAGAAAATACCCAGACCCCACCCAGAGCTACTGAATCAGAGACCTAGGGGATGGCGCCTAGTACTGTCAAAGTATGAGGACCCTGGGTGAGGGCTCGCTGAGGTTAGGAATGGCCATGTTTGAAAACCAGCTCCATTGCTTGCAACTGCCTTGGCCTCCGCGTGCGTGCTTCTAACCTTTCTCAGCCCTGGATAATTCATCTGTAAAGTGGAGGAAAAAATGTTCTAATGCCCGCCAAAGGGAGAATCATACAGATGCTTCCTGTGGTCTCTGGCACACAGTAGGTGCTCAATTATGTTGTCTACTCCTAGAGTCCTCACTCTTTGCCTTGCTCTGCTCTGTCCCGGTGACCTCTTATTTGATATACATATGTATTTTTAGTTTTTAAAATGACTCGCCATTTGCCTTCAGACTCTGCTCACACTTTGTTTCACATATTGAGCCGGAGTCTCTGTGTCCAACTCCCTGTAGGTTTTCTCCCTTTTTACAGTTAACTATTCTGTTTCTAATTCATAACACGACGATATATGAAGTTATATTTGATTATAATGTGATTCCAGGAGGACATTATTATTAATCACATAGTTTTTCCCTTACATATTGACTGGAAGGATTTGTTTCTTTTATAACATGCCGCCTAAACTGGGTTGGATTCCAAAGGAGTCATAGATAAATAAAAAAAATCTCTTTTGTTTAACAAAGATCAAAGTACAAGGTTTCCACATCAAATCATTTGTAACATGTCAACAATGTATTGCACCATCATGATAAAAATAGCAATTTCGATTCCTTACCTTGTGCTGGCCACTGTTACTTTAAGATCATAACTATCTCATGAAATGGATACTGTTAGCTGTATTCCATCATATGATAAAGAAACTGAGGCACAGAGGATTTTAACAAGTAGATGAAAGTTTCATGGCTGTTAAGAAGATCGATTTTAAACTCAGGGATATCTGACTCCAAATACTGCATTCTTTTTTGTCTTTTTTCTTCTTCTTCTTCTTCTTTTTTTTTTTTTTGGAGACACAGTCTCATTCTGTGCCCTGGGTAGAATGCTGTGGTGTCATCATAGCCCACAGCAACCTCAAACTCCTGGACTCGAGTGATCCTCCTGCCTCAGCCTCTCCAATAGCTGGGACCACAGGCACCCACCACCACACCTGGCTAATTTTTCTATTTTTAGTAAATGTGAGGTCTTGCTCTTGCTCAGGCTGGTCTCAAACTCCTGAGTTCAGAGGATCCTCCTGTCTCAACCTCTCAGACTGCTGGGATTAGAGGTGTGGGCTACAGAGCCCCAAATAGTGTATTCTTATACTACCTCTAAAAACACCAGACTTCATCTTAATTGTAAAACTTTTCTTAGACCCTCACACTCCACAAAGACCTGAACAAATTGGAAGGAAGCCAGCAATAAATCCAGGTGATGAAAGGACCAGAATAGATGACTTATGAGAAAGAGAAAAATCTGAATAAGCTGAGGTTGAGAAAAAAAAGAAAACACAACAACTGTTTATACTATAAAATGGAATTTTTTTTTTTTTGTGGCTTTTTTTTTTTGGCTGGGGCTGGGTTTGAACCCGCCACCTCCGGCATATGGGTCTGGCGCCCTACTCACTGAGCCACAGGCGCCGCCCATATAAAATGGAATTTTTATAGTTATTTGAAATAAAAATTTGGGGAGAACAAATGAGCTGATGTGAAGAAAAGATATATATATATATATTTATTAAATCATAGCTGTGTACATTAGTATGATCATGGGGCACCATACACTAAGAAAAGAAAATTTGAGGCAAAATCTGTCCCTCTCTTAGCCACCTCCCAACAATTTTACATTGGAGAACTTCAGAGAAGAGTGAAAAATTACCATCTGGGGCACTTCAGACTACCCAGACAAATGTGAAAGGAAGTAACTCTGCAGGCGGAGAGAGAAACTGAATGACCACTTGGTCCATGTCAAATTTTAATTTTTATGTTTTATAAATAAAACATTTTTTATTTTTCAAAATCACATGCATTTATCCTTCAAGCCTCTTGGGTCTCTTGGCTAAATAATGAATTTTTAACCTTTCACATTTTCATTTCCTTTCTAATGGGCTCAGTATATAAGCAACCCCCCCCCCCAATGCATAAGGAGAGCAACAATTAAACTCAGTATTATAAAAATAACATCCCAGGCTAAAAGGGAGGGCTGAATATTCTTGGTCTAATTAGACTTATTAGACAGTATATTAATTTAGGACTTTCATTCTGCATATTTAGCCTTAAGGGCAAATTTTACCCAAAGTGATTTTTATTTTTAAATCCTCTATTAATGACTATTCCCAAAAAGCTATTTTGACTCTTTCAAAATTTACTTTTACTTTTGTGGTACTAAACGTGAGTTGGGATAATGTGTTGGAAATTTCTAGCCAAATATCCTAATGGGTTAACTTCCTGAAAGAGCCAGGCTGTAAAGGAGGTTCAATGTTATTCCTAAAATGCTTAGTATATCCATTTGTTTCAGAAGTGTCATATCAGGGACAGATCAATGTGTTAAGAATTGTCTGATAATGTTGTTGAGGGATTAATCTCACAGACTGGATCATCAGCACGATTGTCTTTGGCATTCTGTGTGCACATAGCTCCATTTTAAGCATGAAAAGCCTTCTAATGCCAAACATGAGGGCCTATATATTGAATGATCTGCCTCCATTCAATATTTAATCCTGCAATTGAAGCCACTAAAGGGATATAGCAAAGTAACAAGATGAATGGATCGTGACCTCAAACTTGCAAAAAGACAACCCAAACAATTTATCTTTCTGGCCTATACGGCATTTGTGTCCAATATTCCTATCCCTTCGCCTCAGCCTGGGAACTGGAGATTGATCAATGCCACATTAGCAAAAACTTGAAATGAGAGCTGGGAATTTAGACAATCCATTGTTGACGCCCTCAGAATATCCCCCTTCAATTTCGTTTATCTGAAATCTAAAATCAAGAACTCGTAATTAAAAATCAATTTGATTCTCTAGACTACATTTTCAGGCAAACTGTGGAAAGAATGGCGCAAAGTAATCCGGGGTCTATGAGAATAAAATATATAAATGATTAAAATGAAAATTTAGAACTTTGGGCCTCAGAGCTTACACAGAATTCTTTGAAAGGATACTGCTCTCAAATGCAATTAAAACCACACGTCAGTTCTTCGGAGGGTAAATTCCACCTCGATTCATTGGTTAATTGCTTATTACCACATCACTCCAGTGTGTAATCTAATTTTTTTCACAAGCTAAGTGGGGTCAACCTAGGGTATATATACGGCTGACACCGATTCCCACAGCTTTTGCTTCTGTATGCTTGTACGTTTCAGTTGTGGAAGATCGGTTTTTCTTTCATAGTCGGGAGGAGAGTAGGTAAATTATGTGGCTTTTTACTTGGCTAACAAAGTTCCTACAATTAAAAAAATTTCTCAAATTTCTTCCCTAGGGAAATAAATATAAACATAAATCAGGCAGTAAGAGAAACCAGTAGGCTGTTCCACGAGAAGTTACAGGCCAAGCACAGCTCTCATAAGAATCTTCCTAATAACGACTCTTTGGTTTTGAAATAGCTTTGTTTTGAATCACGATGGGCTCCCTATAAACTACTCTCCCCTGGAAGTGCAACTAGAAGATTCTAATTATTCTCTGCCCCGCCTGTGGCTTCTCATGCGGGAGTAAGAGATTTAACTGGCTGCTCTGTCATACTAGTAAGTTGGCCGCATTTCATTTGATACCTGAAGTCAAGTAGTTTCTCAAGAGTTTCGAGATACGGAAGGAAACTGTTCATGTATATTAGAGGTATCGTTATTATTATGAACATGCCAGTGATCCTCTGTGATAAAGTGCCATTGACTTCCTGCCAACTCTCATGGATTGGTGACACTTTGTTAAGCAGTCTACTAAAAAAATCCATAACGAGATATTGGATGGTATTTAAAAATAATTATCAATGCAAGGGATCATGTAAAAGGTATCCTGTATCTTAAAAATGCTACCTCTAGGGTGGCTCCCGTGGCTCAAGGAGTAGGGCGCCAGTCCCACGTGCCGGAGGTGGTGGGTTCAAACCCAGCCCCGGCCAAAAAAACCACAAAAAAAAAGAAAAAAAAATGCTACCTCTAATGTCCAAAGGCTATGCTCATCAATTGTCTGCTCTGGGTCATTTAATTATTGTGTTTATTATGCAATTCTAAGATGAAAAATTATCATTTGGCAGAATATATATGTCAAATAAATTAGACCTGTGGAATGATCATTTCTATGATCTGATTATATGTTATTTGTATACTTTTTTTTTTCTTTTGAGATGGAGTCTCTCTCTCTCTGTGACGCTGAGTAGAGTGCTGGGGCATCATCGTAGCTCACAGCAACCTCAAACTTTTGGCCTTAATCAATCTCCTACCTCAGCCTCCAAAGTAACAGAAACTACAGGTGCCCTCTATAATGCCCAGACAATTTTTCTTTTTTTAGTAGAAACAGGGTCATGCTTCTGCTCAGGCTAGTCTTGAACTCTGAACGCAAGCAATCCCCCTGCCTCAGCCTCCCAGAGTGCTAGTATTACAGGTGTGAGCCACTACACCCGGCCCATGTGTATATATTTCTAACCATCTTATTTTTTTAGCACTCCAGTTTTCTGGTTTTCCTCCCCTACTTCTTGCTTTGCTTCTACATATGTCTAAAGGTGCATAAATCAGGACTTGTGACTGGAAGTGGGACCACTCACAGCAGTCTGCCCTTTGTTTTTACCTAGTGTTAATCCACCAAGTTTTATTTAAGCTAGACAAGTCTCTTAGACAACAGGCGATACTGAACACTCTTTTTTCCTAATGACTTGTCAAAAAGTGCAGGAAAGTAAGCCAGAATAGGATTCAAACGTAAAGATTTAAGTAAAATAACGTGTGGCTTAAAAAGACGTTTTCTGCTAGTTATTTTTAATGACATGCCACGTAGATAGTGACGGACATGCATCTCATTAAGAGCGAACGCTTCGATGATACCTTTTATTGCTCTAAGACAAACTGCCATTTGCTTTTTCCTTTCCCTGTGGGGTCTTTAACTTCAGCCTACAAAGATACTCACAAATCTCACTCATCCTTAAAAAATAAATTTCTAGGGTGGCACCTGTGGCTCAGTGAGTAGGGCACCGGCCCCATATACTGAGGGTGGCGGGTTCAAACCCAGCCCCGGCCAAACTGCAACCAAAAAATAGCCGGGCGTTGTGGCGGGCGCCTGTAGTCCCAGCTGCTCGGGAGGCTGAGGCAAGAGAATCGTGTAAGCCCAAGAGCTGGAGGTTACTGGGAGTCCTGTGACGCCACGGCACTCTACACGAGGATGGTAAAGTGAGACTCTGTCTCTACAAAAAAAATAAATAAATAAATAAATAAATTTCTATCCTTGTTTAGTTCCCAACCCTTCGATTTTGTACCCCAAAGAGCTCTTCTCATTCACCACTAAACTTCACTAAAAAAATAGCCAAGACAGCTTCTCTGGTTCCACGATGCTCCCTCATTCACCCCCTGCGACCTGCAGACCCACTGCCTTAGGAAATTTATGCTTCCCTTAATTTGTGTGACGCTGCACTGTCTTTAGCCTGCCCCCATTTCCTTACTGTCACTCACCTGTCTCCTGTCTATTTCCACCCCCACTCTGAATGGAGGCATCTCCTCTGGCCTGCTGGCTTAACCCTCTGTCACCCTTCTGGTCTCAGAGCTGTCCTCATGGCAATAATTTACGGCTCTTTGGCCGAGTCTGTGTTTCTAATTCCCTTCTATCTCCTGAGCACTGGTTCTCCTTTTCCAGAAATTGTAGTATAGACTGATGGCTGGATGTACCAGGAGGCCAAGTACATTTTTCAAGTTATGTGTAAGTAAAGCCATTCAAGTCACATCGGGGTGTGGGCTTTACCTTTTATTGCATCTTGCAGAAAGGCTGGCAAGCTGGGAGGTAAAGTGGAGCCGGTGTGTGAATGGCAGTTAGGCAGACTTGCGCGTTCCTCTTCCTAGTGCTACCAGACGTGTTAATGCCTCGTATTAATGGCCTCAGCACTGTACAGTGGAGCAGGTGGCAGCCTTGAGGAAGAATTACCCTTAACTGTTTAATTCCCATAGCCCTTGTACTCAAAGTGTGATTTTTTCCCCCACTTGAAATACAAAAGAACATAATAGATAAAATAGCCATCCAATTTGGTCTATCAGCAACTCGAGAATACTTGGAGTTGAATTGTAAGTAAAGTTAACTAAAAACAGGGAAAACTCTAGTCAGAGTCCATTTTCTGAAGCATCCCTTTAAAAATGAAGGAATAAAAAAAAAAATGAAGGAATAAAACATTTGAGCAATTTGTTCAGCTTATGCCTAAAATTGCTTTAAGTGAAATATTATGACTTCTATCTCTCAAATGTAATATAGAAGTCATTTTGGGGACCATTTTCTAGAGGAAAAAGTCAACTGTAAAAGGAATTAATTCAGAAACATAGAGGAGTTAGTAAATACGTTTAAGTGCCAACTGTTTCTTCACTGCAGACAGCCCCACAGTCTTATTATCTCTACCATCTACAGAATGAACAGCCTACACCATGTCTTAGAATTGACCTTTGAATAGAAGACGCTACAAGCTGAATAATCATTAAATGTCATTAAATTTATTGAATCTGCCCTCTTACTTACTGAAAATGGATGTTGCCTTTTAAATGTGCAGCTATTTTCCAATGGAGGCCTCCTAACCGCAGCGGCTGGTGACTGCCTTGTTTACTATGGTCTATTCAGGACCTGACAATGGACACTCAAAACCTACCTGATGGAAAAAAACAAAAATCTATGCAATGAATCCTGCGGAATCCTTAAAACGTCTGGGTTTGGTTTTAACCCCTATAATTTACTAGATATGCAACTCTGTACAAGCTAATAAACTTCTCTGGGCCTCAGTTTCCCATTCTGAGAAGATTCTTGCCCTTTTCTTTATTATGGGCCGGGTCATAAGCCTCACAGGAGGGTCAAGAGCAGCTCACGAGGGCAGGTATTACTTTTAATATTAGTCTAGCATAGAAGTCTCTAAAAGTAACTTGTTTTCCATGCTAGAAAAATGTTTACAAGAGGGTGGCAACATTAGGTGAATTCAGTAATGATCTGCAGTCAGGAAAGGGCCCAGACACATGGAAAGAGGAGTCAGGGCCCAGGACAAACAGCTGGTCTGTTACATGAACAAACAGCTCCCACTGCAGGACCATGCTGGGCTGGATGGGGATTCCGTCATGACCCAGCAGTGGACATCAGTGGACACCAGGGCATTCCCAGGGCCAGCATTGGGTAAAATTTAACAATCATCATCATACGAATTAGAACATGGAAGTAATCAGGCTGGCATGGTGGCTCATGCCTACGATCCCAGCACTCTGGGAGGCCGAGGTGGGTGGATCCCTTAAGCTCAGGAGTTCCAGACCAGCCTGAGCAAGAGGGAGACAGCATCTCTAGTAAAAATAGAGAAACTAGATGGGTAAGTGTAATAAAATAATAAATAAAATTATGGGCTTGTAGACATGCCTTTTGACTTTGTATTATATAAATTAAAATTCAATTGTTTAAAAAATATAGAGAAACTAGCCAGGAGTGGTGGCCAACACCTGTAGTCCCCACTACTTGGGAGGCTGAGGCAGGAGGATCAGCTGAGCCCAGGAGTTTGAGGTTGCAGTAAGCTATGATTCCACAGCACTGTATCAGTGTGACAGAGTGAGACTGTCTCAAAAAAAAAAAGAACACGGATGGAAGTAAGAAGTAATCAAAAATGAGCTGGAGAAGGCTGAAGGACAAGCTGTTGCAGTGTGCAAAGATAAGGACAATACCCAATTTCATGCTGAGGGAACATCATGGCAAGGCCCTGAGGCAGGAGTCGGTAAGTACCTCCCATCCCTGGAGCCCACGGACCATTCAGGAATGTCTGGAAACACTCAGAAACCACATTTTACTGTCATGACATTGCTAACGAGCTTGCAAATCAGGGCACATTGTTAGTAAACTCAAAATTGATACTGCAGTCTGCTTCCCAAGGCTCAACATTTTCCTCCGCTTTCTAACCAGGTAAACCAACAAGTGCTCTCAGAGGAGTCCTTGGCAACAACAACAACAAAAAGGCCATAACTCTCTTTAAGAATGTGTTTCTGCTAAGTTCTTCATATTTATAACGTTCTGTGACTCAACAGCATCACACAGATAAAGCCCGGAGGGGATGTCACAGTTAATAAATTATTAAGCTGCTCTCCTTTCTAACATCAGGACTGGGCAGTACAAAGGCTCGCTGTGGTCTGTCAAATGCAAACGGATCTGTAAATCTCCAAAAGAAGAATTATCTAAGCTAAGGAACAGCTGGCCCTACAGATCCCATGGCCCACCTGGGATCCCCTTCCGGCAGCCTGTCACTCTTAAAAAGTTGAATGCTAATACAGTCAATGAAACATAAAACCACACTGAAGGAGGTGGGCAACGTGCACCCTCAAATGACCTATCTTCATGCTTGGTAGAATGACCTTTAATGCGTTGTCTCTGAAATGCACCTTTATGCTTGCGCAGAAATAATCTAATTGATACCAGTGACTTGTTTAAAATATGATGCATACTTACACAAATTTCCACATTGTAATATTCTGTTAGACAGTTAAATTTCAGATTTCTTTGTGCCACATTCATTGAGCTTAAAATGACTACTATCTTAAAGTTATTATATGTAATTTTTTTTCCACCGACAGGTAAAATGGTTTTGAAATTACTTTAGCTCTGTTTTGAAGTCTAATTTCTATGGCCTGGACATAGTTACTTAACCTTTTTTTTTTTTTTTTTTAATCCCCTCTACCAAACCCAAATTGGCTCATTTTGCTGAAATGACTACAACAATGGTCTGGCTTTGATACCTTGTGTGAATGTGTTCTCTCTGAGCAGATTTTGGAGGACAGGTGGGAAGGGCAGTTGATGGGGGGATCAGATGATCAAAACGCAAAACTAGTACTTTCATATACACGTCCCACCCTCCCTCACCAAAACACAGGCAACTGCACTTACAATCAGGATGAAAAGTTGGAAAATATCCCAGTTTCATTTAAAAGAGAAAAGAGATTTGACATGTTAATGATGTGGGATGTATTGAGAACAGCATCTTCCTTCCTTCAGCATTTATGATTTCAGACATTTCTATAGGGATGTTACAATATAATTTATGTTTGAAATTTCAGTTATGAAAGGGACCGGATTTAATAACACTGACAGGGGGCTGGCAGTGCCAAGGGAGGTCTATCAGCCACATCTACCTCCGTCTATCTTGGTGCTGAGTATCAATCTGCTCTTGGAGAGCCAACAGCTTTTGATCATAGACTGTTAACTCTTTCAAAATGGGTCTCTGTGTTTGTGATACTGATAAATGTTTTTGAGAAATTGGGGTGGCTACAGAGTTTCACATTCAATTTCCTTTATGATCTAAATTTGAGATTTGAAAGCATGGTAATACTCCAAAGTAATAACAAATTTCCAGATGTTCTATGGAGTTAATCTTCCACCAAACGTCCCAGATAAAAAATTACATTGAAAACAGTAAGTGTGGTGGAGCCAGGTGGCTCATGCCTGTGATCCCAGCGCTCTGGGAGACAGAGGTGGGTGGATTACTTGAGCTCAGGAGTTGAAGACCAACCTGAGGAAAAGCAAGACCCCATGTCTACTAAAAATAGACAAGCTAGCCAAAATAGAAAAACTAGCCAGGCATGGTGGCAGGTGTCTTTAGTCCCAGCTACTTGGGAGGCTGAGGCAGAAGGAGCACTTCAGCCCAAGAGTTTGAGGTTGCTGTGAGCTCTGATGATACTGCTGCTCTCTGCCCAGGGTGACAGAGTGAGACTCTGTCTCAAAACAAACAAAAAAATACCCAAAAAGTTTGAGGTTGTTATGAGCTATGATGGTACCATGGCACTCCACTCAGGGCGACAGAGTGAGACTTTGTCTCAAAAAAATTAACAAATAAAAGTTAAAATAATGAGTGTGTCACTAAGTAGGTAGGATGGGTGTAGAATCTGTAGAATCAGAAAATTCAGGCAGAGCGTTTTAGATTTATAGTGTAAACAAAGAGAGAATAGCTAAAAGTTGCCGTGTAACCTCTGGCGAAGCTTCAAATCTGTGCCTAGTGCTTGTGGGTTATACTCAAACACAATTCATACGATGGTTTTTAAGGATTCAACAACATCAGCAAGATAGCACATCAAAAGATTTAACATAGTCTAGTGCATAGAAACTGCTTAGAGTGTTTATACATTAAATAAATGTTTATTACATTATTATCAGCATCAGGAGACCCCTTTTCAGGAAAATAACATCATAGAAGGGACTGGTAAGTTACTGGGGCCAGGTAGAAAGTGGTTCCTGGATTCCAAAGAGGCAATGACTGACTGGACTGAGCAAGGGGTAGTTTTGGAAAGAAAGGCAACTCAAGCTCCCCCCCCCCCATGGTTGAAAACACCGTAATCCTGAGACTAAGTTCCTCATAATTGAAACATGTTCACACACTTGCTTAACCATGGAGAAAAGGAAAATCCTAAAGCAAGACTGATTTTGTTTGTTGGTTTGTTTTTCACAGTTATTATCCCTTCGAAACTTAAGAGTCCTATTTGATATGTCATTCCTTTTCTTCAACACAAACACACACTCACTCCTGCAATACCAGAAGGTAAAAATTCCATCCGTCCTGTGTTGACAATACCCAGACATTCTTGGGAGAGCTCCTTTTGTAAGAGCCTATTCTTGTGATTAACTTGTTAACTACTTACATTTTTTAGGGTTCCAAATCATACCTTTTATGTTTACTAAAGTTTATGCACAAAAAGGCACAGAGATACTTTTGGGAATTCTAATGGATTGCATGACTGATTCTCTCCCAACAATAACTCTTTGTTGCATTCTTTATCCCCCTCCTCTTTCTTTTTTTTTTTTTTATCCCCCTCCTCTTTCTTACACTTCATGTCAAGAAGCAGTGAGATCTTACTAATTATGACATAATAAAGGAATATTAATTTATAATACTCTTGGTAAAGTTTTATTCTTTTAAGATAAATACGGCTTTTCTTAGGTCTGAAATCAAAAGCAACACAATTTTTAGAATGCAGTTTTTATATCAGTTTAGTGACTTTATACGAATGTCACTGAAAAAATAATATAAATAATAACAAGTTATACTTTCAAGAGAAAGAAAGTGTATTCAGTGTATCCTCATGATAATTTAAAGGTATACTTGTCATCTGCCAATAGTTTTAAGAATTTCTCAACTTACATCAGTTTCTTGGCACAGAAAAGGTACACAAGACAAATTCGTAAAAATATCAATTTTTTTTTTACCATTTCACTCCCCATTTACTTTTTTCCCCCATTTATTTTAAAAATAGCTTTTAACAAAAGCCCTAATCAAATATCATAATAGAATTTTGGTGAATAGAGTAATATTTGTCATCTTTATAAGGCGCACAATAAAAGTTCCTTCTGCCAGATTTACTTTTTAAGATCCCTAGCTTCCACAATTACACCTTCTCAACTCAACAGTCCCTTTATTTAATGTGTAGATGAAGGAAGTCTAGACCTAACTCTGACAACCAGAAAGACTTTTCTTGCCAGCATGCCTGGTGATGTGTGTGTGTGTACGCTCATCAAGAGGGCAGAGGTAATACATGTAAAAATGAGCCTTAAAGGCTGGTGTGCAGTTTGCTACACCAATTATTAAGATCTTGCCAATCTAGCTTTTAAATTCCCCTAAGCACTGAGGCCAGAATGCTAACTCTGTGGAGAGAAAATCTGTAAAACTGTTTTGGAGAAGAGGGGGCTTATTCAGCTCCAAGATTTAATATTAGTTTGAAGCACTTGGAGCCAAATAAAGAGGGAGGCTGTAAAGAAATATGGAATGTCGGCAAAAAGAAATAAAGGGGACCCAAGAAAGAGAAGAGGCATAAAAGGAGTCTGACGAGGGGGGAGTAATGAGAGGAGGGAGAAGGCAGGAAACCTGGGAGACAGGGAGGGCTGCGGGGAGGAGGCTCAGGTTGCAGGAAGAGGCCGAGCTGCATTTCTGGAGAGCAGTGAATATCCACTCTCTTCTCATCTCTCATGTTGCTGGCACCAGAGCAAAGGAAACCCATATATTTCAGAATCGGCGGTGTTTTTAAAAGCCAATGGAAAGGAACTAAAGCAGCACATTTTTCCTGCTTATTTTCCAGCTCCTTCAAGGGCTACTTTAGTGCAAATTATTTGGGGGGCAATAAATACTACAAATGCATTTCTTTGTTTTTAAGCAACCATAATAAAATTCTTCAAGGCTGCCTACTTGCGTTTACTCAGCAATTTTCTTTTACAGGAATGGTACTGAACGAAGAACAGTGTGGACAGTCCAGAAAAAAAAAAAAATTAAACCTCACAAGACATTTGCAAAGAAAACTAGGCCGTTTTTTCTGAGTATAAACACACGACTCCTTTCCTTTACAATCTGTCTCTGAATGAACTGTCTCCTGCAAGTAGCACATGCTTCTTCGTTTGATAAAATCTACTTCATGGGGTGTGTGTGAAGGACACCAGCATCATTATTGTGCCATTTCCCACGGGCTTTTCTCAAATCCCTGCCCCTTCTTACACAGCGTCTGTCCTGAGTGAAACCTCCCAGCCCGGGAGGGTGGCAGGGGACACCAGAGCTCACGCCATCTGTGCACAGGAAGATGATTTTGGCAGAGCCAAAATGAACTGAATCGTACATATGAGGTCAGACAATTAAGTTCGCAAACTCATCTTAGAAAAAGTGCTACATACCTCATTGCTGAATAATGGTGGTTACCAGATGGCTATAGTGATGCTCAGCAATGAGGTATGTAGCACTTTTCCTAGGATGAGTTCTCAGTCTTATTTGTCCAACCTGGTGTATTCTTAGGACAAAATTGGTGCTTGTCCCACTGACAAAGACTCTCTCCTGGCCCAAACTTTAGCCCCTGGTTCTCTTTTTGACTAGGCCTGGGCCTCTCCCCGCCTCTCCCTCCCCCTTCCACTTGCTGGGCCTACAAAGCTTAGTTTTACCCGGAATCCTGCTAAGTCCATTTGGCGAGAATTCCTCACCCTTAATATCTGATCAAATTCCTCATCCCCACCCTTGAAGGGCCTGCTTTTAGCACGAATCCCACTGAGTGAGCTGGAACTGTCCCCACCCCACATCTCTTCTAGGAAATTTTCCACCCTCCACCCTCTACAATCAGCTCTAGTCTGTGAATACCCACTTGCTCTTATAGTTTAAGTTGATCTCTCTCCCCGATTACAAAAGATTTGACCCAATTGTAACAGTCTTGAATTAAAGTCTTCCTTACTGTTTAAACATGTGTCAGAATAAATTTTTCCTTTAATACCACCATGGACTAGGTGGTCCTGATAAGAAACTGGAACCCTTAAGAACCACAGCAAAGGGGATTGGCTTGGTAAAAGCTTCAGCATGAAAATTAGGGGTCAAGGTGCCACCTGGGTCCAGCATCGGGTAACCTGAAGAGGATCCGCTCACCTGCCACACATGCGATCAAGATAATAGGTTTCCAAAAAGAGGCTGTATTTTTTTTAAACTGGTCACTACGGCTCATGCCTATAATCCCAGCACTCTGGAGGCCGAGGTGGGTGGATCACTTGAGCTCAGGAGTTCCAGACAAGCCTAAGCAAGAGTGAGGCCCTGTCTCTACTAAAAATAGAAAAACTAGCTGGCGGTGGGGGGGCACCTGTAGTCCCAGCTGCTTGGGAGGCTGAGGCAGGAGGATCACTTGAGCCCAAAAGTCTGAGGTTGCTGTGAGCTGTGACATCATAGCACTCTAGCCTGAAGAACAGAGTAAGACTCTGTCTTAAAAATAAATAAATTTTTTAAAAAGAGAGAGATTTTTAAAGATTAGATGAAGTTGGGGATATGGCTTCGACCTCTGCCTGCCTTTTGATGTCCAGGACCTGAACAAAAAAAGTTCCTAGAGGCAAAGGCTACTTAGCCAGTGGCTCTCTGGAAAAGTCCTTCACCCCTCCCCACCCTGCCCCATTTGGCTGGGAATGCCACCGTTCACTTGTGCTATTTTGAGTGTGAGATAAGCATCATAATTCCTGGGTACAGATTTTAAAATATCAAAAAAAAATCAAATAATGACAAAATATCAGAAGTTAAAGTCAATTCAATGAATCACCACTAGTCTAAACTGATTGAAGTAAAGAGGCATTACTAACACAGTTTCTTTGAGAATTAACTCCTTTCTTTACAAATGGTGAAGAAAAAGACCTCAGCAAACAGAAATCAATTCAGTTTTCATCTCTCCCTACTTGCACCTCAACAGGCTCTTATCTTTATCAACAACGTCCTTTAGTCTCTTACTGGTAACAGATAGTCAATCAAATCCACAAACTCAGCAAACTGCCCTTCAAGTCCCTTTTCAATAAATTCTCTCACAACATCATCGCAGGAGGTGTCCCTGCTACCATTACCTCAAAACCAAGATGCATATTCTACTTCCTGCAATGTCAAAAACATTTATCTGACACCTTTACTTGGTATCAAAAAAAGAGGGACATAGGAGCAAGACCATTTCTTCCCTACAAAAGAAACAACAAGCATAGAACATTTCATGGAGCTCCCCGCCAGTATTCCAGTCTCCAGTCTTTAGGGGAAAATGAGTCTACTGTTCTTACGCTTCTCCAAAAACCATTACTTTTTCTTTAACAGCTACTGATGTTTTCCTCATCCCAGCATCTTCCTTTTTTGTTTTTTGGTTTTTTTTGCCTGGGGCTGGGTTTGAACCCACCACCTCCAGCATATGGGACTGGCGCCCTACTCCTTGAGCCACAGGCGCCGCCCTCTCATCCCAGCATCTTAACCATCTCAGTGTCCTGAGTGTTTTTCCTACATCCATGGCCCTTCCTCTTTGCACGTTGACAGACACATAACTAACTGGAGTGAAAAGGAGCTAGGAAGACACACTTGGGATCAATTCATCCTTGGCAAGAGAATTGCCTAATAGGTTTTTTTCCGTCTCTAATTTCTGTGATTTCCCCCTGTCAGGGGGATTCCCAGACTGATTCTTTCCCAGCTGTCAGAAGCACCTGCTCTGCTCAGCCCTGGTGGGGCCCTTCACAGCTGTCGGGGGGGCTTGTCCCTGGTCAGAGCACCCACAGCGCCCTCCGGAGGCCACATTATGGAGGGACTCAAGGACTTCTGGCCACAGCCCTGGGGTGCCCAATCCTGTCAGCCTCTGATCATCAACAACTTCCTCCATGGCCCCAGGGGACAAACTGGAGGAGGCCAATGTGAGGTCAGGAAGGCGAAGAGGGTATGTGGCAGAGACTTTCAAGAAAATTTTACTAACTTCTTCTGGGATGTCAGCCAAAGCTTGGGTTAACCTTGGTTGTGTCACTGGTAAACTAATCACCCCTTGTGGAAATGGGAAAGCAAGACGTGTTCTTCGTCAAATTTCAGGAAACTGGTGGGTTTGGTGAGCTGTTCACCTCTCACCCTTGCACTGCTCTGAGTGACAACCCAGGAGGTCTTTCCCTCTAGTCTTTGTTTTCATATGTAGCTGAAGATGCTTGACACGCTACTATCAAAACTGATTCCGTCTCCTCCTCAGCATGTGTGTACACTATGAGCTATGAGCAAGCATAATTTATCCACAGGGCACATATGAGGCCTGACAACTAAGGTCACAAACTCATCCAAGAAAAAGTACTACATACTTCATTGCTGAATATCCAGCTCATAGTCTACCCTTTAAAGAAATTTTGGAACTCTTTTTTGGAATGACCATCAGGACTGTCATCACCCCCCAAACAGTCCATTCCTTCTGCCTCATTTTCATGACCATCTTTTTTTGCTGAAATGCCCCTCCAGCCTCTGGACATGGGCCACCTCCTCCCCTAAGTTTTTGTGACAGTTTAAACTGGCTGCTAGCTCCTCCTTCTGGGAAGCACCACACTGCTCTGGGGGAAGCCAGTGACGGTGAGCACCTGCCAGGTACTCAGCTATTCCCTGCAGTCTTGGGGAAGCTGATCTAGAAAGTGCAGCTGAGCTCTGAAGTCAGACTGGCCTGAGCTCGATTCCAACTCTTGGCATTTTGAGCTCTAGGATATGAGGCAAGTTGTTCTCTTTCCAAAACTCTCTCATGGGTTCCCATCGTAATTCTGGGAGGAAAAAAGCACTGCTGCAATCCAAAATAGCCTTTTGAAAATTCACAATCCTTTAGAATCCAAACTCTGGAAAATACGCTTCTTTGTAAAGTATTCAAGAATGGAAGAAAAAGTATCCAATGTACTCAATACTTTTATGAAACAGATTTATAATTACTCACATTTCTTATGAAAGATAGATCACAACTATAGCCTAGGGCGAAGGAAAGAAGTGGAGGGGGATAGGAGGGGGGAGTTGATAGAGAGAGGGTAAATGGTGGGACCACACCTATGGAGCATATTGCAAGGGTATAAGTCAAATCTACCAAGTACAGAACATAATGTCTTAACGCAATGATTAAGTAAATGAGGTGAAAGCTATATTAATTAGTTTGATGTAACCATTCCAAATTGTATAAAAAAAATCAACACATTGTACCCCACAAAAGCATAAATGTATTCATGATCTATGTGTATATGAGTTAATAAAAGGGAAAAAAATAATTAAAGGTATTAAAAAAAATCCAAATTCTGCAAAGCCCAACTTTCCTGCCTCCAGCAGCCCAGCCCTGTGTTCCCCTAGCGTTCGTATCCTCACTCTCACCCAGAACCTTGCCCACTATGCTGACTGGCTCATTCTGATCTCTTAAGTCTCAAGTTTAAATTTGTCACTTCTTCAAAGAAGACTTCTCTGAGAACCCAATCCAGAGAAGTCTCTTCTCTTCCAGCTTGGATGCTCTTTCTCCCTGAAGACAGTTCCTTTCTTTGCCTCTGAGGTGATTACATGTTTTTGTGGTTGCATTGTCTAGGGTCTGTTTTTCCCACTGGGCTGATACGCCATACCAGGCGTCCTCAAACTTTTTAAACAGAGGGCCAATTCACTGTCCCTCATACCGTTGGAGGGCTGGACTATAGTTTAAAAAAAAAAAACTGTGAACAAATTCCTATGCACACTGCACATATCTTATTTTGAAGTAAAAAAACAGAACGGGAACAAATACAATCATACCGCCTCATGTGGCCTGTGGACCGCAGTTTGAGAACCCCTACACAAGCCCTCAGAAAGACAGGGCACACATCTGTGTGATTCATCACGACATCCCCAGTCTGCATAACGCTTTAAGAGATACAGAGATAGGTGGGGCATGGTGGCTTACACCTGTAATCTCAGCACTCTGGGAGGCCAAGGCAGGAGGATCCCACAGTTCAAGACCAGCCTGAGCAAGAGTAAGACCCTGCCTAAACAACAACCAAAGAAAGCTGAGAACAAAGCCGGCCTAGACTGGGTACTCAGCCAATGTTGGCTACTGCTTCCAAACTGCCATCCCCCCAGGAGAACTGCCTTCTCCTTGGACCTTCCCCACAACCCAGCTCTGGCACCCACCGGCATCCATCAGTATCTGCCTGACAGGATGCAGGCACGCCATCTGAAGTCATGCTTTTTCATTTCTACCAAATTTACTCAATTTGATTCACATACAGAGATTTGCTTCTTTAGGATCACACGATAAAACAGTCACTCAAACTTTGCTGCTGTGACCGACTTAGCCAGCACACATGTCAAAGTCGGAAATGACATGCCAGCCTCACGCACTGTGCAGAATTCTCTTTGGGAAATTCTCCTCCTAATTAAAATTTAAAAATCATATACATATATTGATATATATATATATATACATATGCATGATAAGTTTTATATGAGACTGTTTTATGTATGTCATAAATGAGGAAAAAATTAAAATATTTGGATTAAAAAAAATTATGACTCAACATGCTTCTATCCAACTACAAAATTTGATTGAACAGAGAGAATTTGAGAATTTTTGCAAAGTAGGTCAACTGTAGGATTCCTGAATTGGAGCACAATTGTTTGAATCTTTCTGTATGGATCATTAGCAAGCTGTCTGGGAAACAGAGGAGGTACTAACCAAAAAATGTGTTATAGGTTAGGCGACCATTTAGTTTAATGATCAAATCAAGACATTTTAAGAGTGAAAGGAGACAGTGTTGATGACATTGGGACGACAGACATAAACCTGGACTATTCCAGGGTTGATATATTGTGTTCTGGATTAATAAAAAGCTTGATTCTGACTCTATTGTCCCAATAAAAACAAAGATTTTCATACTTTACAATCAATCGCTATGTCTAGCATTTTCAACTGTTATTGTCTTCATTTATTTTTGATAACATACTTTTAGAATGTAGTTCAGCCTAATATAATTATCTGATTCACCCCAACAGTGTTCACAGAAAGAAAAAAATATTACCAAAAACCAATCCCAATGTCGCAAAGGTAGGGGTCCCAGGTCTCCCGCTCTGGTTCAGCCACCTTCCTGTGCCACCATGCTGCTGTCCCTAAGTCTTAGGACTGCCAGCATGACTGGCTTTATCTCCTACCTAAATACATCTTAGCCGATGTCTGGATTTGTATTTTCAAAACATGTCAGCTCATCACACCTATTGCATTTTAAATGATATTTAAAATTGAGGTAAATAATTTAAAGAGAAAATATCAAGGGCTCAAAACGGCTATCTTTAAATATAATGCAATCAGGTAGGTATTTCTGCAATGTCTGGTGACATTAATATGGTGATACTGAGTAACTGTTGACAATAAGTCAGAAGATGTAGCAGAGGTCTTGCAAGAAAATTACTCCCAGGTGACAAAATATTGAAAATGCAATTATACTCTGTTTATTACAGGCTTGCATATGTTCCTAATGAAGACCTTGATAATAAACAAATTAATGGAAACACAGGGGAGTACTTTTAGAAATATTTTTTCACCTTATAACAGTATTCCATAATATTGATTTTTAAAGTGGTCCAAATGACAATGTAAACCTTGCTAAAAAATTCTTAACATAAATTATATGTACAAGACCATACGACATATTAAAGCACTCAAGATTATGAAAATAATTTTAATATATAAGGACGAGATGCAATAAATTTAATGTTCAAAATTTCAAGTGATACAAGTGCATAAATCATTTAGGCAAGAAAACCTAGTGAATGCAAATAAGAAGGCACCATAATAGGAGATGGACAAATGGTCTGAATTCTAATTAAAACCGTATGTCATGGAAGTCAAGGATTCATCCCCCCTCTTCCAAACATAGTGTTAAAAAGCATTCAGACCATGAAACTTTTTGTAAGATATTTTAACAAAAGGACAGACTATTACAAACGTTTGCTTTCCCAACAAGAATAAAAAGGGTTTTCTGCATAGGGCTAAGTATTTCTAATGATCTTTCCCACTCTTTTTTTTTTTTTTAAATGATCTCTCATTTATTGTTAGTTATGATTCAGACATCCTGTTAAATATACCAAGTACATTATTTTTTTTTTGAATTTTACACTTTGTTTATTTATTTATTTTTTAAAATTTATTGTTGGGGATTCATTGAGGGCTTTTCCCATTATTTTCTAATGTTGCATATAGTTCATTGAACACTTCATTCCTTCAGCTGTTGATAAAATTTAACTGGGCACCTGCTTTGGGCGTGCTGGCTCTATTGCTTGCTGCTCAATTATCGACATAAAAACCTAGTTCCTCTTTTCTAGGAAAGACAGATACACAGATAACTTCAAAATAGAATGGTAAATGCCAGATGCAACCAGAAGCACCAGTGGGAATTCAGAGGCGGTGCAGCTCAGTGCCCTTTGGGTTAAAAGAGAAGCCGAAAGGAAGAGGTCCTTAAGCCAAGCCTTGAAAGACTGGAGGATTTTGATCAGCCAAAAGTAGTTAAAAGAGTATTGCATATTGTCAGCATGGCATGATCAAAGGCAGAGAGGCAAGCACGCACATGATTATTCAATGCGATGGCACATGATAAAGAAGAGTCCCCAGGAAAGAAAAGGAGGATAAGATTAATAGGGGTTTAATAATGGGAAAGGGGCCAGGCGTGGTGGCTCAGGCCTGTAATCCTCGCACTCTGGGAGGCCAAGGCAGGTGGATCACTGGAGATCAAAAGTTTGAGACCAGCCTGAGCAAGAGAGAGACCCCCATCTCTACCAAAAATAGAAAAACTAGCCACGCATTGTGGTGGGCGCCTGTGGCCCCAGCTGCTTGGGAGGCTGAGGCAGGCAGGAGGATTATTTGAGTCCAGGAGTATTTTGTTTTGTACCTCCTTGTCACTATTTAAAAATTTCAACATATTATGGGGATGCAAATGATTTTGGTTACATGGATATGAGCCCAGGATGCTGAGGTTACAGTGGGCTATGACGGTATCACTGCACTCTGCTCCAGTGACAGAGTAAGACTTTGTCTCAAAAAAAAAAAAAAAAAATTTTTTAAGTTAAATTCATAAGTAACAGGAAAGATAAGCTGAGAGAATTTATGGCTTGCTAAGAAGATTGATTCAACTTCTGCCCTGCCTTTGCTGGTGAACAGGCATTTGTGGAGCCATGATCAAGAGTATTAGGAGAAAGGAATAAAGATATTTGGATGTAATGAAAAGACAAAAAGAAAAACAAAAATTTGAATTAAGTAATATATATACACTCCTTATATAGTGGGGACTAAAAAAGGTTTTGAAATAAATAAATATAGGAAAACCTCTGTAAGGTGATCATCCAAGGGACTGTAACAAACTGGTCAACATCTGGAGGTGGTCACCAGGAGGAACTAGGCCCCCTGCACTGGCACATGTGGTACATGTCCAGGCTGTGAAAATTAAATCAAAGGGGCGGCACCTGTGGCTCAGTCGGTAAGGCGCCGGCCCCATATGCCGAGGGTGGCGGGTTCAAACCCGGCCCTGACCAAAATGCAACCAAAAAATAGCCGGGCGTTGTGGCGGGCGCCTGTAGTCCCAGCTGCTCGGGAGGCTGAGGCAAGAGAATCGCTTAAGCCCAGGAGTTGGAGGTTGCTGTGAGCTGTGTGAGGCCACGGCACTCTACCGAGGGCCATAAAGTGAGACTCTGTCTCTACAAAATAAATAAATAAATAAAAAAAAAATTAAAAAAAAAAAAAAAAAGAAAATTAAATCAAAGTAAGGAGGTGGTCAGCTACGGAGGTTCCACTCTAGTTTGAATTTGATATAAGTGTATGGCAATGGAAAGATTTTATGTTGGGAAGTGAAATTTTGGAAGTGATTTGGAAATGGTTAAGTGGGAAGAGAAAATAGAAAGTTGAGCTGTCCATGGGCAAGTCATGCTGAGTGCTGTGAAGAGAAATATGTAATGCAAGTCATGTGACTTCACAATGTTTTAAGATTTTTATGGTGGTTTTTAAGTTTTAAAAACTTAAAAAAAAATCTTCCATTATGAAAGAGATAGTTTACAGCCCATATTTGCAGCTACAGAAGGCAATATGATTTTAAGTAGCCAGGAAATAGAAAGGATAGCAAAGACGTGTAAGAGGCCAAGGAACAAAGAGCAGAATTCAAAATCAAATATAATTCAGACTTTGTTGTGAAACACGAATGATTGTAGTGACTCCTTTACTAACAAAACACTTTGCTAAGGGGCTAAGCTTTAGTGGAAGAAGGGGACATGTATCTAAATGATACATTTCCCAGAATAAGAAATTAGTGCAGAAAAGTTAAGAGACAAAACCTTCAACAAAAGAGGCCCGAAACACACAGGTGAGTCTAATTCTCTAAAATACTGTCTACCACAGAGCCTGCCAGGGTTCATTTCTCAGCATTGTAGACCCTGAAAAGTAAGGAATGATGCCTTGGTTGTGTTTGTTGAATGAATGAATAAAGGAAAATCAAAGTAAGGAAAACTCGGATAATAGTGTTTTTTTATAAAGTGGGGAAATCTGAAATAAAGTTCAACAAACGCTATATAACTGAAGAGAGAGAGACCCAAAAAGAGAAACATGGGAGACATTCTCTCAATAAGGAAGGTGTGATTCCAAAAGATCCCCAAATGACTCCAGCGAACTCACAAGAAGCTCAGGGATTTCACGGAAAGGTTGATAAACTTGTCCAGGAAGATAGGGGTCCAATAAACACTTGCCAGTCAGGCCCCTCTCTAACCCAGCAGGGCTTTTCTGTCTTCATTTTGAAGAGGCAAAGAAAAATAAAACCTCTTCTCTAAGAAGCAATGATAGCTACTAAAAACAAGAGATGTTACTGTCCTTCACAGGGGGTCAAAGAGGTGACAGGCACACACCACTGCCAAGACACTCGTATTGAAAAGTGATCTATTATCTTTTTTTTTTTTTGTAGAGACAGAGTCTTACTTTATGGCCCTTGGTAGAGTGCCGTGGCCTCACACAGCTCACAGCAACCTCCAACTCCTGGGCTTAAGCAATTCTCCTGCCTCAGCCTCCAGAGCAAGGACTACAGGCGCCCGCCACAACGCCCGGCTATTTTTTGGTTGCAATTTTGCCAGGGCCGGGTTCGAACCCGCCACCCTCGGTACATGGGGCCGGTGCCCTACCGACTGAGCCACAGGCGCCACCCCGTGATCTATTATCTTAAGAACCAAAGAAGCAAGCAACCACAGCACCTGGTCTGTGTTGATGCTCCTTTGGAATGAGCTCCTTTTACCTTCAGCGGGGGATAGGTCACCACGTAAACTACAATCTGAGCTCTGTTAAAATGCACCCCAAACGCTACTCATGTATTTCACCACTAGCTGTTTAATTGATCAATTACCAAATACCTGTTTGCAGACAAAATACTCTTGAAAGAATATGTTTTCTGGGTGAACTCTGAAAGTAACAGAAACAATTATTATATACAGAAAATGCGCCCAAAATGTATACACATATTAAGAAAGGGAAAAACTGTATTAAAATTGTAGTCCTTTGTCACACTCAAGTCGCGTTTGACTTCCATAATTACAAGAGATACAAGATACAATACACAGGATGATAAGTGTCATTGGTAGATAGTGATTGTTACAATTTTAATGCAATTTTTTCCTTTCTTAAAATGTGTACACATTTTTTTGGCACCCTCTGTATTTAAAGTATAAAAACAATTAGCAGTGACTAATAACAAAAACTGCACTGCCAAGTATTTTTTTTTTTAATTTGTAAAGATGTCAGGGTCTTACATGATATGGAAAATATGCAAACTATAGTTAAAAGAAATAAGACTACTGGTTTGTGTTTTTCACAACATAATGAGTCTGTTGATGGTATATATATTGCTGTTATTTATAATCCCAGAATGACAAGAAAATGTCACCAATTACTGGCTACAATGACAGAATATAATTTATTCTGCTGATTTATACCCTTTAGGAAAATAAAAGTAGGCTACTAACAGACAGCTACCACTCTATTCCCCAACAGCAGTTTTCTAACTCGAAGTATATTTGCAAAGGATAACAAGTTATTTTCGTTAATGAGAGTTTGCATAATTTACCTACATAACACCTTAAGCTGCAAACTAAAATAAGACATTATAAGGCCTATTTTTAAAACAGATATAAACTGAAATATCATATTTGTAGAACAGCCTTTCATCAATTCACATATTGTGCTCCATTTTCAAATAAGATTTCTTTAAAGCGACATGGACTTTTAGGGTGTGGAAAATAGGATTTAAAAAGCTACAAAAGTAATTCCTTCAAATTGATGCTTATTGCTTATCCTGGCCTAATAAGAACTGCAGGTTGAAAGAACCACGCTTTGGAAACCTCGGTTACAGAGATTTTTTAAATGGTGACATGAGAGGGGAGATCCGATAAGGACAAGCTGACTAGGAACCTCCACGTCCCACACAGCTGTACACGGCGGGGGACGGACTGGACAATGAGGGAAAGGACTTAGCAGAAATCCTTGATCTAGTCATCTAGGGTGATATACAAATAAGCATTTTATGGACAGCTCTAAAGAAATCCAAAGTTGAAATTACAAAGAAACCTAAGAAGCAGGGGGAAGGAGGAAGGGAAGAGTAACAAGTGATGGATCTTTATTATTATTATTTTTGTTGTTGTTGTTGTTGTTGTTGTTGCAGTTTGGCCAGGGCTGGGCTTGAACCCGCCACCCTCGGCATATGGGACTGGTGCCCTACTCACTGAGCCACAGGCGCCGCCCCTATTATTATTATTATTATTTTTTTTTTTTTTTGCCGTTTTTGGCCAGGGCTGGGTTTGAACCTACCACCTCCAGCATATGGGGCCAGTACCCTATTCCTTTGAGCCACAGGTGCTGCCCACAAGTAATGGATCTTTTTAATGGTTACAGAAACAGCACCACAAGGCCGAGGTCAGAATTGAGTAAGAGTCACAACAAGGCTGGGTGCGGTGTCTCACGCCTATAATCCCAGCACTCTGGGAGGCTGAGGCAGGTGGATCCCTTGAGCTCAAGAGTTCCACACTGGCCTGAGCAAGAACGAGACCCTGTCTGTACTAAAAATAGAAAAACTAGCTGGGTGTGCAGGCAGACATCTGCAGTCCCAGCTACTCAAGGAGGCTGAGGCAAGAGGATCACTTCAGCCAGGGAGTTAGAGGTTGCTGTGAGCTATGATGCCACAGTACTCTAGCCAGGGTGACAGAGTGAGACTCTGTCTCAACAAAAAAGAAGTCATAACAGGCATAATGGGATTTTTTTTTTTTTTTTGTAGAGACAGAGTCTCACTGTACTGCCCTCGGGGAGAGTGCTGTGGTATCACACAGCTCACAGCAACCTCTAACTCTTGGGCTTACGCGATTCTCTTGCCTCAGCCTCCCGAGCAGCTGGGACTACAGGCGCCCGCCACAATGCCTGGCTAAGGCATAATGGGATTTAACCACTTGCGACATATTTGAGGGCAGACGCCACATCATTTAACATAGTACTGACACATAGCAGAGGCACTAAAAATATCGATGGACGCAAATGTGGTGTCTATTATTAAAAAGGCAAGAGAGAGGGCAGCACCTGTGGCCCAACAGAGTAGGGCGCCGGACCCATATACCGGAGGTGGCGGGTTCAAACCCAGCCCTGGCCAAAAACTGCAACTAAAATAAAATAAAATAAAATAAAATAAAAAGGCAAGAGAGATGTTGAGTACCTAAATCGAGAGTCAGTAAAGTAAAAGAAAGTGTAGGTGTGTGAGAAATGGGGGAAAAAGGAGGGAGGAGAAGTTTTGAGGTCTTCAGAAACTAAGAAGACACGTTAAATTGAAAAAAAATGTGAATAATGAAAATGATAAGATCAAGGAGTGAATACTGGGTCTAATTAGTTTTGGGAAATGAAGGATAGCAATCTTTTTCCTCAACTACAAGGAGTATAACAGGAAGTTGAAGCCCCAAATTTCTCTATTCCATACCAAGAACTTAGGACAAACCATAGGAAAACATTTAATTAAACACAATTCAGAACTATGCTATCGAGTTCAACTGTGTCCCTCCAGGCTTCCTTACAGAGAAGAGAACTGATGTTTCACAAGGTCCACGCCAGACTCAGGATTATTATAGTCAATTACCTGGCAAGTCCTTTACAACATAAAGCAGAATTGATTTTCAGAGATCATTTCCCTTAGAAAGAAGCTGATAATGGCAGCAAAATAATACACTGAACAAGATTGTGTTTTGAAAGTCTGTAGTATTGGGCGGCACCAGCCCGGGCCAGCTAAAACAACGACAACTGCAACAACAACAACAACAACAAAAATAGCAGAGCATTGTGATGGGTGCCTGTAGTCCAAGTTACTTGGGAGGCTGAGGCAAGAAATCACTTAAGCCCAAGAGTTGGAGGTTGCTGTGAGCTGTGACAACACCGCACTCTACTGAAGGCGACATAGTCAGACTATGTCTCAAAAAAATAAAGTCTGTAGTATCTTATGAAAGGTGCAGATAATAATACATAGGGATGTTTGGGGTAGAAATGATTCTCATATGGAAATCATGTATGACCTGGTTAAACAAAACATGTTCCACACCAAATCTTTCTCTTTGAAAAGTAAAAGGATAAAAAAATGAAAGCATGAAAAGGGAAGAGAGAATGTTATTGACTTTTTTGTTTGTTAAAATTGGCCTGAGGGAGGGTTAATAGGGGGACCGCACCTATGGAGCACATTGCAAGTACAAGTTGGATCTTTCAGATGTAGAACACAAATTTCTTAACACTATAATTGGGTAAATGAGGTGAAGGCTATGTTAATTAGTAGGATGTAAGCACTCCAATTTGTATAAATAATCAACACACTGAATCCCATAATAGCATAAATGTATTCATGATCTATGTACAAATGACTTAATAAAAAAATGGCCTGATTATCTTTTGAAGAAACTTGATTGAAATATTTAGGTAATATCAGTTATTTTCATATTAATCTATTAAACATAATGCTTGCTAGGTATGGTAAGGTATTCACCAAGAAATTTCCTCCTGAATATTATTACTTAGCAAGTTCTCTTTCTTTCTTTTCTGTTTTTTTTTAAGACCAAGTCTCACTCTGTCATCCTGGTTAGAGTGCTGTGGCATCATAGCTCACAGCATCCTCAAACTCCTGGGCTCAACTGATCCTCCTGTCTCATCCTCCTGAGTAGCTGAGACTACAGGCACTCACTGCCTTGCCCAGCTAGTTTTCCATGTTTAGTAGGTATGGGGGAAATGGAGTCTTGCTCTTGCTCAGGCTGGTCTTGAACTCCTGAGCTCATGCAATCCACCTGCCTGGGGTTCCCAGAGTGTTGGGATTATAGGTAGGAGCCACCAAACTTGACCACTTAGCAAGTTTTCTAAACTTACACAATAAAATGACAAGTAATTCTTAATCTTTACTTAGATGAAACTCTTAGCACTAGAGCAAATTCATTTTAGCAATCTGAAATCACTAATATAGATATAATGTTATTCAAAACAAAATGAAAAACAATACTTTATAGGCATCAGTGGGCATCATATTAGTTCAAGGGTCATAGTTCTGGTATTTGTGAATGTGATACTTACTATAAGAGACACACAGAAGCAAAGGAAACTTGGACTGTGCTTTATTGATGGAAAAAAAAAAAAAAGACCTAACTTTTCTTGTCACTTTAAGTGGTTTGTTTGATTTTTATGCTTCACGTGTTTACTTTGCTGGACCTATCCTGATACAGATGATTTTCTCCCCATGAGGGAAATCCTCAAGAGAAACTTTGCAAAATTAGCTTTGTAATCTTAAGCAAAGCTAACACAATTTAAAAAAATTAGTAAGAAGGCACAGTTTGAAGAAACGTAGGCCCAAAGACACCAGGAAAAGTTGTCCAGAGTAAAACAATGAATTGATGATGGAACCAGATCTCTCAACTTGTAATTAAGTGCCCTTACCACCCTGCCTCTGAACTTTTCTTAATATAGTAGGATCACATCTTAAGCTAAGACCTGGGGAAGAAATTAAGCTACAGGGAAGCTCGTGATGATACACTGGACACTTAAACTTAAAAATCTGTTTCCTTCTTATCGTTACTCTCTACTACCGTCTGGATACCAACAGATTCTATGCAAAAACAGGCAGCGTATTCTAGTAGGTTCTGTAATCAGACTGTGGCTGATTCTTGCCTTTGTCACTTAGTATCTGTGTGATCTTAGCAAGACAGATTCTCTAAGCCTTAGTCTGCTTTCTTCTGTAAAATATAGATAATACTAATCTCAGAGGGTGATGTAAAGATTAAAGGTAGTAAGTGCTCAATAAAATCCAGACAGCTAGCTCTGCTTTTATCTCTACCAACATCTCTGCCATACAGATTTTTACATAATGGTTTTATTAAAGGACAATAAAAGCAACATTCACATCTAAAATCCTTAGCAATTATCGTTGGAAAGATCACTGTTCCAAACATCTATTCTCAAAATGCTTCTGTATGATAAGGACACTTGTTATGGAAAGTCAAGGATTTTGGAAAGAACACAAATTATTTCACAGGGAAGGATGTCTGGGTAGCAGAACCAGAACTGGTGGGAGGAAGAGGATTTTTATGAAGAAAAATTCCTAATTAAAATAGGGTAAGAAATATATCTCATGTTCTCACTTCTTTCTGATATTTCTTCAGGAAAAGGAATCTTGCTGCCAGCTGCCAGCCAAGAGTCACACATTCAGGACAAACTACTTGAAATATGGGTGAAGCAATCAGGACTCAGGGGTATGTACGAGCGGTATTTTTATCCTTGAAGGTACAAACATTCACCTCCAAATCACTCGTTTTTCGTCAATTTTTATCCCTTTTAGAAATCATTTTGGGGGACAGACAGCTGAACGTAGGAGGTTGGACAGCTAAATTTGTGAACTCATCCTGGAAAAACTGCTTTACACCTCATTGTTCAATGTCACTGTGGTCACCTTCTAAGTCCTCCCCTTAGGAAGCTCTGCACTGAAGCCAGTGCCTAGTCCACCCTTTAAAGCACTTTTCCATGAGTTCATGAACTTAATTATCAGGCCTCATATGATGACAGCTCTGATAGCCACTGCAGAAAAAGAGTTCCAAAATCTCTTTGAAGAATGGACTGGGCGCGGCATCAATGCACAGCTTCCCCAGGCGAGGACCTCGCAGGTGACTGCAGCGATGCTCAGCCAGGAGGTACGCAGCACTTTTCTAGATGAGTTTGTGAGCTTAATTGTTTGACCTCATACGAGAACACTTTACAGAAACCCTACAGTCTTCTGGTCCCCTGCATAACCTCCTGATTTTGAGACAAAATAGTAAAATGAGTGACTCTACTAATGGTGAGATCAGGATGTTCACATGAAGATCCTTGAAGGTGTGAATGTTGGCAGTAAAAGCTAGGGGTTCCTCGGCCCGCCTTTACAGGGTCTGCGGTTCCCTGGCAAATGCTATGCCTTTGACAAGCCATCCACACAACTCAGCAGTCACGATTTAAAATCTCAATCAGGATGGAGACTTACACGCTTCCCTATTCACCTGACAGCCGACTTCCTTGCACCATCCTGACTCAGATTCTTGGGTTCTCAGGAGGTTCCCATGGAAACTACGTCAGTTGTAAAACCCTCATGATGGCTGTGGTGAAGATAAAAGCAAAGTCAAGAGTACAGGAAATCTATTTTATGTTGCAATTGTTTTGACATTTGGCAGATAGTAACTAAAATGTACAGAGATAAAATATTCTCAAACTCTGTTCCTCCATCACTAAGGCCTTACTCTAGTAGCCAATTAATACCTCCTGGGGTGCTGGGGTGCAGGGGTAGCTGGTGTGCGGGAGTTACCTGGAGGACTATGACGCAGCATCTGGTGGGAACTGAGTGATCACTGAATACCCTGCTGACTTGGGAAACACAGAGAAACAACTTTTTTTCTCTTTTGAGTCTGAAGTAGTTATTGCATTGTTCACTCTCCAGCTTGTTCTCTAATAGAACCATTCTATTTTCCTTTAAAACCACATTTATTTTTGGTTTTGGAAAACATCACTGATACGCTGTGCATTATTTTGAAACTGCATTGTGAACTCTTCTGTACTATGACTTTATATGATTGTGCAGATGACAGTCTATTTTACTATTTTTTTGTAACCTTTTTTTTTTCCTTTTCCTATTACAGCAACAATTTTTCAGGTTCTACACTCAAAAGCTTGGAATCATCTTTGGCTCCTTCCCCTTTCTTCTGTCACCCTCTAAGCCCTGTCAACACCACTACAACTTGTTCCTTCCTCTTTACTCATGATGTGACACCTTGGTTCCTTACAGACTGTGCTGGCTCACCTTGCGAGAGTCCATTCATCATTCGTCATGTCTCACTTCTGCTTTAGGACGCAGACTGGGCAGACACTCCCCCATTTCAGCGTGAGGCCTGTGGTTCTTTGTAAGTGGATTCCATTTAACTGCCCACTTTAACATCCCTGCTTGCCAGAACGCCTCCTCTAGGTTGCGTGGCCTCCTGACGATGATGCTCCAATCACTTCCCCCTGCTGTTTCCAAACACTTCCTCAAGATGCTCTGCTCTTTTGCTATGCTTAAACATACTGTGCCCTCTTCCAAAAATCCTGCTCAAACTTATCAATTCTATAAAGGCTTTCCTTTTCTTAATCCTTATTGCGTTTCTCATCTCAACATTCAGGTTAACAATCCATACATTTTATCTAGTTGCTTTGTTTTCTAATTGTCTCTTTGTAAAGCCCTATAAGCATGACACAAAAGGATGTATTTTATTCCTTAAAAATATTTAATATAAGGATGTTCACAAAATATGTGTTAAATATACCTGAATTTTCAAGATTAATGCTTAGTTTTTAATGAGAAATAGATCTTGACAACTCCTTCTGACATTATATATAACTTCCATAAGCTTATTTAAGTGTATTTTTCTGCTACTACTTTTTTTTTTTACAATGCCTAAAGGTTACATACTACACTGTTAGTGACTAATTGTGTATTTTTTTTTTTTTTTTTGAGACAAGAGTCTTACTCTGTCACCCTGAGTAGAGTGCGAGGGAGTCAACCTCAAACAACCTCAAACTCTTGGGCTCAAGTGATACTCTTGCCTCAGCTTCCAAAATAGCTGGGATGACAGGCACCTGCCACCACATCCGGTTAGATTTTTTTCTTTTTTCTATTTTTAGTAGAGACAGGTCTCAATAATGCTTAGGCTGGTCTCAAACTCCTGAGCTCAAGCAATCCACCCACCCAGTCTACCAGAGTGCTGGGATTATAGACGTGAGCCTAATTGCATATTCTCAACAATATTCATTTTTAGTTAACATCTTAAATCTATCAGAAACTACCAAACCAGAATTTAGTATCTAAAACCACTCTTTCTACATGATGTCTCACAAATATCTACCCTACTTCTTTGCAAAGATGCAACAGCACAAATTTCTATTCATGTCACATTGCTGAAATTTAAGACAACCGGTATATATTTATCAGACAATATGAACTACCCCCTAGTTAAACTAAATAACATTTACAAAAGCAAATGGTGTGACAAAAAAAATTTAAACTCCCACATCACATACTATCTCAAAAAACTGGGATTAATTACATGTAAAAAAAGAAATATAAAAAGAGGAAGAAAATATAAACGAGTATTTCCTCTAGGGTAATGTCAACATGTCTAAGCACAAAAGAAGCCACAAGCAAATAATATCATCGATGTCATGATATTTTAAACTTTCTAATAAATACCTTATATCCCACGGTATGAAATCAATCATCTAATGATGCTTTCCCAGGACACACCCACAGCTAAGCTATGCCTATTTCTTCATGTATATCCTGTATCTTTTCCAACAAGTTGTGGATTGATAGAAAGTCACCCACCTCTCAGTGCTATCATCACCTGCTTTAATTTTTTTGTTTTGTTTAATGAGGATACAGAAACTTTCTGTAAATGAATTAGCTACTCTGTGTAGAGGAATGGACTCCATGCTTGCAAAGGACAGTTACTGATTTATCACATTGAAAGGAAACGCTGAGAACAGGACAGTCTCTGGGCAAGCCTAGAGACGTTTTGTGACTTGGGGGCAATCCCCCAAGTAACTCAGTGTTCTGGAATGAGATAAGATCGGTCACTCACTAGTAAGCATGTATTAAACATCGATGCTTAGTAGTTCTTCATGAGGGTTGTGGGGAAAGAGCATGTGGCCATCTTGACGCATGCAGCCCTCGTGTGCAATTACCTTAACTCTCCACACCTGTTGTGTATAATCTTAATAAATAGCTGTTGTGGAGGGGGCTCGGGGCTACCCTGCAACTAAGGTTAGCCCGCCTCCCGCAAGCTTGTACTTCTAATCCGTGTCACACCTGGTTTCTTCCTGCAGCGACCGAGACCAGTGCCATAGGGGTCACAACAACTCTGAACTAGAGTAATACACATTTTCTCAGCGCCTAGATTCTCCAGGGAAAAGTGTGCACCTGTTGAAGCAACGCGGTATCCTGCAGGACGTGGGGACCATAAATGTGCAGCACGGCCCAGGCCGTTTGCACCTGCAGTTCCCATCTCCGCTCCCCTTCACTCCTGAGGAACTTACACATGTGTCTCTGAGCAGAAGGCCCACATGGAAAGAGATGTTTGTACACAAAAGGTTCTCTTGCAACTAAACCTGTCTCATCAGAGCCGCATGTTTATAAGAGAAAAAAAAGTAGAGTCACGGTCCTGTTGTCCCTGAACTCCACCTCGCCCTTCAGTTTGTTTTCCTTATGTCTCGGATGACTATTTCTTCACAGACCCCAACAGAATCAGGGACAGAGGCAAGAAGTGACAATTCACAAAAGAAGACATAAAATGGCACACATGTGTATGAAAACAGAAATCAACCCATTTATCAAGTTAACATAAATTACAACCACGATAAGCCTGTGTGTTTCAGCTATCAAACTGCCAAAAATTTAAAGCATAGCAACACTCGCTGTCAGCATCTTCTGGAAAAAGGCACTTTCATATACTGTTGGTGGGAGAATAAATTGATACAAGCTTTTTTTGCAGGGCATTTTCACAGGGTATATCAAAAGCCTTAGATCATATATATCCTTCAGCTCTGAAATTCCACTTTCAAGAATTTAGAGTTGACCACTGAGATAGTTATTAGAGCACAATTTATAATAGTGAAAATTCAAACAACCTGGATGTCCAAAAGCAGTGTATATATTAAATTATGATCAATCGCAGCATTAAAAAGGTATCATGTTGCAGAAAAATATCTAACAACACGAGGAAACTTAGGTCAAAAGAGAAATTGCAATTTTTAATTAAGGTAATACACACATACAGATTAGGAACAAAAGTATAAATACCAAAAAGGAAACTAGTTAACATTCCCCATCTGCTTCTCTGTGTTGTCCAATGAACACGTAATGCTAAGTAATTAACATAGATCCATTAAGAGAATGGATTTAAACACTCATAATAATTTATTCTGAAGTTTGTTTGATTGGCAGTTCCATTCTTGCCCTGTCTGTCATATCTCATCGTCTCACTTGGGTTATTAAGACAATACATTACAAGCAATGGTTAAATGTGTACAGAGTTCTTATGATTACGTGAAACCTGAAACTCAAAGGTTCATTGGAGCAGTCTGGCTCCCCACCTAGAGCAGTGGTTCTCAACCTTCCTAAGGCTGCAGCCCTTTAATACAGTTCCTGTGGGTCAGGACCCACAGGTTGAGAACTGCTGACCTATAGGCACATTCTTCCCCCATCATCGACACAGCGCGCTCCAGTCAGAGGGAACGAGACCCAGTCTGTCATGAGGGATTATTATACTTGTTTTCTGTGGCTCCTGAAATTTCATTCGAGTACTTTCCAATCCCCTAGGAATCTCCATTTGCTGTATGTCAAAATTTTAAATTCTCTCCTTGTGAAATTTAACACTCCTATATAAACCAGTTGGAAAGGCAGGCCAACTTTATATCACTTACTTTGGTTATTAACTAGTTCATTCTAAAAATAATTGTTTCACAAGGTCTGAATTTTCCAAATTTTTGCAATATGCAAATCATAGCTATCACTCTGCCTTTTTATAGCCTATTTTTATTTCTCTTGAATACCCTGAGAATGGCAAATAAACTAAGGTTCTATGGCTCTCACACTTATTTTTCTCTTTCATGATAATTACATCAATAAACCTGATTCAGCACTCGCTGCTGTTCAATTCATTAATTAAAGCCATTTTATTGCTACCACTGTGATTTTTCAAGGATATCAAAAACACATTCAAAAATCAAAGCAGCGTACATCATCAGCTTTGATACGTGCATAGTATACATCATTTACATTTCAACACCAAACTAAAAACATCTTTAGAATTTAAACAGAGATAGCAGATATTCTATATACTTTAAACGAAAATACTTAGAATACTTACTGAGTTTACTAGAAAGAGCAATATGCATGTGATAAATAGCAAACTGCCAAGTGTTCCAAAAATCCTCTTAGAATGGAAAAATATATATGAACAATTAAGTACATAATAACAACAATAGTAATGGATTTCCCATTAGTCACAATTCTAGTTTTAAATGAGGTTGGATAATTAAGTTCAAGAACTTGTCCTAGTAGAAGTGTTACATACCTCACTGCTGAATATCACTATGCCATCTCCAAAGTATGCCCCTGGGGAAGCTAACCTATGCCAGCACCCGGTCCATCCTTCAAAGCACTTTTTCTAGAATGAATTGGTGAACTTAATTGTCTGATGCATCCAATTACAGCTTTGGTGGCCATTTGCAGAAAAAGAATTCCAAAATTACTTTGAAGGGTGGACTATGGATACCTTCCCAAGACTATGTAGATAGATGGTATTTTCTCTATTTAATTTAGTCTTCATAACCACTTAAGAAGGAGGTGTAAGCTTGTGACTTTTCACAAGTGCAATGCATAGCTTCCCAAGGACCGTACCTCGATGGGGACTGTAGCAATATTCAGCAATGACGTTTGCAGCACTTTTTCCAGGATGAGTTTGTGGACTTAATTGTCTGATCTTGTAGAATTAAATTGTTTTTTAGAATTTTATTTAAGTCATAATACTATGATCAAGAATGACTTGGATACATCCATAAAGTGAAAATATTTTATCCTTAGATGAAACAGAAGCCTTTGCTCAAAGAATGACAAGTTGCTATTAAAACTACCAATGTCTACAAGGCAAGGCACTGTAACCATATCTGTATATTAGAAATTATTCAACCGTATTTTGCCAAGCAAGACTGAAATTCTGAGTTTGACCTAGTAAGCACACTAATGTATGACTTTTGCTATTTTTGACATCCCAGAACGCCTAAAACATAAAATATGATTTACAGTAGCAGACCAGGGCGGAGTTGACCAGTAAGTATGCCAGAAGAAAGCCCACAGTGGAATTCAAATTATAGTTTAGTATGTGTAAGAGAATGTCATAAAATTAGAATAACACTAAAATACCATGTATTTCTTATAGCAGTGAAATTCCACCTTAATTCTTAAAATCAGTTTCCAAAGTAGGTTGAAAGAAAAATTGGTGGATAAAGTTGAAAGAATAGAATTTTGCTAGTGAGGCAAAAAAAGTACACCTCTCTTCAAATTATCTTCAGAAAATTCAAATATTATCCCCTCATGAATGGCATTCGTGTTGTCCTGGAAGCATCCCAAGTACTGACATAAGGAGGTACTCCAAGGCCACGAGCATTTTCTCCCAAACTTCCCAAATTTAATTGGTAATAGGAGACTTCAAGTGCTTCTGTGTCCTCTCTCTCACCCACATACGGTTGCTCGGAAAGAGAAGCTGCACTGCCCACTCTTCCCATAACTTACTCTGCCTAGCATGGAAATTTGGATCACTGCAATCACATATCAAATTGATTTAAGGGGCATGCCTTTTTCCTTTTAAAATAACTCAACTTTTAGACTTTATTCTTCCATATAGAAAGGAGATTTTTAAAATGCTACTTCTAAGGACAAGTAAAATTAGTTCCTGAAAAGTGTTTCAGCTGTCCAAAGCAAGCATCTCTTCACACTGAAGAAGACGGCAGCTAATGTCACACCCTTTTTTGTGAGCCAAATCAGCCCTTAAAGCATTGGCATCACGCACGATTAGCGCGGCATTAGTGGGGTCCTACAACAGGTACATTGCCGAGACCCCGGGTGAGAAACCAAGTCTTCCTGGAATGATTTGTTTTATTGTGTGAACTAATGAGCATCAGTTAAATTGCCTTTTAATTGACTGGCTGTCTAAGTAACATGCCTTTGAGGGAAACACTACTTTTGAAATTTCCTTTGGCCGGGAGGGGAAAGAGCAGGCTGAAGTCTTTGAAGTCTGCAGCCATCAGACTAATTATCAGCACCATTCGACGTACATTCATTTAATTACAGTAAATTAAAAAGGATGTGGGGTTTGGGAAGAAAATAAAGAGAGTCAATAAACAGTGACAGAAATTCCAGACTGTGCAAATTATCCGTGCCTTCTCCAGAGGAGACCATGAGCTTGCCTTCATCTTGCTATAGGTACAAACCACTTGACTAAGGCAGGGGTGTGGAGAGGGTGTTAAGAATGTGGGGAGGGTGGGAAGAGGGAACACTTATGGCCCAGACTATGTAGATAGTTGGTATTTTGTCTATTTAATTTAATCTTCATAACCGCTTAAGAAGGAGGCATAAGTTTGTCACTTTTCATAAACATGAGTAAAAGCATACACTTGCTTGGAGCTCACTAGTGGCGCACACTGTCCTGGGCACCACACACACCTGAACATGCGCGACGCTCACAACAGCCCTATGGACTAAATGAGGTCGGGCAATTACGTTCTTGAACTCATCCTAGAAAAAGTGCTTTGCAGGGTGGACTAGGCACTGGCCGGTGGTGCGCGGCTTCCCAAGGGGAGTGCTGCGAAGGTGACTGTAGTGAAATTTAGCGGCCAGGCCTGCAGCACTCTTTCTAGAATGAGTTCATGAAGTTAACTGTCAGATCTTGTATACTATTTGCTACTGTCCCCATTTTACCCACATGGAAACTGCAGCATGGGAGGGTGGCGTAGCTTTCCCAAGGCCCCACAGCTGGGAGGTGTGGTGACAATACAAATCCAGGGGTCCTACCTGGGACTACATACATGCTTTCTGTCATCGCCCTCAGTGGAGCCACTTGCCGTCCCATGTCCAGACGAGGTGGCAGAGCTGTGCCAACCCTCCCCACCACCTGCCTGACGTCAAAGGTCATCTTTCTCCCAGCTAAGAGGTAGAGAAGGCACAAGACGAGGGACCCCCCCAGCAGGAGAGCACTACAGCTCTACAGTGCCACTGAGGAGGTCACAGACAGACACACAAAAGCTGAAAACTCCCACTCGGGTGGTTCAGAGAGGAACCTGCCCAGGGGAAGCCTGAAGGAATTTGAACCCTGACCACTGCACATGTCAACCCAGGCACGTTCTCTCTCTCTCTTTTTTTTCCCCTTTTTTTAAGATAGAGTCTCACTATGTCACCCTCGGTAGAGTCCCGTGGTGTCACAGCTCACAGAAACCTCAAACTCTTGGGTTTAAATGATTCTCTTGCCTCAGCCTCACCCCAAGCAGCTGGAACTACAGGTGCCCACCACAATGCCCAGCTATTTTTTTGTTACAGTTGCCATTGTTGTTTAGCAGGCCCGGGCCAGAACCTGCCAGCCTCGGTATACGTGGCCAGCATCCTACCCACTGAGCTAGGGCACCACCCCAAGCATCATTCTTAGTTATGAAGATTAAATTCATTCATTCATGAAATTCCTCCAACCTGCTGGAGGACGAAGGATAATACTCACACATGTAATCATTTTTATTTGTATATTTATGTCACAAAACTAGCTTTACTGTATCTTTGCCCACTTAAATTTTGTTGTTAAATATGCTCACTGTCCCAGTGACTTCTGGTTCTTATTTTCTTGACACACACCACGGCCTTATCCTTCTGTGAATTTTCTGCACCTCTCTTGATAGCCCGAGTTGCTCTCCATGAAGACATTTTTTAAAGCTTAAAGATGAACATTTTTAGAGTAAATGTAAGAAGTTCTTTGTTCCTGACATTTATATAGATATTTAGAATAAAGAGAAGATTATAGGACTGGCAAAGCTGGGGTCAGGGGGCTTTTAACAACACATCAAATACAGAAAAGAGGCCTAGAATAATCCAGAGCATACTGGTAATTTTACCTTTAAGTAGGCAAAACTGTCCTATCCCATTTATTTTGTCCCTTCTCATCATCTTACTCTAACTGCCCCTCCAGTCCCTGCCCAGTGCCCAGCAGCTGACCTACAGCAATCACACCACAACAATCGAAACATGTCAAGAAAGGATTTCTTCCACATTCTTAATTTGGAACAAGATTAACATTTGGAATTCCACATGAAACTCAATACACTATAAAAAAAAATTTTTAACTGCAAATCCCCATGGTTAGTGAAGAGTTAGTTCTGCACAAAGAATAACTCTTATCACTTGCTTTGCGCCTGTGCTAACATGGTGCTGTGTGACACGGTCCGAATGTTCTCTGACTCTTGTGGGACGCTGGGGCCATCAAAATTTCATTAGCCTCACAGCAGTTCTAGCGCCTTCTTAACTTGAACTGTTGGCCTCCTTATCAATAAATAAATGAAATCTAATCCCTTTCAGTGACTAAATTCTTCTTTGAAGTTATAACTAGAACATCAGGCACTCTGCTTGCATAATTTTACAAATGTTGGATAACATTTTTTTTTTTTCCTGGGGAAAACAGCCTCATTCACAGTTATTCTAAATGATGAAAACAGTCAGTGAAAACTCCCATGTTAAGCCAGATGAAAACAAATCAGTGTCTGGGTCTTAAATTAGCTTCCTTTTTTGGCGAGTTACTTCACCCATGTCCTTCTCATTCCAACCTTTAGTGACATAACAGAACTTACAAGGACACACCTCAAACTAGTGCAAAAATGAATAAAATTAGACAATGAAAAGAAATCGTGAGTCAGAGGAAAACATAATCAGAAACTAGTAGCCTTTACAATTAGAGCGATTTAAAATATCTGAGAGCAGAATTAAATTATTTTACTAATTTTATATTAGAACTATTTGAAAAGAAGTAGCAAGAAAAGTAAAAATATGTAGAAGTTTTGACAGTTCAGTTTGTGAATGCATCCTAGAAAAAAATGCTACATCCCTGCCTATCACTACGGTGCTGACTAGCACTGTGGTCACCAGATGGCCAAGGAGAGGACTTCAAAGGTGACCATAGTGACAGTCACCAATGAGCTATGTAGTACTTTTTCTAGGATGAGTTCACCAACTTAACTGTCACACCAACTTAACTGTTACTTGTTTTTGAGAATATTATAAAGATGTTAGAATAACTTGTGTATGATTGAAAATTTCAGTTCTCACTATAACCCAACTTAAGGAGGAAAAAAAAATCATACATTTTTATATCAGGAAAAAAATTCTCAAAGCTCTAGTATAATTCCACAATTCAAAATTATAAGGTCTGCTAAATACCTCAGAAAATTATGCACCCCCTTTGTCTTAATGTGATTAATTACTTTAAATGAAATCTTATTCCTTTCGAGTCATCACTGAGATTTCAGAACAAATAAATTAATCTAAAAATGCTCCTATGGACATACATATTAAATACATGAAATAGTCTTCATTAAAACAATATATCTACTTTATTTTCTTTCTTAAAACTGCTCTCATTGGGAATTCCTAGACCATCAAAGTGTTATTTAAAAAAAACAGCCACAACCAAACCCTGGGAAAAGAGTGAACATAAGTTTAAGTCATTACTTTGCCCAACTCTACAAACATTGCTTTTGACACTTCAGACTCTTAACTTGGCTGACCTGTTTACTCCCAACAAATGCTGCCAAACGTTCTGAATTTCAAGGCAAGTCTCTTGACACTCTCCTCGTCTCTCTTCATTCTGCTTCCTAACCACCACTTGGAGGATTAAAAGCCTGCGACTTTTATGCCTTCACATCACCCAGGGAACAGAGGCTATGAGATTCCACTGAAAACAAGTCCCTCCTCTAGTTAACAATAATCCACGCATGTGGCGAGGGCAGTGGTGTGAGAAACTCACAAGTCTTCCTCCTCTCCTCTCAAATATTTGGGTATTATAAACAGTTAACTAAAGATCACAAAGTTGGTAGTTTTCTGCTTTGTGAAAAGCGGGGTGTGTGGGGGGGGAAGCATGTGTTTAGGAGTTCACTGTGAGATAGTCTTAGCCAATATGTAATTTTAAAAATAATAAAACTAGTTTGTATTTTACCAATATAGATTCCATAACAAGACACACTTCTTTTGAGAGAGAGAGAAAAAGGGAGGCTACAAACGGGTTTTGGCGGAAAGCGTAAATTCACCCAATGTGAAAAATACGTAATAGAACAGAGACATATTTACAGGGATGGTCCATGTGAAATGGATCGCGTATGCTGCTGCTTTCCATTCTCTTCCAGAACATCACACGTTCTACTGTGTTTTAAGAAAATCAAATGCCAAATGCTACAGCTACATGTAGCCATTGTACCTGCAAGCACAGAGAAGAAGCTGGACAGGACCCGACATTCACACCCAGTCGTGTGTATTTAAGACTAGTGACTTTGGAAGCCACTATGGAAACTGATATATACACAGGATTACCAAAGTGAAAGGATTAGCTGAAAGAAGTGTTGGCTGTCCCAGCCTAAGACTCACTTTGCCAAAACAACAATAACAACAAACCAAACAACCTGTCTTTGTTTTTTCTTTGGGCTAGAACAAAGACAGCCTCCACCAAGAACTGACACTTCCAAAATTAACATACTAAGTATATGTTATTACTTGGTCTTGACTTTGGTTTAAGGCACTAGGTTATTCTACATAGATGAGAAACTGTTTGTTTTGGTTTAAAGTAGACTTTTTCATGAAGAGAAAGGAAATATTATGAAGAAGTGGTGAGGAGCCCCTGGATGCTCTGACGTCTTGTAAACTGATAGCTAACAGTCAACTTGCTTTCCTAATTACAAAGCAAAGCTGACAGAGTTGCCCCATAAATAATAAAATGGAAATAGCCTGATAAAACAAGCATTTTTCTTTTCACATGTCATGCAATTCTTCCACTTTAATTTTCTCTTTGCTCTCTGATGCATCCCATATACGCAGCATTAATAACTTGGCTGAAATAGCACCGTTAATATTAAAAGTGGAAGAAGAAATTATTTTTTTGTTGTTGCCTGGTGCATTAGCACCAATGCTCTAATTCTTCCTAGACATAGTACTGACTCAAAATTACCTTTTCTTTAAAATTTATTATTGCATGTAAATTAACTGGTTTTTAAAAAAATTATCCCACATTGGCAATAGGGAAAAATCCTGATAATTTATAAAGACATTTTTTCTTACAACACACAAATCTGCTATTTGGATATCCTAAAATCCAATTTTTGTGTGTGGATTTAATTGGATAGTGATCCAGTCCCCAAAGCACATCAAAGGCTGCACTTCCCCTTTTTACCAAGATTTCAATTGCTCTCATCAGCTAGTAAGTTTAAAGCATGATCAAATTTGTTCTTCAATCACTTGAGCCCTGTTAATCAACTATTCTGTGTGCTCATTCATCCATTCTAAGACTCTAACTTCTTTGAGATATCTTCAAGAGGAATCTACAAAGACATCTTTGATTGCAAGATGGCTCAGGGGTAAGTGTTATCAACACTGCTCGGCTAGCCACAGAGGAAAACAGGTGACATGGCCCAAGAGAAGCCAAAGCTAATCCTTTTTTTATTTTTTCTGTACATGATTAAACTGTTTTCCAAAACTATTGCTAAGACATCATATTCTGCCCACCTCATTTCACAATCTGATGTTGAATATTGATTTTTTTTCCAGGAAAAAAAAAACAACAGAATAATTCAAGGACATTTCTTGGATTCTACTGCGTTAAAACAAAAAGTAAAGAAGAAGAAAGATAAAGAGAAAGAAGGAAGGAAGAAAGGAGAGAAAACAGACTCCTCCAGAGTCAACCAAATCAGACAGAAGCACCGAATGCCAACATTATAAAGTGAAAAGGCGACTCACCGTTCTCGCTGTCGGACTTGTTCTCGTGCTCTGTGTCTGTGAGCGTGAGGGCTGAGTTGGACCGACTTGACAGGCAGGAGCTGCGGCCTGATTTGACCCCCCTGCCCCACAGTCTCATGGCATGCTCTGGGGACATCACTGCTTCATTTTCAGTATCAGCATCTGACCCTGCACTGATAGAGTAACCTCTGTGGGGGAGCCCCATTTCCGCACAAAATGCCAGTCCTCTTCGAGTTGCTGGTTCGCAAACTCCTAACTGCCTTAGGGTAAAATTCTGTCCTAATTAGGGGGAGAAAAAGATAACAACCAGTGAGTATATGCTTAGCGTTAGTTTTTTATTTTTTCTTAAAAAGAAATTTTCCCTGAAATAAACACTCAAGCATTCAAGGTTTTTAGCTCTCTGTACCAGGTGTTGGTGTCAGCTTTGCATGGCACATGACCAAGTGGGTGTGATTATGGGAGGAGAGGCTGGCCCCACTTAGAGCACCTCTGTCCCCAGTTGAAGACCATAAGCACCTCCAAAGAGATATGCAAGTAAGGTGGCACCGACCATAGGAACGCAACCCACAGAAAGCTTCTTGACCAATGCTAGAATCTCGCTTAATAGATTTACAAAGCAATAGAAATTGTCAGAATTACTTTCTATGCCCTGCCTTATTCCTAAACAATAAGATCTTCCAGACTGGGTGTAGTGGCTCATGCCTGTAAACTCTGGGAGGCCAAGGAGGGTGGATTGCCTGAGCTCAGGAGTTCAGGACCAGCCTGAGCAAGAACAAGACCCCATCTCTACTAAAAATAGAAAGACTAGCCAGGCATTGTGGTGGACACCTGTAGTCCCCGCTACTCGGGAGGCTGAGACAGGAGGATCACTCAAGCTCAGGAGTTTGAGGTTGCTGTGAGCTATGATGATGCCCCAGTACTGTACCCAA